>NW_025766002.1:1221250-2442500 GCF_003918875.1 Haliotis rubra | reverse complement strand
GTACCACGACTATGGTATTATGCATAGTTACGTACCATCGTTGTACTACGAATATGATGTTATGGACAGTTACATACAGTCGTTGTACCACGACTATGGTATTATAGACAGTTACATAGCGTCGTTGTACCACGACTATGGCATTATAGACAGTTACATACCATCGTTGTACCACAACTATAATATTGTGGACAGTTACATATCGTCATTGTACCACGACTATGGTATTATGCATAGTTACGGACCATCGTTGTACTACGACTATGGTATAATGGACAGTAACAGCGTCGTTGTACCACAAATATGGTATTATAGACAGTTACATAGCGTCTTTATACCACAACTATGGTATTATGGACAGTAACATAGCGTCGTTGTACCACGACTATGACATTATGGACAGTAACATAGCGTCGGTGTACCACAAATATGGTATTATAGACAGTTACATAGCGTCGTTGTACCACAACTATGATATTATAGACGGTTACATAGCTTCGTTGTACCACGACTATGGTATTATAGACAGTTACATAGCGTCGTTGTACCACGACTATGGTATTATAGACAATTACATAGCGTCGTTGTACCACAACTATGGTATTATAGACAATTACATAGCGTCGTTGTACCACGACTATGGTATTATGGACAACTACATAGCGTCGTTGTATCACGACTATGATGTTATGCACAGTTACATAGCGTCGTTGTACCACGACTATGATGTTATAGACAGTTACATAGCGTCGTTGTACCACGACTATGGTATTATAGACAGTTACATGGCATCGTTGTACCACGACTATGGTATTATAGACAATTACATAGCGTCGTTGTACCACGACTATGGTATTATAGACAATTACATAGCGTCGTTGTACCACGACTATGGTATTATAGACAATTACATAGCGTCGTTGTACCACGACTATGGTATTATAGACAATTACATAGCGTCGTTGTACCACGACTATGATGTTATGCACAGTTACATAGCGTCGTTGTACCATGACTATGATGTTATAGACAGTTACATAGCGTCGTTGTACCACGACTATGGTATTACAGACAGTTACGTAGCGTCTTTATACCACAACTATGGTATTATGGACAGTTACATACAGTCGTTGTACAACAACTATTGCATTATGGACAGTAACATGGCGTCGTTGTATCACGACTATGGTATTATAGACAGTAACGTGGCGTTGTTGTACCACGGCTATGGCTTTATAGACAGTGACATAGTGTCGTTGTACCACGACTATGGTATTATAGACAAATACATAGCGTCGTTGTACCACGACTATGGTATTATAGACAATTACATAGCGTCGTTGTACCACGACTATGTTATTATAGACAATTACATAGCGTCGTTGTAACAGGACTAATGTATTATAGACAATTACATAGCGTCGTTGTACCACGACTATGGTATTATAGACAATTACATAGCGTCGTTGTACCACGACTATGATGTTATAGACAATTACATAGCGTCGTTGTACCACGACTATGATGTTATGCACAGTTACATAGCGTCGTTTTACCATGACTAATGTTGTAGACGATTACATAGCGTCGTTGTACCACGACTATGGTATTATAGACACTTACATAGCGTCTTTATACCACAACTATGGTATTATGGACAGTTACATACAGTCGTTGTACAACAACTATTGCATTATGGACAGTAACATGGCGTCGTTGTATCACGACTATGGTATTATAGACAGTAACGTGGCGTTGTTGTACCACGGCTATGGCTTTATAGACAGTTACATAGTGTCGTTGTACCACGACTATGTTATTATAGACAATTACATAGCGTCGTGGTACCACGACTATGGTATTATGGACAGTTACATACAGTCGTTGTACAACAACTATTGCATTATGGACAGTAACATGGCGTCGTTGTACCACGACTATGGTATTATAGACAATTACATAGCGTCGTTGTACCACGACTATGTTATTATAGACAATTACATAGCGTCGTTGTAACAGGACTAATGTATTATAGACAATTACAAAGCGTCGTTGTACCACTACTATGATGTTGTGCACAGTTATATAGCGTCGTTGTACCACGACTATGATGTTATAGACAGTTACATAGCGTCGTTGTACCACGACTATGGTATTATAGACAGTTACATACCGTCGTTGTACCACGACTATGGTATACGACTATGGTATTATAGACAATTACATAGCGTCGTTGTACCACGACTATGTTATTATAGACAATTACATAGCGTCGTTGTAACAGGACTAATGTATTATAGACAATTACAAAGCGTCGTTGTACCACTACTATGATGTTGTGCACAGTTATATAGCGTCGTTGTACCACGACTATGATGTTATAGACAGTTACATAGCGTCGTTGTACCACGACTATGGTATTATAGACAGTTACATACCGTCGTTGTACCACGACTATGGTATTATAGACAATTACATAGCGTCGTTGTACCACGACTATGGTATTATAGACAATTACATAGCGTCGTTGTACCACGACTATGATGTTATAGACAGTTACATAGCGTCGTTGTACCACGACTATGGTATTATAGACAATTACATAGCGTCTTTATACCACAACTATGGTATTATGGACAGTTACATACAGTCGTTGTACAACAACTATTGCATTATGGACAGTAACATGGCGTCGTTGTACCACGACTATGGTATTATAGACAGTTACATACCATCGTTGTACCACACCTATAATATTGTGGATAGTTACATATCGTCATTGTACCACGACTATGGTATTATGCGTAGTTACGTACCATCGTTGTACTTCGACTATGATGTTATGGACAGTTACATACAGTCGTTGTACCACGACTATGGTATTATAGACAGTTACATAGCGTCGTTGTACCACGACTATGGCATTATGGACAGTTACATAGCATCGTTCTTCCACAACTATGGTATTATGCACAGTTACATGCCGTCGTTGTAACACGACTATGGTATTATAGACAGTTACATACCATCGCGTCATGAAGACAGTTATAAACTGGCGTTGTACTACCACTCCTAACACGAAGACAGTTTTAAACTGGCGTTGCACTACAACTGTCAACACGAAGACAGTTTTAAACTGGCGTTGTACTACAACTGTCAACACGAAGACAGTTTTAAACTGGTGTTGTACTACAACTGTCAACATGAAGACAGTTTTAAACTGGCGTTGTACTTCAAGTGTTAAGATGAAGACAGTTCTAAACTGGCGTTGTACTACAACTGTCAACATGAAAACAGTTCTAAACTAGCGTTGTACTACAAATGTCAACATGAAGACAGTTCTAAACTGGCGTTGTACTACAACTGTCAACATGAAGACAGTTCTAAACTGGCGTTGTGCTACAACTGTCAACTTGAAGACAGTTATAAACTGGCGTTGTACTACAACTGTCAACTTGAAGACAGTTATAAACTGGCCTTGTACTACAACTGTCAACATGAAGACAGTTCTAAACTGGCGTTGTACCACAACTGTCAACATGAAGACAGTTCTATATTAGCGTTGATAACATTCCAACGTTGCTAGATTGACCGAATTGTTCAGGGCAAATGGCAGTTATGACCTACCAGGTCGTGTGCAGTGGTAACACGAAGAAGATAACACCGAGTACATTGGAACTATTTGTTTAACGTGGCACTCAGCAATAATCCAGCTACATGTGCATGAAGCCGCCCTGTACATACTCGAGTCTGGACTCGTCAGTACAGTGACAGTCATCAACCAAGCCAATGAGACACGTGGGCGGAATCTCCTGGGTACTTATTCAATTTTATATATAAAACACACGGAATTGTCAGTTGTCCAGTCATAATTATTTTTGCCACTAATATTAAGTGGTCCATTCATAATTTTTTTACCACTAATATTCAGTGGTCCATTCATAATTGTTTTACCACTAATATTCAGTGGCTCATTCATAATTGTTTTTGCCACTAATATTGAGTGGTCCATTCATAATTCTTTTACCACTAATATTCAGTGGTCCAGTCATAATTCCTTTACCACTAAACTTCAGTGGCTCATTCATAATTGTTTTTACCACTAATATTCAGTGGGCCATTCATAATTGTTTTTAACCACTAATATTCAGGGTAAATTCATAATTATTTGTACCACTAATATTCAGGGGTCCATTCATAATTGTTTTTACCACTAATATTCAGTGGGCCATTCATAATTGTTTTTACCACTAATATTCAGTGGGCCATTCATAATTGTTTTTACCACTAATATTCAGTGGGCCATTCATAATTGTTTTTAACCACTAATATTCAGGGTAAATTCATAATTATTTGTACTACTAATATTCAGGGGTCCATTCATAATTGTTTTTACCACTAATATTCAGTGGGCCATTCATAATTGTTTTTACCACTAATATTCAGTGGGCCATTCATAATTGTTTTTACCACTAATATTCAGTGGGCCATTCATAATTGTTTTTGTCACTATCTAGGTTTGTACGCGCGACTGAATCTGTTTGGGCAGATGATTATTAAAGTCTTGTTTTCTGTTGTATATCTAAAAATGATCATATTCCAACTGGAAATATTTACGTTGATATGCCTTACACAGGAAACATTTTAAAAAGCAACTTTCAAAGAAATAATCACGTTTGTATGTCATTACCCTTGCATGTCTGTAATACAGAACTCAAAGCTGTGATCACACTTTCCAACCGGACATCCTGGCGTCTCTATCCCATCACAACATCCGCCATCTTGTTCCTGTCCACTTGGGTTGTCATATCCCAGAAAGGTCACCTTGATCTTTCCTTTACCCCATACTGTAGTGGCCTGTTTCAAAATATAAACATAAAGTATGCCAGACGTTTAAAACTTAAATAGCACTCTGGATATACAAAGGTGTGTAATATAAAGCTGTCGCTGGACGAAAGAACCGTGGATAACACGAGTGAGTGAGTGTGGTTTTACGCCGCTTTTAGCAATATTCAAGCAATATCACGGCGGGGGATACCAGAAATAAGCTTCACACATTGTACCCATGTGGGGAATCGAACCCGGGCCATGGTGTGACGAGCGGACGCTTTAATCACAATGCTACCCCACCGCCCCTGGATTTCACGGACCCGTGAAGATCCGGGGTAGAATAGGTCTTCAGCAACCCATGTGCTTGCCATAAAAAGGCGACTATCTTGTCGTAAGAGGCGACTAACGGGATCGGGTGGTCAGGCTTGATGACTTGGTTGACACATGTCATCGGTTCCCAATTGCGCAGATCGATGCTCATGCTGTTGATCACTGGATTGTCTGGTCCAGACTCGATTATTTACAGACCGCCGCCATATAGCTGGAATATTGCTGAGTGCGGCGTAAAACTAAACTCACTCACTCACTCACTGGATTCCACGACACTTACCCCCACAACTACCTGAGGCAGTCTCAATACACAAGCAGCAAGGCGATCGTAGCGCTAGGCATAATTAAACATTCCGTAAACATTCCGTTTATCGGTGTATTTCTTTAACAGATAGACATGTCAGATGAATAGGGATGGTAGGCCATCGACGTCACTAGTAAACAGTCTAACCACTGCCATACCTTACCGTCCCGACGAAAGTCGTAGATGCTTACCCACAGGCTCGGTTATGATGCCAACCGAGGATGTTATGAATCCTAAACGATGGATTCGAACCCCCACACAGAGTACAGAGCATCTTGACACGTCAGGGAATGCCAACACATCTAATGTCAAAACATATAAAACATATCGACATCCTTCTAGTCTTATGTCGACTTTACTAGATCAGTGCATAGAAGACTGTTGTGCCTTATTTTGCCACCTAGAAGGGCCAGAGGAGGAAAGCAGAAGAGGAAATATGACAATCACCCTTTTTGCGTCATGAATATTAAACGCGAGTCATTTACGAATTGAGGAAAACTTTAAGAAACTGTTATGCAAGATATCAGGGTTTTATGAAAATATAAATTAAGGCTTTGGTCTTTCCAACACTTGTTTAACTGTTTCAGAACCAAATTTTGATGAAAGTGCCAATGGCTCTACTTTTCATGTTGTTTCTCTATATTAGTCTATGCAAACTTTGACAACCCTACACATAGTAAAACAGGCGCAGCAACAGACAAGACCATACGGCAGAGTATTCTGTTCAAAGCCAATTTAAGAACTCAACACTTGATATTCATGTTGACTGACAGAAATAAGTAAAAGTAATTAATGCTTGAAAAATATTCCAATTCCATTCACGAATGTTTCAGCAGAACGTGCGAGAAATTGCCTGCATGTACTCGTATACACCCGCTTATTGCCTACATGCAGTTTTGCTGATAACATGGACTGTGACTCAGAGCTGAGTTAACGTTACGTATAAGGACCAATATGTGAACTATGACACTTAAATCGGATGTCTTTCTTGCGACGCACACGTTTCAAGCTGTACTGACAATGTAGTATAGTATGACCAGAAATTACTGAGAATTTTAGGAATATGTTTAATTGGATTTCTAGTATAAACAACCTTGACCAGCTATCAAGTGCTTGGTTTCATTCAAGAGAGACAAATCTGTTAATCCTTTTTCATTAGTTTGTGAAGAGTTATCCCCCTTTGTTTACATGCTAGCAGACGACATTTTCAGTGATCCTCAGTATGGATGATTTAGAGAAGAGGAAGTTGATTTTAGAGTATTATAACAAGGACATCAGATCAGCTAAAGTGATTTCAAGTAGAACAGGCATCCCTTTGCAATGTTTATCGTGTTTTGAAAAACATTGCAAATGGATATGGCATTGAGCACCAGGGAGGCGCAGGTAGGCCCAGAAAATTGACTGTCGGTGACAGAAGGCGGCTTGGTATTCTTGTTTCTAAAAACAAACGACTGACTGAGTTTAGTTTGACGCCGCTTTTAGCAATATTCCAGCAATATCACGGCGGGGGACACCAGAAATGGGCTTAACACATTGTGCCCATGTGGGGAATCGAACCCGGGCCTTCGGCGTGACGAGCGGACGCTTTAACCACTAGGCTACCCCACCGCCCCTAAAAACAAACGAAGGAGTTTAGAAAACTTAAGGCTGGATACGATTGATAGAGGAACTGTGGCTGTCTGTAAGGAGACAATATTAGAACTGAGCTGCATGCAATGGGTTGTCAGAAAAGTCGAGGAATTCCATCACCGATCATGACACATGAACAAAAGGAGCGAAGGTTGAACTGGTGCATACAGCATAGAAATTTTAATTGGGACAATGTGATTTTCTCAGATGAAAGTTCTTAGTGGCTGTTTCTTAATACACTGAAGTTCTGAACCAAACAAACTGAAAAACCTTTGTATCAGCGCCCAAAGTACAGTCCGAAATTTAACATGTGGGGTGGCATATCTGTGTTAGGGGCAACGCCTCTGTGTATTGGAAGGGAATATGAACAGTGAGCGGTACACAGATATTCTCGAGGGACATTTACTTCCATCTGCTCACGCTTTCTATGGAAAGTTTTGGATTTTCCAGCAAGACAACGACCCAGACCATCGTTCAAAGCATTCACAGGCCTGGTTTCGGACCCAAAATATAACATTGTTAGATTGGCCAAGCTATAGACCTGACCGAAATCCAATAGAAAATGTTTGGGGACTTATGAAGGAAAGTGTCAATAAGAAAAATCTGACAAAAAATTGCTGAAATGAAAGAAGAGCTGGTCCGATATTGGGACAGCATTGACCACGACTTTCTAACTTCTTTGATCAGTAGTATGCCCCGCCGCATTGAAGCCTGCATTGCTGCCCATGGTGACATGACAAAAGACTAACTGTTCACCTGTCTTTGAATCTGGAGTTATGTTCTGCTAATATTCACATTTAATACGTGAGTAATGAGTGAAAAAATTAAAAAATTACAATCTTTAAATTCTCAATAATTTCTGGTTGTACTGTACATGAAATCCAGAATACTTGATACGGTTGTCTTCAGGTGTTACATATTGCTTGCTCCAACTGACGTGTTATTGACTGGTCAATATTGATTCTCTCAACGCTGTATGATTGATGGCCCACAAGCAAACACCGACTTCCATTTTTTTCTAAATTGCCTTCTCTGAAAGCTTTTGACATTCTGAGGCTGTGTTTTGTATGCCTATTTTGTATGGCGGGTGATTTAACCTGATTTGCATTTTCTGGCTTTAATGTTCGCATACATATGTACGTATAAAATCTCAACGATAGAATCTCAATTTTTGTATCACATGTACTACTGAATGCCCAAATACATAAAAGGGTTATTGAATTAAATGCATGATAAAACCAAAATTATGTCAATAATGACATAGCTTTTTCTGCATTCCATAGATCTGATGTCATTAACGTTTTTCCTGATTCAAGTCAAGTAATGTCAAGTCTCAACAATATGTCCTTAGATATAACGAAATGTAGCTGGTCTGCTTTAGGATCGTTGATGCACAAGTCAAAAGGGTAGTTTAGGTGTAAGGTAGACTAACAACTAGTCTCTGAAATGAACATATTTTACTGAAAATATCCATAGTAAAAAAACACCAATATAATGAAAAGGAGCCCTGAGACTTTCTTCATTTTCAGAAACTGAGGAAATCTTGACTTGCCACATTTTTTAGACTTGCGTGGGCTTTCTTGGATATATTTGGTTCAGGGTCTGTATGACAGACTAGGTGTAAGGCACCTAACACAGAATTACTGTTATGTGTGACTCAGTGGCACGTGCAACTAGTAGAGCGGGACAGTCTTACTTTTTCCATTACTGATTTTCATTGATTCATTTATATCATTTTTATCACCATTTTGATTTTTTACGACCTATGGAATCTTTTCAGACAGACAATCAACAGTGAACATTGACGTTGTGAAGTAATCCTCGTTCACCCATAACATTATAAATTCGTTGTAAATGTCTACTCATGGAGGCAATACACCAGATGCCCATTCCTAACCTCGTCTTTATTTCATCTGTGCTGTACCGAAGACTCAGCAAAGTATATATTCCACAGTACAACCAAGACCTTCTCATACAGGCACCATAGCAACTATGACAACATTTTCGTCATATGAACATTCATGGAAAATATATTTGATTAAAACTAAAGATTTAAACAAATACCTACATAAACGCCCAATACTTACAAACGCAACCAGAAGAAAAAACCGTATTCCTAATGTTCTCGTCATCCTAAATATTATCCATGAAATGTGGAAATAATCCTCAGAAAGACGTCCGGTCCGACCCTCTAGCCGGCAACCGCTGTTATCAGCAACTCCTGACTGCACGAACGGCAAAGTATGAACGTCTTTGAATATTTCCACCTGAAGGATTGTTTACTCCACCCAAGATAAGTGGCTGGGGTGTGTCGCTGTCTAGTAAGGGGTAGCCAGCAGAGTAGGTGATAAGGTTCTTTATACGGGGATTATGTCGTCAATGTACAACTGCATTGCGACATAGAAATATGAAGGAATATTGCAAATCGTTGTGGCTAATTTGGAAACATAAAACGGTTTCTGCGTTTCTGTTGTAACAATTTTGAAATATGTATATTGTTAAGTTGTTCAAATATGCTTTTTGTTTTGGGATTGGTGATTTTTTAAATCAGTTCAAATACATGGATCAATATATCGTGTTTTGTACCTTGTGACAAATTTACCACCACGGCTATGGACTAGTGTAAATAGGATACATATTAAAACTCTTCCTTACACACACGTGATTTAACGTTCATGTTTTTACGTTAATGGACTAAAGGGTAATTATTGATACATTTCTAGCAATGTCATTGTTTTCTAATCCATTTCGTTACGTTCAGATCCTAATAGCTATTGATTTCCGCATAAATAGCCATATTGATTGAATCTGCTCCAACACACGCTGTCTGTTCAAGGTCCACCAGCCTGAGTTAACTGCAGAGCATAGCTACACTGGCAGAAAATGGCATGCGATGACGAATTCACCATGCTTACTTCATTTTTGAGGATTTGAAAATCAATTAAAGCGTCTCATACATTTAAGGTAATAACTATTGCACAATGTATCTTGATATCAGTATAGAAGTAAACAAGCACGGAGTGTTTTTCTATGGTTAACCCTTTGTGGGTGCAGTGGGTGATAAATTGTTCAATAAGTGTACAATGGAGGAGTCTTTATCTGGTAGTTGACATGCAGGTTATCAGAGGAATACGTTATTGCCTTGAAATCAAATTAATAATTAGTTGTTGCTTGTGATTAGTGTTTTGCAACAGCGCATTGTGTACCGCTGGTTTTAGACAAGGTTATGTCGTAACACCATGTTTAAATTATGAGGATTCAAATTATGGATGTTCATCAAACTGAGTTTCTGGTGTGATTGTCACATTATTTCGACCATCTAGGTTATCATCTACCAAACCATAGGCCCAGGATGCATTCACACACTGATAGAGGGTGAGTGAGTGAGTTTAGTTTAACGCCGCTTTAGCAATATTCCAGCAATATCACGGCGGGGAACACCGGAAATGGGCTTCATACATTGAACCATGTTGGGAATCGAACCCGGGTCTTCCGTGTGACGAGCAATCGCTTTAACCACTAGGCTACCCCACCGCTCCCACACACTGATAGACAAACACAGTAACGCAGTGAATAACTGACACAATAACACACTGGCGCACTAACGCACCAACACATTGAAACATTGGCGCACTAACGAACCAATGCAATGACTCACTGACAAACTGAAATCTGGCTCCCCTACTAACTCACAAACTGACAGTTTTACACACACTCTGATGCGGTCCGATGGCCGTGTGGCATGGGACCAAGTCACAGGCCATAAGCAGTCTCGAAAATCAGCAGACACCTTCATTCACGATGCAAACTGGCAATGCCATGTATCTCTGAAAATCAGTGTGGTGACACCGGTTTTTCGCGAAAAGTGTAGGCATATCCTACTATAAATTTTGCACCACCCATCACTGAATTTTCAGTTTACGAGTATATATGTTTTTGCTATTGCCTGACGCCAAGCCTAGAATTCGTTCGACGATGGACCGAAAAGATCCGTGTATGGACCAGACAGTCCACTGATCAATGACATGAGCAATGGTCCATGCGTCAGGGTATGATGTCAAGCAAGCCACAAACTGATCAATTAGAGTGATCGTGTTTCATCAGTCCATGTTTAGACATAGAATCAATCGCTCCAGAAGAAACCGTGGTAAATGTCCGAAAAGACACTCTTTGTTTGATATCAAAGACATCGGCTCAATCACATGCCAACCTTACATTAAGATGGTTCATCAATATCTCTCAAGGGACAGTGGCCTAGTGGTTATAAAGCGTTCGAGCCTAAGATCCTGGTTCGATTCCCCACATGGGTACAATGTGTGAAGCCCATTTCTGGTGTCCCGTTCCGTGATATTGCTGGTGTATTGCTAAAAGCGGCGTAAAACTAATCTCACTCACGCTCCTCTCTCAAGATAAATTCTGCGTTGATAAAATCACGTGTCCCACCTGACGGTTTGTGATTGACCTGGTATGATGACGAGGACACGACACATTCCACGCACCTCCAAGCGTTATGTTGCAGTTTATACATGGACCACACCTAGTTCTGATCAAAGTCCAGGAAGCTGTTACAACGATATTCAGTCATTTCATGGAGACAACCAATCTGTAGAGGTACCGATAGTACTTGTGCTTTAGTCACCCATAATGAATAGGAAGTCAGTGCTTTTATATGTGTGTCGTATTGTCTAAATTCAATATTGTCCAGAGGTTGTTTAATTTGGTTAGAATAACTTCTGTTAGGGCTTATCGAAATATAATGTTTGGGGGAAAATAACTTGCTAAACTGGAAATGTTTAATCCCAATGGAGATTAATATTCTGTTTATCATTATACCCTATGTAAAAACGTAGGAGATATGCAATATGAAGGTGTCACAACTTTTGATGTTTTATTTAATTCGATAAATAGTTAAACAGCGTAAGAAAAACATGTGATGAGAGATTTGCAATTGTCGTTTCAGATGACCATAGATTTTGTTGGCCGACTGACCAAAGCCATCTACTGTCCATCACGTCGATTACCATGAGGAGTCACACTCATTTACTCGCCTCTGTTCTCATATAATGTGACAGGTGCCTCCAGAACCCATGGTACTGCCAAGTGACACAACCGTAAATAACATGTACCCGGATACCAGTCATTCCATCTGCTCTGTTGCGCCTGTCAAGGAAGTTCAAAGTAAACCTTGATTCGTCAGAAAATGTTACGTTTGCCCAACGACGATTGGTCCAACGCTGCGGCCCTTGATACTACCTACATCTGGCACATTGCTGTAACGTCCTTCAACCGTGGCACAACACATGGACGTTGGGCTTGCAGGTTCCATCTTTGTAGCCGATTACGAATCGTTTGTCTACACCTGTAGCTCTGTAAAGCTCAACTTTAATCTGAGTGGCTCTTTGTCCACGGTTTCGTACCGCAGACGTTCTGATGAAACGGTCTTCAGGGGCGTAGCTACCGTTTTTTTTTAAAAAGCTCGGGCTTACACATGATTGTTGTAAAAAAGGTTGGACAAGCCCTCAATACTATCTTATTTAGAAGCTTGCAACCTATCGGGCTTACACAAAATATTGGTTTGCTACGCGCCTGGTCTTGCACGCCCGTTGTCGCCATTGGTGGACCAGAATCACATTTATCTTCACCCTTATTTGTCAGTCGATATCGCAATTGTTGTCTGCTAATCACTGACTGTGAAACGTAAACAGCTCGTGCCACAACGTTCTGTTTTGTTCCAAGTTCCAACATGTCAATTGCACGAAGCCGTTCCTAACCCGCCAGAAGCCAGATGTAAAAGTTTCATCGAGTTTAAAGCAATATCAGAACAACTTTCAGACTTCTTATCACTTTACAGTACTGCAACACACTGACACGTGTCACTGTAAATTTCGAATTTGCCCCGAACATGTTTACTTGTACGAAATTGGCGTGTTTGCACGAAATTCATAATATGTTACAAATGGAATAACCATTCTCTAAATCCATTTGCAATTACAACTTGGTTCTCAAATAATATCACCCAAAAATGGAATGTCCCCTACTTTGTTAATTGTTTATTTGCTTTTTTATGTACATGCGTAATTCATCTTCCTGTTTAAACAGGGGCGGTGGGGTAGCCTAGCGGTTAAAGCATTCGCTCGTCACGCTGAAGACCCCGGGTTTGATTCCCCATATGGATAAATGTGTGAAGCTCATTTCTGGTGTCCCCAGCAGTGATATTGCTGGAATATTGCTAAAAGCGGCATAAAACTAAACTCACTCACTCCTTTATATGTCTAAATACATCAGATGATATACTTAATTCAACAGTCGATTAACAGAATGTGCTGATACACCGAAACTAGACGGCTAAAACCATAAACCTGATATTTCACACAAACAGAGCCCTGCGATATTGGACAATTTCCCTAGGAGGGTGTTGTAAGCGGGGTGGGGTGGGTGGGGGTTTGAAGCCCAAATCCGCCATTTTGTTTTTATGACGTAACATAGGTGTGACCCTTGTGTGACCCATCCTCCTTCGGGAGTCCCCTTCCGGTGTGTGTGTGACCTTCAGGTTGACCTCATTTCACAATGAGCTGACCGTGGTACTTTAGAGACAGACAAGACAGAGCTACAGCCAGTGGTAAATTCCAAATGTCCAACATGATGAAGTGCTTAGTAGTCGAGCGTAGCGAGTCCTGGGATATATTATCAAACGAAGTAAAGAGAAAACGATACTTTACCTTATTATATCCATTTCCTGTCAATCTTCAAATTATGCAGAAACAAACAAAGTTTTGATTAGGTGTCGAATGGTGGGTCTATTATCTCCTCAAATCCTGAAGAGATATTTACACGTAGGTACAACTGCTATATACATTAACAAGTTTATGATATCGTTTCGAGGTCATTAAGATTACAATTCACACTAAAAGAATGCCTAGCCAGTAATCACTATCATTAGCAATTCCACCTGTAATCATTCTCATTAGTGATTCCGATTAATACACGACGGTTGATGTGTCAGATAAGACGATAGGAGTGACAATACACAACGCGACGCGGTTTGTTTGCCTTTTCCGGAGAGCACCGGACAGCGCTATCTAGAGTCAACAAGATGACAATACCTCTCGCGACGCGTTTTTTTTGCCTATTCCGGCGAGCGCTATTTTAAGTCAACGAGATAAGATATAAAGAAAGGAAAGAAGGATCAAAGTTGACACCGCCGGCGGAGCTCCCATAGGTTTAACATAGGGCAATTAAAGACAGGAAATAATAAGCAGTTGAGGACTGATGGTCACTGAATATCTCAAGTAGTTTGATTGTACAGTGATGAAATGATTTAGCATTTGTCATATATATTACTGAATAAGAAAACAAACCTGTTCTCCTGTAAAACTTTCACTGTTACTCAACATTTTAAAACTTTACTCTCAAATAGCAAACATAAAAAAACATCTTATGTCCATGTTTATGACACTATTTGACATCATGTGACACATAGGTGACTCACATACCGTTAGCCGCTCTTATTCCACAGACAGTACAATGAAATACTGGTGTAAGCTTCTTGTGACTGTATTGTGTGGGGTATGAAGAGGTTAGGACCTCCTGGTTTTAAGAATTGTATTGTAGCTTAAATGTATTCAGTGACATAGGGAGGATTGTTTATCAGTTGTAAAACAAAGATTTGTACAACGAACAGTTGTACAATCCCCCAGCAATGCATTAAATGAGTGAGTGAGTTTAGGTTTATCTTGCACTCAGTAATATCACAGCTATATGGTCTGTAAGTAATCGAGTCTGGACCAGACAATCCAGTGATCAACAGCATGAGCATCGATCTACCCAACTGGGAAATGATGATGAGATGTGTCAATCATGCCAGCGAGCCTCACCACCCGATCCTGTTAGTCGCCTCTTACGACAAGCATGGGCTACTGAAGGTTCATTCTAACCCGCACATTCACGGGTACAATACATTAGGAAACAAGAAAGATATACAGATTTCATTGTTTATTAGCTCCGTTTCAAATGAGTAGGCTTTAGGATAGGAGCTCTCCCAAATGTCTACTTTACATGTTGTGCTAATTGTAGTATTGCCCTTCCTCAACGTCTTGTCCTTCACTCTCTACATCAGATGTCATGTCTTCATAATCATTATCAATTAAGTCTTCTACCCAAGATTTATATTGGTACAGTTTGGAAAACAGGTCATGATACAGATTATTCGTGTCTTGTACTCGTTTCAGTATTCCTTGTGTCTTTGGACCCAACTGCATATGATACAGATAAGTAATAAATCGAGCATACGTCTCTTTAAACGTGCTCCAGATGAATTTCTTCAGTTTGGCTTGTATCATGTCTTCGTATAACCCTCTTTTCATGTACAGCTGTCGTTCCTCATCCAAAAAGTCTTATTCAGCTCATGCGTCCGTGAATGCATTTGTCTTATACCTTGCTCCTCGAGATCAGCTATGATATTTTTCCTGTTGCCGTGTGTGACATCGTTTAATAATTCATCATCATCATCAGTTTCCATTTCAGGACATTGTTTATCGTGTAAATGTCTTTGTAAGTTGTGGTTATTGCTAAACACTTGACCACAATAGTCACAATCTGACAGAGGACGTGGTCTCTTCACAGCAGAGAAGTTGTCGTCTTCCTCCCACTTCCTTTTAACTTGGGGTATCCCCGGTGGACCCACTGAAGACTTTTCAGGACACCAGTTTCTTCTGTGTTTTTGCAAATCATGCACGTCTTGAAACACGAGTCCACAGTCATCACAAGATGGCATTGTTGGGAGGTTTTCTTCACACGTCTGCTCACTCTGAACGTCTAACTCGGACTGAATTGTCCTAGCTTGGAGGCCTCCTTTTAAACTGAATGCGTTGGGACAAAGTCGCAAATGGGGAGGTGTTTGGGGTTTTAGATCAACCAACAAGTATCCATAAGGTTTCTAGGTAGCCCTTTGAAATGGCTCCATGAAATGGTCTGTGTTACCTGGAAACATTTGCCTCGCCAAAGTCATGATGGGTTGTTGGTCAATAGGGTTGTTGAACAGAAGCAGATAATGACAGTTTCTTCGTTGTGTGGGGTCCTTACTGTAATACAAATTCTGGTTCAAGGCTATGACTGAGAGATTACGATGATGACTCCCTTCGGTAAAAAGATCTGTAATGTGTGGATAATTTGCTGGCAGTAGACGTTAAGTCGTCGAGGATAACCACGTTCACAACACTGGGGTTGTGGTCGCTGCGTTGCTCGTCTGTGTTGATTCCTGAAATGTCTAAGCATGGCATCCCTTCTGGAAAAAGTCTGATTGCACACGGGACACGTTGTTGACTGCATGGTGTTCCGAGTCTAAATGGCAGGGAACCATGTCTACAAGCTGCTTTTATCTAAAAGTCGTCTTCCATTTCTTCATGGGAATCAGGGAGGAACTTCCAGCTTTAGATCCCCCTTTCTTCTGCATCTGAATAGGAGCCTTGGCTTGTTCGACCACTTGTTGAGTAGGGGTAACAAAATTAATCTTAGGTTGCTCTGAAGTTTCTTTTGGTTTATCTTTCTTCCACTCTGGGTCATACAGTTCCAAATATCGATCAACAGACATCATGGCAGATTTTTCTCCTCCACGCATTATAGAATGATAAGGATCTCCTTTCCCTTCAGCCTGGAGCATGTAAAAGCGGGTCCATTTATCGGCATCGGGTACGAAGAGTTTGTATTGTGGATTATTCATGATGAAAACGGGAGCGACTTGAGGTGATGTGTCACTGTCACTAGTCCACTTCTAAATGAAGCTAGATAGCCCTCGTGGCCTGTTATATATAGATATCCACGGTTTGAATTGACCTTTCATGGCTTGGTGTAGCTTTCAACATCGCTGCCAGGATGGTCATACATGCTCTTTCCCCGGACTGACAAACTAAACCTAAGCGGGGTGTACCAGATGTACTAAGCCAATGCTATATCAAACAACCAGGCATTTTGAATGGCCTCATCTCTAAGTGCATTGACAAACTGTGGTTTCAAAACAAATGCGACGATAGGCATGTAACTGGCAAAAAGACTCTTCCACATACTGTCTGTCGTCCACAGGGGGTGAACTAATCTTCGTAACACAGCTAGATAGTTATTTCTATCATTTTTCCTCAGGAAACGACGCCTTTCATATCGAGTTTTTTCACTGGTAATCTTCCCTTTAATAATCTATTGATAATGCCATTAACGGCAAGAATCTGTTCTCTGTTCATTTCTAAGATGTCTTGTCGAATCTCCTCAATGTCTTGAAACATTAACATGAACCTTAAAAATTCGTAATGTTTCAACACGTACCTAGTCATAATAATTCTAGCAAACAAGCTCTTATCGTGGTTGGGATCTCAATGAGATTAGTATTTGAGTAAACCTCTATTTATACATCGACATAAGACTATACATAGACAACCAATGCAGATGTACTCTTAACATTGATTTATTTCTAATATTCACACATTTTACATCACACTCTTGGTTGCAAATCCACATGACTACCCCAGCGGGCCATATTTTTCTGAGGTACTCACACCAGGGCCAAATACGGACAATCTGGAGACCATTTTTCATGTTCGACCCAGGGATCGTCATCTACTTCCCAGTTCTTGAGAACGAGACCACATTGAAAACACTTGCAAGTGTCCCCCTCTGATTAAGTACACAAATCCTGCCTGGGCCATGCGACTAGGACTCTGTTTCATCTGCACTGGCCAGTCCTTAAACGAATAGAAATGAAGTCCATTCAGTGCTGATTGCACAGCAATCGAGTGTCTTGTCGAGTGGGTAGTCCATGATATCCCAGAGCAGTGGTAACACGTCCGCACAGTACAGTGTCTAAACCAAGAATGGCTTTACACCCAGCGACTGTAGTCACTAGGGTTACAGAAGGAACACATGAGGTACCCCATCTGGTTTTGATGATCCTCTTGTCCCATACGATGAACCATTTCTTCAGTTCTGGCACAAAATCTGTCATCACATCACAACAGTCTCTCAGTTTCTGCCATTGCCCACACACGAGTCTAAAAATACCTCTTGGAAAGTACCATGGTCAGCTCATTGTGATATGAGGTCAACCTAAAGGTCACGCACACACACCGGAAGGGGACTCCCGAAGGAGGATGGGTCACACAAAGGTCACACCTATGTTACGTCATAAAAAGAAAATGGCGGATATGAGACAGGAGGGCCTGCTTCGTTTAACCAGGCATTCGTGGCCTTCTGCACACTAAGGATTGACGGGTTGATTCTTTTAGTAATTTGCTCGTATATGAGCTCTTTGCGTGTTTTCCTCATGAATATCCGGATTAGATTTGATCTTAATCAAGTCGTGCTTGGTGTAAGAGACGACTAACGGAATCGAGTCAGGGCCTAGATTTTCGAAGCTCTCTTAGAGCTAAGATAGTCGTAAGTGCCATACATTAACATTATCTTACGACTATCTTAGCTCTCAGAGAGCTTCGAAAATCTAGGCCCAGGCTAAACTGGGTACTGGTACTTCAATGGGTAGCACTATAAAACAAGCAGCAACCACATACACACACACACTCACGCACGTGCGCGCGTGCATGCACTTCACTACTATAGTGAAATAACACAGAACCCGACGATAAACCCAGCTTCCTCTTCAACACACCTGTGAATAGTTATATATTCACACAGGTATATCGACCCGTGAAGGTCCGGGTTAGAAAGAATCTACAGTTACCCATGCTTGTCGTAAGAAGCGGGATCGGGTGGTCATGCTCGCTGGCTTGGTTGACACATGTCATCGGTTCCCAATTGCGCAGATTGATGCTCATGCTGTTGAACACTGAATTGTCTGGTCCGGACTCGATTATTTACAGACCGCCGCCATATAGCAGGAATATTGCTGAGGGTGGCGTAAAACTGAACTCACTCACTCACTCACCCAATTGCGCAGATCGATGCTCATGCTGTTGAACACTGAATTGTCTGGTCCGGACTCGATTATTTACAGACCGCCGCCATATAGCTGGAATATTGCTGAGTGTGGCGCAAAACTATACTCACTCACTCACACAGAAATATCAAATTAACCATACTGTACTTTAAAAAAAAAACCATACCGATTTGCGTACGATGAACGTGGTTACCAGCTACCATGCTTTTGAACAATACCAAAGAATTTCATTACAACAGGACAGGTGAATAACATCCTGGCATTAAGATTCCGAAACCTATCCCAGTTTAAACAAACATTGAACTTTTGAATCTTATCCCGTGACGGGTCACAACATTTTGCAAACATCCTGTCCGGGGAACGTCCGGTAAAACGGGTGGGCATTTTTATTAACGCTCTAGTTGCTGTGGTGACGACATCAGTGCTATGAAGGTAGGGGTCTTCAGACAATGACCGTATGCTCCACGTTGTCCGTTATTTAAAGCGACGCTGACTCTTTGGATGCAAACTTTGTCGTATCAAATCTATCACTAGGCTAGTCAATAAGCTATGGGACATGGAACGTTCTTATTTGGTATGGTGGCTGATTAGGGCCATAGCATTCTCGCCTTAAAATTCGGAGGCGAGAAAGCGAGAAAGCGATATCACGAGACGAGAAAGCGATAACACGAGAAAAAAAAGCGATGGCCCTAATCAGCCACCATAATTTGGTCATAAACGCCTTATCACGTTCGGGGCGGTGGGGTAGCCTAGTGGTTAAAGCGTTCGGTCGTCACGCCAAAGACCCGGGTTCGATTCCCGATATGGGTACAATATATGAAGCCCATTACTGGTGTTTTCCGCAATGATATTGCTGGAATTTTGCCAAAAGCGGCGTAAAACCAAACTCACTCACTCACTTATTACGTTCGTTTTTCAACATGTTAAACTTGTCGAACAAATAAATGTTCGTTTAACAAACCTGTTTATTAGGGAATGTTTTTATGGCAAAAGAATAATAGAACTGATTTGCCTTGTATGTTGATACTACACCTTAGACACATTTAAACAGACATCGAGTTGGCCGGAATCTGATTTATCCCCTTAAAGCTGAAGGTCACGTCGGGTAACAGGAAGCACACCTGTACAGGCATCTAAATCCGCTTGGTATGGCACTCTCTCTGGCGACGGGGACGGCCGTAGTTTAGAAACACCCCCCTGAAGATTTACAACTTCAGTACCATGCATGGGGTAATCCCGTAAGTTAGACCTTTTTAGATCGAGGTAAACATCATTTGATGTTTGATGTTGTGACAACGGTGTTGTTTTAAGGGATTAAGACACTGGGTTTCTACAAAATGTAAAATGTGTTCACTCAGGAAACGAAATAGGACATGTGTACCAGTATGTGAGTGAATCCATGTAAGCGAGTTAACCGAATGACTTTGATTAATAAAATGAGCATTTAGTTCACACAATTCATTAGTAGTGAGTTATTCAATTTCTTACATAAGAAGCATTGGAAGCTGGGTATGCATTGCGTTTAGAAGCTGTGTTTGGTCCGTGTATACCGCTGTATAAGATTCAGATTCAGAGTCTCTCCACATGACTGCATGACAAACAAGATGACTTCACCCTCTCCAAATGTGACCTATTAGCGGCACAAATTATGGAAGATGCACTTCCCTATATTGACTTTATACTTGTTTTGAGACATACACCCGCACACCTTCACACCTTCACACCTTCACACCCGCACACCTTCACACCTGATTGTACCTCTGTGGGCAGCGGACTATTTTGTCACGCATTCGGATGTTTTGCATCGTTATTTACATGCTGAAGTTTAGTCACTCTGGGTTGTAACTCATTTGCAGGGTTTAAGATAGATTAAATCCTGCCGTTCTAAATAAATACCCGTTTTATCACGCACCTCACACAAGGTTAATTAACACGTCGATTGTTATTGATCGTTATATCCACCAATCTGATCAGCTTTATATCGACCAGTTGTATCGAACAACGCTTAATTTGTAACACACTCACTATGATCCGCCTCCAAGTGAAGCCTCGTCATATGAGCGAAATATTCTCGAGCACGACGTAAACCCAATTTCACCAATTTCCAAGTGAAGCCACCCTGATCGGATAACGTCGGACAAACGTCCCAGCATGTACCATTGAGGGCTACTTGAACTGTTGGGGCGGTGGGGTAGCCTAGTGGTTAAAGCGTTGGCTCGTCACGCCGAAGACCCGGGTTCGATTCCCCACATGGGCACAATGTGTTAAGCCCATTTCTGGTGTCCCCCGCCGTGATATTGCTGGAATATTGCTAAAAGCGGCGTAAAACTAAACTCAGTCAGTCAGTCAGACTTGAAATCTTCCATTAAACTTTTCATTCACTGGGGAAACGGGGCACAATTTGTGCCTATTGGGCACCATTATATGCTACACAATACAAATGTCATTTACAATCTATACTATGTTTGTGGTAGAATATATACACTGGACAAACCTCGATTATTTTAGCGTTGACCTGAAATGCAAAATAGCTTAAACCTTACTGACTGTCAAGCCACGTTTTTAATTCCTACCAATACCCATTTCAACAAGAATGAACAATCCATATAACAAGAGATTTTACTTAAATATATTCTCTCATGATAAATATTTCAGCTGCCAAGACAGAGCAAGGAATGACATCAAATGATCGAAACTATGCGTTGTGCCTTAAGACAATCCTCTTTCCCCAGAGACAGGGGGTATAACGCCCCTTCCCACCCGGGATGGGTTTATGTATCCAGCCTGAAATAAATCGACACATGATTGGACGGCTTTGAACCACATGTATGCTGCCCCAACGTAACCTAGATCGTCTGTACCGTAGCCTACTACGTCTTAAGACAGGATCAGTATTGACTCGCCCGGTTCTTATCGGTTCATGACGTAAAGAAAAATTACTCTGATTTGTAATCTTTGATCTTCTGATCTTCTGATCTTCTGGATTGTTACTGTTGTGACTGACGGCGATCAGGTGCTTTGATATTACAGTCGTGGTCATACCAGATGTGTCACTGAATGCTGGGCATACTTTCAGAACATGACAACAGATATATCATAAGAAATGATATACTGCCCACACACTGGAGTGAACGTTCCCGATAAAGGTGAAGGGTGTTCTATTTAACCGTCAAGAAGAAAAACGTACCGCTCACATTGCGCATTGCAGATGTATTGTCATTTGTCAGTTTAAGGTACTGGATCAGCGAACCTAGCGGATTGGTGAAGGGAAGACAGACTGAAAAAGATTGCTCCGTGCATTCATCATGTTCACCTGGTTTATGAATAAAATCGACAAACCGTTTTCATATATATTATAAATTTTTGCTAAAAACCCGTGAAGATCCGGGTTAGAATATTGATCTTCAGTAACCCATGCTTGTCGTAAGAGGCGACTAACGGGATCGGGTGGTCAGGCTCACTGACTTGGTTGACGCATGTCATTGTATCCCACTTGCGCAGATTGATGCACATGCTGTTGATCACTGGATTGTCTGGCCCAGACTCGATTATCTACAGACCGCCGCCATATAGCTGGAATATTGCTGAGTGCGGCGTAAAACTAAACTCACCCACTCTTTGCTAAAAGCTGACTCCATTATACAGTCGCAGTTACAAAAAAAAGAACAGTCCGTTTGAGTCAGAAACGGACCGATGAATTGCAAATTTTATCATTGTACAAAATTGCAAAATAAATATAAATAGTACACATGCTTATCATTTACTAATACCCAACAGTTTTCTTATATTTGAAAATTTTCCGGAATCCACCAAAAAAAGTTGTTTAAGAAACTATCATCATTGAAAACGCAAAAGTTGTGATCTGTCGCGGCGGGGTGAAATCGCAGAAACGGAACAGCCACTATTTCGTCGTGCACGGGATACACATGCCTGATGAAAAAAGAAGTTGAATGCTGACGTGAAACAGTTGATGATTAAAGTGTACGATTTTTTCCGTGCTGAAGCCGAAAGGGGCAAACCATTTTATGAATTCCGTAAGCGGGCAGCAAAAGCTTTAGGAGTATCAGCAAGGGTACTGACAAATGTTCTGGAACACAAACATTGTGAGGGTGATGCGAAGCAGGTAGGGGGTCATGTCAAAATCACACAAATTAAAACATTTGGACAACTTTCAAAAGAACCTTGTAAGGCAGTCTATCAACAAGCTCTATTCTGAAAACAAATACATGTCGCTGAAAATTTTTAAAAAGCAGTTGAAGCAAGAACACAACCTCAGAGTATCAAAGTACACACTCTGGCGACTCTTACACTCTTTCGGGTATCGTTATAAGAAAATTTCGGGGGAGAATTGGTCAGTACTCTGTGAACGCCCTGATATCGTTCGCTTGAGAAATAATTTTCTCAGGGTAATAAAGAAGAAGCGCGAGGAAGGGTTCGAGCCAGTGTACTTGGACGAGACCTGGGCCAATGCCAGCAGTCAGTGGGTACCCGATGGGTCACGTAGAAAGCTGCCTCTAGGGAAAGGAGAGAGACTAATCATTATCCATGCTGGTTGCTCCAGCAAAGGCTTTCTCCCAGGCTGCGACTCGGTATTCAGGGCAAAGTCAACAGATAACAGAGACTACCATTCCGAGATGAATGGTGCGGTTTTCCTCGATTGGGTTAAAAACAAGTTGGTACCAGCTCTACCAGAGAAGTCTTTTATCGTAATGGACAATGCCCCATGCCACAGCGTGCAGGACCCCGACAGTAAAGCCCCGACATCGAACAGTCGAAAAGGTGATATGATATCATGGCTCGACAAATTTCAGATCGCACGGCCTTCAAAGGCAACGAAGCCTCAGCTATATGAGATCATAAAACCTACAAAGTGAACCTTTCTACAAAGTTGACAGTTACATAAAAAGTAAGGGTCACGATATTCTGCGACTTCCACCCTATCACTGTGACCTTAACCCCATTGAAATGATATGGGGTATTGTCAAAGGAGATGTTGCCAGATCAAACACAACTTTTAGATTACGTGACGTAGAGGTTTTGGTTAAGGTCACATGCAACCAAAAAAATCAAACATAATTAAAACACAATTATCACTTCTTCATGACATATAATATGCATTGCTGATTATGAAAAAACAAATAAACAAAATTATAAGCGTATAATCGCAAATCAAAAGTGCAATATTTTGTACTTGGGTTTACCTCCCTCGAAACGAAGCAGCCGGGATACCGAACCCAGTCAGAGCGGGTGGGTGTGCACTCAAGTGTAACGGCTGGTTCATTTGCAGATGCCGCCCTCATGCACGGCTCATTGTGTGTGTATATATAGAGATGTTTGGTTTTGTAAATACATGCTCATTTTTTTGTGTATAACATTTTGCAATCAACAGACATCATAACATGTCATGTGTTCAAGTATCACACCTGCCTGTCTGTGTAATTACATAATGTGACAGAGACCGAACTCGGACCATAAATCAATGCATTTTGTTTATGGTGTATAGCCTGATTGGTGTTAAGTTCAAATTGCATGTGGTCTGTGATCGCAGTTGTGTATTGAATATTGTCATTAGCAGACAGGCAGGCAGACACACAGGTGTCAATAAAACAAGACATTGAGTTTTGTCTGTGACAACGACATATCTATATCACAGTTAGAAATTCTGTCAACGCTAAATAATGACATTGCTTTTAAGTATCGAACTGAGAAAGTGTCTCGGTAAGAAGAACGTGTGGTGAAATAGACAAATGAAATTATATAAACAGTTAATTTACTGTCATAACATATAAAAAGCTCGCGCCTGTGAGATATCAACAAAACATTAGAAAAATAGCTCACACCAAAGCCTTCACCGAGTATTCACCCGACAACCCGCTTCCAAGCTGCGCGAACCTATTTACTTGCGCATGTGCTATGAGCGCAGCCCAGCTGTTGAAACCCGTTTTCCCCAGAAAAGTCGGGGGAAAATTAGTGAAACGTTTGAACTCCGATTTCGCGCGTTTTTTTTCATCGCGTTATTTTTCAACTTTATAAGTTGAATTTGCATTTTTGACGATTTGTTTCGGTAAGTCCATACCGAAAGGTATCGGAATCTGCAAAGTTGTGTTTTACGTTGCATGTGACCTTTAACAAAATCACGACTGAAACTTGGCAAAACTGTGTCAACAAGGTAGCTAACGACATTGAACAAGGTTACTGGTCTCGGGATGGCT
The DNA here is from genome assembly GCF_003918875.1 of Haliotis rubra. Lineage (NCBI taxonomy): Eukaryota > Metazoa > Mollusca > Gastropoda > Lepetellida > Haliotidae > Haliotis > Haliotis rubra. The sequence continues at coordinate 2,417,257 of NW_025766002.1, read as the reverse complement.
TACAACAGGCAACTGTGGCACCACTTGTCATCCCTTTAAGTCGTGACTATGACACTACGACAGACGAGGAACCGAGAGGTCTCCCGGAATAGATTTTGAGATGTCCCCCGCCATGACTGGCTGTTCCGTTTCTGCGGTTTCACTCCGCCGCGACAGATCACAACTTTTGCGTTTTCAATGATGATAGTTTCTTAAACAACTTTTTTGGTGGATTCCGGAAAATTTTCAAATATAAGAAAGCTGTTGGGTATTAGTAAATGATAAGCATGTGTACTATTTATATTTATTTTGCAATTTTGTACAATGATAAAATTTGCAATTCATCGGTCCGTTTCTGACTCAAACGGACTTTATATCATTGTCATGTGATCATGAATCACTGTGGAATAGTGATGATGCTTGTTGTTCGCGGAGAAGTGGGCGTATGCTGCACCACCGGTGCAACCCACCCAAACACATGCACTCTCTCTGTCTGTGGTTTATGGCAAAATAGGGAATTGAATGGGACATAATTTTAGTAACTTTATCAAATTTGGAAATGTTCTAATAGTGAAATGTTCTAATAGCCTGCCGGAAACCGGTGGTTAACAGCTCTACCAGCCTCCCAAACCATCGGGGTCCTTGACATCCAAACAGTCGCGTCGGATCGATACCGGTTCTGATATTCTATACAGAGTGAGTGAGTGTGGTTTTAAGCCGCTTTTAGCAATATTCCAGCAATATCATGGCGGGGGACTCCAGAAATGGGCTTCACACATTGTATCCATATGAAGAATCGAACCCGGACCTTCGGCGTGACGACCGAACGCTTTAACCACTGTTCAACCCCGCCGCCCTTCTTCTATACAGATCATGTAACACACAAGCATGGCACTTTAGTCTGATAGGGTCAAGTACTAGCCTCAAGTGTTATCTCTCTCTACATAGCGGATCTGGACAGTACATCAATATTCACACCCTTGCCATTTATCGATTAGATTTGTCAACTGATCAGATTCCTGTCATAGTTCCTATCTTATCTTATAAAAGGTGATAAGGACACACACACACACACACACACACACACACACACACACACACACACACACACACACACACACACACACACACACACACACACACACACACACACACACACACACACACACACACACACACACACACACACACACACACACACACACACACACGTCTTAAGCAACCTGACTGACTTTTGTGCATAAAAGAAAGTCTATTTTTACTTCAGCTGACGTCTCATCGAACTTACGAGAACAAAACAATTATAATACAATCGATGGCTACCGATGGCTTGAACGTTCTAAGTTTAGAAACGTATTCCTTTAGAAAGGCCATTCCCATCTTTGTAACACACAATCTTGGATTCGACTTCATGAGAGGATCCTGGAAGGACTTATGTAAGCAACACAACACACTTGATTACGTCGCATTAAACAAATCGCCCACCTTTTCTCCGTATGGAACATATTGCTGATCATGCAATTGAGGGCAATACGACGCACGTGGTGGGACAAAAAAGCCCCTCAACCCTTCACTAGCAAATATGGAGCAATGTGAAGAGCCTAAGTATATGTAAGTTGATAACCTGTCATACATATGGGTGAACATAAAAGTTAACTGTCTGTGTTCCTTGGCAACCTTTCACAGATGAACCCGAACGCAATATGGGTGTGCGGCAGGGGTGTGCTCTAACTCAGAATAGTTTTAGTATTCATTATGATCTTGCTGTTGACACAAAAGCCTGAACCTCTTGTGTAATTCAAACACGCCCATAAGTCATAAGACATAGTTCTACAAGACTTATGGGATCGTGAACAGTGCTGACAGGCCGCTTGAAGTAGGAGATGTGTCCTCACATGGGTACCACGTGTGAAGCCCATTTCTGGTGTCCCCCGCCGTGATATTGCTGGAATACTGCTAACAGTGGCGTAAAACCATACTCACTCACTCACTCAGATATGTATTTGGTTGTTGTTTCATTGACATGAAGTGTATTTGTATTGGCGTTAACGGTTCTACCTGTTCCTGTGGAAATAAAACTAGTTGGCTTTGAAATCGGAATATTTCCATACCGTCTGATGACTTAGCGGAAGATGGTGGATTGTGTTTAACATTTATTTATTAAAGCAATAATATGTGTTAACCAAAGTTTAACCATACTATTCCATCTAGGAAACATTAATGAAAAATAGCAGTGTGAAGAAAACAAACAAGGGCGTTGTTGTCCTTTTTCTACCAAATCCGTGAGTTTATGAAACTATGACTAAAGTTGACAATATGTCGACAGAATGCGTATCTACATGGCTTCATCTTGACAGTACTAGTTGTATGTTTTTTACTCTTATCCATTGATCAAGCGAAATTACATTTCTGACACTTTGTCAATAACACTCCTTAAACTCTTAACCCTCGATCAATCAATTAAGTATACATGTTACTGACACCCACACGCCTGATTCTCCAGCAGGAACTTCTTCCAAAGCAGGTTATACTGCGAACCCCTGGTTCATCCGGACACATTTGTTACCGAACCTTGACGACTATGATAGAAATATCTGCATCGTGGAGGATTTGTTACGGACGAATGTAAAACTTACTTTAATAATTTTCAAATTGTAATTTCTTACACTGTCAGAGAAAATTATGTATTAAATATATCAGAGGTACTCATACATGTATGTTTTATAAGAATTGTCACCACCCGGAAAATCTGGTCAAATCAAATCTCCATGCAGTGTCATACTGGCAGGCGTCGCGCCACATCCATATCTTCCCGATTTGCGGAGATGACTTTCTGGAAGAACATATAGTTATATATCGTGTTTGAATAACAGAAAATGTATAATTACCTTGTAATATTAAATCCTAATCGGATAAAGTAACTTTCAATTAGTTCACCATAAATAAGTCTCGGATATGTATCGTTCCTTTGGGCGTAAGAGGCAAAATTGTTGTGGAAATTTTGTCCATGGATTATTGAAATCAGTGGTGACACCAGGTGTCCGCGAAGAATATACTTAACCCGGTTGCAGCCCTCACACTCATTAAATGTATCAGCTTCTTCCACATAAAGAAAAAAACTGACTCGAGTCTTTATATAAGACTCACAGTGTTGATGAAATAAAAGAGATACTTTGAAATACGAAAATTGTCTAGTCGACAATAATAATATCGTATTCAGGTAGTTGGTCAAATACATGTTTCACAGTGATCCCTGTAGGATTTAAAGGGGGACTGCGCCAGGCAAATAGACAGTCTAAGCAAGATTAAATCAAGTCATCAATAGCACGTGTTTTTTCGTGTGGGTTTTTTCTCCTCGCAAAAGTTTTATCATGAATATCAGCCTAACATTTTAAGAAAACCTATTTTACTGAGTGAGTGAGTGAGTTGAGTGTTACGCCGCACTTAGCAATATCCCAGCTATATGGCGGTATTTTACTGAGACAATGTCTGGATCCTAGACATCGCACTGGTCAATCCTAGCCTGGATCCTGGCAATACACTGTGGAACAATCATGTCACCCTCTAAGATAACACGATACCAATGTTGGACAGAACGTTGTAATTATTCCAAGTGCCTCTGTCACCGACAAGGAACAATGTAGTGGTCATAGCTGGTCCGGGCGCTCTCAATATAATCTCCAAACAGGCGTGGTAGTTAAAATGAATAAAGGTGAATAATCTATGCAATATTATGACATGTACTCATCGGAACGTTTCAAATATGGTGTTTATAATGTGACAGGTGCGTGCCGCAAGGGCGTGGCTTTAGTCCCAATTTGTCTACTCTGTATATTAATGAAATTGTTTTTTGGGATTAAAAATAACCACTTCATCAGTGACACATAGTTTAGCTACGCCCAGAAGTAAACCTGCAAATATTTCTCGTAACTATCTGAATAAAAAGATTTTGAGTTTCTTTCGTTGAACCGCAAAGTAAAACTGCACAACGTCATCATGTATACAGATTTATCTATGATTTTCTCTTTTGCTCTTTACAGTGTTTCGCGGACGCCTGGGTTTTAGTGTACAGTTATACTGATTCCAAAAATAGTGTATTGTAGATTTACAGACCGCCTCCATATAGTCATCCTCAATAATCTCTGGGGCATACGTCCCGATAAATATCCAGGAGATTTATCGGAACGTATAGCCTGGAGATTATCGAGGATGCCTTAAAGCTGGAATATTTTGCTGTGTGTGACGTTAAACAACAAACCAACCAACATAAAGTAGTTTTGGTTGATCACTTTGGCGCTTGCATTATATTTAATGAAAAGTGGGTTAAAACTACTAGCATCAATACTGTGTTTTAAATTGCTTAAAGACAGGAATCACTAACTGAAGGCTCAGATCTGTGTATTAGCAGGAGGACATACTACTTAACCAGGTTCGTTCATCTTTGAACGTTCAAAGCTTGGGCGACTCCATGGGGACAGGCCCTAGGATTTAGCTACATGCCTATATGATTGGTGTAACGACTTGTTGGATGACAAGGGAGCCTTGCGCTACTTTCGCCTGCACGAAAATGGACCACGTGATTTCATGGAAGTCGAAACTTAAATGATTTCAAGGGAGGTCATTATGAGTATAAATGTGACTGTAGTAATTCATCGTGATTTATTCGGAATGATTCCAATGAAAATGCTTTCAAAATATTGTTGTTTGTATCATATTATTGTTAACTATTGCACTATCGTGACCAATGATTTCAAATCTTGGCTCGAACGTCAGTTGAACTTTAAAAACGTCATTATTGATCCCAACGTACATGAAATCCATTTCAACTGTATGTCAGCAAACAGAAGGTCCACGGGTCGATAAGGCCGAGATCAGACTGTAGACAGCCAAATGTTCCCCTAAGACAACCCATTTGATAATGACCTAGTGACAGCTGTCAGGTTGTGTACCGCCGCCAATAGCTGCCGGCATGTAGAGGGTGGGGTATTAGCTTGGTAATGGGGTAGTGTCAATATGTCCGAAATATATCAATCCCAGACAACATACGGAGGTCATGGAATGTGGACAGTAAACATCTTCTTCCGCTAGGTGGTGTTACTCTGTTATCGGGGGTAAATACCAACGGATATGGTTTTTAAAACAGACAGTTGGGCGATACAAATGATAAAACCATTACTTGAAATTTCAATTCACTCGCACTATCCTGGGGCTCTTCTTTTTCGATCACGTTAAAGGGAAATTAATAATGACGTGTTCTACATGTTTTGATAAGTCAATCTTATCAATATTTCAGAATCATTTGTTAGTTGAGGTGAAACAATACTGAGTTACTGCAGACAAAACGCAATCTTATATTATATAAACACCGCAAGACATATCGAACAGTAATAGTTCCTCAAAATCAACGTTACCGTTATAGACGAAGTTCGTTATTCAGATGAACAACTACATATGCTACGCCCATTAATTATGGATTACTAACTGTTTCGATATATCCGAAATAATCGAGTATGGAAAAGAATTTCCAGTGGTTGATATTTCAAGTCAGCTCAAGACATAACCAACTCTAACGGTACCTCAAAATCAACGTAACTGTTATGGACCAAGTTCGTAATTCAGATGAACTTCAGCAACAACAACAACATGTTATGGCCCTTTGGATTACTAACTGGTTCGATATAGCCGATATAATCCAGTATGGGAAAGACATTCCAGTGGTTGACAGCATGAACACTTACGTTTTCCTAACCCAACGTTAATCAGCTCAAATGGCAGACAGGGCTACATGTGACCCAGTCTAACCGGAATCCCCATGCAGTGGCGTATGCCGTAGACCTGCTGACACAGGACCCTACCCTCTAGTCTTACCGGGTGTTGTTTTGGCAATATGTTTACACTATACAATGACAAATTGAACAGTTAACAGAAATGGTTGCGATGTTTACATGGTGCTGTTTATGGGCGACTAAGACCGCACTGGAGTTCAGAGCCTCTACTAACTTGTGACACTATACGCCCACATGCATCACATGATACCGACGCCCAAGGCACCAAGAAAGTAATTTCAGATGCAATGTCGTAAGATGGTTGTATGATTTGTTGTTTAACGCCGCACTCAGCAGTATTCCAGATAGATGGTGGCAGTCTGTAAATAATCGAGTCAGGATCAGACAATCCAGTGATTATCAGCATGAGATCTACGCAACTGGGATATGATGACATGTGTCAACCAAGCCAGCGAGCCTGATCATCCGATCCTGTTAGTCGCCTCTTACGAGAAGCATGGGCTACTGAAGACCAGTACCGCCTCCGTGGTGTAGTGGTTAGAGCGTCCGCCCGGAGAGCGGAAGGTCGCGGGTTCGATCCCCGACCGCGTCATACCAAAAGACGTTAAAATATGTTACTTGTTCGTCCCTGTCTGGCGCTCCACAATAATGGGTTCAATAAGGACTGGTCGGCTCGGAGTCAGTATAATATGTCTGAGTGGGGTATTCATGCTTCACTGCGGCATGGTATCTCAGTGAGCTAGCACTATAAAACCAGCTTCAGTCTGGGCTAGTACAAGCAGCCGCACATCACGTCGTCATATGAGTGAAATATTCTCAAGCACGACCTTAAACCCAATTTCACCTCACCTCACCTCACTGAAGATCATTGCTAAATCGGATCTTCACGGGTCAGAGGGTCAAACGATACATGTTTGTTTATTGTTTAACAGTTGAATATGTGGAAGGTAGTTTTAGCGTGCAGAGAAATTGTTGTTCATGATATAGACACACCTTGTGAAGGCACATTTGGTCTTTAAAGAATTCTTTACATAGAGAGGACATTGTTTATTGACTCTGAAGACGTAGATTAGGTTTAACCCATTCAAAAACGTGTGACATGAGAAGAATTGGCCAATAACAGAACATCTGAGACATATGTTTGCATTCACCTCTAACACGGAATAAAGAGTGAGTTTGATTGCACCTGTGATTTATGACACCACGAGGTCGGAAGACGCCAGGAACTTATGGGATTTGCTCATATTGGTTTTCTAGGTAGGTCTGCACCCCGCCCTTGCTCGTGGATTTCAACACACTAATAAACGTCTGATATCATCATCACTTCGGTCTTCCTGCCAGATCAAGCTGAAACGCGGTGATATAACGTGAATACTGTCCAAATACTAAACCAAACATACTGTCACCATGACACCAAGGATCAATTTGTGATCTTGGTGACTTTATTCAAACACCTAAGGAGGGGGAGCGGTTATTTTCTTTTTCGCAAACAAAACGATTGTTTTGTTTCAATGTTATGTTACAAAAATGATTATATGGGAACTGCAACTCAATGTTAGAAGAGGCAGGTTTCAGTTCAGGATGACCGCTGCTGGATCGTCTTGCGAATGTACCACATTATAAATTGCATCATGATGGCTTGTACAAAATTCATAATCTGAAATACGATGCCAAACCCTAGTTTGAATTGGATGTCGTTGGGACTGAACTTTGGTTATTTTAATAAACCCAACAGCACAAGCAACAAATGCTCGGCTTGGCATCGAATATGATGGTCATGTTGAGTACACATATCTTGGTATTATTTACCAATAAAGCCTGAGTAGAGTAAATTAGACAATTTTCCCAGCCTTAATGGTGCAGCAAAAGAACGTATTTACAATATAAGAACATATTTTAATTTTCCTGAGCACCTGCATTGTAATATGTTACTACTTATAGAGATACCAACATCCTTACAGTATTATTTTTCGGAGAGTAAATTATTTCGTATGCTTCGTATGCCAGTTTTTTCGTGTAAGCCCGATAAATTGCAAAGCTTTATATTTAGATAGGATTGAGGGCTTGCCCAACCCTTTTAGCAACAATCATGTGTAAGCCCTGACTGTTTTATAATAGTAGCTACGCCCCTGGGGTTGAAAGCATTCATACAATCATGGCCTTTTGCAAATGCCAGTTATACATGGAAGATGCTGCAGGAAATACGGCGATTGTGGATAAATTAGCGCATAACGGCACTTTTATTGATTATGAATTATTTTGATATTACACGAAACAGTGTTTCCAGCGGCTACAATGAATATTGATCGCCGATAACAAATGCAGTTATAAGCAATGTTGTCTCGACGCTGCTCTGCCTAACTAATAGTTGTTTAACTGTTTTAACTAACTTTAACCGAGAGGAGTTTTGTCCTTCTAAAATATATTGTAGACAAATTAAGTGTTCTTCAGACTCTTGATATTCTCTAAATATGCCTTGATTAATGGAAGATAGCATATATTTATAGACCTGCTACAAATAACATGGTATGAAACTATATTTTCACGTTTACTTTGACCCAATTGATCGTTCAGCTGGGTCGCTTTGAGACATTTTATCAGCGCTTCATTTATCGTTATCACTGTGGGACAGGTTTTATGAGCCTACAAACATTTAGCACCTAAATTTTGGAAATATTCCCGAGTCAAGTATAATAGTATTCATTTCCCTAATGTATAGACTTCTTTAATCCATTTTGTAAAACTGAATGTTGAGGCTTAAACAGTGAGCATTGAGTATCGAACATTGAATATTGATGACATGTAGGCGATAAGCAGTATTTTAATCAATACCAAAGTTTTAAAAAATGTATTCTATTCCCGTTGAACAACAAAAAATAGTGACCTCCCTCGTTACTTTTATTCTCATTTTTATGATTTGTATTCCAAAACGTCATCTCGCATTTGTTTAAAGAAAGATAGTATCGAAAAATTACATTAGAAATTAGTTAACGATCTAAGAGGAATGGGGGTTTGTCAGCCCCGAGTCAAAGACTTAGGGGCCAGGGGATATTCGAGGGATTTACAACATTCCAAACAAACAAGACCAGGAACACAAGACCTTATAATTCCAACTGACCAATCAGAATTGGGAATTACTAAGATGCAACTGTGAAATGTAGATCCGGGTTAGAATTGGTCTTCAGCAACCCAACACGATGATGTCACACTACCCTGCAAGGCATTATGGTGTATATTTATTGATATCACCCGAACGATATATCCTGTGAAAGCCTGTTCTGGGTGTAGCCCTCAACAGAATGGCGACACTATCGAAACTATACTACGCGTTGACGAGCATATCAATGAATCAGTTTGGTCGGTCTGCAGAACAAGAAAGTCAACATGTGCTCTTGATAACTGAATTTACTCTCCCAACTTTCTTTTAAAATGCTTATCTGGACTGTAGAAGGTACATGTTTAGGCAATACCGTAGTTATCAGGTAAAATGACTTTTGATCGGTCAGGGAAAACGACTCGTGTGTATCGGTTTTGTTGTGTTTGGTGATATTTTTGTTGAGAGCTTTGTTGGCATTTATGAAGTCGAATTTACGCAAAGTTTGCAAAACCTTTAGAAATATGTTCTAATAAATAAATAAATTTAGGAAATCATGTTATCACCAGTTGCTTATTGACACACAATGCTATAGATACCAATATGAAATTAGCGACATCTTTCAACGCAAAGATGCAACACAAGCTCCGTCCATTCTATTACCAGTCGCCTAGCCAGTGCACGCTGCCTAACTTGGATTTGGTTTAAGCAAAATATTTAGCGTCCTTAACCAGTCAAATGTCATAGACTCAGTTGCAATGTATATATTTAATATTACTATGGCATTAGTTGTAATCAGGACATACCTAAAGGCGTGAAAGCGCGTTGTTTATAAAATCTGACACAATGTTTCTAAGACAATGTTTTCTATCAGATGTTCTATAAGGTATTTACGGTAAATTGTTCATGCGCTGGGAGAACCTTCCAGGTAGGAAAGGCTTTTCGTGGTCAGACCTGTGACATTAAGTCCGCCTTGTTTGAACATGGCTAAACTGACGTGTCTCCTGGGACTGATGGTGCCTGTGATGGTGAGTAGATGCAGTGTTGCCTTCAATAACAGTAGAGGGGTCGTTTTCGTATAAGGCAGTACAGACCTATTCCGTGGTACATTTCTGTATACAGAACTATATAGTATAACTATACACCAAAATACACAAGAGTACGCGAGCTTTCCAAAATGCGCAAGGTAAGTTCGTGTCGCATGTGGACAAACGGGTCGATTCCGTGTGTTGCAGAAGAGAGCGGATCTGGCGACGTACATTGCCCGGCGTGCGTATACGACGTGTATTTTCACCTCATGACACATTTCAATACATATGGCTGATGTATCACTTCATTCACCTTTTCATTCTTAAAGATTCGGTTTGTGTATTGAAATACTTGACCTGAGGACACGTGTTAACCCCATTTCTCTAGTCCTCAGAGGTTTAGGTGGACACGTTTGAAAATATACAAAACAGTTCAGTATGTGTACATTTCCTTCTGTGTTAACAGGTATACGTGTTTAGTGCCTAAAAGTCGAAAAGACCTTTAAAAATCCACAACATTTCCATTTGACATATCCGCCGTTTAAACTTATGCAGAAGTGTGAATACACAAAGCCATTTAGACAGTGGTCAAATGTAGCATATCTGATATAACTACGTGTATTTCCCAAATACATATGTTATATTATGCAGAAGTGATTTTTTCTGAAAAACCACATTATAATTTTAATGTATTTACATTTTCGCTAGTTGGCAACGGGGACAATGTGACGGTGAGTTTTTACTAGACACGAGCTTTAGTCCCTAAGAACGATATTGGCGGTAGGCGTCGGACATCGCCGGCTGAATGTTGAACGGTTAAACAATATATGATATTCTGTTTACTTCCAATTTAATTCACAATTAATTTTTTTTCTTGAAACACCACCAAAGGTGTTACATGAGAATACAAAATTAGAATATTCATATAAATTAACATGACTTTTGTCAAGATGGCAAACAACAAAGAAGTTAATGTATCTTTGTGGACTTTAATAATGCATTAATAAACTCTGTCAAAAAAGAAACGCAACCCCTGTATTTTAGAGATTTTGATCTGAAGTTTTAAGACGACACAGCATTTTTATTATTTAAGACAGAAGTCTGAAATTTGGCAGAATAATAACCAAGATGGGCATGTTTAAAATTGTCATTTCAAAAGTCATCTCACAGACACCAGTTTGTCACCAGGGGGGCGTCTTTCTCAGTATCTCGTATGAGCACCACGAGCTGCAATCACTGCACGGCATCTCCTTGGACAAGAACGGATAAGACGCCGGATTCTTTCCTGGGGAATGGCTCTCCACTCCTCCTGCAGTGCAACGCCGAGCTGTTGCAGCGTCTGTGGCGGCGGCTGACGTTGACGTACGCGTCGACCCAGAGTATCCCACAGGTGTTCAATAGGGTTGAGGTCTGGTGATTTAGAGGGCTATGGCAAGACATTGACGTTGGAATTCTGCAGAAAGTTCATTGTTGCACGTGCAGTATGAGGCCGGGCGTTGTCTGGTTGAAAAATCTGTGTCTGTTGGTCAATAATCGGGAGAAGGTGAGGCTGTAATACGTGGTTGATGTAACGTTGGGCTGTCAGGTTCCCTTCAACGATCACCAAGTCTGATTTCTGGTTGTATGAGATGGATCCCCAAACCATAACGCTTTCTCCGCCAAATCTGTCCCCTGTCGGACGCAGATGGGCGCAAAACGTTCATGACGTCTCCTATACACACGTTTTCTTCCGTCGTGATGTTGCAAAGAAAACAGGATTCATCAGAAAACCAGATGCGCCTCCAGTTTTGTAAAGTCCATATCCTTACGTTGTTGCACCACCTGAGTCGTCGGCGGAGATGTAGGGGCGTAGTACAGGTCCAACAACTGGTCTACAGGCACGTAAACCCGCTTCTTTCAGACGGTTCCTAATCGTTTGAGCTGACACTCTCCTCAAACCTGGTATTTGTGTGGCAGTCACGGTTGGTAGGGCATGCCGATTACGCAGGTGATGGACCCGGATGTACCGATCTTGAAGGGGGGTCGTGATTCTTGGCCTTCCACTTCTCGGGCGATCGTTGGTCAAATTGAAGTTGTTGTAGCGGCTCCAAAGTCGGGATATCGTTGTTTTGTGAACATTTAGGTGCCGTGCAACAGTTCCAAAACTTTCTCCGGCTTGAACACGACCAATGGCGATATTTCGGTCGGCAGCACTCAATCGTGGCATTTTTCACACAGCTTTTCATGCGACAAATGAATGAATATAATACGAAAGCACATGGGCTTTTTATACACCCCTACATTAACTGCCATTTTCATGATTTGCATGTGTTTTTTTTGTGCGAAGTCACCATGAGGGTCATTTCATGCGTTGTGACGGAATAAGCAATAAAATACACTTATGCGTACAAATGCAGTTGTTTGGATGGTAATCTTCATTAATTACGTGTATAATTTCAATACATTCGAATAACATTTAGTTTGGAAGCAATAACTTCATTCAAACGAATTTTTCATATCTGAGGACAGGGGTTGCGTTTCTTTTTTGACAGAGTTTATATTTAGCAAGATTTTTTTAGATTACGCGTTTGTTTAGACGAGAACAGTTTGACAACTTTCCATAAGGTAATTGAATTCATGTAAGAAGGTAAATATGTTTGTCTATACAGTAGTAAAGTTTCGTATTTGAACAGATAATGGAGTTAATCTCCCACTGTATGGGATTTACATGACTTACATAGACGATATTCTCTAGGAACATTTGCCCAACGACCAACTTCTACAGGTAGGTGGTGATTACCTGTTCCGAATTTTAAAATAGAGGAACAGATATGTTTTGGCAGAAAGAGATATCTCTCAAATTCTATATTGGTATTTAAGATACGGTAAAAATAAGATTTGGAGCACCTACTTCTACCGTTCTTGCTTTGTTTACAAATTATTTGGAAATAATGCCAGACGCAGATCAATTTAAACCAACTGACTATGTGAACGTCCACTTTAAAAATAAGGCTATTCCACCGCTAACGAATTGAGTGGAAAAGACAATATTTCACAATGTCTCCCAGTTGCAATCATATGTATTTAACTGATTTCCATTGTGAAACGTAGCCTTATAAAATGAATTCCGTAGGACTAGTATTTATATATTAATATCATATGTAAGGAACTTGCCTCACGTGGGTTATTTTCTACTGATACAAGATTGATACTGTACTGGGCACCGGCAAGATCGCTGTCAAGGTCACCAGGTTCCTTAACCCAAGTGGGCGAGACAAGAACAACGTCTGCTGTGATGGTTTGAATCTGCCCACCGGGTGTCCAACTGGTAACTGTGACAACAGTTTCCTGCTGTGTGGTTCCAGTGCTGCCAGGTAAGTAAACCAGATATGCTGGTACTATAGACACAAGAGTTGATGCTACTTCGAAAAATATCACTTCCGGGTATCACTTTACATCGCGGTAGGGCGCACCAGAAAAGAGCTTGCCCAAGTTTATACATGTTGGGCATAGAACCCAGGCCTTTGGTCTTGGAGCAAACGCTGTACCACTGGCCTAACCCACCGCCTCTTGATGAATAATGAATCCATTAATGAAAACAGAATGAAAACATGTGTACCCAAAGGTCGTATTGAAAAAGAAAAGGAATTAAAATGCAAAAGTGGTATCGTTGGCATCACATCTTCTAAAAGTCATTTAAGGATATGTCAATACATTTGTCCACCTGTAAATTACAATGATTCGCCTTGGATTGAAGACCAATCGATATCCAAGTGAATTGTTATAAAGTGAGTGAGTGAGTGAGTGAGTAAGCTTTGCGCCGCTTTTGGTAATATTCCAGCAATATCACGACGGGGGACACCAAATATAGGCTTCACACATTGTACACCCCTGTGGACAATCGAACCTGACGAGCGAACGCTTTAACCACTAGGCTACCCCACCGCCCCGAATGGCTATAAAGCCTATATATCACAATCATCGTATAATATTATAATTTAAAAATTACTAGACGTGTGTATGAGTGATAGAGTGAGTGAGTGAGTTTAGTTTTACGCCGCATTCTATCCCAGCTATATGGCGGTGGTCTGTAAATAATCGAGTCTGGACCAGACAATCCAGTGATCAACAGCATGAGCATCGATCTGCGCAAATGGGAACCGATGACATGTGTCAACCAGGTCATCGAGCCTGACCTACGATCCCGTTAGTCGCCTCTTACGACAAGCATGGGTTACTGAAGATCAAAATTCTAACCCGGACCTTCACGGGTATATGAGTGATAGAAATGACAACATGAGACTATTCCAGTATTGCCAGCATCACAGACTGCGACTACGGGATCCACCAGTTTGACGGTCAGAAGGACCAGAATAGCAACAACTTCTCCGACGATGAATCATTGTTCCCCTTCGACACCTGGAAGGTAGGTGAATGGTTTCAGGTAGGCACGATTACATTATTACAATTATGACAAAACCCGAGGAATGGGCAAGTAAAAAAATTTATTACACACCAGTGATACACCAAATAAGCGCAAAGAACACATAAAAGGTGTAACCAGTGAGCCAGATGAATTGTGGATCATTGTACGACCTCTTCAAACAGGGGCAGTCTGTAACGTCTTGGTTAACGACATGCTGCCTAAACCTCGACATAAAACATAGAAATTCGATATACTTGAAAATTAATATTAATTTATATATACTATTTTCTTATGAAACAAGGAATTGGAATTTAGTGTAACCATAGTTGTTTGTAGTGTCTCTTTTCACTTCCACACGAGAAAATTCGGAACGGCTGAAAAGTAGGTCATTGTCTGAATTGGTTAATGAGACTCATGTTTCGGTTTGCCTGGCCCTAAGAGGCGATCTACTATAGATCGGGCAGTCCTGCTGTGCGAAGTTGCTGATAGCTAGTCGGTGGCGTTGATTGATTCTTATGCTACCAATCACTGGTTTGTCTGGTCCAGACAGCTGTCATACAAATACATATGGTGTAAATAACAACCAACCAAGTGATTCGAGACGTATTCCTGGGCAAGACTGGATATATGTTGTCAGACAATACTCTCCCGCGTATCCACGGGGGAGTGAGTTTGTTGGGTTTAACACCGTTTCAATCGTATTCCAGTGACGTTACGGCATGTATGCTTAATGTGGGTCGAATCCAGAAGAGCATCTCCTTCTAGGGGAACAAGGATCAATAATTATTTCACTGAAACCTGTCTCTAAGAATTAACACGGCACAACCTTGCCTTTTATTGGTGGTGCCCAAGAACCAGTTACTATACACCGTGAAACACCGTTAATCCAGACGACAGCGTTCCCATTGAATTTGCCCGGAGTAATTTATGTACGGATAAATAGACTGCGAAAGGGCTTAACGACAGTTCATGGTATTCACCCGAAACGAGTTCCGGATTCACGGGGATCGGGCTGTTCATGTGTGTACCAACCCCATGAAAATCCGGATGACCATTATTTATCAGCAACTCATACTAATAAAGACAGTATATAGGCTATATTGCCCCAGTGCAGTGAGTGAATATGGTTTTCCGCCGCTTTTAGCAATATTCCCACAATATCACGACAGGGGACAACAGAAATGGGCTTCACACATTGTACCTATTTGGGGAATCGAACCAGGGTCTTCGGCGTGACAAGCGAACGCTTAAACCACTAGGCTACCCCACTGCTACCAAGGTACAGATACAATACAATAAGTAGAGTTCCAGGTGACAAGCGGGATCCTTTGGTCATTCTCGCTGACTTGGTGGATGCAGGTCATCATATTGCGTAGGTCAATACTCGTTATGTGAATCACTGGACTCTCTGGTCAAGACTCGATCACTTACAGACCGACGTCATATAAATATGAAATATTGGCGAGAGTGGATGAACTATTGGTCATCTGTACTTACAAGATGATGACTTAATATTGAAGAAAGAAATTGAGCTACATCATCATAAATCAGGCGCGGTAGGGAAGCCCAGTGGTTAAAGCGGGGTACAATGTGTGAAGCCCATTTCTGCTGTCCCCTGTCGCGATAGTGCTGGAATATTGCTAAAAACGGCATTTACTCACAACATTTAGTCATAAATCGGTTACACATAAACCCTCGCAGGCAATCACCATGAACCATTAGTGCAGCAATAATATACTGGTTAGCTTGGAATACTCTAACATTAAGACAGAGTGTGCCCGTTAAAAATAACCGCTTTTGGATTCAGCGCTATGTAATATGTGCACAGACTATCACAGATCGACGAATAAATAGATAACAGTTCTATAGAAGGGAGGGTCTCAGTATAGATCAATAGTGTACTACAGTCAGTCCCTGCTATTGTGAAATGGCTGATGATTGTTTCAGGGCAGCGTGAACCTCGGCATTAACGTCACCGATCTCGACACAGACGGCGTGATGATCATTGACAACTTCTCCGTCAACTTCACATCCACAGTATTCCCTTCCTACAACACCGCCGCCTACAGAACCCTGGACCTAACGGGTGACAGGCCTATCAACCCAACCAGGTAGCTGGGTCTTCACTATACTGACTGAATAGCACTGACAGATAGGCGTCCACGACATGCAAAGCACTTTAGCAATCAACTACACTGATTGATAACACCCTGCGTTCAGAGAAATGCAGGTCAGAGCGTTTTAAAAGGATAAATTGAACCAAACTATTTCTAAGTGCAATATATTTGACATTCGCAGTGGATCTTGATCAAAAAGGCCTTTTCTTTCCTTGACAATGCCATTTGATTTCGACTTCCAGACATTTAAAGCGCTTTGAGCACGACAGTGAACGTAGATATAGCGCTATAGAAATTGACTTTTATTTTTATATTATTTAATATTATTTCTGTGAGCCAGTAATCAAGATACAAGCTTTCAGAAATCTATATCATCTACATTATACAAGCACTGGATGACAGGACACTTAGTCAGTCAGCCACTTTCATCATTTTGATTAATCTGCGTTTGTGATGCATCCTGGTTTACACAGGAGACTGAAGTTCTATTATCCTGGGGCGGTGGGGTAGCCCAGTGGTTAAGGCGTTCGCTCGTCACGCTGAAGACCTGGGCTCGATTCCCCACATGGGCACAATGTGTGAAGCCAATTTCTGGTGTCGTGATATTGCTAAATGCGGCGTAAAACTCAACTCAGTCACTCACTCACTCTATTATCCTGAGTAATCGAGGAGGGAGTTGATGTAACAGTAGGTATTAGGTGGGTAGACCTGAAATACTTGGGCAATTCACCACGTCAAAGGGCCTAAAGATTGTCTAAACCAATTTTCGATTTCACCTGTCCATCCAGAGTGCTGACATGCGCTCAATGAAACGCTTAGCTATGGAAAATATGGGACCTGTATGTGCTGTCTTTGTTTCAGCCTGCGAGTGTTAATGACGGCTTATTGTGACAGATACTACTTCAGGGAAGACTGCTCCAAACGTTGTGTTCCGCAGGACAACTGTGACGGCCACTACGGGTGTGACAGCAGCGGCAACATTGTCTGCAGACAGGGATGGACTGGAGCGCAGTGTCGTCAGTCTGTAGCTGGGTCTATCACAGACTGCGATGTGTATGATGGTATTGAGACAATAGTATGGCATAAACTTCTGCCTAAGAAGGAAACTATAACATATTTTGTTCTGGTAACTTGTATATATGAAATAATGCTAACTCATGAAGGCCGGTTCTTTTAAACGATACGATGCCTGTATGTCAGTGTCAAAATTTGAGGACATCTCGGTCCACAGAAGGTTGCGTCAGGTGAACCCTGCTCATGCTGCTGATCACTGAATTGTCTGGTCCATACTCGATGATTTACAAGCCGCCGCCATATAGCTGGCTTATTGCTGAGTGCGGCGTGAAACAATAAACAAGATACATTTTTCGAAAACAGTTCACCGCCTCCTTCCGGAATCGTCTACATCTGCAAAAAACACTACCACAGAGCACAAACACAACCCATATAGCAATCATTATTGGTGTAAATGCAATGCTGCAACTCATCATTTATTTCGTATAGATGGCCATGAGGCCAACAGTACAACATGTGGAAAACAATTAGACAAAAACATGCATATGCGCCACACTGAGATTATAGATCTTATTACTTCAATAGGTATGACTATGTGCTCATAGAATTTATTTTTTTTGATCGAAGTACAAACACATTTTTAAGAAAGACACAAAGTCTTCAGAGTCTATTCTTATCACTTGTTCTCATCAGTTCAGGAAACATTTGAACATGAGGGTAATTACGACAGTATTCAGGTATCTAACACGATATTGCCGCACGAAGACAATGCATACACATAAAGGTGGGAAAAGGCCAACGTGCTGAGCTGTTTGGGCAATATCACTGCTATATAACGACGTAAAATTATGGTGTACTCATTCCCAGGTTTTAAAAGCCACTAACGTGCTCACGCATTACCACATAAACAAAAAATACGTTATCGAAGTTTCCCTTTCCTGTATAGGTCTGGCAAAAACGTCCTGGGCGGGGAATGTCATGTGCAACTCCACACAAGCCATCACCTTAAACATTGCAAGTCAGGACAACAATGGCGGAGTGTCAGGGTCATTGAAAACCCAAGGGGAGGTAATGCTGATTGGAGGGAGTTTCAACACCACCACAAAGAAACTCATGCTAAATGTCAACAAAGACAATACAAGTAATGTTGACATACAGGTTCTTGCCACGAGGGAAAATGACACCAGACTATCCGGGACTGTTTACAGAGAGAATGAAACATGCAAAATGGAACTTCTCCAGTCCACTGGTAAATATATTTAGGATCATTTAACGTTCACAAAAGATGATTATATTCTATTTATCATCCAAAACTGTGTACCACTGGATATAGTGCTTGTGTGAGATCAAATGGTATCTCCTAGAAGACTGACAGTAGATTTTGTACAATGCCCTGACATCGTAAATTACAATGCTATGACGTCAAACAGTTGACGACGTCACAATGCTATGACATAGCTGCACTGCAAGTCTTAAGCAGTGCCGTGTTCAGAGATGTACATTTTTCATTGAAAACTGATGAAGAGTGATTTTTGGTGATAAATAGAATCTCATCCTCTTGTATTCTGATATCAAATATATCAACACTCATTGATAAAACTAAATAAATGTGTAACTTTATCAACATGTGTTGATATAACTGATATCAGTAGACACTTGGGAGATATTCTCTATTTAAGCAACATAATTACAGCTATTCAGCGCGCCCATTACAAGTCCACTAAAAAATGATTTTGTTGTTATGTACAGAACCATCATAGAACAATTTGGTAAAAGGTACAGAGGTTTTCCGATGATGAAGTTAAACAAGGTCTCCACGGCAACCATTTTAATTCACCAATTTATCGTTTACTGTGACATTTATGTCTGTTGGTTATCGAGTTAAACGTAAAATGTATTATCTATATGGAGCATTATGTCATTATATAACCATTGTTGGCCAAGTGTAATTTGTCTCCTTTCCTAGGCTCGTTCGATGCTTGTGGGCAGGGGACCTGTATTCGCTACGGGCGGAAGCTGGACAACTTCTACTGCTGTTGTGATGACGGTACGTCAGACTGCGATGCTGTGTCATGTATAGTTTGAAGTGTAATTCTTCATATTTCAATCTGACGAGGTGATATTCGTGAAAAGGTGTGGTCGGTTACATCCTTATTATATCACGACAACCTGAAATATGTCATCGGAAATAGATCAGAAAAAACAGGTGTTGTCTGTTTGTTGTTTACCTCAGTAATCAGCGATATTGAAGTATATGACGGCGGTCTTTAAATGATCGAGTCTGGACCAGACAGACCAGTGACTGACATCATGAGCATCGGTCTACGATGACACGTGTCAATCAAGTCAGCGAGCCTAACCACATGATCCTGTTAGTCGTCCCAGAAGACAAACACGGGTTGCTGACGACCAGTTGTTACCCGGATCTGCACGGGTGCTTTCAGGTGTTCTGTCTTTTCTGGCTTTGAATACCGTTTCGCAATTACAAATACACTGTTTACAACCGTCAGAGGCTTGTCTCGACAAGGGCAGGTAATCCGAAACATAAGTATTATGAGAGTGTTTAAAAAAAGGTTCATTCTCTCCTCATAGGCAAAGCGGTAGCCAGCTGTAAAGCATCAGCGACAACGACGTTGACTACACCATCTACAGAAATGACGTCACCAACTACAAGGTCGACCGTCAGCGCAGCTAACACGTCGTTACCTATACCATCTTCCTCCATTGCTACTTCTACTGATACAACTACATCGATTTCTAATGACACTGATACAACTACATCGATTTCTAATGACACTGAAGCAACTACATCGATTTCTACGAACGCATCGACTCCAGTTTCTTCTCCTTCACCTTCACCTTCACCTTCGACTACCACTGATACTACTACGTCAACTACAAATCCAACGACATCCGCAATGTCCTCCCTCATCACACACGCAGGTATTGCCTTTAATATTGTAACGTACATTGTACGAATCAGGGCCCCATTTCACAAAGCGATCACAGCGCTAAGATGATCGAAACTCCCATTTTTTAACATAGACTTACGACAGTCGTAGCGCTACGATCGCTTTGTGAAACGGCTCCCAGGGCCCTTATTCTCGCAATGTTCGTAGCTCTAAGAATTCTTAACTTTAATTGTAGCCAATGTGTTAAGAATGGGCTTAAAGAAGTTCGTAGGGCTACGAATGTTTCAAGAATAGCTAGCCTGGTTCCCGTTCCACAAAACATTCGTAGCGCTACGACATTCGTATGCTTATGATAAACTATAGAGTTACGACAGGTCGTAACGTTACGAACGCTTTGTGGATCGGGACCCAGAATAAGGTTCCTGGTGTGTAGCATCACAGATTTTGTAATCATGATCAACGTGTAGTCTTACGTCATTGAAAAATATCTCTTTTAACACTTTGATTAGATTAACACCTTCACCTGTGTGGGTGTGTAATTATCAATTATCAACCATGAGATATACTGATCGCCTAATAACATATATTGCTTACTTTACTCATATTGTAGACGTAACACTGTTATATAATTATCCATGCCTGCTTTGTTTGTTTTCAGGCAACTAATACACAGTTTTATTCACCGAGAAGTCATGTCATTTCAGTCACGTTCATCCCCTGTAGTCATCGTCACGTCAGTCACGTCCGTCACTATCACAACAATGTTTTCATTTCTATTTTATATTTCATGCTTCACTAATCGTGTATTTTCCATCATAATTTGCTGATATATGGTGTATTTGGAAGAATCATCATTACATCTTTACACATTAAGGGAGACTTACTTATGTCTGTTTTTGCTTGCTTTGCTAGAACTGGTACCAAGAGCGGATTATGTGCTGCCGTGACAGTTTTGAAATATTATTGACTACGGCGTAAAATAACACACACTCATTCATTTAACGCATGGCGTAACATTCTGGTTAAAGTACGGAGTAGACTACTCGATTTTGTTACTAAAGCACTGTTCTCTAAACTCATACTACGATAGCATAGCTGTGTGTATGCATAACTCATAACACTATTTTCTGCGAGACATTTATTTTATTTTGCAGATGTATTGGCACTGAAAACGCGAAGCCCTTGATCTCGAAGTTAGGAGAATAAAGATATTTAAAATAATTGTTCCGTGTCACTTTCTGAGGATGTTCTTCCCACTCCGAGTAAAAATTAAGTCAGTGTTGTTCTCTCTGGACAATTATATTTCTATTCTATTCATTTCATTACTTTGTTTTGAGTTCGATGCTAAGTAGGAAGGCACGTCTACAACTAGCCGGGGACGGTGGGTAGCCAAGTGGTTAAAGTGTTTGCTCGTCACGCGGAAGACCCCGGTTCGATTCAAACACATAATCACAATGAGTAAAACTTATTTCTGGTATCCCTCGCCATGATATTGCTGGAATTATGGCTGATAGCCGTGTTAATCCATAACCACTCACTCACTCACTACAATCAGCCATAGATTCATGTGGTTTGAACAAATAGGAGGCAGGTTTTACGAAGGTTTGCTCTTCCAAACGTTTTTTGTGTGTGTCAGAACTGTTATTTTAGAAATAGTTGTCTATTCACTGACCGGTAACTAATTTCAATTCTTCGTTTCCTGAAAAAACTATCATTTGCCTACCTCTGGGTGAAACGTGCGGTTTGGTCAATACGACATATCCAAACAAACACAACCCAGACAGGCACATTGTAGGTATATCAGCAGATGTTGTTATCGACCAGTGTCCTTGTCGCAATCATCTATTGTTGTAGCAATACAAACGTCAATGCGTCTCTATTTTCCAAAGTAACGTTGAAAATTACATGAATCGATCGCTGAAATCTGCACATAAAGTCGACAATTGCCATTTTGGATCGACAATTAAAGTGTACCTCTGTTCGTCTGAAAGGAATATGAACTCTTAGTGATATCGGCCTACGTCAGCCTAGAGTGATATCAGCCTAGCCTAAGTAATTCTAGAGCGATATCAGCCTAGGTCTAAGTCATTTTAGAGTGATATCAACCTAGGTCTAAGTCATTTTAGAGTGATAAGCCAGCCTAAGTAATTCTAGAGTGATATCAGCCTAGGCCTAAGTAATTCTAGAGCGATATCAGCCTAGGCCTAAGTCATTCTAGAGTGATATCAGCCTAGCCTAAGTAATTCTAGAGCGATATCAGCCTAGGTCTAAGTCATTTTAGAGTGATATCAGCCTAGCCTAAGTAATTCTAGAGCGATATCAGCCTAGGCCTAAGTCATTCTAGAGTGATATCAGCCTAGCCTAAGTAATTCTAGAGCGATATCAGCCTAGGCCTAAGTCATTTTAGAGTGATATCAGCCTAAGTAATTCTAGAGCAAAATCAGCCTAGGCCTAAGTCATTCTAGAGTGATATCAGCCTAGGCCTAAGTAATTCTAGAGCGATATAAGCCTAGGCCTAAGTCATTCTAGAGTGATATCAGCCTAGCC
This sequence comes from Haliotis rubra, assembly GCF_003918875.1. NCBI lineage: Eukaryota > Metazoa > Mollusca > Gastropoda > Lepetellida > Haliotidae > Haliotis > Haliotis rubra. The sequence goes on along the minus strand of NW_025766002.1, from coordinate 2,394,375 downwards.
TAAGTAATTCTAGAGCGATATCAGCCTAGGTCTGTCATTTTAGAGTGATATAAGCCTAAGTAATTCTAGAGCGATATCAGCCCAGGTCTAAATCATTCTAGAGTGATATCAGCCTAAGTAATTCTAGAGCGATATCAGCCTAGGCCTAAGTCATTCTAGAGTGATATCAGCCTAGGCCTAAGTATATTTCTAGAGCAATATCAGCCTAGGCCTAAGTCATTCTAGAGCGGTATCAGCCTAGGCCCAAGTCATTCTAGAGTGATATCAGCATAGGCCTAAGTCATTCTAGAGCAATATCAGCCCAGGTCTAAATCATTCTAGAGTGATATCAGCCTAAGTAATTCTAGAGCGATATCAGCCTAGGCCTAAGTCATTCTAGAGTGACATCAGCCTAGGCCTAAGTCATTCTAGAGTGATATCAGCCTAGGCCTAAGTCATTCTAAATCGATATCAGCCTAGCCTTAAGTCATTCTACAGCGATATCAGCCTAGGCCTAAGTCATTCTAGAGTGATATCAGCCTAGGCCTAAGTCACTTAACAGTGATATCAGCCTAGTCCTAAGTCATTCTCGAGCGATATCAGCCCAGCCCTAAGTCATTCTAGACTGAAAACAGCCTAGGCCTAAGTCACTCAAGAGCGATATCAGCCTAGGCCTAGGTCATTCTAGAGCAATACCAGCCTTGGCCTAACTTCATTTACAAAGTGTTTCATAATCAAACGTATGTTTTATAATACGATGGAACTTTATTTTAGAATATGATTCTGGGTCATAATTCCACACTTCGTATTCAATATTTGAATGTATATGCTAGGAAAGAGCACACCCTCATATTTAAACAGTAATGATTTTAAAACTTCGATGGAGTTTTCTGCTCCTATTCTGAGAATTTTACGAATGTGTCAAGTCAGTATTATCTTCTGGTGATAAAATTCTACGCTAAAATGTATTCATCCTGAAAAACATTCATGTCAGATCCATTAAGCAAACATATCAGTCTGGCGAAGTTACGTCATGCAAGGGTCGTCATTCATGATGTGCTTTGATGAATACTTGCACTGGGTCATATCCCTTCCCGCCATGTTAACCAAGAGATGACATTTTAGGGGACAGACATCTATGAATAATTATTCTGTTCACTAGTCATAGATGAGCTGACGAAAATGGAAGATTGTCCCTAACCTTTTTGGTCACAAACTGTCTGTAGCGCACAAAGCAGAAATACGGTCACTGTGCTGAACGACCAATTATTAGTAACTATCTTCGAAATATATTTTTGGTTGTGCAACGTGGCACTCCGCTATATTACAGCTGTATGGCGGCATGTGAGTGAGTGAGTGAGTTTGGTTTTACGCCGCTTTTAGCAATATTCCAGCAATATCACGGCGGGGGACACCAGAAATGAGCTTCACACAATGTACCCATGTGGGGATTCGAACCCGGGTCTTCGGCGTGACGAGCAAACGCTCTAACCACTAGGCTACCCCACCGCTCCGTGTGGCGGCATGTACATAATTGACTTTGGACAGGGCAATCCAGTGACTGACATCATGAGATTCGATCTCTACAAATGGGATACCATGACATGCATTAATCACATCAGTGAGCTTAACCACCCGTTCCAATAGTCATGCGTGGGTTGCTAAGTCCAACTCTAACCAACATCTTCACACGACAGTGAAATAAGAACAACACTGGTTGTAAGTGACAGTTCTAACATTTATTTACAAGCTTTAAGCATTGAAATAAATAAAACAAGTGAAACAGGACTTCATAAGCCTTTCTCTGTTATAATCATGCAACAATCGTAGTTCATTTTCTTGTACAAAAATAAAATCTATTCACATGCCAATAAAAAGTGCCCAATGTTACAGAGAGGGGTTGTGACTGACACCTCTATAATTAACACAGTAGCTAGTTAAGCCAGTAATAAACTACATTACTACATTTCAACAATTACTCTATCCTCATCCAATACATAATATCTCCATTCTATCGCCATATATGCCCTGGACCAATCCACCACCACAGTATCATTTCTAAAAGTGACATCACCTTATTATTCACACACATTATTTTCTCTCTGAGTGAGTGGGTGAGTTTTACGCCGCACTCAGCAATATTTCAGCTATATGGCGGCAATAAGCAAATAATTGAGTCTGCACCAGACAATCCAGTATTCAACAACATCAGCATCGATCAACGCAATTGGGATACAATGACATGTGTCAACCAAGTCAGCGAACCTCTTACGACAGACCAATTCTAAAGATCATCATGGATTTCCTCTTCGTAGGATCTTCATCGAGGTCTAAAGTGTCTGCACAAAGGGTTGGTGTTTTGTTCTCAGCATCATAAAGGACATTCAGAGATGGTACTTGATGTTACCCTGCCTGGTGTCGGGCAATATGTGGATAAAACAAGGTTTGTCGGCTTGTGGCAGTATATTGTATCCAAGTCGGGTATCCATGTTGAACTGTGGGTCAGCACTAAAATCGGCAGTACGCAGGGCTAGTACTTAAATGGTTTTTGTAGCACACACAGAAACCAACAGAACCCCCAACCACCCCCCAAAACACACACGCACATTACATCAGGTATGGATGTATAAGTTCAATAAACTTCAAAGCTACCTTAAACTCCATTTCAACTAAACACTGAAGCGTCCTCAGATTGAGATACTAATATATATCATTGAACTTGATGCCTTTTATGTATTTACTATCATCTGGAAAAGAAATATTTTCAGAGTAAACAAAGACAAGTCCAATTTCTGTAAAACAGGGGATCAAGTCGAGTCTAGAACTCTTGACATTGCAACTTCATTCAATAATGAATAATCAGTGAAATGTGATAGGGTGTCCATTCACACCAGATTCAAAACAGAGGGTACAGTGTCAAATGGGTTCAGGGAACAGTCACCCCCCAAAACGTTGGTGTCAAATGGGTTCAGGGAACAGTCACCCCCCAAAACGTTATGGACCACCCAAATAATTAAGCACTATATAGATCATAATATGAACTATTAAATATTTACACCTTGAAAATCGGGATGATCCTTAACTTTATCTGTTGAGTATATATCCTTCTAGAATGGAGAATAACACACTGGACATACAAGAATGTATAAAGTCAAGCCATCCGTGTCCCCATCTGTATCATCCATAGCCTACTTTCACTTTGTACAGCTTATGTACAAAAACACACAAGAAAATCTCTCAAAACAAATACTATGAAAATTCAGAGGCAATAAACAATCTCTGCATAAATTAAGTCCAAAACTTTTAAAACAAAAACATGAAAATGTGGATTAGTATTTGCCTACATATTAATACCAGCGTCAACTAATTTAAGCATGTTTGTGATATTAGGTAGTATGTGTATTTAAAATGGCAATCTTTTACCTGTGTCAGTTCATATATACAGAATCTGCCTGGATTGGCAGTGTTTTATATTATGGCATCTATTTATATAAGAAATATTTAAATTCAGTCGAATATTCATTCAGAATCACCCCTTGTAATATAGTCTTAGGCCAGACCAATTTTATTTCTTGTTTTACATATTTTTGTCCTCAGAAAACCTAAAGGCAGGAGAGGGAAAAAATATCACCAGTCAAAGCAAAAACCCACATGAGTTTTTCAAAGGCATTATTTTTCAAGTTAACACTCACTAAGGTGCTCAAATCACTGATTTCTGATACAAATATTGTTAGATAATTCAGCTTAAAGTCTCTGAAAACAGATATCAGTGTTTTAGTCTCAGACAAACTGCCTTGTGAAGTCAAAGTCTTGCTCCTGCATATCTTAACATTAGGATTTTATGTTTTAGCGGGGAAAATTCATTTTTATTTATTTTCTTATTCTTGACAAAATATGACCAGCAGATCCATAAAACAAGAAATAAAATTGGTCTGGCCTTATCTATATTTTTCACAAATAGTACAAAGAACAATTAAATAATATGATGAAGAATTATCCATGTTTGGATGAAAAATTCCATCACCTACAGATGTACATATAATAGATTAATATCAGTGCGACTCGATTCTGATAGAAGTCACACTGTCATATCACCAATCTCATTCTAAATACTTAACATTCTCAAGGTCTTTGTTTATTATAGATGGTATGGAAAACCAACTGAAACGAACATGTTACAATTACTTTAGACAAATATCTATTAGAAGATATTTCCTAGGTGTCCCACAAGGAGAGTCTATGCAACATTATTTATTGCTGTTTAGTAGAAAGTATCAGGAAAGTCAATTTTCCTCTACTTTTCCACCAAATGTTTGTGGCTGTGTTCAAAGATGATGAAATATGCTGAAATTCATGTTAAACTGTCCACTACCAACACAAAACTCCTGCCATCAAATCACTGATTAGGAGTTTGTTTGTTTTTCAACTCCTATATTTAATTTTGAGTCATTAACTAAAACGAAAATATGCAACATAAGTTCACACACATAATAATATTTTCTGAAGTAATAGACCGATCCAGTCCCGGCCGATAAGCCCCGCCCACTTCGTTTTTAACGTTAGGGGGGACAACCACGGACTAATCACAATGGCGTCACCGCCGGCGAAACGTACGTGATTGCGAATGTTGTTGATGAATTATGCTTGTTGTACTTTGGTATCCGTCGTTTGTGAATGATATTTTAAAAGGAAAGTTATACGTATTTTATTTTCAATATATTTTAGTTGACAGGTTGTATAATTGGCGAGTGAAAAAGTAGTTAGATCTACATGCCCGATGAAAAATCGTCTCAGCCAGCTGCTGAGACTGGGAAGTTTATTTTCTACCAAATAATCGATCCGCAATTCACGCTAGTCTAACATATTAGCAGGGGAAAGGTAACTGAATTATGTTTGTTGTTCTTTTCTCAAAAATTCCCATCGTAATATTATAAAACCGTGAACACAACCACATGTTCAAGTTACAGATCGTTCCGTATCTATAAAATAAATTGTCAAAACTGCGCGCGTGTACACCTTTATTTATTTATCCGTTGTTCAGCTTTAAGTCTGAGAAAACTTAGGTTTCTACCTTTCAAGGGACAACGAGGAAAGCAGTATCCCGGTCTACTACTTCGTCCATCTTGTTTGTCTGTATATATATTATCTGGAAAACGTTACTTGACCTGTTAACACAGTATGTTTCCATGGATGTATCTGGACATACCAAGAAGCAAATATTCAGCAGATAATCTGCAGCTATTCTCAATAAAATTTTCTCTTCCAAATCTGTACACCATCCTAAAATGACACTGAATATAAGGAAATCCATTTTTAAATAATCCTTTCCAATTTATTTTTCTATGTGTACTTTGTTATGGAATCCTAATCTACAAACCTCCACTATAATGGACTTCATGAACTGCCAGCATTTATCTACAGGTATGTCACACCACCATAAACACAAAGAATCCAAGATACAGTCTGCACCTGTACACTGACACATCTTCCATAAATAGGAAACGTGTGATGCAAAATCTTTGAACAGAGGATCCACAGTTATCCCAGACAATTAACTAGCATTGAAACAGAATGTTACACAACATACAAATATACTGCTTTTTCTTTAGAGATATTTAACTGCTAACTACTATTGTAAACAAGAGGCAAAGAATATATTCAAAGTTTAAAGCTATTTGTCAATAAAATTACATATTGACATTATTGCTTCTTAGACAATGATAATCTTTGTTTTATTAGATCTGAGACCATATCCCTTAGGGAAATAACACTAATTCTGATCTATTTCCTTTCCTGAGATACTTACTAGTGTCATCAAACTATATCATAGTTGCTTAAAAATTTGGTAAAAGTCATAACAAAAGTTTAGGAAAACATACATGAAAATGGCCTGAAGCTTTCACCTCCTGCAATTAAACCAGTGTGCATTTTAATATGAATTTAAGCCTATTTTCCAAATAAGCACCAACAAACCTTGAACAATTTGTCCAAAAACAACATCTTAAAAAACACTACTTTGGCTCAGTCTTCAAATATTGGTAACCTCCTCACAAGCTGATGAATTCTAAGAAGTATTACATGAAATCGGGGTTGAATGTCATGTTTCAATATCCATTCCAGTTACATGAACAGTCAACTTAGAATTCTGTAAGTTACTTGGTTCCATGACTGAATAATGCCTGGGTGTGACCAAAACGTAGCCTTTGTTTTTCTTCAAATTCTCTGGATGTTGAAATAACTTTATTATGAGTCACTCTCTGAATAAACATATTATTTAAAGACCAAATATAACTTAAAACAAACTAGCTATCTTAGTACCAAGTGTTTGTTCAGCCATGATATGTATATAGGGTTTGTTTGCCTAGTTCTGCCTTTAACTTCACATGAATCTGATATGTGAGACAGTTAAGTAATTATTAATAATTGATTGAGTATTATCTATTTTATTACCTTTCCACGCTTCCTGGAGGAGGCAAGATTCTTAAAACATACCTTGCTATCATTTCCAGTGAATAATAATTAAAATGACAGAACTATGTTATTACTCCTAAAGTGTACCAATGTACCCCCACCCCACCCCAAACCCCACCTTACAAGTAAAAAATTATACTGTGACAAAAAAAATCAAAACAAATAATGTTCTCATAGTTAGGAAATAAACTTATATTTCACTCTGTCCGATATTCCAGAAAGTCACTATTCTTCTGACATTTTCGTTTTCGCCTCCGATTCACATTTGAGTAAAGCTAAATCAATTCAAGGTCCCATCTCTTTATAGATATTCTGAAATATTTAAGACATGGTTTTACAGACACTCATGAATTAATTTTGATGTTTGATATTATGCGGATAGGCAACTGCTGACACTGACAATATTTCCGCTTTGGATAAAAAAAATATTACTCTTCGAATATTTTGCACTATCAACAGATACTGTACTGTACATAGGCCTTCAGATTGTGCTTGTGAAACTTTAAAACATCCTAAAATGTGTGACAAATTTCAGAATATCTAATCGCTAATGCAACCATATCCACCACATTGTTCTTAATGTAACAAGTTTTGCTATTTCGGCCTAATTCTAACCAAATCAGCTCGCTGTCAGATTTGTTTACATTGTGTCACGGCTTTCTCACCTGTCTCATTTCAGGTTTATGGTGTACCAACTCAATGCCCAGTAGTGACTAAAACGGAAGCAAAACAATTTTGTAGTTACAAGAATTGTCCGTGTTTATAACACTTGCAAAATCCTAAACTGCTATTTGTTGTCATCAATTGGTAATGATTTTGCACATGTGCAAAAGTGTGTAAATTGCGGTAAATTCGCGATCTGCAGGCAGACGTAGGTTTCGTGAACGATGGTGCAGACATTTACCTTTTCGTTAGGCCTATCGCATTCCTTGATCCGCCTCAATTTTTTTGTCTTGATCGTAATGGTTTTGTTAAAGGGACACATCAAATCACAGCAATATGTAATCGATATAGAAAGTGTAAATGGCATAATTCAAAGCACATCGCTTCCAAGGCATCGTTTGACCCCGGAAATAAGTCTGACAAATCCACACAGCGCGTCCGGCCTGCTGATTGGCCAAAATTGACGCATGCGCCAGTTTTGATTGACAGACTGGATCGGTCTATTGATCTGTAACCACTGAAAGTCAGTTGCACAATGTACATCCCTATATATACACTGTGATTCATTAGTTCAGACCTTGTTAATCTCAACTTTCAGATGATTTCTCCTGAGCTGGTAATATGCATACAAAAGGAAATCACACAATAATTGGAAATAATCTTCCATGATGATTTCAAAGAAGACACAACTGATGAATAACAACTTCCTTAATATACTACTCAAAAGAAGTCAGGGACTGAAATGACAGTGAGTGAGTGAGTGAGTGTCTGGGAACATAAACAAACATCGAGGGTACAGCGGCTCATGTCCCCCTCGAGACCAGTGAACAACTTATAATAGATCACTACACTGTACTTCAGCCCAAACACTGTTGTTTGGAGTAACAAGGTTGATCTGTGTACATAATTCTTCTAAATAGTTATGGTTATCAGCACATTTCTGCTTAGAAAAAGTCATTGATGCCCCTAAACAAGAAATCCATTACTTAAAGATGATCTGAATGCCATTGTTGACAGAAATCAATGTAAAGATAGACATACAAAAATAAATTCATTGTCAATTGAACGATTTCTTAGGAATGCCAGACAGTTGTTTTTCTCATCTATTCTACCGGAATTCTACAAATCTCTTTGAAAGGTCATCTGTTTGACAAAGACTAAGCCTGGGACCAACCATTTGATTTTCTGGGGGAGCCTGGGGTGTTATTGAAAAGTTAACCCATCATATAAAAATGCTGAAAATAGTAAGTACACTTCAGAGTGTTGAAAAAAGACATTGTCAGCCGCAAAAAACATTGTTACCAGATTTTAAAAATAGATCTATGTATTTATTTATGTAAGATACTTCAGCTTCCAGTTTTAATAAAAGAAATATCTTAGCTTTGAGCTGTAGCTGAAAACCTAAGTACCTAGTGTGAATACTAACTCCTTGGTACCCCTTGGTACTCAAATAGTTGGTCCCTAATTAGCAGTCACAGAAGTAAGTGAAGGTTTGATACTGCTTGCATGTCAACTATATATACTACTATAAATCATGAAGTGCACGCATTGATAGAACAAAATCATACATATATTAAATAGCTTCGTGTTCATTTTAAATTTGAATAAAAATATAACAAATAATTTACAGTGGCCTAAAATACTTTCTTCAGCTAGGCAATTGTGGAAATGTTCAACATCATGAAATTCATCCTATGACAACCTGCATTTGGTAGCAAGGTGTCAAATCTAAAGAGTCCCCATCCGTAATGTTACGCTTAGAAATTCTTTTCATGAATCCGGTGTCAGAAATAGTCATAACAACCCCCTACAAAAATGAGTGTCATCAATTGTAATTCTTGAAGTTCCAGAACACATTTCATTCGTAATTAACAAACATAAACAGCTTCCTAATAACTGGTGACTACATCACATTCTATACCTGTAATAATTTTTATAATATCTGGACAAAAAAAACTTCCCAGATATTATCGGGAAAGCATACTAAGTCCCTGAAATATTCCTGACTTCTCTGGAGATAGCTGCTGAGAAGTCCAAAGGAAATCACCTCCCAACCATCGATTACCTGGCCACACTTCACAGGCCCTGCAGCTGCATCTCGAGCACGACTTGATTCAGATGGAAAAGTATTCATCCACGCCTTCTTCACGTATTCCCCTTACATCCACTTGGTCTGGCATCAGTGACCAATTAGGAAGTGGTCTGGCATCAGTGACCAATGAGGAAGTGGTCTGGGGTTAGTGACCAATGAGGAAGTGTTTGCATGCTCTTTCTCAATGTATTCTACATCATTCCTGAATTCTCTGCGTATTATCTCACGATGGGTATTCACAACAAGATCAAGTACCAAAAAAGCGTCTATTATAAGTGGAATGCAGATGAATGAAGTAAGATTATGCAAGATTATATCTGTCAATCACTCAGAAACACCTGAGGAATGTTCACCATAATCCTCCTATACCATAGCACTAACACTTGTTCCATACAAGGTCTCGTCATATCACTGTCTTCACTATACATACCACAAGCACCTGTTCAGTACCTGGTCTGTACACAAAGTCCATTCACCTGTTGAGTACGTGATCTGTTTTTCCATGGTCTGTACATGGTACAAATATTCAGTGGATCATCTAATATTCTCCCAGTCTGTACACACTGTACAAGCACCTGTTCAGTACGTGATCTGTCTTTCCATGGTCTGTACATGGTACAAATATTCAGCGCATCATCTGATACTCTCCCAGTCTGTACACACTGTACAAGCACCTGTTCAGAACATGGTCTCTTCTCCCACTGTCTGTACACTGTACAAAAGTACATAATCGGTACACAATGCACAAGCACCTGCTCAGTGCATGTTCTGATCCTGCCCTGCTGTCTGCAGACACTCTACATGTTTATAGATCTTCAGGGCTGGTCCTAGCTTGATTGACAGACCTGTTAATACATCACTCCTTTTCATCAGGAGCAAAGACTTGCCATCAATCTCCTGAAACGCACAGAAAAAAAGAAGTGTTATGAGTGAGTGAGTGAGTGAGTGAGTGAGTTTAGTATTACGCCGCTCTTAGCAATAATCCAGCCATATCACGACAGGGGACACCAGAAATGGGCTTCACACATTGTACCCATGTGGGGAATCGAACCCAGTCTTCAGCATCACAAGTGAACGCTTTAACCACTAGTCTACCCCACCACGCGAGAGCATGAGTGATGTTTGGCAGTCACAATCAGCAATATACCTGCATTATTATGATGGCCAAAAATTATTTGCAAATGAGTCATCCACACAGTGGTTGATAGATTTAGTATCTGAATATATAAAAATTTCGATCTAAACAAAGCATTCCTCTTAAAATGACTCAGAACCTGATGAAATTTAGACTTGCTTTATTTAGGGCTTTAACATTGCAGAAAGACCAAGGAAGAGGTAAAATAATGGAGTTCAGGGATTGTGAGACAGACTAAGTAGTTGATAACATTAGCAAGAAGTTTCACACAATTTCAGCTAAGTTGACCTTTGTGTTCCCCCTAATCCTCATCCACCCACACATATGAAAGAGTTCGATTTTAAGCCACTCTAGGCAATATTCCATCAATATCACAGCAGGGGTGCACAAGGCATGGGCTTCCTTTATTGTAACCACGTTGGCATTCGAGCCAGGGTCTTGAATATGATGAGCAACACTTCAACTACTAGGTTACAGCGCTTCCAATGAGGATGGGAACAGGTGACCTAACCTGGCCTTGATTCCATACCCTCTACACTGGAATACCTCTGGGTAGAGAATTAGTTTAGTGAGTGAGTTTTATGCCTCTCTCAGCAATATTTCATCTTTATGACGGCGGTCTGTATATAATCGAGTCTGGATCAGACAATCCAGTGATCAACAGCATGAGCATCAATCTACACAATTGGGATACAATGACATGTGCCAACCAAGTCAGCGAGCCTGACCACCCAATCCTGTTAGTCGCCATTTACGACAAGCATGGGTTACTGAAGATCAATTATGACCCGGATCTTCACAGGTTCTATGTTTAGTGAACTGGTACACTGTGTTCCAGTGTGTTTTTATTCAGCTATGACAGAATTTCATTTTTATCAGGGCATTACAGCATAACTAGGGAATAAGTCAATTGTCTTTCAGGGCATTCATATTATCACACAAAAGAAACAAAGATGACTAGTGACAATGAAAACCAGTGGCTTCTGTCACAGTAGGAAGAAGGCATCCATATATACTAGTAAATGATTTGGTGAAACCCAAAAGAAGTTTAAATGTCAAAACCAGCAGGTAATGTCACAGTCAAGGGAGGTAACTGTGGACAGTGAATTGCAGCTGTGTAAGTCGTGGGGCCACTTATGTGAGAATCGGACATGACGCCAACCAATGTCTATAGAAGGCATGTATCATCTTTAACACAATATTTTCTTGGAATGCAACTTCATTTCTCAAATATTGTAGAAAAAAGTAAATTCTTGGATCTGTTCCTGTCATTTCTCGCAGACTGACAACAGTCGTCATATCATTACGTCTGCTTCGTGGACCTGGGCTCAGATCAACTGCCCCTACCTGTTCTCGAAATGCCTCCGCCTGCGCCTCGAAGCCGACAGATACGTAAAAGAGGACCACTTCGTCTATTGTCCAGTCTGAGGCATCTGGATACACGCTGTCAACTAAGCAGGGTTCTTTCGGGAGCGGCTCTGTGGATTTCTTCACTGGTTTTACCTCCTCCTTAAAATAGCTGAGAAGAACAAACCCTTTAGATGTTTTAAGTTGAACAATATGAATACTAGAAAAACTTGTTTTACCAAAATACCAGAACAAAAAGAATACTGCCATATGTATTGTTTGACATGAATATTGCAGTGTGCCAGTAATACCATGCAGCCTTGTATTAAACCACATAAAGAAAGAATGAGGACAATTTTTATGGACATACAACTTCTTTATTCTGTATAGGCGACATTTCGATATAGATTCTAAAGTCGTCAAACAAATGGACGCGACAACATTAGAATCTATGACATTAGTCACCTATACAGAGTCCTCATTCTTTATCTCCTCAACTTCTAGAATGCCAATCAAAGAAACCACATACATAGTTAACTACAAATCATCCTACATTTCTTTATCAATGACATGTAATGCATTGACATAAACTGGCCAATGATTTGTTATCTTCTGAGCATCATTAACATATCTGAACCCATGTTTTCATGTACATCATGACTGAAACAAATTCCCACACATCTGACCTAGTCAGCAGCACTGTTACAGCCAAACAATACACCTTTAGTTCATTCATTGCTTAGTTCTTAACTAATATTCCAGTTAATTCAGAGTGGACTGTAAAAAATCACTTCTGGACCGGACAATCCTGTGACTGACAAAGCAAGCCACACCCCAAGCCTTTAGGTGTAATACCACATAACCAGGAATTCTCTCATGGAGCAGACTGTGAGTTGCTTATTATCACATTGATTATTGCAGACTCTTGTAATAAAGCTCACATGTTGCAACATTGTCATATATCTCACACGTTGCAACATTGTCATGTTATATGTAGTAACCTTGTCATATTAGTTACATGTTGCAACATTGTCATATATCTCACACGTTGCAACATTGTCATGTCATATGTAGTAACCTTGTCATATTAGTTACATGTTGCAACATTGTCATATATCTCACACGTTGCAACATTGTCATGTCATATGTAGTAACCTTGTCATATTAGTTACATGTTGCAACATTGTCATATAGTCTCATATTAGTTACATGTTGCAACATTGTCATATATCTCACACGTTGCAACATTGTCATGTCATATGTAGTAACCTTGTCATATTAGTTACATGTTGCAACCTTGTCATATATCTCACATGTTGCAACATTGTCATATTGGCCACATATAGCAACATTGTCAGAATAGTCACACAGCAACATTGTCATCATTTTTGTCACATACAATGTATTACACCATTGTCATATTGGCCATATTTTACAATAATGTCATTTGGTCATTTGCTACAACACTGCAATATCAGTGACATCGTACAACATTCTAGTACTGGTGATAACATTTTCAAACAACAAAAAAAGGAGACAATAAGCTATGACTGACATAACCTGGCTGTCAGTGAGTGGTACGAGTATGAACTAGTCTATATGACCTACTTTGTGTAATATACAGTTATCACCCTTGGACCAGCTTACTTATATGTAGGTATCCTCATATATAAGTTTCAAAACAGTAGCAGAACACCAATACAAACATAGAAAATAGGAAATCTAAGAAACAAGGGCATATAAGTCATCTCAACTCGCACATGGAATTTAGAAAATCAGACCCAAAACAGAAGCAGTTATTGACAGCATGACTCCCTGCTTACCACAGTGGGGTGAGTGAGTGAGTTTAGTTTCATGCCACACTCGGCAATATTCCAGCTATATGGCGGCGGTCTGTAAATAATCGAGTCTGGACCAGACAATCCACTGATCAACAGCATGAGCATCGATCTGCGCAATTGGGAACCTATGACGTGTCAACCAAGTCAGCAAGTCTGACCAGCTGATCCCGTTAGTCGCCTCTTACGAGAAGCATGGGTTACCGAAGATCAATATTCTAACCCGGACCTTCACAGGTCTGCTAACCACAAGCTATGCATGGAAGAAAAGTAGTGCACTGTATAATACAAGTACATCTCAGGTCCTCATCTAGGTGCCCTTGGCAGCCAAATTAGGAAATATCATTACTTATTAATAATTGTGACTTTTTCTGAGTTCCTATTCTCCTAAATTCAACGTATTTGAACAATGAATTCTAACATTGCATTCAATACATAAAAGTTACATTAAAGACACTTCATCCATGCTTTTCCTGTTATCAGTGGTACACAAGTTACAAAAAAAGCCAAAGCATTTGATATAATAAGGTAACAGCATGTAAAGGGACAGGTTAAATTCCTATTCTGCTAGCAGAGCTTGTGAGATAAAGATGATTGCTGAAGAATGAAAATTTGGAAACTCCCCAGCACTGCCACGACATACCTGCTGTTGTCCACCTCCATATTCTCCACAGGAGAATCGCATGGTGTGTGGAGGAAGGACGGGCCTGGCTCTGACGTACACAACTTGTCAGTTTCATTGTCTGCAACAGATGGGACACTGACTTTACTACATGGAATATCATTCTGTGACCATAATTGGTAGCGCTGAAACGATGCATTGAACTATCGATGGATTGCCATTGTTGAGTCTCCGATGGCAGTTAATCGATGGTAGAAACGAAAAAACTGTCGATGCATCGATAGTATGTGTGACTATCGATAGTTTAGTAATTGACTTCTGTTGAGAAATGGGCAGCGCAAAATACAGGAAGTACCAGATTCGTTCACTTTGATTTACAGTTATCCCCTGTTACCTCTTAAACAAACATGACGGCAAACATGGCATGTGACTCAGGAGTTTGAAATTGTGAGCAAAAACAGTGCTGGATCTCGGTTTCAAGTTTCTTGTCCGTTATTAAAAGAGACTGAAACTACTTGTTTTTATTGCATATAAACTATACATTCATTTGGGAAATGACTTCAAATGAGACAATTCAAGGAGAAAACAAACACTATTGCAATAGCTGGTCGCAATAGAATATCGCTATCGCAATAGTATATTGCAACAGACTATCGTAATAGTTGTTTACCTTCAATAGTCACCCCTACTACATGAGATATCATTCTGTAACAAAGATATCTGCACAACAGATCCTAAACAAGTCAACATGTAGAGGCTTCTTTTCTCAAGCCTGTAGTGATGTGGCAGGAGTCAAGTCAGAGACAAGTACTCCAGGTAGCCCAGGAAGTATGCAGCATGATCAGCAATGATACTACACTACCTCCTACTGGGTACCCATTTATTGCTGAAGGGAAAACACAATAACAGCTCTTGGTTAAGTGCTTGGTCAACAACACAGTGAGTGAGTGAGTGAGTGTGGTCTTACACCGCTTTCAGCAATATTCCAGCAATATCACGGCAGGGGACACCAGAAATGGGCTTCACACATTGTACGCATGTGGGGAATCGAACCCGGGTCTTCAGCGTGACGAGCGGACACTTTAACCATTGGGCTACCCAACCGCCCCACACACTACATGTATTCCTACTGGGTACCCCTGTACTACTAGGGGAATAACTCACCTGTTTTAATAGACAGCTCCTTGCTGGCTGCCTTGGCTGCTTCCTGGGAGTCTAGAGCCTCTGCCGACACTCCATCGGTCTCGCACTCCATACACACCCACTTGCCTACAAACATGGAGTGCCTGTTGTCAACAAACATGTCACCTCTTCTTGCATGTCAGCTCAATAGGAAAATAAATTATTTGGAAAACATTAATATTCGAAATTTTATGACTATAAGAAATAATAATTTGTAATCATAAGTACCTGATGGTTTTTCTTTGACCTGGGGTTCATGACAGTTGGTGTGATAGCCCTTGTCACATCCGTCACAGAACAACATCAAATCCTGCAAATATGACAGGCCAAGTCATTCCATGTGCTACATATGAACATTTAAAAGCTACATTTAGTTACATATTACAGGGTAATTATGGGATATATTATGAGGGAGAAAATAATGATCATGTCAAAGATTAATTTTATCTTTATGAAAGGTCCACTTGTAGTTTGGAAAAAGGAATACACTGAGATTAAGATATCACAATGACCTCTCTCTCTCTTGCAGGTCATGCAGATCAATCCTTACAGACTAACCTGATTCCCACAGACACACAGACTAACCTGATTCCATCACACATAAGACTAACCTGATTCCATCACAGACAAGACAAACCTTATTCCAACAGACACACAGACTAACTTGATTCCATCACACACAAGACTAACCTGATTCCAACAGACACACAGACTAACCTGATTCCATGACACACAAGACTTACATGATTCCAACAGACACACAGACTAACCTCATTCCATCACACATAAGACTAACCTCATTCCAACAGACACACAGACTAACCTAATTCCATCACACACAAGACTAACATGATTCCAAAAGACACACAGACTAACCTGATTCCATCACACACAAGACTAACCTGATTCCATCACACACAAGACTAACATGATTCCAAAAGACACACAGACTAACATGATTCCAACAGACACACAGACTAACCTAATTCCATCACACACAAGACTAACCTGATTCCAAAAGACACACAGACTAACCTGATTCCAACAGACACACAGACTAACCTGATTCCATCACACACAAGACTAACCTGATTCCATCACACACAAGACTTACATGATTCCAAAAGACACACAGACAAACCTGATTCCATCACACACAAGACTAACCTGATTCCAACAGACACACAGACTAACCTGATTCCATCACACACAAGACTAACCTGATTCCAACAGACACACAGACTAACCTGATTTTATCACACACAAGACTAACCTGATTCACACAGACACACAGACTAACCTGATTCCAACAGACACACAGACTAACCTGATTCCAACACAGACATCCTGACTTACCGATCCTAATGGACATATACTGGATCCATAAAGACCTAACAGATCCCTGCAGACACACACTCTTACTGGCTCCCCACAGACATCCTGACTTACCGGATCCTAATGGACATATACTGGATCCGCAAAGACCTAACAGATCCCTACACACACACACTTACCGGCTCCCCACAGACATCCTGACTTACCGGATCCTAATGGACATATCCTGGATCCACAAAGACCTAACAGATCCCTGCGACACACACACTTACCGGCTCCCCACAGACATCCTGACTTACCGGATCCTAATGGACATATCCTGGATCCACAAAGACCTAACAGATCCCTCATGGACACACACATACACTTACCCGGCTCCCCCCACAGACATCCTGACTTACCGGATCCTAATGGACATATACTAGATCCACAAAGACCTAACAGATCCCTGCGGACACACACACTTACCGGCTCCCCACAGACATCCTGACTTACCAGATCCTAATGGACATATACTGGATCCACAAAGACCTAACAGATCCCTACGGACACACATACTTACTGGCTCCCCACAGACATCCTGACTTACCGGATCCTAATGGAGATATACTGGATCCACAAAGACCTAACAGATCCCTGCGGACACACACACTTACCGGCTCCCCACAGACATCCTGACTTACCGGATCCTAATGGACATATACTGGATCCACAAAGACCTAACAGATCCCTACGGACACACACACTTACTGGCTCCCCACAGACATCCTGACTTACCGGATCCTAATGGACATATACTGGATCCACAAAGACCTAACAGATCCCTACGGACACACACACTAACCGGCTCCCCACAGACATCCTGACTTACCAGATCCTAATGGACACATACTGGATCCGCAAAGACCTAACAGATCCCTGCGGACACACACTTACCGGCTCCCCACAGACATCCTGACTTACCGGATCCTAATGGACACATACTGGATCCACAAAGACCTAACAGATCCCTGCGGACACACACACTTACCGGCTCCCCACAGACATCCTGACTTACCGGATCCTAATGGACATATACCGGCTCCCCGACCTAACAGATCCCTACGGACACACACACTTACCGGCTCCCCACAGACATCCTGACTTACCGGATCCTAATGGACATATACCGGCTCCCCGACCTAACAGATCCCTACGGACACACACACTTACCGGCTCCCCACAGACATCCTGACTTACCGGATCCTAATGGACATATACTGGATCCACAAAGACCTAACAGATCCCTACGGACACACACACTTACTGGCTCCCCACAGACATCCTGACTTACCGGATCCTAATGGACATATACTGGATCCACAAAGACCTAACAGATCCCTACGGACACACACACTTACCGGCTCCCCACAGACATCCTGACTTACCGGATCCCCGGCGTCATCACAGATGTAGCAGGTTTTACAGTCAATGCACTGCCAGAGTAACTTGCGAGCCCGCCGGGCCAGGGCCACCGAGTAGTCCATGCATGATGGGTGAGCTGCAACAGACAGTAGACACAACCATCACAGGATGTCAGAGTGAACTAACACTGGTCCACAGGACTATTTCCTTGGTCCTCTGAACTCGTCATGATTAAAGGAGACAAAAAAAATTACAATTTGTGTTTTCCATCAATATTATTCCTTTCTAATGTGTGGTAAATTTAAGCATTGAGAACTGGGCCCCGTTTCACAAAGCTCTCTAGGCCTAATATAGTCAGATCTTTTTTCAGTAGCATCTGCATTCTATGTTACAGTTTAGGATGTACGAATGCTACGAGAAAAGTTACGAGATCTCAGGCTTACGAGAGCTTTGTGAAACGGGGCCCTGGTTCGGAATAACAGTCCACAAATGCTATTAGGACTACCATCATTGAGGTTTCCAAGTCATCTTTGGATTGAGAACTAGCATGAATTTATAAGACTGCTCCACCAACTGTTAAGACTGATGGAATCAAACTCGAGCATTTTGCTGACATTCACCACTGGCCTTAAGCAAATGATTCCACATAAAGATCTTCATCCAAAGACATCAAACTACTTAAAACTCAGTTGCAATTAGGTCATAATTAAACATTAGGAATCCAGCCTTTTCCCAAACCTGGAGATAAATATCTAGAACAGTTTTTTTTTCAATTTTGAGGCTCATATTGCCAGATATTACAAAAAGTTGATAATGTGTTTTGCAAGTGTTTCAGCAAACTCAACTACCTCACCTTTAGAAGGGGAGGTGGGGCAGCCTTATGGCGTTTGTCACGTCGAACGAAGACCCAGGTTTGATTCCCCACATTGGTACAATGTGAAGCCCATTTCTGGCGTCCCCCGCCATGTTATTGATGGAATATTGCTAAAATTGGCGTAAAACTAAACCCACTCACTCACTCACCTTTAGCATTACAGTCCTTGCATATGAGCAGTTTCTCGGGTCGGCCCTTCCGGTTGGTGGAGGCCGTCAGCTGGCAGAAGTCACAACGGTTCTCCAGCACCGGTAGGGTCGTGTTGACTGACTCCGCCACTTCCTCCTCAGACCCATAGCTCTTCTTCACCTTAGGAGGCTGAAATTGGACATGAAATTGGACATAATGGACCAGTCATTACTTAACAGGGAGGGGCTGGAAGATAAAGACATGTATGACAAAATAGACATTTCGTGACAAAATGTGATATGTTTTTGTGGGCTTTTGAGCGATAGAGTCATGATAAAAAGTTCTACCACTTGGAAAGGGTTATTCAAAATATGACAAGCATTACTGTGCTCACATGACCTTATTATTGGTTTGCCAGTTGTGTTGTGTAAATACAGCAAACTGTGGGGGAAATATCAGAGCATAAATGTGGGATGTAAATACAATTATTATATATATATATATCAGAGCTACAGATAACTTTTTGGGTCATTGAGTTATGTACTCGCTTGTGTTCATCTCAATTGGGTATCCCAATTTTCCTTTGAGTAACCAAATAAATTGTACCCACCTCACTCAAACTCAATTTGGTATTTTGCCATTTTCCATTAATTTTAAAAATGTAATAAAGCTTAAATGTTAGTGTTTGTTATTCATATTTGATCTGTAATATGAGAAACGATAAGAAAGACTGCAAGTTGTCAAGTTCATGTCCTGAAATAGAAACTCTCAATATACCTCAGTTATTTTATCTATCCACCAGTACGCAAGCTACACATTTTTGTGTGTACGCATGTAAGATCACATTTATTGAGTATTTACAAAAGGTCAAGTGTACTTGTACGCAATAGACTTAATAGGAATTGAGTTTTCACATAAATATTTGAGTAATTTATGCAGATACACAGCTAATCTGTACCTCTGTATATCCTGCCTATTATTATTATGTGATATATACCCTGCCTACAATATATATATATATATATATATATCCTGCTTACAATTGATATACATCCTGCCTGCAATTATGTATGTCCTGCTTCAAGTACTTTCTCACAGTCCCCTAACTACAATATTTTACGTTCCACCTACGACCCAGCCCTTACTATATTGCCTAAGCCCAGAATTAAGTCCATATTGTACACATCACCCCTGTTCAGTCCCAAGGCCATATTATTCTCCCTTCCACCAAGCCCCTACTGTAATGTTATATTATAACCTATATTTTCACCCACATTCCCTGGATTTGGCTAATACAGCCAGCCCACACTGACGCAAGCACACACACACATGTAAGCACACACGCACATATTGTCAACATGCAGCCACTAGAGATTCTATCATGTATCAACACCCAGCTCACCATGTGGCCTTCAAAACACTTCCTGAATGTTAAACATAAGAGGATTTGCAATAAACTTAAAAAATGGGTTTAACGAAAGTCCTGTTAAACTTTCTAACCACATTTCCAAGCAACATATCCCCACAGTAGTTACTTCCCTTAGAAAAGATCACCAGCCTACCAAAAAACTGTTATATACATTCACCAAAATAACAGTTTTCTGCAAAAACGAATTTCAGTTATTATCAAACACTAAACACATTTTCTGTATGTCCAAACAAACCTCAGCCATGTAAGTTCAACATTACATCTGTTTTGCTCAACCTTCAGCCAAACAAGAATTATCACCAACAAAGCCCTTATCTCTTGAACGAAACGTTAAAGTTCTTGAGTGGCCTCTCACATAACAGCGTCAGTTACCCGTTGGTCAAATCAGCTAAAGGTAAATGCTGGAGTTTTTACTTGTAAACTTTTTTTTTCTCTTCAACTAAAACATAGTGTCTCCCCACAAAACACTGCCCATACTTCAGACAAACTAGACACTAATCTCTCAAATGTCATATGATCAGGCAATTAGTAAAACAACTAGCCAGTCACGTTTCCTTGATAATAACATATTGTGTCCGCACCAACAGGATCTTAAAGTATACAAGGACCTTGGAAGATCTAATTGCACATTGATACAATAATATTCCGTCTCAGTTTCATCATAGTTCTCAAACAAAATCCATACAAGCTCCTGAAGCATAAGCTTAAAACACTGCATACATGTAATACATGTCTCTCTCAAATAAATATCTCTCGCAACAGCCACATAGAGGTATATGTATGTAATACAATGTGTTCATTCACAACAAGACACAAAGCTTAAAGTGCCCCCACCTGTACCCCTCACATCCATCACAGTGTAATGTGCCTCTCACAACAACGCTGAATCTATATGAAACAGTGCACTGAATTTCTTTAAAACCTTCGACTCAATCCTTGCTAAAAGTTGTACGTAGAATGTAAAGAATGTCTACAGAACTATATAGTGAATCGTGACTACAATTTGTACGAAAATTTCTACAAATCTTTGTTCTGAAACCACATGTAACTAACTATGCACTGAACATCTGGTACATTTGTATAAATAATACCTGCTTAACAACGATAGAAGAATCTGTATTGAAACATCGCATTGTCTGAATAAAGAAGCTGTTCATCCATAAAGAATGTCCTTGTCTGTGTCTCCAACTTCTAAAACTGCCACTCAAAGAAGTTATCTGGTAAACTTTACTAAACACTGTACCAAATCTCAACTAGAATCTGATAAGCGAGAGGCCCCATCACAGCCCCAAAGCCACTTCATCTCCTGCCCTGCTTGCATCGGGTATGGCAGTCAAAAGGTCTTACCTTCCTCCTATGGTACAGAGCATCATGGGTCTTCTTTACTGGCATGTTCACACAACTCTACAACACTGACAACATAAGCAAGCTGTACATTACACGCCTTACTTCCTTCATGTCAACTTGTGTTCTTCTGTAGGCCAAACAGGAAGACAATTCATTCCATAGCTATGAACATCCTGCTTTAACACGTTTTTTGTTAAGGATGAGTAATAAAATGTCTAAAAGGAAACAAGATGATTGGGGCCAAGAAAGTTGAAATTTGATGGATATGTTTTGTGTTTCATATTTTTTGGGATTCATTCTAGCAATACACATGCATAGTTTCATCATCCGAAAATAGGAACAACATACTGACTGACTGACTGACTGAGTTTAGCTTTATGCCGCTTTTAGCAATATTCCAGCAATATCACGGCGGGGGACACCAGAAATGGGCTTCACACATTGTGCCCATGTGGGGAATCGAACCCGGGGTCTTCTGCATGACGAGCCAACGCTTGAACCACTAGGCTACCCCGCCGCCCCAAGAACAACATACAGTCTACGTACAGTAAAAGCTACACAAGGTACTTATCAACAGAGGTGTTAAATAACTGTTTGAGTAACTCAGAACTAATTCAAATACATTGCTTCTTTTTTGTGTATTGTATGCAAATATGCACCTAATGTGCACCTCTGTTATCTTCAGCATGAGTGAGTGAGTAAGTTTTACGCCGCACTCAGCAATGTTTCAGCTATATGGCAGCGATCTCTAAATAATCAAGTCTGGATCAGACAATCCAGTGATCAACAGCATGACCATCGATCTGCGCAATTGGGAACCGTTGACATGTGTCAACCAAGCCATCAAGCCATCGAGACTGACCACCTGATCCCGTTAGTCGCCTCTTACAAGCATGGGTTACTGAAGGTTCATTCTAACCTGGATCTTCACGTGGTTTTCAGCATGACAATAAAGTTTCATCAAATAAAGGGTTTCACATTCACAAGACATGGAGTTTGAAATCACAAAACACAGCGTTTCACATTTACAAAACACAGGGTTCCACTTTCACAACAAACAAACACAACACATTCACTAACCATGGAGTTTAAAAGAAAAACACACAGGGTTTCACTTTCACACAGGGTTTTACATTCATAACACAGAGCGGTTTACATTCACACAACAAAGGGGTTTCACATTCATAACACACAGGGGTTTACATTCACACAACACAGTGTTTCACAACATACAGGGGTTTACATTCACATAACAGTGTTTCACATTCACAACACACAGGAGTTTACATTCACATAACAGTGTTCTACATTCACAACACAGGGGTTTACATTCACAACACAGTGTTCCACATTCACAACACGGGTTTACATTCACAACACAGTGTTCCACA
This sequence comes from Haliotis rubra, assembly GCF_003918875.1. Taxonomy (NCBI): domain Eukaryota; kingdom Metazoa; phylum Mollusca; class Gastropoda; order Lepetellida; family Haliotidae; genus Haliotis; species Haliotis rubra. The sequence continues at coordinate 2,371,137 of NW_025766002.1, read as the reverse complement.
TTCACAACACGGGTTTACATTCACAACACAGTGTTCCACATTCACAACACGGGTTTACATTCACAACACACAGGTTTATATACACACAATACAGTGTTTCACATTCACAACACACAGGTTTACATTCACACAACACAGCATTGCATATTAAACAATATAGGGTTTTACAGTGAAAAAATACAGGGTTTCACTTTCACAAATTACAATATTTCACACGATGACATTTCCCCCTCAAAACTCCTATTGACAATCTGACTAGTTATAATTAGTGCTGCATACATTCATCAGTCCCTCACAGTTCCAACACGCATCCTACGGACTGCCCCAGAAATGTTAGCATTGATGAGTCATGATGATTCCCAGTTTTCAGACCTGATAATTCCAGATAAGCTTTCGACCTTCCTGCCTTCATTATAAACATTTGGTTTAACAGTACATTACTAGAGAGACTCGTTCAACCTTTGATGTAGCCGACTAGAGTCACCAGAGGCAGCAACTTCTAAAGCTGATTATGTATATTGATGTATGCATTCGAATTCCCCTAAGAACTGACTTTAATATTTATATCCAAACTTATCTTCAGTCTTAAGGTCTAAAAATTCACATATGCAAATACACACTGAAGTCAAATCTTTTAAATTAAAATTTCAAAATGAATAACTTCATAGACTGTTTACTTAACTACAAACTCACACAGAAGAGGTCAGTACAAGACAGTGAGATTGTCCAGCACAGGGGAATACCATCGACTAACATGTAGTCTATGAATATATACAGTACAACCAGAAATTATTGAGAATTTAAGATTGTAATTTGTTTAAAAAATTCACTCATTACTCACGTATTAAATGTGAATATTAGCAGAACATAACTCCAGATTCAAAGACAGGTGAACAGTTAGTATTTTGTCAAGTCACCATGGGCAGCAATGCAGGCTTCAATGCGGCGGGGCATACTACTGATCAAAGAAGTTAGAAAGTCATGGTCGATGATGTCCCAATATCAGACCACCTCTTCTTTCATTTCAGCAATATTTGTCAGATATTTCTTATTGACACTTTCCTTCATAAGTCCCCAAACATTTTCTATTGGATTTAGGTTAGGGCTATAGCTTGGCCAATCTAATAATGTCATATTTTGGGGCTGAAACCAGGTCTGTGAATGCTTTGAACGATGTTTTGGGTCGTTGTCCTGCTGGAAAATCCTAAAAATTTCCATAGAACACATGAGCAGATGGAAGTAAATGTCCCTCGAGAATATCTGTGTACCGCTCACTGTTCATATTCCCTTCAAATACACAGAGGGGCGTTGCCCCTAACACAGATATGCCACCCCACACGTTAAATTTCTGACAATGGTTTTTCAGTTTGTTTGGTCCAAAATTTCAGAGTATTAGAAAACAGCCACACGGAATTTACATCTGAGAAAATCACATTGTCCCAGTTAAAATTATATGCTGTAAGCACCAGTTCAACCTTCGCTCCTTTTGTTCAGGTTTCATGATTGGTGATGGAATTCTTTGACTTTTCTGCCAACCCATTGCATGCAGCTCAGTTCTAATTGTCTCCTTACAGACAGCGACAGTTCCTCTATCAATCATATCCAGCCTTAAGTTTTCTAAACTCCTTAGTTTGTTTTTAGAAACAAGAATACCAAGCCGCTTCCTGTCACCGACAGTCAATTTTCTGGGCCTAGCTGTGCCTCCCTGGTGCTCAGTGCCATATCCATTTGCAATATTTTTCAAAACACGATAAACAGTGGACAAAGGGATGCCTGTTCTACTTAAAATCACTTTAGCTGATCTGATGTCCTTGTTATAATACTCTAAAATCAACTTCCACTTCTCTAAATCATCCATACTGAGGATCACTGAAAATGTCTGCTAGCAAGTAAACAAAGGGGGATAACTCTTCACAAACTAATGAAAACGGACTAAAAGAGTTGTCTCTCTTGAATGAACCAAGCACCTGATAGCTGGTCAAGGTTGTTTATACTAGAAATCCAATTAAACATATTCCTAAAATTCTCAATAATTTCTGGTCATACTATATATTTTGGATAGTAACAAATAAACTCATCTAAATTGAAAAGGAGCCCCAGTAATATGAAAAATTGAGAACCTGAGGAAATCTAGACTTACTTCATTTAAGGCTTTATATCAGTGCAGGGAGGGCTAGGCAGTAGGAAAAATAATGTGGTTCAGGGACTGCGAAACAGACTAAGTAATACCACAGAAATCCCATCTATTACTATCAGCCAGTCAGGACACAGTAGTGTGTGGGCATTGCCAAATTTATTTTTTGTTTTACAGAAAAATAACCGCTCCTCCCAAATATAGTACTGCCTGGTTAGCCAATCAAATGCCACAGAGCCACTTGCAATGTATAGTTTCTGTTACATCATGACGCATGACTCAACAGAATTGAGTGAGTTGAGTTTTAGCAATATTCCAGCAATCTCACAGCAGGGGACTCCAAAAATGGGCAGTCAAAAGAAGGCCAGCAATGTTGGGTTTCAGATCCAAAAAGTCTCACAAACATTGATATAATGGATACTAGTAACTTCCTTCAGGAATAGGAATAACAAAAACTAATGAGCCGTCATTACTAGAAAGTATGTAATAACTTATCCCAAAACTAATATTTTGTGTGTGTCCGTTATGTAACATAACTCCCAGCAATATTCCAGCTATATGACCTGTAAAATCATGTTTTCACCAGTCAGTTCAACAAATTATTTACAGCAGCGTTCCATGCCGTCAAACAAGCCCGGTCACGAGGTCCATTAGGTCACCTCCAGATGTATTTCAAACCAGTTTCTCCACAGGGTCTTTTATGACATACCCTTATTGCATAATGTCTGAACTAGATCTATATCTTTGTAAAGATATAACTCAGGACTTGGAGAGAAACTGAAGTGTTGTGTATATTTGTTTGGTTTACTAAACTCTTTGTATTGCAGAAGTCAAAACTATTTCAAACAATTCAAGAACAATCATGGGATAGAAATGTGTGCAGCGAATTGCAATGTCTTAAACTGTAACATCTTTATCCCCTAATGACAAGAAGCAAAACAACGCCATTATCCTTGTACAAGTGAGTGAGTTAGGTTTTAACCCATTTTCAGCAATAATCAGGGGGACACCAGAAATGGGCTTCACACATTGTACCCAAGTGGGGAATCAAACCCAGGTATTCATTAGGCTACTCCACCACCCACCTTGTACAAAGTATGTGTGACATACAGAACATATGTACCTCATCACGTTTCTGGGTGAATATTTTTATTTGACTGACTGACTGAGTTTGGTTTTACGCCGCTTTTAGCAATATTCCAGCAACATCACGGCGGGGAACACCCGAAATGGGCTTCACACATTGTACCCATGTGGGGATTCGAACCCAGGTCTTCGGCGTGACGAGCCAACGCTTGAACCACTAGGCTACCCCACCGCCCCATTTTTATTTGAACCCTTGTCCAGATGTGTAACTATTGATCCACTTTTGGTGTATGCAACTATCCTTGTGCAACTGACACTCAGCAAAGTTGAATGAAAATATCAATAGGAGTTACCTATACTGGTAGATACATAAAGTACTGCTAGTTCACCTGGTTACCATGACAATAGACACTGGGGCCGCCACTATGAGGCGAGATTTACAAAATATATAGAAACAAATATGAATTTTTAATCATGACTACTTTATGTTTAACATCAAAGAATTAAAATAGCATGTCATGTAATTTCATAGGTTGAAATAATTCAATGACATTTTCTGTAAAGCAAAAAAGCAATACATCAAGAATAATGCGGATAATAGTCTGACGATAATAGCCTGGGAGTGTTAATAGTCTGACGATACTGTTTATAGCCTGACGACAGTGTTTATAGCCTGACGACAGTGTTTATAGCCTGACGACAGTGTTTATAGCCTGACGATACTGTTTATAGCCTGACGACAGTGTTTATAGCCTGACGACAGTGTTTATAGCCTGACGACAGTGTTTATAGCCCTGACAGTGTTTATAGCCTGACGACAGTGTTTATAGCCTGACAACAGTGTTTATAGCCTGACAACAGTGTTTATAGCCTGACAACAGTGTTTATAGCCTGACAACAGTGTTTATAGCCTGACAACAGTGTTTATAGCCTGACAACAGTGTTTATAGCCTGACAACAGTGTTTATAGCCTGACGATACTGTTTATAGCCTGACGACAGTGTTTATAGCCTGACAACAGTGTTTATAGCTTGACAACAGTGCTGTCAGGGGCCTTGGCAAAATGACACAAATGCTACTGCATTTTTTGAATTTATGCCATTTTGCATACAACACTTTATTAGCACCAAACCCGTGAAGGTCCGGGGTTAGAATGAACCTTCAGTAATCCATGCTTGTTGTAAGAGGCGACTAACAGGATCGGGTGGTCAGGCTTGCTGGCTTGGTTGACACATGCCACCGGTTCCCAATTGCGCAGATCGATGCTCATGCTGTTGATCACTGGATTGTCTGGTCCAGACTCAAGTATTTACACACTGCCACCATATAGCTGGAATATTGATGAGTGCAGCGTAAAAACTTACTCACTAGTTAACAACAAACTAGTTCCAAGTAAAAACTACTCTCTTACAACTATTCATAAATGTTCGATTCTAGTGACCACGAATAAGGAATTGAATTCATGAAGAATACAGTTCAATTCACTCGTGAATCGTAACAGCACCAAGGCATACTGTTGAATATGTATCAATATATGCTAGCGAAGTACAGGTACACTGTATCTTCAAGCATAGTTTACGTCTTGTTGGAAACTTTACAACAGTGCCAATTGACAAGTCAAACTGTAATTATGAAACCATTTTAGATAAAGAAATAATGAAGATAATGAATAAAGTGAAGTAAGAATATTTGTGTCTAGTTTGTTGTTTAAAATGTTTCTGATACCTCATCTGTTTAGACCACAACAAAATCCAAATTCAATTATGAAGCTGATAATAATCAGGGCGACAGATAATTTTTCAACATCAGGAGTACGTACTCCCTATTTTTTCAATATAGGAGTACTGGAGTACATTTAGAGTACTAAATGGAAAATAATGGTGTATCAATAATCTTGTGTTTTGTTTTATATATGCACCACAACATTGCTACTCTTGTGTAAACAGGTCAATAAACAATACTTTTTCAGATAAATATGTCTGTAAATGATTTTAAGACCATACACCATTGCTGTGGTGCGTATCTGCTACGTTTTCTAAATTATTTCCTACTGTATCGTGCATATTTTCTATCCGTACATACGTCGATACGGCCCTTATCTGGAGCCCTGATAAAATGTGCAGGGGAGTTTTCTTTTCAATTCAGTTCATCATCAATAACAGATACCATCAATTTATTGTGGTCAATGAATCATTATTGGAATAAGCTGCAATAGGAATTTCAGACCAGTATCCATCACAATCTGTCACAAAGCTTCATGGGTAATAATAATAAAAACAACATGTACAAAACACTGTCAATTATGTTTTACCACATACTGTTTTCCTATTTATTTCTATGGAAACATCTACAAAGACAGACTGGTACCTTTCAACAAATGCTCATTATTTCATGCCAGACAATCAGAGGTACCACGCCTGCTCCTTAGCCTTCCAATAAAATGTTATACCTATCCTGACTTGGGAGATGAGCAAGGAAATCCATGACGTATTTGTTTTCATTATGCATTAATTTTCCTGCTTCTGTATCAGAAAATATTGATACGAGGGTTTTACTGAGATTAGTATGTATGGCTAATGGTTGGTTGGTTGGTTGGTTTGTTGCTAAATGCCACTCTCAGCAACATTCCAGCTATATGGAGGCGGTCTGTAAATAATCAAGTCTGGACCAGACAATCCTGTGATCAACAGCATGAGCATCAATCTATGCAATTGGGATACGATGACATGCGGCAACTGCACGGTATGAAACTCCCCAAAATTTCAGCCAGACCACAGCGCGCTGTCTAAATTTTAACCTGACCATCAGGCAGGTGAATTTGACTGACTGACTGACTGAGTTTGGTTTTACGCTGCTTTTAGCAATATTCCAGCAACATCACGGTGGGGGACACCAGAAATGGGCTTCACACATTGTACCCATGTGGGGATTCGAACCCGGGTCTTCGGCGTGACGAGCGAACGCTTTAACCACTAGGCTACCCCACCGCCCTAGGTGAATGTGAGAATCTGGCAGGCAGGTATTTCGAACACTGGCTAATGCGATGTGTACACTGGTTACATCACATACCAGTAGTATCTATACTGCAAATGTATCCAGAGATATTCACATCTGACCTTTCACTCCTGGAAGCCTCCCTGTATGATCAAGACAATATAACACCAGTGGAGGTTGCAAGCTCATGTGAACCTTGAGCAAAAGTTGACCAACCAATGTAAATCAAGGCTGCATTGTCTGAGCCAATCAGATGTCAGCTGTGTTAACATATTTGGCTTCACTTTACCTCACTGATCAGGAAAACCAAGGAATGTGTTCCGTTAATTCTTGCAATGCACTTGAATTCATCAAGGTGTATAAAATTTCCAAAACAATGTCATGTTGCAGTCTTTATTATTTCCATTATGAACTTCCTGTTATGTTCACTTTCGAGACACAAAAGTAAGAATTGCTGTTTTCTTCTCTTACAGGTTATACTACAACAAATCAGAACATTTTAACAAGCACTTTTCGTGGGGAGCCTTCAGTGCAGACTGAATCACCTGACAGCAGTGATTGGCTAATTTTGTGTAAGAGTGTGTAAGTACCTCCATCCAGTAATGACCATACTTTCTTATATTTAGTGCTGTCTATTCTTATATGATGACTCATACTGAACGTGACCACAGGTATTTTCAAGCGGTTGACATTTTGTGCAGGACTGGGGTTGGCCTGTTTAGCTTCCTGTACTCGGGACAAGGAACTGGCTGAGGTGGACATACTTAAACATTATCATTGCTTCTTTAAGGCCAGATGACTGACTGACAGTATGGTTTTACGACGCTTTTAGCAATATTCCAGCAACATCATGGCAGGGGACACCAGAAATGGGCTTCACGCATTGTACCCATGTGGGGATTCGAACCCGGGTCTTCGGCGTGACGAGCCAACGCTTTAACCACTAGACTACCCCACGGCCCCTTAAAGGCCAGATGATGCACACACATGTAATAGTTGTTGATATTTCAGTTATTTATTAAAAAGTATATCGTTACAATAGAAGTCAATGGGAATGTATTTGCATTTGTGAAACAGAGAATTTAGAAGCTGAGTCACCACCTGGCCAATTTGACCCGACCTGACCTGACCTCCTGGGGTTCGTAAAATCCTCATGCAGAGCTGAACACAAGTGAACAGATCAGGTTCTAATGAGCTGGCAATAGTATCACACAGAGTTCTCACCTGTCACAACAACTCCGAAACATGCCTTTCATCACATAATTAATTATTACCCAGTAATTGAAAGGATACTATCGGACAGTATGTCTCACATGTTTAGATGTCACTAGTTAAGATAACTCGACCACTGGCAACATTTAGTATACTATTTAAGAAATTCATCAGACAATATCAGTCAACTCACCACTGATTAATTACCATGGAATATAACATCTTTACACTAATGTTTATTCTCTGAAATATATACACTTCATGATATTTTGGGCTAACTGACTTTTAAAGATACAACATATTGAAACCACAGAATATCTACAATTTCAGAATTAGAAATATAGACTTGCCAAAGTATAATGGACTTCCTATTAATTATAAAAAAGTTCTGGGTCTGTAAGTCACATTATTAAGTTTTCCATACCACTGTCCGAAATAGCAAGCCTTGTGAGAAGAGGCATAGTTCCTTCCTTTATGCCTTCTACTCTCCAGTAAAAACTTCAATTACTTATTATTGCATTCATTTGAACACTAAGAGTAGATTCACTGTATTAAGAAACCAATTGCTTCAGTACAAATTACAGTTGAATCCCCTGTCGTAATGTAGCCGATGTTTGTGAGCGCTTAAAGTTAGCGTCTCACTGGTTGATCATGGAAAGCACATCATACATGTAAAGTGATAGGAATGATATATTATATTTTTACATAGCTTTTAGCAATATTCCAGCCATATCCCAGCGGGGGACACCAGAAATGGGCTTCACACTTTGTACCCATGTGGGGAATCGAACCCAGGTCTTCAGCATGACGAACTCTTTAACCACCAGACTACCTCAGCACCCCAACAGTAGATACAATGGTAAGTTGTCCCCTTCTGTTCACAATGAAGGATTGCATCTTTTAAGACAAGCTAGTAATATGGAGGAGTCCCAACAACCTGCATGGCTTGTTGGGGCTAAAACTTTTTACACTTACATCCCAAACTGTCAGCCATTTGTTCCGATCAACTTACTTATAGACAACAAATGTCATGTTTTATTCTACATATGTGTTCTAAATCCTACAGCGTTATCTCCTGAGACATCCAGCTCGGAATTGGTTTCCAGTACCTCAAAGTACTTAAAAGAGGTGCTTGAAATTACAGTTTGAGCACTCTATGACTGGGGATTCCTGGTCAGGTCCCCTGCAACCTTAGCTGGTCGTAAAGCCATCCCTTAGTTTTTATAATGTGTTTCTCATCTCCAACCTGAACCAGCAAGAGTGAGTGAGTGAGTGAGTGTGGGAGTTTAGTTTTATGCCACTTTTAGCAACATTCCAGCAATATCACGGCCAGTGACTCCAGAAAAGGGCTTCACACATGGTTTTCATGTGGGAATCGAACCTGGGGCTTCGGTGTGATGAGTGCTTTAACCACTAGACTACCCCACCACCCTCAATCAACCAGATTCGGAGTGGGAAAAAATTTGAAGCAATCCAAAAACATTTAAAAGATTTTTAAACTCATTATTTATCACTTAGTAATAATATTTGATGAAAATCGAATTGCTTTGCTCAGGAAACTTTTCAGTAATGTATTAAGAAAGAGCAAGCTGACCTCTATCTTTATGAATCAGCAAGTGTAAGGATATAACTGTCCACAGCAGCTGGGAAAATTAAGATAAAAAAACTTTTCATTTTTTAACATTGGAATGAAAATTCAGGGCTGGCAGGACAACAGAAGCAAAGAAAACATTAAGGACAGCCTAAGAGGTGACCAAATGAATCAGGTGACCAGGTTTGTTGACCTGGTTCAGTCAGTGTCTTCATACTACAAAGATACATAGTGTCCTCACAATATCACTGGATTGTCCAGTCCAGACTCAAGTATTTACAAACAGTTGTCACATAGCTGAACTGTTGCTCTGAGCGTCGTGAAACACTTGGCTGATTTCATATTCACAGTCCCCATGGTTCGTGCTTATGCAATTAATCACTGGTTCGTGTTGTTCCAGATATTATATTTACATACACAGACTGGAACATTGGCGAGGTCAGCATGAAACAATATTTCATTCCCTCACCTGACTTTCACTTTAATTGTATTTACAACTTAAATAAGTATGGCGAATTCCTATTAGGTATACATCAGGGCTCCAGATAAGAGCCGTATCGGCGTATGTACGGATAAAAAATATGCGCGATACGGTAGGAAATAATTTAGAAAATGTAGCAGATACGCACCACAGCAATGGTGTATGGTCTTAGAATCATTTACAGACGTATTTATCTAAAAAAAAGAATTGTTTTATTGTTTATTGACCTGTTTACACAATGTTGTGGTGCATATATGAAACGAAACACAAGATTACTGATATGCCATTAAATTCCATTCAGTACTCTAAATGTACTCTTAAGATTTTCCAGTACTCCTATATTGAAAAAAGAAGGAGTACGTACTCCTGATGTTGAAAAATTATCTGTCGCCCTGATACATGTGATGTAAGCCTTTTTATCATGACTATAAATAATAAACAATGACTAAGTTGCATCAACTGGTGTCCAAGTAAACCGTATTGGCGAGACAGCTGTGGAACTATTGCCCGGTATTCATGCAATACTGATGTTTCTGCTCAATCTTTAAGCCTTTTGAATAACAATGCATCATCAACAGTCATGATATTTTGAAAATCCAATAAAATTCTCTATGCCTAAAAAAAGGAAGGAATAGCGAATTTAAAAAAAATCCAAATGTAAAAAAATATATATCAATGTCCCCCGACACATTATCATATTCCAACAGATCACAAATACAGGGGAGAAATTTAAGAAACATCTCTATCTTGATAAACACGATGTTTCAGAGTATATTCTTACTCCTTTGTCAGGTGAATTAAAACTATGTGATGAGGAAAATAACAACATACTCCGAAACACTGTGTTCCTCAAAATACAGAAGGTGACATTGATAAATTTCCTCCGTCAATGTGAATCACCTCAAATAATAAATGCAACTGAAAAGATTTTAGATTACAAGGAAGTTATATTATTAAGTTATTTACTAGTGGATCTAGTCATGACTTAATACTTACAGAAATATTTGTTTAAACATGTTCAGAAGTCCAAGATATTTTTTATGGATTAAACTTCCTCTCATAACGTTTCGAGACCATTCCAGGTCCCTTCATCAGGTGAACTGCCAGTTCACCTGATGAAGGGACCTGGAATGGTCTCAAACATTGTGAGAGAAATTAAAAAAGAAGTTTAATCCATAAAAAATATCTTGGACATCAATGTACAACTTCTAAATGCCACTGAAAGACATGTTCAGAAGTGTTTCAAATTTTCATTTTCAGATTGTAATAATATATTAGCCTCATTGCAATATATAGAAGTGTTTGGTTGTACTATATATGAGTAGATAAATATATACTTGATTAAAAGCATGCACAAGATTCATCAGGTATGGCCTGAAGGGGTTCATGGAGCTGAAAGTGTTTATCTTCAAGGGACTAGTTTACTCTAAGTTTTTACACACACAAAAACATATGATTTTAATGAGAATCACATGCCCATCTACCTCCATTCATCTCAGTCCGTACTCACCCCCCCCCCCCCCTATCCAACCAGCATAGCCCCTTGCTCATGTACACCCCTTCCTATCACAATATTACCTGTTCACATGAACAACAGCTAATTGCTGACAGTGCCTATAGTTCCAATGATCTTAAAACACTAGGAAGTACCAGAGAAATGGTCTGCATAAAAAATTAAAATAACAGGTAATTCCGTTGGAAACAGCACAGTTCATTCAAATGAGTTATTGATTTTCAGGAACTGAATATCGCTTGTGTTGTGCGCTGTGGCCGAAATATTCCCAACGTTAACGAAAACACGAAATTAGGACATCCTCGTACTTATATCGGGGCGTGGTCGCCATTGCGGTACTCGCTCGTTCCATTCATTTAGTAATGCTACGAATTTTCCACATTTATCTGTTCACAACTGCAACGAATATTGTCCAAAAATATCAATTTCCGGGACCAACTTTCGTTTTAACATGGAAGTCTATCGGAAATTCATAAATATAACAAATTCTCGAGCCGGTGCAAATAACCCACGAACACGCGCGACAGTGCCGCAGTACTTCGCATCCACGAGAATATCTTCCCGATTGGAATCGGGTTACGCATTCTAGCTCAGCGTCATTTCAATTGTCAGTCCTGACCTACAAATGTACGTGAGAGAATTCACGCTTGCACAGTGTACTCACTGCCATTCACAAGTAAACAGTTATCGATTATTGTTTCAGCGGAGAAAAGGAAAACGATCGACCCATTTAGCGTTAATCAGCTTTGCACACGTGTAAAAAGAAGATGCCCGTCCCGGCGTAGTATGTACATCGGTTTGTTATCAAACAAAGATGTATTTACTTTTCAGAACGCACGGACGACAACTGTTCAGCGTTGAATCTAAGACCATATCATATGATAACGCACGGGATGCCGCTATAATGATAAATTATAACAATACTGCAGCCTGCGCTGAAATTCCACCAGTGAATGAGTGAGGGCCCCGTATCCCAGTCACCGAAACGCATCATGCGATCTGTCCGTCACAAAAAAGCAACAAAGGAAACCGATATTTGTTTGTTTTTTTTGGTGGTTAAAGATGATACTCATATGTGATAATCTGAAAAATGCGTTTACATCATGACGAAATAATACGATCATAATATCGCCAATGTGTAGAATCAAAATCATTAAATGCGCGCAACATCATTTAAAGGAATAATAGAAAAATAAATATCATTCCATCCGATAAAAAGAGAGTAAATATTACAAACTATAATGTAAGAATTAATCATGATAACACGTGGTAAAAAGAACCGACCTTTTTTAAGCCAAGGTTCTTGTTTTTCGGGGGCCGCCCCCTCCTCGACGGAGCGCCGGCGATTTGTTTCACATCCAAAGTTTTAGGCCTGGATACTTTATGCCCAGATGATGGTAAAGAAAAATTCCCATTTGGTAATTTTTCAATCCTTCCTGCATCAATTTCCCTCTGGAGAACAATATTAATTGGGCTTTTCAGCGGCACCTCGTCGTCAAAATTCGACTGCAGCCAGTTTTTAATATCACGTATACTTATCCCGAACCGTTCCGTTTCCTGATTCTGAGTAGGCTGGCTATCACTGAGTTCAGTGATCGCATCGTGAAGTCTTTTGCTAGCCGTGCTGGAATTCAAAACAACCCCTCCTAAATGACTCTTCTTCCATTTGGCCCCATTTCTATAGCTCGTGTTGCCCTTATAGTCAACTTTTATCACTATTTCTGAGTCGACCAGCTTTTCTAGTTGCGCTTCCGTCTCTCGTGAACTCAGCCCATGTTTTCGTTCTACCATGTGGCAAATGCGCTCGAGGTCCGGCCGAGCTTTTCTCTTCCGCAGCTGATCAATCGTCTCTAGAATCCAGTCCCGGTATTTCGGGTTAGCCATACTTGTTTCTTCTACCGTAACACCAGCCCTGTCATGCCTTAGGAGCCGAGTAAACGTCAAAATCCTGCATTGAAGAAAGTTAGGGCCTATCGAGAAATGCGACCTAGGACATCGCTTTCGTCCAGTGCGCATGTGCAGCTGCGCTCAAAGTTGCATTATGGGATAGGTCAGACGCTTTGTCAGAGAAATGCGTCAATGCACAACGCGACTATCCGCACGCCTTTTATGTTCAATATAGCGGTGAAAATGTTACTGCAGGCGCACATTGCTAGGATATATCCTATATTAACACTTGGTATTCTGCATATATCGTTACAGAGTCGGTGGTCGTGTGAGAGACGTGTATTTAATCACGAAACACGTCCGCCTCTTTACCCCACTATACGGGGACCCAGACACTGTATACGTTTTGTAGGTTAAATTGATAAATACTTTAGTATTGATTCGAACTTTCGATTGAAATATACCATACATTACGTACCTTGTGACAAAAGTGGGTTACAAATACAGGTCTATAACATATATATAAAGCGGAGTAGTGATTTGTTGAGCTGGCTCAGCGTCGGGCGTATTGTTAACCAACGCCCAAGCAGTAATCTATTACTCAAGATAAACATGACATACATGCCCTACCCTTGCCTCTTCCCTACCCCTACCATTACCGCTACCCCTACCCCGACTCCTACCCGCGACAGATGGTGAATCTGTAGAAATGCTATAAACGTCTACATAAGCTAAACACGTTTGTATATAAATATATATGTCACAATGAATATTTCATCTTATACAATTATTGCCCTGTGCTGGGATTTCTTTTTGCTCGTTATCCTACACCAACGTTCAAACAAGACTACCGGGCGCAGGGGCGGATACAGCTTTTTGAGAAAGGGGGGGTGCACACTATTGAGAAAAGGAGGGGTGCACACTTCATTTTTACCCGAGTTTCAATGGTCATTTAACAAACTTTCAGCACAAAAGGGGTGCGCAACCCACCCAACCCTCTGGATCCGCCTATGGGGCGGTATCCCACCTTTAACCTCTTGTTTATCTTATTTAATAAAACTGTTTTATTGTGTAATGTCTTAACAGACATTTACTAATTTGTCCTATTCGTTTCAGTCACTCACGGATATTTGTAATAATCATAATATAATAATAATCATTTGATCAATGATAGAATGATAATATTCTAACGGAATTAGATGCATATATCAAAGTACACAAACGTTTGTGGATAAAATTAACTGTGTTGTTTCACATCCGTACCGCGTGTGAAGGATAGTTGTGTACGGATCTACACAATTACCGCAACGGTCGCTATTAGTGTATAGTAAAGGAAATTTTATCTTGAAACTTTAGACTTCTCGTCATCTACCAATTTCTGAAAAATGCCTATTGCGCAGTTCAGTTGTATATATAGAATGGTGATAATTAACCGCGATTACCTGTGATGGGCGTTTATGTTGAGAACGCTTGGGATATTGATAATATACTGGTTGAACACTGCTGCATTGACAGGTGTGGAATTAATATAGCGATCCGACCATTCACTCTCGTGGGGTGGAATTGTAGGGCAAAATACATATCATCATCGTCGTCGTCTTCGTCATCATCATCAGTGAGTGAGTAAGTTGTGGTTAACGCTTATCTGGCTGCATCTGCTATAAATGGGGAAAGAAAGCCCGAATTGGTGCAGATCTTAGATGTTTACCATGTTTTAGTTAAACCAGCGAAAAGTGTTGAAAGAAAAGTGCGTGCCGGGTGATGCATCCATGTACAACGCACTACGGCGCGGTAGACGGCTGGACTAACGTGCGGCACCTAGCTAGGTCGTAAGGCGCGACCAAATGGTGAATAATGTCTTTGGCCCAGTGTGCATTGCGGGAGAGAATATATGCCCCTCAATGCATTTTCGTCACCCCTTGGAGATGCTGGGGAAGAGTACTTCCCCAGTACCCGATGTATGTTCGTGATGTCTTGGGATCCTGCAAGAGGAAGAACACTTCCCCAGTTCCCCATGCATGTTCGTGGCATGTCGGGATCCTGCAAGAGGAAGAACACTTTCCCAGTTCCCCATGCATGTTCGTGACGTGTCGGGATCCTTCAAGAGGAAGAACACTTCCCCAGTTCTCCATGCATGTTCGTGACATGTCGTGATCCTGCAAGAGGAAGAACACTTCCCCAGTTCCCCATGCATGTTCGTGACGTGTCGTGATCCTGCAAGAGGAAGAACACTTCCCCAGTTCCCCATGCATGTTCGTGGCATGTCGTGATCCTGCAAGAGGAAGAACACTTCCCCAGTTCCCCATGCATGTTCGTGGCATGTCGTGATCCTGCAAGAGGAAGAACACTTCCCCAGTTCCCCATGCATGTTCGTGACATGTCGTGATCCTGCAAGAGGAAGAACACTTCCCCAG
Source organism: Haliotis rubra (assembly GCF_003918875.1). Taxonomy (NCBI): domain Eukaryota; kingdom Metazoa; phylum Mollusca; class Gastropoda; order Lepetellida; family Haliotidae; genus Haliotis; species Haliotis rubra. The sequence continues at coordinate 2,355,825 of NW_025766002.1, read as the reverse complement.
TTCCCCATGCATGTTCGTGACGTGTCGTGATCCTGCAAGAGGAAGAACACTTCCCCAGTTCCCCATGCATGTTCGTGACGTGTCGGGATCCTGCAAGAGGAAGAACATTCCCCAGTTCCCCATGCATGTTCGTGACGTGTCGTGATCCTGCAAGAGGAAGAACACTTCCCCAGTTCCCCATGCATGTTCGTGACATGTCGTGATCCTGCAAGAGGAAGAACACTTCCCCAGTTCCCCATGCATGTTCGTGACGTGTCGGGATCCTGCAAGAGGAAGAACATTCCCCAGTTCCCCATGCATGTTCGTGACGTGTCGTGATCCTGCAAGAGGAAGAACACTTCCCCAGTCCCCCATGCATGTTCGTGACGTGTCGGGATCCTGCAAGAGGCAGAACACTTCCCAAGTTCCCCATGCATGTTCGTGACGTGTCGTGATCCTGCAAGAGGAAGAACATTCCCCAGTTCCCCATGCATGTTCGTGACGTGTCGTGATCCTGCAAGAGGAAGAACACGTCCCCAGTCCCCCATGCATGTTCGTGACGTGTCGGGATCCTGCAAGAGGCAGAACACTTCCCCAAGTTCCCATGCATGTTCATGTTCGTGACGTGTCGTGATCCTGCAAGAGGAAGAACATTCCCCAGTTCCCCATGCATGTTTGTGGCATGTCGAGATCCTGCAAGAGGAAGAACACTTCCCCAGTTCCCCATGCATGTTCGTGACGTGTCGGGATCCTGCAAGAGGAAGAACATTCCCCAGTTCCCCATGCATGTTCGTGACGTGTCGGGATCCTGCAAGAGGAAGAACATTCCCCAGTTCCCCATGCATGTTCGTGACATGTCGTGATCCTGCAAGAGGAAGAATACGTCACCAGTACCCCATGCATGTTCGTGATGTCTCGGGATCCTGCAAGAGGAAGAATACGTTCCTAGTACCCCATGCATGTTCGTGATGTCTCGGGATCCTGCAAGAGGAAGAACACTTCCCCAGTATCTCATGCATGTTCGTCAACCGTCGCCCTGAGAGCGGAAGGTCGCGGGTTCGATCCCCGGCCGCGTCATACCAAAATGTGGTTCCTGCCAGGCGCTCGGCATTTATGGGTACAACAAGGACTGGTCGGCTCGGAGTCAGTTTACTGTGTCTAAGTGGGTTATTCATGCTTAACTGCGGCATGGTATCTCAGTGAGCTAGCACTATAAAACCAGCGTAAGTCTGGGCTAGTACAAGCAGCCACACATGCACATGCATGCACGTCGTCATATTCTTCAGTCCGACGTTTAACCCCATGTCAACTCAACTCAACTCGTCAATCCTATATTGGCAGAACATGGATATGCCGCCTGTATCCTCAGTATTTGTGAGTATGGTTTTTACGCCGTTTTTAGCAATATTCCAGCAATATCACGGCGGGGGACACCACAAATGGGTTTCACACATTGTGCCCATGTGGGGAATGGAACCCGGGTCTTCGTCGTGACGAGCGAACGCTTTAACCACTAGGCTACCCCACCGCCCCCTGTATCCTCAGTATTTGTCGAAAGTGACTTGATTTGTTGCATGCCATTGAAATAAACCGTTTGCTGAAAGTTTGCATATTTACCTTTGCATGTTGTGTAGATATATTTTAATGAATATTATTTTTGCTGTATGCTGGCTCAGCCCGTGTACGTTCAACTTGTGCCGTTATACGTCAGTACATTCAGACAGAATCTATATTATCTATACTGCATATAATCCATCATCAATATATATGTATATTGTAGCAACAGTACACGCGTCCTACTACATGCATGTGGCAGCTGGGTATGTGTTTTTCGCATCATGAATTAGATGTCCGCCTAGTGTATCGATGTTTTCAAGCTGTGTGTGAGTGAGTTTACTTTTACGCCGCTTTTAGCAATATTCTAGCAATTTCAGGCGGAGATACCAGAAATGGGCTTCACACATTGTACGCATTTGGGGAATCTTTAACCGCTAGGCTACCCGACCCCCTCACAAGGGAGAAAAATACAGATTTCAGAAACATATGATTCAACGGCAAAACGTACAGACCAGGTATGTTGAATGCTCATCAATAACAAAATAGAAGACCTCTTTTTGCCATATATTTTATAACATTTATGTAAACCTGCAACAACAAAAAGTACCGTGGGCTGTCCGAGGTGAAAAAGGTCCTCAGCGGGTTGAGGCTGTAGATAGCGATGGCTGGACTCTAGACTAACAACTAGTCTCTGGAATGAACATATTTTACTGAAAAAAGTTCATAGTAAAAAAAATATATATATATAATGAAAAGGAGCCCTGAGACTTTCTTCATTTTCAGAAGCTGAGGAAATCTAGACTTGCCACATTTTCTAGACTTGCGTGGGCTTTCTTGGATATATTTGCTTCAGGGTCTGTACGACAGACTAACTGGACTCGTGCTGCCTTGGCTGGTGCCATTGTAACACGAGGGCAGGATGGTGAACCCTCCGACAAAGCGAAAAGTCCGCCCATTGTTGATGGTGAAACGAACAAAGCACGGGGTGTATATGGTGCGGGTATCATAGGCGATATTACATGCATGATATGGCTGTTGTAATAATGTGCCAGGTAAGCATATCTCTAATAATATCATTCGTATGCACAGTTGTAATAATATGCATAGTATAACCAGTTCTAATGTAATGTAGATGGGATGCACAGTCGATTAAATGTCTGGTATGCACGGTTGTAATAATGTGCCTCTTATGCAGATGTGATAATGTGCATGGTATGCACAGATGTAATAATGTGTCTGGTATGCACAGATGTAATAATGTGTCTGGTATGCACAGATGGAATAATGTGTCTGGCATGCACAGATGGAATAATGTGTCTGGTATGCACAGATGTAATAATGTGCCTGATATGCACAGACGTAATAATGTGCCTGATATGCACAGATGTAATAATGTGCCTGGTATGCACAGATGTAATAATGTGTCTGGTATGCACAGATGTAATAATGTGCCTGATATGCACAGACGTAATAATGGGCCTGATATGCACAGATGTAATAATGTGCCTAGTATGCACAGATGTAACAATGTGTCTGGTATGCACAGATGTAATAATGTGTCTGGCATGCACAGAAGTAACAATGTGTCTGGTATGCACAAATGTAATAATGTGTCTGGTATGCACAAATGTAATAATGTGCCTGGTATGCACAGATGTAATAATGTGCCTGGTTTGCACAGATGTAATAATGTGTCCGGTATGCACAGATGTAATAATGTGTCTGGTATGCACAGATATAATAATGTCTCTGGTATGCACATACGTAATAATGTGCCTTGTATGCACTGATGTAATTGACATCATATGCACAAATATAATCAAACAAATTACAGATCTACAAAACTAAAACATACATGACTCCCTTGTAGTGTTGGGAATTGGTTGAAATCTCACAATTGATGATTGTTTCATTACCAACGAACAATCATCGAAAAAAATTGGTTAGCATCATTTTTCAGATTTTCCTATCCAGGTTGTTATTGCAGATATTTATAACATGATGCAACTTGTTACTTTAAAGTGATGACTAATATGTCATGAACATAAACTTCCCGGAGTCTTCAAGAAATATTCAGTCATGGCTTTTCAGTTAGTGAAGTGAGTTTTCTAAGAATTAAACACGTTTTCATGCCCTGAAAACTTCAACGATATGTTCCATTGTCAAGTATTTCAAAGACTAAAACAGTAGTTCCAAAATCGTTTATGTTCGATTATGAGAAAATGTGATCGATTGCTTGGTCGTTTGGTCACTGCGATCAATCTTCGATTATTTCAATTAATCGGACCACCACTACTCCCTTACATGTACGGTGCCAGGATCTATACTTCATCGATTATTTCCCTCACGACGTCTAGAAACAACTACAGTAGACACAGAGGGACTACATGTACAATTTATATATCGACCAACGTGTGTCGGGTATACGTGAATAGCCGGATTAGAACTTGTGAGATGCGATTCACACGGTCACTGACTTTTGATTGACACATGTCATCGAATCCCGATTACGTAGACCGGTGCTCATAATGTCAATTACTGGATTGTCTGGTCCGGACTTGATAACTTACATACACGCTATCGACATGTACCTGAATGAGTGAGGTGTTAAACAGCAAAGAAACATTTTGTGAATGCTTGACACTTTTATTGATAACATTGTGTGAGCAAATAGTGGGGTGGGGTAGCCTAGTGGTTAAAGCGTGGCATGTAGGCACCTCTCAACACGTTGGAGACCCGGGTTCGATTCGCCACGTGGGTATACTGTGTGAAGCCCATTTCCTGTCCCCCGCCGTGATATTGCTGGAATATTGCTAAAACCTATCTCACTCACTCACCAATTTGACACGTCATATTTATGTATATAGTAGGCCTACAGCCTAAAGAAATTCTATAAAATGTGGGAAATGTTATATGTTTCACCGAATAATTCCCAGAAAAACGTCGACTACGAAAAGTAATTGAAACCTTATTGTTTCAATGTCCGTTGACCTGAGCTGTTTCTTTGGTCCATGTAATCTTTTCTGGTCATGTATAAACCTTGTGAAAGTCTGATGTTTTAACAGGCTGCTGGGGCGGTAGGGTAGCCCAATGGTTAAAGCGTTCGCTCAACACGCTGAAAACCCGGGTTCGATGCCCCATTGGTACAATGTATGAAGCCAATTTCTGGTGTTCCTCGACGTGATATTGCTGAAATGTTGCAAACATCGGCGTAAATAAAACCTCTCACTCACTCACTCACCCACACTCACTCACTCACTCACTCACTCACCAAAAGGCTGCTTTTAGGTTGAATAATGCCACTGCCGCAAATGCCTATACTGAGACTATATGTAATGCCATTCTGAGGAACATTGCCTGTTCATGCTCGCCCTTCAATTGTGTCTACTGAACACGTACAGTACTTTTTTTGTCGGGGGTAACACACTGCAGGCTAAACGATATTGTGTTCCTTGAAATCCTGTATTCCAGATCACAACATGCATACGAACTTGACGTTGGCCATGATCTTTGAGGTGGGGATATATTGCGTGCTTCTGGTGAGATCCGGTGAGGCGTAACGAGGTTTGACGTTATGTAACGACCTGTTTGTGCGTGTTTGCTTGTACTACTCCTCACAAATACCGGTTTTACAGTGCTACCCCTTGGAGACACAATTGTGCAGTTGACCATAGATGCCTCACTATGAAACAGTAAAGTGCCTCCGAGCCGACGAGTCTGTGTTTTATCCCATAATGTAGAGCGAAGGCAGGATAATAGCAAGTATCGGCTTTCAATGTCGTTTAGTGTGACGCGGTCTTAGATCGAACCACCGGTTCACTCACATTGTGCCTACATGACATTCTGCCTACAGTCCTAAAAACATATACAGGGAGTGTAGGCACACTGGCAATGGAAAGTGAAAACATTCATCATCCGTATGTCTACATGGTATGATCCATGCAGAACCTACAGACTGCAATATGTTGTTTTAAGACTGTAGGCAGAATGGCATGTAGGCACATTGTGAGGACAGCGAACCACCGACCTGCCGCTCTCTGGGGACTAATAGACGGCGGTAGCATAGAACACCTGTTCTCTTCAGGAACAAATCACAATAATTCGATACTAAACTGACGTTCAAAAGAAAGTACACATCTGTGTAGAACGTATATTACAACGTGTTTTGAATGTTACTCACAAACATTGAGTATACGTGTTGCATAAACACCACAGATTTCCATTTAGTGTTATGCGTAGGATACGGAACTGTTTAATCGAACGTGCATGTGCATGACATACACCAACAGTATTAAACACTGTCGATTCAGATTGAGATACAGGAAGTTTACCAGTACAAGGCAGATCGTCATCCTGATGGGACGCAATAACCCGGCTGGCCAGCCATCAGGTTAGTCCAAGAACTAACAGACCAAGAGTGACCATCACCTGTACATTCTCCATCTGCACAACCAGATGCTCACAATGACGTCATCATGTGGGTGGGTGGTGTTGTCAAGGCCTGACCGAGATGATCTCCCTTCTGGCCTTGACAATATAGCCCTCCTGGTCTTGACGGTCTCCCTTCTAGTCTTGACAATATAGCCCTCCTGGTCTTGACGATCTCCCTTCTGGCCATGACAATATAGCCCTCCTGGTCTTGACGATCTCCCTTCTGGCCTTGACAATATAGCCCTCCTGGTCTTGACGATCTCCCTTCTGGCCATGACAATATAGCCCTCCTGGTCTTGACGATCTCCCTTCTGGCCTTGACAATATAGCCCTCCTGGTCTTGACGATCTCCCTTCTGGCCTTGACAATATAGCCCTCCTGGTCTTGACGATCTCCCTTTGGTCTTGACAATATAGCCCTCCTGGTCTTGACGATCTCCCTTCTGGCCTTGGCAATATAGCCCTCCTGGTCTTGACGATCTCCCTTCTGGCCTTGACAATATAGCCCTCCTGGTCTTGACGATCTCCCTTCTGGCCTTGACAATATAGCCCTCCTGGTCTTGACGATCTCCCTTCTGGTCTTGACAATATAGTCCTCCTGGTCTTGACGATCTCCCTTCTGGTCTTGACAATATAGCCCTCCTGGTCTTGACGATCTCCCTTCTGGTCTTGACAATATAATAGCCCTTCTGGTCTTGACGATCTCCCTTCTGGTCTTGACAATATAGCCCTCCTGGTCTTGACGACCTCAATTCTGGCCTTGACAATATAGTCCTCCTGGTCTTGACGATCTCCCTTCTGGCCTTGACAATATAGCCCTCCTGGTCTTGACGACCTCAATTCTGGCCTTGACAATATAGCCCTCCTGGTCTTGACGACCTCCCTTCTGGCCTTGACAATATAGCCCTCCTGGTCTTGACGATCTCCCTACTGGTCTTGACAATATAGCCCTCCTGGTCTTGACGATCCCCCTTCTGGTCTTGACAATATAGCCCTCCTGGTCTTGACGATCCCCCTTCTGGTCTTGACAATATAGCCCTCCTGGTCTTGACGATCTCCCTTTTGGCCTTGACAATATAGCCTTCCTGGTCTTGACGATCTCCCTTCTGGTTTTGACAATATAGTCCTCCTGGTCTTGACGACCTCCCTTCTGGCCATGGCAATATAGCCCCCTGGTCTTGACGATCTCCCTTCTGGCCTTGGCAATATAGCCCCCTGGTCTTGACGATCTCCCTTCTGGCCTTGACAATATAGCCCTCCTGGTCTTGACGACCTCCCTTCTGGCCTTGGCAATATAGCCCCCCTGGTCTTGACGACCTCCCTTCTGGCCTTGACAATATAGCCCTCCTGGTCTTGACGACCTCCCTTCTGGCCTTGACAATCGATGCTCATGCTGCTGATCACTGGATTGTCTGGTCCAGACTCGATTATTTACAGACCGCCGCCATATAGCTGGAATAGTGCTGAGGGTGGCGCAAAACTAAACTCACTCAATCACTCTTGACAATATAGCCATCCTGGTCTTGAAGATCTCCCTTCTTGTCTAGACCATATTCCTTCTAGTCTTGACAATATCCCTACTCGTCTAGCGAATATCACTCTTGGCCATCACAATACCCCCTGGTCTTGACGATATCCCCCCTGGCCTTGACAATAGTCATTCTAGTCTTGACAATATTTTGACTGTTCTTGGGGATATCCCTTGTCTTGACAGTATCCCCACTAGTCTAGCCAATATCCCTCCTGGCGTTGACAGTATCCCCTTCGGTCTTAGAAACACTCCCTCTGGTCTCTATAATATCGCGTCTATATATTGACAATTTCCCTACTGCTCTAGCTAGTAATGTTATCCCTTATAGAATGGCATCATCCAAGCTGCTCTTGTGGCTTGGGATAAGGATACAGTCTGTTGCACTTTCAAGCCCCGGATTCATTGACCGGAAACATGATACGGAGATCGTAAATAGCACGTTTTTGTCATACGAAAATAGCGCTTCATACCTACTTTCAGTCAACTTTAGTAACACTCAGGTGTTCACAGTACGTTAATGAGGGTCGCTTTTAAATTCGTAATGGACAGAACTCTGGCTTATCACAACCAGTGGCCTGACAAAACTGAGAGGCGTAGACTAACATCTAGTCTTTGATGTCAACAGAAAGAAAACAGTTTCTACTTAACATCCATAAAATTTAATAAGAGAGGTGCCCTGAGACTTTCTTCATTTTCAGAGACTAAACAAATCTGCAGAACAATGATTGTTTTGTATTTCATTTGTTTCAGGGTCTGTATTACAGACGAGAGAGGCGCTGACATGCATGGACACGTGATGTGTTATAAAGGTCGTTATACCCTATACTATACACGATGTTCCTTTGACATATATCGCACCCACGCCAGGTCGGACAAGGCATTCGAAACACGCAGTTTTACCGATACAATTAATGTAATGGTTGATATTAGTGTTTCCATACTTCTCACACTGTCACGGCTTGGCGACTCCAGACTGCTTTGACCGGAGGAGCATTAAAAGGGGTATGTGGGGTGTACTCCGGGTGTGTAGGTACCGCGTGACTTATTCTGTAGGTGATGTTGAAGTGAGAGATCATTTGCATTCTGTTGAAGTGGGTAATTTAACACGTTGCATATTACTCTGAAACGTGGCGATTTAGATGTGACAGGGATCAGATTACAAATGCATGTACTTTCTTGAGAGTTTCTGAACTTCGTCCAGGACCTTCGTTTGTTTATTGAATTGCGCGTGCGTGCGTGCGTGCGTGCGTGCGTGCGTGCGTGCGTACTGGTGAATGTTATGCATAACAATATGGTACAACAGTCTGAAAGGTTAGGTTCACGCATTTCTAAAAAGAATCACAATTACAAATTATACTGACATGCATGTACATAATATGCCCAAATAGTGTGTCGAATTTGTCATATCAAGATGTTTTATGAGTCTATTTATATCTAACTAAACCTCTGAAGTATTACATCGCCAGCTTGCTTGCTGATGCACTGTACCTGGCCTAACCCTGATTGACTGTCACAGCACACAGGTACAGGCTATAGGTACACTGGTCTGGGTGGTACAGGTTCTGGAACTAGACTCACACTTAGTCTCTGAATATATTAAATTGTGATAGTTATATCAAATAAATCCATTTAAAATTGAAAAGGAGTCCCAGTGACATGGGAGGTTCAGAACCTTAGGAAATCTAGACGTGTTTCATTTAGGGCTTTAGCATTGCAGAGAGGGCTAGGCAGTAGGGAAAATAATGTGGTTCAGGGACCGTGAGACTATACTGGAACGCTGACGCCGAGTAAGTACTGCTGACTGTAAGACAGCCGACCCGTATAGCCGTGACCTACATTGGGGGATAGTGCTGTGTCACCACTGCAGCCCCGTCGTGTTACATGATGCTGCATCTATTGACGACTTCTGAATCAATTACACACTCAGTAATTCTCAAAATGGAACAATTCTGAAAACAGTTTGAAGCTCAATACATCATGGGACGGGGGCAGGAGGGACGGGGTGGGGAGGTTGTGTGGAACTAATTCTGTGAAGCGAACGTAAAATACGTACCGGGATAGTTCGGGATCAAGTCGTCGGCTGTCAAACGTGTTCTGTTGACCTTTCAGTGATAAACAAGCATAAAGACCTCTCCGGGTCATAAAATGTTTGCGTTCGTTCGACTTTTCGACTGGCATGGCAACCTGACTGAGTTAAAATCAGATATCTCAAGTTTCAGCTATCCTCCAACAATTTATTCTCACATACACTGAGTTTAAACATATGAAACATGAATCAAAAGTGCTCTTGAAATGCGTGCACAAGAGAATAAGGGATTGGTTATATTTGCAAGGAAACGTATCAGGTGAGACAATGTCTAGGGTCAGCGACATTTGCAACATCTTCAGCTCTGTTGGTGTTGGTGTTGTTGTTGTTGCACACAAGTAGCAGCAAACCAAACATGTCGGACTTTGTAACGCACTATGAGTTTCATGAAAGGGGCGTACGTCGCACAATATAAAATCATGATTTAAATTCACACACTTGTCGAATTTTTAATAGCTCGCGTAACCTGGCAACCGCGTTCGTCGAGCAACGATCCCCGCCCACAAACCTTACTCTGTCCGGCAATAGGGTTTCACTTTCGTATCGTCTATTATATGGTCTCTGGTCATGCTTGTATGGAGATACGACTCGGTAATGTATTTGCCACTGTTTATTACAGAGTCGTAGATTGCGTCTATCAACAAATATTTATACAAAATGTTATTAACTTTCCCATAATCCCGAGATGAAAGCGCGCTGCCGGAAGAACGGAATTGAGATAACGACCGAGGTCAAAGGTCGCCGCAAGAGCTTGAAAACGTGATTTGAAAACCAACACGATCATAGGGGCTGCTGTGTATAAAATAAGTTGTTCTGTTTTCATTACCTTTACCAACAGCAGCTGTAAACGTGAATAAAATAACGATAATATCAGATAAAAAATCATTTAAAATGTTTCCATGTGTCATGCATGATCGGTCTCTATTGTATGATGCTTTTGAGAGTGAGTGAGTGAATGAGTGAGTGAGAGGGTATAGTTTTACGCCGCTCATAACAATATTCCAGCAATATCACGCCAATATCACGACGGAGGACACGAGAAATGGGCTTCACACATTGTTCCTATGTGGGAAATCGAACCCGGGTGTTCGGCGTGACGAACGAACGCTTTAACCTCTAGGCTACCCAACCTCACCGCACTTTTGAGAACAGCCGATGTAGGGGCCAGGTGTATGGAAGTACCAACACCTGACTGAACACCGTCGAGATTGATGCACGGGTTGCGGCGACGGTACAGCGGGGTGATGGTGGGGGTGCCTTCGGGTGATTTCCGCATTACCTGTTTCTCAGTAGCGAAACAACAAACATCAGTCATGTTAACACTTAACATGATCGACCGATAGTTGTGCTATCATTTCAACAAAACATTTCTTGAAAATTAAATATTGAAACGCTATACGCCTGAAGCGAACGTTACGTAACTGTTTTCCATCTGAACGATTTCCTGTGAAAACTAAAACTTCACACTAAAAAGCCCATATACGCTTACGAGGTGCCGTTATCATATGTATTAGGGATTTACCGTCGGTTTAATCTTAGTTTGCTGAAGAAATAGGTCCTGAAGTAATCTCTTATTTCAGGATTTATTTCTGCAGCAAACTAAGATTAAACCGACTGCAAATGTTCTGCTAGATGTAATTTTCACTCTTAACATTAAACATCGGAATAAAGTTTGCAAAAAAGGGTTCTGAAACCCTTCATCTTGTTCCTTTAATATCATGGATCAACATAGGCTGGTAAGAAAAAATGCGCTTCAGTCCAAGCTGAATGAACGGCAATAGACCGCGATTACGCCGGACAGAGTTACCTCCCTTGGTAATAAATATCTCTGGTCCAGGAGCTGTAGCAAACAGTCAACTTGCGGTTTTCTATTGGGATATGCTTGTGTGTTGAGTCTGAGAGGTGGAAGTTATCCAGAGCGCTCAGCCATCGACGGATATCTAAAACTTGCAGATCAACAACCATGCAGTAAGTGTTTCAATATTTATCTGAGCATAAATTATCATTGCTGTTCATAATTATATTTGCTTGTATGTATCTCCACAAAACATTAACGTTTGTTCCTTGGAAATATATGACAGCATGACGTTTTGAGCTGCTTCCATTGTTGTAGGAGGGAATATTTATATTGTTTCACATTGTGTTTACAAATTCATGCCAAGGTCTTCATTAACGATGAACGTCTACATTAGATGGACGTATTTCTTCAACAGATTATCTAAATTTTCAAACATAATGTTAAGGTGGACTTTAAGATTATTATATTGATGCTGGTTACAGGTTTATCACTCAGGGAATACATGCAAAAACCCGGCAATTACTTTGAAACAGTAAAAGACAAGACGCTGGGATACAAGTGCACTTGTATTTTGTATTTACACCTTGCGCATGCTCAAAGATAAAGGGGGCGTAGTGGTTAAAGCGTTCGTTCGTCACGCCGAAGACCCATGTTCGATTCGTTACATGGGTACAATGTGTGAAGCCGATTTCTGATTTCCCTCGGCGTGATATTGCTGGAATATTGCTAATAGCGGCGTAAAATTAAACTCACTCACAGATAAAGCTGTCAATTCCTGAGGGCATCTCCCATCAAACCAACCGCTGTGGACAGAGTCGCTCGTCATCCCTCCACATTAACATTATTAAATGCATTAGTTGTACCACAGACAACTTCGAATAAAGCCAGAAATAAATTATTTGTCTTTAACCTACTAATCTGTATACATACCGATGCCTATATTACTACACGCACACATCAGGGACGTTGCCGCATAGATATTCAGACTAAAAAATGTTTTGTCTACACTATTTAATATCTAAGTAGGTCGGCGAAATTTAATTTACCTGACATAGTTCTATCCTGTGCAATGTCAAGAGTCTGACCTGCACTGAAGTAGAAAAAAAACCTACCCGTGACTTGCAAAACTATCATTTATGCATTGGCGTTCTGCTGTTTAATTGTCAACAGAGGTTAAAGCTGTTTTAGAAATCGTTCTTCTTGGGTCATAACATTCAAAATGAAACCCAATTTCAATTACTTTAAGTCTCGTATGTGCCAACGTGAGCTTGACTTACTTGTATATGTTCATACATATTCACTAGAGCATGTAAGAGTTTCAAATATCCATACACATGTATGTTATTTACGTCAGCTGATCGCCTTTGTGATAAGTATTACGTAAACAAACACAGCAGCAATTTCACAGCGTGTGCAGAGTAAGCGTGCACTGCAATAAACGGACGCAATCAACAATACTGAATGCGCAATTCATGCACCATTTGTCAACGGATACTGAAGTGTATGATATATTATGTCCACAGTTTTTGTCCATTTGACATATATCAATGGCCACTGTTGCTATTCAGTTGGTATTGAAACTCCCGGCCACAGTCTAATTCGTTAAGATCCTGTTTGTGTAATTGCTTGTCTGAGTACGTCACACACGTCATTTGTCGTGCATGGCGGTTTAACGAAATCTTGCCATCAATGCAATCGGAAGCGTGGGAATAGCATATGTCAAGGACTACAGTCTTTAACCACAAAGAGCTCTAGATTGTAGTGCCTCAGTAGTCGTAAGTCTATGTTAAGATATGGCAGTTACGATCACCTTAACCGTATGGCCGCTTATGACGTAATTCGCTTATTGTCCACAAAGGTTGTATCGCTACGGTCATCGAAACTCCAATGCTTTTACATCATGCAGTCGTAGTGCTCCGATCTCTCCGAGTACGGTAGACTAAGGCTTAGTCTCTGAATATATATAATTTTGATAGTAACAAACAAGCCCATTTATATTGAAAAGGAGCCCTAGGGAGACCAGAGATTCCTGAACCTGAGGAAATCTATAGACATGCTTCATTTAGGGCTTTAGCACTGCAGAGAGGACTTGGCAGTAGGGAAATTAATGTGGTTCAGGGACTGTGAGACAGTCTACGTGTACGGATACGATGATATGTGTCAACCAAGTCAGCGAGCCTGACCACCCGATCCCGTTAGTGACCTCTTACGAAAAGCATGGGTTACTGAAGATCAATTCTATCCCCGATCTTCACGGGTCATCTAAGAAATGTATCAATAACAGACTAGCTTTCTTAGCTGTCAACTTACTAAACACCCATGGGCTTAGCATTCAGTACAGCCTTGGAGCAAGGCTAACGTTTGATGTCAGTATAAGAGCTTACGAAGGCAAGTGACCAACCAAGTCACGGAGTCTCATCACCAATCTATACTGACGTACCAAAGAAAGTACACAGCTGGTATTTGGGCATTGAACATCGACTGAATCTTTTACGTTGGGCGAGGAACGAGCGGCGCTGGCAACGTACAGCTTAACAAAATGATTATGTTGTGTTTTTTGTAAAATAGTCCCAAAGCTACAGATGTGTAAAGTCAGTTTATTTGGTCTCCTGTTGTTCTAATATAGCCTGTTTGATGTACGTCCGCGGCGTATACCATGCACGGAGTTTCTGTGTAGAGTGGTGTTCATTATTCACACCAGGATCCGCTTGACATATGTCAGTAGCAGATTCGACCAGATTAAAAACCTTGTTCTGTAAACGCTAGGGTTGCGCAATATAACCGGTTTACCGGTTCAGACATGAAAACGATACGTATTGCGATACGCTGATCGAAAACCGGTATTTTGACTTGCATTCGGAAAACGTCGTAACACTCGGAAATCTTCGGATATTTCCTTGTTTCATTTGTGCCAAATAATATTCACATTTTTATTTTATCATGATTAAAAGTTGTTATTGAAGCTTAATCAAGCATAGTGATTTTGTTGTGTTTTTGCTCTATAAATCATGCAGTAACTCGACTATAAGTAGTGTTTTGTTTAAAAATATTTCATGCAATATATTGCAATACATATCGCAATACATGCTTTCGCATCGCAATATGAATATTTGCTGCAATACCCACCCCTAGTAAACACTGTACTCAAGTTAACCCCTTTCATTTAAGAAGTGACTAGTCATAACCTTGGTCAGGTTGGTTACTTTGGTCATTTAGCTCACCCACTCACCCATATGCTAATGTTTGAACTTACGCACTTATGAACTAATGGTTAATTCAAATTATTTATATACTAATTGCATATATCAACCTTCACTTTGTTACATAAGTATGTATATAGTCTTTCTATCCGTTGCACACACTGTATATAGACGTTCGCTGACCAATTGATAGAATGCCGATATTGCGCTTTGAGCTCGCACGACTTAAACCGTTTTTATCGGGCGACGGGGATAGCCTAGTGATTAAGTCATTCGCCTGTCACACCGACGGCCCGACATGGATGCTTAAACATATATCTGGTCATTATATTGCTGAAATATTGCTACAAGCGGGAAAACACCATGCTCACTCTTTTGCATCCTTTTCTTGTAGTGAAACGTGTCTTTCCAACTTCACAGAACAAATACCTACGTCTTTCCAGTGTTCCAGCTTCATATCAGAGGAAAGGTTACTTACATGTCTGTTAAAAGCCGTTCCAAGTCTCTACAATGGAATACAATTACAGACATTTCGTGTATCAATGCTATTTCTTATCGTCAGTCAACTTGGAACTTATAAAGTAATTGCTGTTCATTGTAGAGTGAGTGAGTGAGTGAGTTGGGTTTTACGCCGCTTTTAGCAATATTCCAGCAATATCACGGCGGGGGACACCAGAAATGGGCTTCACATATTGTACCCATGTGTGGAATCGAACCCGGGTCTTCGGCGTGACGAGCGAACGCTTTAACCATTAGGCTACCCCATCGCCCCTGTTCATTATAGATAGGTTGGCGATGTGAAAACAGCAGGGAGGTATAAACGGGTTCACGACTGATTTTGTAGACTGAATTTTGTAAGTAATGGAGCGTGATGCATTGCACACAAAAATCAACTATATAGTTGCGCGAAACTGATGCATGAAATAGAGTGAGTGAGTAAGTTGGGTTTTACGCTGCTTTTAGCAATATTCCAGCAATATCACGGCGGTCTTCGGCGTGACGAGCGATCGGTTGAACCACTAGGCTACCCCACCGCTCCGCATGAAATAGAATATAAACTAGCGGGCAAAAGAAAGTATAGGTCCTCTTTCAGTATCACTAAAAGACAAACGAAAGACGATATCTTGGTGAAGTGAAGGTGATTTTATCCAGTCATCAAAAGACAATAATCAACACAAAGAAACACCATTGGATTGATTCAACATCAGTCCTAACTTTGAATGAAACGTACCGGGGGCAGAATTTGATGAATTCATTTTTACTCTATAGTGACTGTTGGTAACACGGTGCACGACCATGAAGCTCTACCATTGTTAATAACGCGTGTGACCTCCTGCCACGTCAACACAGGCCCGGACACGTCTCCTCATCGACGTGGTCAAAAGTCGAATGACGTCAGCAGGTATGCGGTTCCATTCCTCTCTGAGCGCACGTCCCAGTTCTTGACGGTCATGTGGAATGGGTATGCGACGCCTGCTTTGCCTGTTCAAGTGATCCCATAAGTGCTCAATGGGATTCATATCCGGAGAACAGGCAGGCCACGGCAGAACATGAACGTTGTTTTGCAGCAAGACGTTGATTGGTGCTCTTGCTGTGTGGGGCCTCACGTTATCATGCTGGAATATGACACCCTGTGGCTGAGTTTGCAAGAATGGCAAGACAACGGGCTGCAGAACCTCTTGAATGTACTGATGTGCATTCAGATGTCCATTTATCAGCACCAATGGAGTTTTTTCGTCACCACGCCCCATACCATCACACCACCACCACCGTAAGGATGAACTTCTTGGATGCATAAACGTTCACCACGACGTCGGTACAAACGCTGTCTGCCATCATTACGGTACAGGCTGAAGCGGCTTTCGTCTGTGAATAGGACTCGTCGCCAATTCCGTACTTGCCACCTGTAAACTTGTCGTGCCCACTGCAGTCGATTACGCCGATGGTGAGGGGTCAAGGCCATGCCAAGGAAGGGCGAGTATGCCCCGAATTCCTGCTGCACGCAATCTTCTCGACACTGTACGTGTCGACTGATACCATGACCCAGTGCCGTTTCCGCTGTTGCCGTTGCTGTCACAAAACGGTTGCGCAGGTGAATCGTCCGCATGTAGCGGTCTTCTTGCGGCGTTGTGACACGTGGTCTTCCACTCCGGGGTCTGTCTTGGGTCCGACCGGTCTGCCTGTACCGTTGTAAAAGCCTGGACACTGTCAATGGTGTGCAGCGGAACGTTCGGGCAATATGAGCTTGGGTAGCTCCCATTTCGGCCATTCCAATGGCTCTCTCTCTTTCTTCGTGGGTCAATCGTGGCATTCCTGTTGTGTGTTTTCACTTGCTGTGATACTGCAGAATTGGGCAACCCCATTAAAACCACATTTCTGCACGTGCATTTCAGGGAATTGAACTTAACCACGATTCACACTTTTTCCGCGTTTTAGACCTCCAGCACCACAAGATGCGTTTCTGTGATATGTACAATACTTTTGGAACGTATGCAGTCATGTCTATAACCACTCACATTTGGTTTTCTCAAAAACGCTCACTTCATAAGAATTCGAAAAACCTATACTTTCTTTTGCCCGCTAGTTTAGTTACAGTTGAAACACTCTCACGCCAAAGTGAGCACACAGCCCGTTATGTTTACAATGTTTGCAATCATTAATGGTTCCAAAATCCCCAACTTACTGACCCAAAGGAGTAGAAAATACTTAATACCAAAACAAAACAATTATCCAATGTGAAAGACGTGTGAGCAAATACTCAGTAGCTCAAAATAGTCTCTGTAGTACCTCTGGTATATATCTTGAATGTTATATACTCCGTCGTAAACAACGAAATTCTGACTGAGCACTTTGCGCCCAGTACCAATAAACGGTCCATATAACCTCCACACTCCTTTATGTGTTTTCCACGGGACTTCAACCCCCTGGCATACTCGCGCATAGAAATGGCAAGGTTTTTCCACTACAAACCAGTTTTCTAAGATGTGCCTGTTACGTATCCGTGCATCATATAGGCAAATACATAGAATTGGCGTAATATAAAAATTATCATAACTTACTGTTACCTGGACATACTAAAGTCGATTTGCTGTAGCTCCAGAATTGCCTTACATTGGAATGGAACGGAGGCCTTCAGGCCTGACCATCAGCAGAGAACTATGCACTATACACAGTTTGTATAGATATAGCCACATAAATTGCGAACAAGATACAATGCACGTGATATAATTCTGCTTTGTACGTAATAAAACTCGCAACATTATTAATAGAAGTTAACACAGTAAATCGCGCCTACCGCTAAGAGTGCGCACGCACTCGATTGGATGCGGACGCCATTTAACATGTGACGAGTTTTCATCATGTCGATGCACAATTTATGTGGACTGTACCTTGTTTGGGAATTGTGAGGTTACATGAGCGTGTGTGTGTGTGTGTGTGTGTGTGTGTGTGTGTGTGTGTGTGTGTGTGTGTGTGTGTGTGTGTGTGTGTGTGTGTGTGTGTGTGTGTGTGTGTGTGTGCGCTCATCCTAGTTGTATTACATAGTGTGGGTGCCTTCTGCTAGGTTTGAAAGGTTGTCAAGCTCTGTCTCATGAACGAGGACTTGAATGACTTTGTTGACATCTCTTTCTTCAAACTTACATTAAAGTGTACATGTATTCAGTTTGATATTTCCCCCTCTGATGTTAATGACTGTGAACAAATTAACTTTGGACTTTAAGGAAAGGCGTGTGGTGCAGAAGGATGTTGTTGTTGTTGTTGTTGTTGTCTATGCGGTAGTGGTGGTGGTGGTGGTTATTAATCCAGTTTGATTTAATACAACACATATACACCAAACTACCGGTTCAGAACACACTTAAGGTATATTTCCACATTTTGTTATACAGATTGTTGAAAACAAACAGACGCTGAAATCTTAATGGTTTCCATAACAAAACCTATAAACTGGATGATATCTGATAGTGAATGAACCACAGTCTGATAAATCCATTAGATTCAGGAAAAAGATAACAACATCACAGCGACTCAGGGCAGAGGCCATTAGTTATGTCATTGCCAAAACACGGTAATCGATTTAACAAGCATTAAGGCAGTTCGCTGGCGTTGACGTTTGTCGAGACTGCTGTATACAGAGGATACGTCGCAGTTCATTCATGAAGCGGTTGATCCTGGCCACACACGGAATGATACCTTGAAAAAGATCTTCTCCACAGATATTAACAATAACTTTGGTAAATGAGTTTCTGGCACTGATCTCCTGGGAGACCATAACGATGCCAGTCTCTCGCCCTCTCTGCAAAAACAATTTTTAGGGGTTTGAGATTATATCTAAATGAAAGAACTTTGATAACAGTTTGGGGAGGAATTTTCCGAAGATGAGTTCGAGTTTTTGGATCTTTTGAGGTTAAGGATTCAGTTCATGTGAACTTAACGTTGTTTCTGGTACACGTGTACTTAGGATTAGTGTTTAGGTCTGGGTTGATTTTGTCCATTTTATGTTGTTAATGTTGTATATTTGTTTGGGTATTTCATTTGTCCGTTTCAAACTTAACCTTCGTTTGTTCGGGATAGGAACTGCCCTGCTTGTTATAAGAGCCATCTGAATGTGATATGATTATAGACAATCACTGGTTCGTCTGGTCCAGCCTAACTGCAGGCGCTCACTCACTCACTCAGGACTGGCCTAGCTGTATCATGGCAACTTGTCCTTAATTGAATCTGAACCAGACAGACAGATGACTGGCATCGTCTATGACATTACACTCGTTAGATTATATTAATGGATTTATAAACGGGATAAAAAATATGTATTCCATAAGATGGTCAAAAGCATCCGATAATGTGGTCTGGAGAGTTGTTTCAGTTTATTTTCACATCTATACACTGAAAAAGCATGCACTTGAAAAACAGATTTAACACAAGAATTACAACTTCATCACTTCGAAACTGTAAATAAATTAATCACAACATCATGGACCAGAGAGTGTGTGTCCCCGTTACATGCTTAGAAGGCCACGAGATGCACCGAGAGGGATTCCGATGAGTGCAGGGAGTATCGTTACATGCCGGCGTTACGTCAACATCACTAAATTGGTACTTAAGAAGTTAAAACGTTGTTGCAAATACAAACATATTACACTCACATCAGTTGTAAGTTGTAAGGAAATTGTGTAGCGGCCATAAAATGTCAGAGTCCCGTGCTAGGATTCGAACCACGGACCTTCTGATCCGAAGTCGGACGCCTTGTCCACATGACCAAAGAGGTTAACCCCGTCAGCAAGCTGACAAGGTAAGGATGTCATCTGTGAGATGACTCCACGCCCTGCTACATACTCCCCCGTCAACAGAAGGCACGTCCCGAGCCGCATAGTTGGGTACTGAGACTTATTTTGCTCAAATTTGATATGAACGTGCTCAGCCCCACGTTGGGCCCCAATGTAGCGGCCATAAAATTTCCGAGTCCCGTGCTAGGATTCGAACCACGGACCTTCTGATCCGAAGTCGTGCAACACAATACGTCTATTCCTAGTTTAGAGCTCCCAGTCTGACGTTTATGTCTACATAATAGAGTGATGTGTCAGCAGTTTCATCCCAGCGTTTTAAAGTGTGGAGGAAATGCGCCTAAAAGCGCTACTGCTGCAGGTCACGGGGTCAGTGCAGCATCCGGGATGGCATTTGTACCACTTCCTCGTGACAGCAGCATCAACATCCTCCAACCGACACACGTCTACCTGCACGACACACGAGCCCCTAAAGACAAATATCCCTGTTGTTCTGTCAATGAGCATATATTCGACAATTCGGCGATCCTCAATGGATTCGGGGTATATTGAAAATACCCTTTGGTCATATATATTCTAGCATTTGGATTGCTTCTTTTTCATATTCTTCGTGACCTTAGTTGCCTCTGAGTTTTCACATCTAATGCAGGATAGTTTCAAACATTAAATCAACGGGCGCTAAGAGTACTTGGCCTTGTTCAACAAGCAATAGCAGCTCATGCGTACATTAACAGTGGTGTCGGCACGATTTTCGTCATAATTTATACACTTTTTAACCATGTCTGACACTACTATAGATCGATTGAAATAAACCATCTTCAATAATCCCGACCATACTTAACGGATAGGCGTGTATTTCGAGACTACCTCAACGTCAGAACCCGCCTAACATCAAGAGCACGTGTTACACTGCATCCTGACATTTAATGTGTACAGTTCCCACGCCAATAAAGTGTACAACATGCAGGAATCGGAATGTTTATATTCTGTGCATTTACTAGCGCGTTCTGGCAGCTACCAGCGACGTTGCCGTCCCCATAACAGAAGCCTACGGCATTACTTATGGTCGACCTTGAACCCCGTCAACTCCAATGATACAAAAGACAATGGCGTAATTGTTCTCGTGGCTTATGTCGAGGGTAAACGTGATGAGAATGGCGTGGGTCTGCAAGACTGCACAGGAGAGAGAGGCGTCGTTTCGCCATTGGTTCTGAATCACAATTATTCTGTAAGAAAGGCGACGGGGGAATGACGTCATCGCCATCAAATGTCCCATAAGAAACCTTATCCCTGCAACTGGACACCGTCCATAGTTTTACTGCCCTGTTGACTTCAGTATGAAAGATACCCGTGAAGATCCGGGTTAGAATATTGGTCTTCGGTAACCTATGCTTGTCGTAAGAGGCGACTAACGGGATCGGGTGGTCAGGCTTGCTGACTTGGTTGACACGTCATCGGTTCCCAATTGTGTAGATCGATGCTTATGGTGTTGATCACTGGATTGTCTGGTCCAGACTCTATTATTTACAGACCGCCGCCATATAGCTGGAATATTGCTGAGTGCGGCGTTAAACTAACCTCACTCACTCAGTGTGAAAGAGGGGAGACTAAGGTTCTTGTCAGCTAACATCGGATGATTTACTCCCTTCGCACAGTTGACAAGCACTAGCACAAAAAGAAAGGAATAATTCTTGCATTTCTTGCTCGTCACAATATCTGCCCTGGTCAGGAGTTCGTGAAAAGGTGAGCGTATCCTGCTCCTACCCCGCACCAGTCACAAACACATGCAGAGGCAACTGTTCACCTGAAAACAGAGATAACAACGTACAACAGTACATTGTCTCCCACTGACATAAGTATGAACTGATGGTGGCAAAAATACACAAAAATACGCTGGACGTTTGTACATATGCTGACTTATTTCAAGAATCCATGTGGGTCTAATTTTTTTAAAAATACTTCAAACACTATTTACATGAATACGTCTCTCGATTATCAAACCCTATATACAGGCTATATACAATCCATTTATACTCACGCTACTGTCTGAGCTCACTGGAGGTCCACAGACCTCACATGTGCTCTTTATTGCCATGTGCGTTGTAGCTTACTGGGTAGTTCGGTGTAGTTTCAGTTTGTATGCTGTCAATGGCCGCCAAGTCTGGTCAATGTTGAAACATGTGCAGGAAGATTGTAATTGGAAATTCCGCCATAGATGTTGAAATACTGGTTTATCTTTGTTTCAATGTTTGTATTTAGAATTATTTATATCACAGTTGCAGGATTTTGATATGATGCACTCAGATTCTTGTCCTTCAAATCTATAACTTGATATTGTCAAGCTTTGCATTTGGATATTTAAAAATGGGTTAGAGCTTGAACCTGGAGGTATTTGGGACACATTCCTCGAAGACTGATTACCTTGCATAGTTCTGTACCTCGCCACTCACTTCTGATTAACGTTATGCATGAACGTGTATTAAAAAAGATTGCTCTGAGTTTTATAAGTGGTTCTCACGATATATGGGTGACCGAGTTAATGATCGTCAAGCAGCATGCGCGGAGAACAATGTGTTTTCCGTACAATACCATATGTCGTTGTTCTGACGTCATTGCAGGTGTGTTGTTTGACCCCACAGTATATATGTCCAAGCTGTATTTCTGTAGGCTGTCAATAGTCGAAGATGGACCGGAAAATCCAGTGATTGACATCATGAGCATCGCAATGTGAGCAGCTGGATACGGGACAACTCTGAGATCCTTACAACCCGATCCCGCTAGTCGCCTCTTACGACAAGACCAAGGTACTGTGGTACAAAGCAGTTTTAGTGCTTAGGTGATCGTAACACCCGTACCTTGATATAGACTTACAATAGTCGTTGTCCTAAGGTTACTTTGTACAACCGTGACCAAGTAAGAAACAAGACCGTTACCGCTGCCCGCTGGCTCAACGCGCTGAACCTGGTCCGAAACTGTACCTGTAAGAAGGTTGTATCACATTGACACTGACGTAAACTACCGGACAAAGGAAGTATACACCTATAGTCAGTAGTGAGTACCATGAAACAAACCAGACCTGGTACACGGTGGTGATGTAATTGATGCGGGTATGATTATACGTCAATGTTTACCATGTTTCAGGTGTGGCGTAAAACTAAACTCACTCACTCACCATGTTTCAGCTACTGGTTTCAGCCCTCTAACGTTCAGAAAACGTTTGCAATATTTGGGTCAACAATTCAAATCAGACAGTTTTCCAAGTAATATACCATTTAAAAAAGCAGGGGATATTCCATTTTTCGAGCATACCACTAGTCAATGCCAATGCAAAGGAGAAAAATTAATAGATATATCCATACAGATGAAACATTTACAAAGGAATGGAATAAATTGTCACATTTTCCATTAATTTCTCTTCATCTTCTGTTTCCTCCTTGGCAGCATCATTTGCATTTTATCAATCTTGTAAATCCAATATCCCCTACTTTTTTTTAATGGTATGTATTTTAATTTTGTCTAGCAGTTCTTATGGACATATGCAAATCGATTCAAAAAGTGAATGTCATGGTGTTTTTCGACAAAGTTTTAACTTCATAAGTGATGTTTTAGCATTTTTAAGGCTACAAGTACAATATGCACAGCTCTCATGTAAATCCTTCTCGGTGCCTCGTGCCTCGTAGACGTCTTACCATTAACAGGAATATACACACTCCATGTGCACATGTTCCATGTACATGTCATTAATCTATTTACAGGTACGCAGTAGGCAGAGACTATCACCGCCTCCTATCGTGATGTTATCTAATGAAATTCCCAAACAGAAAAACTTGTATTAAAAAATCAATGCAATTTCATTACAACACATTCTCCTCGTTAATTTTAACAAGGTTGCCTCAAAATATCTCTCACCTTCATGATTCTCTGCTGTTCAGTTTGCACCTGTGTGCATATATATCGTTCCGTCTATCTACAAACCTGCAACTGCTACAATATTGTATTTTCGGAGAATCGGTGGAAAATCGTTATTAAGGGTATTTTTTTGTTGTAAAAGAAACACGTGCTTCATATATACATGCTCGTGATATGATTAGGATCGAATGCTACACAAAATTTGATTAGGACCATGTTTTGTATGGTATAATTTAATACCACAAAGACAGATTGAAATATTCCAATACAAAGTGATTGGGACATCTCCATAGCTTCTCAAAGCTCCCACACTCCCCATCCCTCCCCATTCTCTGATAACTCTGCATGAACTCGGCAATGTCCATACAGAAGAGTGGAACAATCAAACCTTGACACCCATCCAGACACTTATTTGGAGCTTGACACGGCCTCGATCGTTTCACGTGGATCATATACACGCTAGTCAAGGTGTTGTTCTTTTGGGGACAATTAATTGGTTTGGTTATACGTTTATATTTTGGATAAACTCTCTCAGTTTTGTCAAGTGATCTGACTAACTATTGGTCACTTGTTGTTTGTTCTAATTGTGTGGCACGGACATAGATAATACTACACGAGGTCTCATTACATACGAATTATACGAAACGAGTGTCCTTCCTATGTTATTCGACGTTGACTATTGACATTACAGCACATTACACAGTTTGACTTATTTCCTTGAAAGTGGGATCCTTAGCAATTTTTTAGTTGTATACCGACTTAGAAATCAACTTTAAGCAGAGATATCTTATGATTTTGGAGAAAGGGATGTTTTAGTTTCAGATATACAAAACTGAAATGCGCAAATAATTTTACTAGTGATATACTCAGCTGGGAGAAATCAGAATGCTCTCAAACATTTACTCATAATTAACATTTGGCGAAACTCTGAGACGTAATGGCCTCACCCAGGATCCGCTTGCGGCCACGGAATATATTGGGCAACCTTGACACCTTATATAAATCAAGCGCAGACGCAACCTCTGGGAAAGGGAAAGTTCATTTTGAGGTAGTAATACAAAATTAATGCAAGCAATGGGTGTGATCAGAAAGTTTAGGGAGCAATTCGCGTTTGCTAGGATGAATTGCTTTACGTGTTTTGAGAACCTGTCTCCAAATTATCGCGCTGGAATTACTTTTACACCAGGTAAATCCGATCTTCTATACAAATTGCAATGCATAGATGCCACGCATGAATAAAGGTGGCTGAGTAAGTTTAGTATTACTCCGCTTTTAGCAATATTCCAGCAATATCACGGTGGGGACACCAAAAATGGGCTTCACACATTGTACCCATTTGGGGAAACGAACCCGGATCTTCGGCGTGACGTGCGAAAGCTTTAACCACCAGGCTACCCCACCGCCCCGAATAACGACGAGGGGAATGAGGAAGGGCGCAACCAGATGTCCACGATCACAGGTTAAGTCTGAACTTCCGGTTGTTCAGACCTGACGTCAGCCGGCACGGTATGTGTCGCAATAGCTTGGGTTTTTTTCTATAAATTTGAGATAAATATGTTGAGAGTGATACATGAATTCTATTACAACAAGTCAACCATCATATTTTCGGAGACAAAACCTCTATGAATTCATTCGAACCGATCATGGTTAAAACGTTCACTCGTCACGCCAAAGACCCGAGTTCGAGTCCCAACATTGGTACAATGTGTAAAGCCCATTTCTGGTGTCCCCCGCCGTGCCATTGCTAAAACATTGTTAAAGACTGCGTAAAGCTAAAATCACTCACACTTGAACCGATCAACAATATGATCCTCGCGTTTCCTGCTTCTCTGTGTCGAACTATTCGAGCTATGCGAACATAGAGTGTGTTGTGAAGTCCCCAGGGAATACTACCATGTCGTTGTCGACAGGGTAAGTGGTGTTGCGTGCACATGACGTAGCTGCAGGAGAGTTATCAGTGCAGTGTTACAGGACTGGTGTATGTTGTTTGAAAGACTTATCTTCTCGGCACATAAAGCTGTCACATCGCTACTCTTTACGTGAAAGCTTTATCAGGTTGGGTATTTTCAGAAACAGAATGTTGATCTCATTATAACGCCGAGGTTGAGATAAATATTACGTGATATAACTAAACTGTTGTATAAACTCGCGTATGCCATGATGAGTATACGGTTGAATAGGAAATGTTCCATGTGATTGTTTGAAATTCGACTCTTGGAATTTTCGAGTAAAAGGATGATTTTGGTTACAAAATGATATTATGGCATTGAAAAATAGGCATAGGCGACTGCCTAAGCCTAAGATACGGTGGTGTAAGCTCGTGATTATAGCTTTCATGTCGACGATGTACCCCGCCATGATAATGCAGGAATATTGCTAAAATCACTCACTCACTCACTCACCCAACAACCCACTCACTCACTCACTCACCATGAAACAAAATGGAGATTAGTGTTTCAACAATCCATCCTACTAGGCCCTTTACCAGAGCATGTACATATGTATGGTATCACATAAACAAAATATATTCTGCGCAACATAAAAGGTCCGCTTTTTATATATTTTGAAACATCGGCTTTTTGACAAAAATAGTCATTGGATAAATATAATAATATACTGCCGGGTAGAATTAAGCATTGCCAAAAGCTTACAACTTTCTGAAAATTTTATCATTGGGATATTTAAATTTGGGATTCCAAACACAACGTCGATACCCATCAAATTACCTCCCTTGTGCGTTTCCGCAGCCAGCAAACATTGGAGTATACTTTCCTTTGCTCGGCAGTTTTCAAGCATTGTCTGAGAAAGTACGAACACTGGAACCATTGCTTAACTCTCTATATAGAGAGTGGCGTTTGATGATATATAGATTAGGCATACAATATCACCAATTTACTCTAAACTTTTCTGTGACACTAACTACCGTATTATATGCGTGATAAACCAACATTTCATTTAGATTCTGTATGTTAAAGGGCAGCTAATATGTCGCTTAAAGTGCTCTGGTACAGATACATTACGTATGCCGCTATTCCAACATCCAGAGTCCATCTATCATCAGCCTTTTAAATGTTTCACCTGTCATCCGTCCCCTCACTGTATGTCCAGGCGCCTCCAGGGGCCTCACTGTGGAACCATCACGTCACATACATCCGCACTTCAAATTACATCAACATCATCCGTGACCACTCGTGTCTTTCCGGGACAAGCTAGTCGGTCTCATACATTATTTGCCCTTCCGACAATGCTATACAGCCCTCAATGGAGCAAGTCTAGATATCCTCAGGTTCTGAATCTCCCATCTTACTCCTATTAGTTTCCATAAAGACTTGGTCTTCAGTTACCCGTGCTTGTAATAGGCGACTAACGGGATCGGGTGGTCAGGCTCGATGACTTAGTTGACACATGTCATCGTATCCCAATTGCATGTGTAGATCGATGCTCATACTGTTGATCACTGGATTGTCTGGTCCAGACTTGATTGTTTACAGACCGCCGCCATACAGCTGGGGTATTGCTGAGCGCGGCGTTAAACAACACAATATCCAATGTTTCCATCAAAATTGTATACATTCAGATATTAGGCTTAAGTCTAGGTACAATCTGAATGGCAATTGTTTCCATCTTGATTTCGTCAAAAAATCAAGTACGAAAGCATGTTTTGTTCAAATCCGCCTTTGCATTGTAAGGGTAGGCTGATGTCTTCGCTTGTTTTAAGTGTTCCATGCCTAAAATCTTCAGAGTTGCTTTGCCTTTTACAAAGTTCAGTCAGCACATGAGACTATCTCCGGGCTGCTTGAGCTATGTCTAGGTTCACCCTTTGTAATCCAAGCGTTCAGTCACAATGACGCATAGTCAGTTCGCATATCCTTGCGTTACTCTATCAACGTATTCCACGATCTGGCATAGTCTTCATTGCGAGCGGTTCAGAAGTGTCAGATTACAACAATGATTTACTAACGTGGGTAAGCCCAAATAACGTTCGTAACCTTTCAGTGTAAGAAATTGAGTGTGTCATACTCCAATACGCAAACTACAGTAGGTTATAATTAATTCAAAGTTAACACTTGCATGTTTATTCAAGTTTTTTTCCGTACGTAATTCTCGACATTCCTAGGCCCTTCTATGTAACATGTTTAAGCGGCTTATCGTGAACACAACATTCATATGCGGAAAATACATTTAATTACGTGCACATGCATGCACGTGTTTACACATATTCATGTGGAAAATAGCATCTATCAGCGTTAGAAACAGCACTTTCAGTTCATTTCATTACCCGTTTACAAACAGGATGTTCATGTCTGGTGGGGGCGTGGCTCGCCGTGTTGATAAGAGGCATTCACAACACCTTTCTCCACGGAAACACTATCGTTTGTTTCTGTTTACAGATAGTGTAAGATTATAAAACGTTTGCAAGAGTAAATATCCACCGTCATAATTTTCCATCGTGTATCTCGGTTTCGAGCGGACTGCTGACAACTTACATCAACAAGCTATTTGAATGTATCGCCTTAAGAGCGTCAGTACTTCTGGAAGCTCAGAAGTGGTCATTAATATACTTCAGTATCAGAATTTGTCTCAAGTTGTGTTTCCACCTCCTGAAATGCCAGCAATCACTCAGTGCCACACTTACTGATAATGGTGAAATAAACCCATAGTGGTCTTCGTTTGGTTTCCATGAGGATTGGAATCGAAAGTAGGCGCTCGACCTGAATCAAACTTTCATCTACAGAGACGTGCAAAACGTATTCGGACACTTGACGTAATTCCCATAGACTTACATGTTAATTTAGTGTGGCATAAATATTTTCTTGAATTCAATTTTCGTAAGATCCAAGTCAAAAATTTATGCGAGGAATCATCTTACCTACAATCACATAATTTTTGTTTAATTTTCCGTTGCTTATTTATCGAATGGCAACAATTTAATCAACATGTGTTCAGTGCCGCGAACTCCTTTAACATGGCGGCCTATGGGATTGTGCATTGTAGAACCATACGTAAGTTGATAAATGTGATGTCATTAGTTAAATAGTGGTCTGAGAATAGAACTGAAATTATGTGCGCAGAGCAGAGATGATTTCAAATTTGCCTGTCAAATTTGACAAAGATCCATCCTGAACTTACTTCATGAAAATTATTTATGCTACACTGAAATAACATGTATGTCTATGGAAATGACGTCAAGTGTCCGACTACTCTTTGCACGACTCTGTACTTCCATGATTCGCGTGAAACGGAACGGAGAACGTGTTCTGCACGTGATCTAAAATACTTAGTACAACCAGGGAGACTATATGTGTAGAGTATCCCTGGTATAACCTGTGAAGATCCGGGTTGTATATTAGAACTGAACTTCAGCAATCCATGCGTGTCGTAACGGGATCGGGTGGTCAGACTCGCCGACTTGGTCGACGCATGACATCGTGTCCCAATTCCGTAGATCGATACCCATGATGTTGATCACCGGATTGTCTTGTCCAAACCCGAGTATTTACAGACCGCCGTCATATAGCTGGAATCCAGTGTGGCGTTAAGCAATTAACAAACATATCATACCAACAAAACCATACTTAGTCTGCGACACATATTTAGTGTGCATTTTCTTTTCAATGTTTTCTTCTAGAAATCAATATTTGATATAGCCTAAACATTGTACCCATTGCAGCATGCTTTAGTATCAAGTTATTATTTAATAACAGGAGTATATTACATACAAGTGATGGCTCTACATTTTCTGTAACCTGTCTCAGCGTACGTAGTTCTTTAATAACACGTTATGCACGATTTATGTGGGTTTTTTTTAATTTGTCTACTATCTTTCTGTATACGCCAGGATCATGTTCTACACATTTATGTTGAAACTAAAAACAGGTCCATGAAATATTTGATGTTGCATCCCACAAATTCCTGTCATGCAAATAAGTCAACCACGGTCAAACTCCGCAGCCCAAGAAACCTCCTAGGGATCCCCCTGCACGGGAGGTTATACAGAGTTACACCCGTTAACTGACAAGCATCACGGTAGACTTGTGATATACAAATATCAAACCACAGTATATGTCCGTTGTCAATACTCAAATAGCCATTAGGAAAGCATTATCTTGTTTCAACAACGGTCATTTACGATTCGCCCAAACGCAGCCAATGTTAAAACGAATTGCCGGTACAAATGGTTGTTGCTTGAGGCGACACCAGCTCGTTAGTCACTGTCAGAGTAAAGTTTTAGAAGGGTTATTTTCCAGCTGGTATCCCAAAACACAATCTAAACTTACTGCCTCATAACAAAACACATAGTGGCTTGTCTAAATCAAAGTCTCAATTTTCATTTGCAGCTAAAGCGTCTCACACTGGCGCCAAGCGAACTCCGTACCTCATTAAAAATGAAATTCCGCCCTTTTTGCATGATTATGTAAAGCTTTATATTTTAAGACGATGCTCTAAGTTTATCTTCAACTCACAGAAGAGTTGGGATATAAGCAGTAAAATGGTTACAAATAGATACCTCCTTTTTTCTCATGATAGAGAAATAAGGATACTTTGTAATGCAAGTCAATGACCACATAAATCTGCTTTGATGTTTGTATATGCATAGCACTTGATTTAGATACTTCCTATCAAGTCTATCTAATAGTTATTAAACGCATTGTTACGACGTAAATTTACGTCAAGTTTATAATTTACAATTTGCTGCAAGTATTACAATTTGCGTTTTTATTACAATTTACGTCGTAACACGCATAATATATAGTCTGACCTTCAGACAACAACGTCATGGAGACGTGTTGGAAATGAGACAATAACGATGTTATCATCAGTTAATGTTCACAGAACGAATGTTGTGGCTATGATTAACAGATTTATGTTCGTCGTGTTAGTTTTAAGAGGTGTATTTTGGGTATGGCAGTTAAAGGGGTATTTTGCTCCGATAATTGGACTGGATTTGCCTATAACTGACCTCAACGGCTGAAACGCCCTGATTCACGAGAGACAGAGTAGTCATGTTTCGTAATAATGTGATAACCTCCATCGGAAAACCACTGCAGGATATTCTAGCCATACCCTTAATCGTTCATAATGTTAGTGTCATTACTGCGTGTTTCATTTCTTGAGTTTGAGACATGCGTATGGTTCCATCAAACGTCATGAATGTAAATATATACTGATCAAAATATGTTAAGAACATTCCATTCTTTTATAATACTGTGGTTCATCAAACTTACCATAAATTTTCTATAGTACGGGCCTTCATGAACTACTTTGGAGTCAACGCCAGAGAATAACCAGTCTCGATTATCCCCCAAGAAAGATTTGGGCCGCAGTTGTGAAAAATCTATGAATGGATCACAAAAAGTAAGCGGCGACACCAGGTTTACCAGCAGCACCCACCACTCAGACAGTCTGCATAAAAATACGTGGACATGAGAAGCGTACTAAATCTCAAAACCGAGTGAGAGTGTCATTTCATTATTGTCCATCGCAGGTTTGTCTGGTCCCGAGTTAATACATACATACTAACATTTGTATAGCGCCGATATCCAGCTCAGCTCAGCTGCTCAAGGGCGCTTAATACTGCGCAGTACTGCTTAATACTGTAACTATTAACCACTACATTCATCTCGACAACCACGCAACAAAGCTATACATGCATATATATCAAGACAACACGATTTAGGCGTTTAGTTGTTCTGTGTGTATTTTCTTATTTTGTTTTGTTGTGTTTTGGTTGCTTTGTTGTTGTTTTTAGTTGGGTGTGTTGTTTTAAGCATCACTGACAGTTTAAGGGTTAATGTGTTGTCTAATCTTTGTACTGTGCTGTACAATGGTGATGACTGATATGAACGCTTTGAAGGTTTAGCAGAATATATGGTTGATGAAAGGGAGTGATAAAGCGGTATGGTGTTAACTACAGAATAGGATAAATTTAGCAAATCTGCAACAAGTTACTGACATTGTGAAAGAGATACTTGGGATGTTTTAGGTTGGAAATAGACAAAGTGCTAACGGGGTGAAATAGAGCCCATACATCCGACAGCGTTTCTTTCTACATCAACCTTTCCTCAAACCTCGGTGCATTTGCCGCAAGGAATGCCCTTCAAATACTAAATCTTCAGTAAAATTGCCTGGTTCACTCTCCTGAATAAGGATAAAGTTCTGCGTATATTTTGTGTCAAAACATGGACAAGTATTCAAATTACACAGCCAAATTTCGTAATGATCAAACATAATTAATGTGTCAAAGGACAATTGGATGACAACCCCAGTGCACAAATCTATTTCATGACGACAGTGTTCTGTCGGGTCTGGTTTCATTACTGCTAGTTCGAATCCAATTACATGTATATGTGTGGACCAAGGCTTGGCTTCCCACCACCAAACATCGTAAAGAGATTTAAGCCCTGAGTAAATAATGAAACAATGCCCGAGTTGAACAGTATCCTAGCACATCCAACGCGATGAGCCTTAGAGTCAATATTTTGTTCACTCGTTCGCTTGTAAATGTATGTTTCTAATCTGTGTTTATAAATGTCTTGCCATCATCGACCGGATTCCACGGTTACTGACACAGCATCATCACAGACTCCCGTCTCGACTGTTCACATGCGCATGATGATGCATGTTGGAAAGCGCGGATGTAAAGCTACACACAGCATTAAATACCTCCCATTTATATTGCAGGTGCTTAAGTGCTTCTATACTTGCTCGTCTGGCACATGCGCACAGACCATAAAACTGTATTTGTTGTAAACATGGCAACTTTCAATGTCACGCCTGGCGTATGTAACAGGTTTTTTCAAACCACAGTCGAACAAATCTAAACTGCGAAAATCTTGATTTACTCGACACACTCAGAGATGCACACCATTAGCAGATACTCTTATAAAGATAAGGTTTGACAGAATACATTCACTGTGTAAATAGTGTCTTAACATTTGGCAAACCTCGGCTGTTTCCGTACACTAACGTAAAGGTGACGCAGTGGACGGTGTAACATTAGTGATTGTGGTGGTATCAACGTCCCAAGTCAAAACATTGATTACACAACAGTCTCGTTTCCTGCTGACTGGATTCCGTCCTATTGCGCAACTTAGTACAATACCCAGTCCAGGCATTTTGAGACCAACTCGTTCAACTGGATATATAAATATCATCAGTATTATTTCATACATCTAATCACTTGTATATTGCAACACTTTGCCCATTCTAATCCTTGCAAAAACGTCGTGCAGCGTGCTCTGCCGTACAGCGTGCTCTGACAAACAGAAATCTTGAAATCGTGGAAATCTCAAAACGAGGCTCGGTGGCAAGAAAAGTTTGGCGGTCTGGTACGGACTTGATATTATATCAATCACATTGTACGTTACAAAAATACACTTAATAAGGGCAAAGAACACATAACAGGTGTAACCAGTGAGCCAGATGAATTGTGAGAACGACCTCTGCAAACAGGGGCAGTCTGTGACATCTTAGTTAACGACATGCTGCCTAAACCTCGACATAAAATATAGGAATACGATTTTTTTAACCTTTAAAATTAAAATTAATTTGTTAATACAATTTACGTATGCAACAAGGAGTTAGATTTTAGTGTAACCATAGTTGTTTGTAGTGTCTCTTTTCACTTTCACAAGAGAAAATTCGGATCGGCTGAAAAGTAGGGTCATTGTCTGAATTGGTTAATGAGACTCATGCTTCGGTTTGTCTGAACAGTATTCAGTTATAGTACAACAGTCCAGCTTTTGCTGGAGGAAGCACAACATGTTCTAAGAGTTACGTCCCTTAGAAATGCCAGGATTCGATGGTCGGAGGTTCAAATCATGCTTCCCCTCCTTCATCCCCTTTTTATTAATGTTTTACCCCACATAGGTATTATAAACCTAAACAGTTACATCATAGCATCCCACATGCAGTCGTAGTCGAGATTTCCTAACAATGTATCATTCACTTATGTACTGAAACAAAACACAGTAAATACATTAAACTACTCTTATCTCGAACTTATGGATATTACGAAATGGATTTGTTGTCCCGATCTCTTGCAGTATATTTAAATGCGTGGAACGACCAACAAACTGCTAACAAGGAACTTAAATAAGTGGTTGATTATATTTGTAGTTTTATATTTGTGCACATACGCTTTGAGCAGGATATGAAGTCTGGAAAGGCGCGTTATAAATATTCTTCATTATTACATATTTGACAACAAAAATATATCCCAAGTGGTGATGTGAGATGAAATGGGTTTTAACACCCAGGACCTATATTTACGAAAACCGTCGTAAGTGCCATACATTAATATTAACTTACGAGTATCTTGGCTCTAAGAGAGCTTCGAAAATCTAAGCCCTGTTCAAGATTATTGCACTGAGTTGCGTGTGTGCATTTGTGACAGCTTGAATTAGTCGTGTATATGCCGGTTTTATACGCTGGACCACTGTGATATCATGCCGACGGGCTCTTGTTCTATCACCATGAAGTGCAAGGCAGAGCAACAACAAGTACCATATATTACATGGGCGGATCCAGGAACACCCCTTGGCTCCGCCAACGCAATTTATTTTTTTTCAATGCGGTCTTAAGTCATTTTCGGGGTTGAAACCACCCCACCCCACCCCACCCTTTGAAAATGACTTAAGACCACATTGAAAAAAAAAAAACCACCCCACCCCACTTGGATCCGCCACTGTATTAACGTCTTTTACATAACGCGGTCAGGGATCATACCACCCACTTTCCACTCTATAGGCCAGGCTCTATCCTCTTGACCTCAGACACGGTCTGTTCAGACGTGAAATAATCTCTAACAACATATACGTATTATTTCATGACGCAAAGAAACAAGCCATGTTCGTGTTCTTCTTTATAATTAAAAAGTAACTATGAAATCCAGGTGAATATCGGAATTAGTCACAATGTGTTTTATTAATTCACCAATTGACCTTTGACATGACCTACTTAGACGTGCATCCTCACAATACTATCCGTTTTCTAATTGTTTTACACTGACACGCGCAACCGGGGTCATCAAAAGTCAAACTCCCCCAATCGGCACTTACACCAAATCGACAGTTTAGTTCACAAATGTTTGATCAACAAAAGAAACGGAAACGAATG
This sequence comes from Haliotis rubra, assembly GCF_003918875.1. Classification (NCBI taxonomy): domain Eukaryota; kingdom Metazoa; phylum Mollusca; class Gastropoda; order Lepetellida; family Haliotidae; genus Haliotis; species Haliotis rubra. The sequence continues at coordinate 2,320,938 of NW_025766002.1, read as the reverse complement.
AGGAAATGCGCAGTGACGGAAGAGTACCGCTCTAATGGGTTGCTATAAGGGCAATTAACCTTGAAGTGAGGATATGCTACAACAAATTAGGCGCGACTGTTTCTCTTGGTATGTGCTTGTACAACACTGTATGGCGTCAGGCAACAAACAAACACTTACGTTTGTTATGCAAATTATGTAAATGGCTGAACCATCACTGATTTTCAGTGATCCGCCCACATCACTTTCACTGCTATTTGACGACCAGTGGAATCTGTCAGGGAGTGAGTGAGTTTAGTTTTAGCAATTTTCCAACAATATCACGGCGAGGACACCAGATATGGGCTTCACACATTGTACCCATGCGGGGAATCGAACCCTGCTCTTCGGCGTGACGAGCAAACGCTTTAACCACTAGGCTACGCCACCGCCCCCCTGTCAGGGAGATATCCCCTGTCAGGGAGATATTCAAGACGTTATTCTGACGTTATTACGCTGCTTTTAGCAATAGGCCTATTCCAGCAATATCACGACAGGGCACACCAGAAATAGGCTCCACATATTGTACCCATCTGGGGAATCGAACACGGGACTTCGGCGGGACGAGCAAACGCTTTAACCACTAGGCTACCCCACCGCCCCTGACAATAGTTGAGGGTGACACTTAACTAGTCAGGTTACACATGTTACCCATCGGCCTTCATTAACCAGTTCATGCATGTATATGCTGGTCTGGGCGATATTCCACATTGTCCCCCTGGGACCTACTACAGAAGCAAGAAGACGCCGAACCCAAACGTCGACACAAAAAACACATATAATTATATGGCTTAATTACAAAATAACAATTTAAATTTGTTGACAAAGTTTTGTACAGATACGTTTCGAAACCGCAATTATATGAGCATGATTGCACCATAACAAGAGAGGCCTGTTGTCCGCGTCTTGCAACGTTATAATGAACGCGCTGTTCCGCGTACCGACGTGCCAGCGGCGTGATAAACGACATTCTGATGACCGTAAGACAACGTCGACGGTTTTTTACTCTTTCTCAATAGGCCGTGTAGTGCATCAGCTCTGCGCTAACAGATCCACCAGACGCGGACCGTCAGATGTTTAATGGAGAGTTTTATATGCTCTGTTTTCGTAAACGAACGCTTGCATTTGGATATATAGTTCAAGGTTACCGCTCTTGTGTACGCCAGGCTGCAGGGTACGAGACGGTCATTGAGTTAGGGTAATCTGGGGGTTAATCCTGGCTTTAGTATTATCGAGATCAGCTATGTAAACACACGTGTGTCCGAGTTTGAACTGTACGGTTTGTTTGTTGAATGTTTGTGTGGACCGTCTCTATATATAACTAATATCCCTGTGAGAAATCAGGTCCGGTGAGCATTTTCATGCTCGTGGTAAACAACAGTGACAAAAGCTATTTCCATAATCCTAATGAAAAACGTCAACGCTGGAGAATATCCACTCTCGCCTGTTGCCTGACACATCACAGCAGTACTCCTATCCAGCAACGGCATACTGTAAAACATGGAGTGGAGTCTTGGAGTGGAGCCTTGGAGTGGAGTCTTGGAGTGGAGTCTGGAGTCTGGAGTATATGTGCACTTGCCACTTCAGTAAATACTGATTACTGTTTAGAAATATACCATTAATGGCTCTTCCCAGTTGTCATTAATACCTTTTGAATCACCGGTTTTGAAAAAAGTACTGCAAATTCATATACATGCTGAAATACCTAATTTTTTTACAAATATATATTATATTTGTAGTTTATACAGGATATTGCCACTGTTCCTTCATTGACTGCTATGCAATAAATATGTTATCTAATTCATCTTAGATATTAGTCTTTCTTGCCTTACACATTTGGGAAATTGTCATTGTTCATATCTATACATTGAGATGCAAACCCTAAAGATAATCCAACACATTTACAGTCCAGATAGTTATGTTTTATTTCTGAAATTTGATATTTATGAGGGAAAGTTAATACAAGTATATAAATCATGAATGGGTAGATGGTTTTGTGTTTGTAATTGTGCTATTTGTTATGTAAAACATAAAACCAAACAACAATACTGTATTCACGTTTATATTATGCTGATGGGACTCCTGATGTTATTTCAAATCTTTTCAGTTCAAAATATGTTACATGTGACATATTTATATAACAAACTATCTAAACGATGAACGATATATCCTGCCATACTGAAATTTGTGCTGAATCCCTGGGAAGGCTGTCAAGTGTCATGGGTTGAGGACTGGTCATTCATTCTTGGAAAAGGGTTTGCCTGGAACTTTATCAAGGCATTGACATTGTAGATGTTTATCAGAACTAAACATCCTGTAGTTGGAAAACGGTAATTCCTCGAAAATATTTCATTAATTTCTTTAAAAAAGAAATATTGACAAGAAATAACAATAAAAACGTGAATACAATGTCTACAATACTTTAACTGGAAAATATATTTGCACTTTCAAGGGGAAGACATTTTATGTTGGAAAAAAGATTCTTGGCTATGCAAGGATTCATATTGCAGTATTACTATATTTACTACCATAAGGGTGTTTACACCAGTTTATCCAATTGATAAGGCCACATCAAGAAGGAAAGGTAAATCCAATTCCATATCGTCTGAACTACTTCAATACAGTGGTCACGTGCATTCTGCTAGTCATTCATCTACCCCCACCCAGACTCAGCCATTTCACCTGACATTCATGGCTGGCCTTATTAAGAAATGTTATGGCTGTGGACAACCATTCAATAAAAGACATAAGTCCCCACCTCACGATTTGCTTCTGAAGAGATTTGATCATCGTGTTTACACCAGCCCGAGGAGTAAAGAAAAGAAACAACGGTTAACTTGCAAAACACATATTTCCATCTAAATGTTCACTGTGCAAGGCGATTGGATCCAGGGTTTGAGATGAAGAATATTCTCATACGTAATGAATTAAGGGAACAACTGACTCTTGTTCACAAAGAGAAATTAAAAAAACTTAACGTTTTCACAATGTAATGTTCATTGTATTTGAGGACACTGAATAACAAGTCATGTCTACCAATACTATACTGTGAGACTGATATGGAAAAGATGGGCAGGCCTGAAGTGCATAAGAAGTATGATGTCAAAGATGTTCATATATTTATCTTCAAGATGCAGTGCATGATCAACTAGTAATGTTTGACTTGGTTTTACAAGTACATCGAATGTCTGTTATGTGCCAACTATTAAAATGTCTTTACTATTATTATAACTGTCATAGAAATGTTTGCTATGTCAGTTTTCTCCAAACTCCTTAATAATTTGTCACAAATTCAAACTCTCTGCAATTATGCTTTCACTTGTAGACAGCAACGTAATCAAGAGTGTGAAAATGTTTACATGGCAATCCTCAGCAGCACTGGCTTAGCTTTCTGCCATTCTGAGGGCAGATCGTATCAGTGATGTGTTGCCTGTTATCTGTCACATTCCAATGGACTGCCCATACATAACCTTACAGAAAGTTAAGATTTTCGAAGGCACAGAGAACTGATGAGACTCACTAACAATCAGCTTGCAAAATATTCAACTGTATTTATTTTTGCTTTTTGTTTGTAAGTTCAAGGATGTAGAAAGATAACTATTTTTATAAAAAAAACAAGACAATTATGACATTGCAACAGTTACGTTTGCCATCATTGACAAAAAATTCCTGTTCCTGAATAATATAGTGCTATGTATCTTATGTTATCAATTTCTTTGTTATGTAATATGTCTTAGCATAGACCGTATTTCTGTACCTTTCCCTTACAACGGCTTCCTCTACACAAATGTGCATTTGCATGTGTCAATGTTATGTATGTCCTTCATCGGGCAATAAATAATGCCATTATTAGTATTTGGTTTATAGGTTGTAAATCATTTCCATCCGTACATTCATCTGTTATAGCGCCTAATTCAGGACAGCCATCGTTCAAATATTCCTAAAGATAAAAAACTATGTAGCCAAACCATGTGAAACTTAATTGCAATTATTTAATCCACGAGCAGGATAATGCCGCTCGTAGGAAGCGCCCTTGTGTTGAGCCAGAACTCCACTCACCTCATTCATGTATACTATTACTAATGTTTGCCATGTGTTGTGCAACCAACTAAAGAAGTTTGAACTCAACCTATCCTTCGTCTTTGTCAACTTATTGTACGTATAATTCCAAGCTAGTTCCCCTGTCGATCATATCTACGCGTTGACACATCCATCCTTCCGATCTATTCATACACATTTTTTTCTTGATGTCAACAAAGCCCCAGAACAGGACCCGCAGTTAATACAGTTACAGAATGACATTTCTGGAGTTGACAGGGCTAATTGATAAGTGTATACAAAATGGCTCCTGCCTTCTGATAAAACTGATAACCAGCTACAGATGTTGGAACGAATGCGCTGGTTTAGTTTCCCTTATGATCAAAACAAAACAAACTCGGTCTTCAAAATATTTACATTTAAACTCCATTCCAAGACTCCACTCCAAGACCCCACTCCAAGACTCCACTCCATGTTTTACAGTATGCCTCCAGCAACGGTGGCATGTAAACAAATCCAGCAATTATAAGCAACGTCTTCTGACGTTTAAACAGTGATGATATCGGATGTTTGCGAAAAGTTTGGCATACCTTGTACCAGTGGTGGTGCATGTCACAAACACAGGCAAAGGCAAGGCAATTGTTCATCTGAATGGTATGTTGTCGGGTTCGGAGTATCAATAACTCATCCTTATTTTCGGACAACACTTCATTCATTCGGTATGTCTACATCACATAAACAAATGACTGACTGACTGACTGAGTTTGGTTTTACGCCGCTTTTAGCAATATTCCAGCAACATCACGGCGGGGGACACCAGAAATGGGCTTCACACATTGTGCCCATGTGGGGATTCGAACCCGGGTCTTCGGCGTGACGAGCCAACGCTTTAACCATTAAGCTACCCCACCGCCCCCATAAACAAATGAGTTTACGTCTTCTATAAAGCTTCATGGGGCGGTGGGGTAGCCTAGTGGATACAGCGTCACGCTGAAGACCCGGGTTCGATTCCCCACATGGGTACAGTATGTGAAGCTCATTTCTAGTGTCCGTGGTATTGTTCGAATATTGCTAAAAGCGGCGTAAAACTTAAATCATTCACTCACTGACTGACTATAAAGCTCCATGGTGTAGTAGATATAGAGCAACTACCCGGAGAGTCTGGCGTCGGCGGTTTGATCCCCCCTTGTCATACCAAACGGTCGTACTTGTTGTTTCCGTTCCTGGCGCTCGGTGTAACGGCATAAATTGAACTGGTCGGCTCGGAATCACTCTATTGTGTCTGAGTGGGCTATGCATGTTGAACTTTGGCTTAGTATCTTAGTATCAAGATCGTTGGTAGCTACAACATATCCTGTCATACTGTACGAACGTTAAAGGTTATTTATACATTGTAATACAAATAGTAAGATTAAGGGCTTACGTTGTTTCATGTAAGATACCGAATAATGGAATAAAAACGATTGTTTCCGTCTAAAATATACTCCACTTTCCTCAACGCTCTCATTGACATGCACTGTCTTTGCTCACAGCACGTTTCTTTCTTTCGAGAAGTAAAGTTACGTTTCTAAAATACCTGTATTTTATTTTGTCATCTTGACAAAAGTCAAGACTAAATTCCTCCGTCCATTGTTTCCTGATTTCCCAGAAGTGGGCATGAAGAGCATCATTTACTTTAGTACTCTGCCACACACACGAGTCTTTGTGTCCCAGAATACCAGTCTCAACAGGACGACTTTATGTAGAATAATGAAACCTGTTTGCACAGCAAGAAACAAGAAATTGTGTGTACATTTCCATTCATGCATATTGATGACACGAACACAACAGCTCGAGCCCATCCCACCAACAGAGCGAGCAGTTGTGTCCCTTTGTTGTGTTTAATAGGGCTGAGTTCGAATAGAAACGTCGACGACAAACAGATTTCTGTTCAGACACCGGGCATCTTGTCCAGTTATACTTCAAACCGGCAGTGGTCAGGATCGTAAAAGGGAATACATGCATTGCTATAACCCACAACCTACGGTATACAGCATTCTTGGGTACTTAACATGTGTTTAAGTACATATGCAAATATGAAACGTCTGTGCAAAAATACCCAGCTGACTTTCCTCAGAAATAGATTCTTCAGGGTGTAGGGGGCAAAATAGATGTCAAGCCATACGAATAGACCAGTGATAAATTGGTTATGACAAATGTGTTTGCAAAAATTCAAAGCATGTCCTATTGATTGATTCTGTGCTTGCTGTTGCGATTCATTATCGCGCTCACTGATTTTTTTGAATAACATGGTAATCCACATACCAATCTAAATATCATTTGTTTGATCCAAGTGCAAACAGGTCCTGCATAATTTGTGACGCGTTTCAGTGAGTGAGTTTTGTTTTACGCCGCTTTTAGCAATATTCCAGCAATATCACGACGGGGGACATCAGAAATGGGCTTCACACGTTGTATCCATGTGGGGAATCAAACCCGGGTCTGCAGCGTAACGAGCGAACGCTTTAAATAACCACTTGGCTACGACACCTCCCCAAGTGAGACGTTCCAAATGGTGATTGATTTAACGAAATGGTTATTTAATGTCGAACTAGACTTGAACCTGACCCTTGTAACCTGGGTGGTGAGGTGAGCTCGGCTGTATGGTCCATGTTGATTATGATCTTCTGACTCTCTGCACTATGGCCGTATATTCGTGGGATTCACAACATCGGTACAAGTCATTTGGGAAATCCTCCAAATTTAAACCGTTTAAATTAAATTGAATATCAAATGGGTACCAGCTGCCTGTAGACTGTTTGAACAAATCGCTTGAATTGGGTACAATTTGTTACACCCGAACTCCACTCGAACAGTGCAAGGGTTGTCTTCATGCTGAGCCGGTGCTGAGCACAGGGGGATGGCCACTTCATCAACTCAAGGATAAAGGATCAGGTAGCAATTTCACAACTTAATAAGTGAACAAGGGGGTATTTTTTACACCTGTGATTTCATTGAACAAACGCAGTGTGCGTTTTTACATAAACTAAAAAAATGTGTTTCGGGGTAGGTGACCTGTAGGTTAATCTCGGATTAACAAGAAAACCTGTCGAAAACATTGTAAGTATTTACGATCTATTGTCGGCGTTGAAAATATTTTTTGAATGTTTATATACGATGCTCTTATTAAATCGAATTATAAAAGCACATGTGCTTGAACTTCTGCGCTTAAGACAGCTAATTCCAGAGTTTACAGGTACATGTATTTTTAGCACCTTGACATGGGTCTTTAACTGTGAGGTCAGTGACCTACGGTCAGCAGAAGGATGAGGCTTGATACAGCTATTTAAGGAACTCATTACAATGCAGATCGTCTTTACACTGTAGGCGTGAACCTCATGCTTGGCAGAAATCGTATCATAATACCAACATACGTCACACAATGGATGTACAATGCAGTGTGGCAACGTGTGCACTTTCCGGATACATGCATACAGTCGATTTATCTTGGCTATTATGTATACATCAGCTATACTACCGCAACAATGTACACTTTGAAGGTCAAACAATATATACAGTAAATGTAATTTTCCAAGAATGTATTTACCAATAGTTGCTGCATGAAAGAAACAACACATACGAGTGATGTATATTGTGGCAGTCATGTATACACTGGGTGCATTTATACAACACTGTCTTCACTTGCCACTTGAAAGGAAGCACGCGCACAACTGACAATGCTACAACTTGTGTATATTTGACGTCACAATGCAACAGTGTATTTAGTTACTAAATTGATTATATGCACATGTCACTTAATGTGGCAATCAGTAATACAGTTTCTGTAATGTTGTAACATAGTGTACAGTCGGTATATGCATTTTCAAACGTATGCAGTGGATGTGTTGCTCCAAGTATGTATTCACCTTTCCCAAACGTGTTGTTATCTCCCTTTATAAAATGTTTTAGAATTATCTCCCCTAAACGTTGTCGTCGTAGTGTGGCAAAACTGTGTATACTTTCTACGGTTGCAAAATATATATTTGTCGTAAGTGGGAATAGTTTCATATGTATAAGTACTAGTATATGTTTTGCATGACTTGGTTTTGTTGATGTCACGGTAACAATCTGGAGGTTTTGTAATGACGGTGCATACAATCGGCCTGCTGTGTATCCCAGACTAAAGTTGCTTGCTTGCATGACGCTCTTCAGTTGAAGTATAATGTCAGTGACTGTAATCTGCACACACAGTACAGTTAATGTTTAAGTTGCACTGTACATAGCTAGGTCGTGATGGTGCACGGCTATGGGGGAGTATAATTAGTTATTGAAAATCTGTTGCCACCAGCACTAATGGCCCGATTCTCTCTGCCTTAAGTGACAATGAAGATCTGCATTTGTTATTTGTTGTTTTAACGTTGACATTTGTTGACAAACAAGGTTGCCTGGTACTGTGTGACAGTCCATATATTTCAAACGAAAGAGTTGAATATCGAGACAATGGTATTGCTGCGCGCCTTATTTCCTTTTTGCGAAGTGAAACGTCTGAAAGAAGTATTTTATGGTTTCACAGACACGTAAAACTTGAGCAGCGCGATCTGAAATAATCACATTTATGGAAAGCCTAAAAACACGTTGCCATTTTTTGACACGATAGCCAAATCTACACAGCCTCCGTGATGTGTGAAATGTGTTTATCTGTGAGTCTTTGCGATATATAAGTGGTGATATACAGTTTTTGGTTTACTTGAAAGCTGATAGATTCCTGTCGTTGTGTTTTTCTTACAGCTCTTAATTTTGACAGTGAAATAGGTTGTTTGTTTTTTTCTGAAATTACCTGTGAATGTATTCACGTCAACAGAAGTACCTGTCAATGTGTATCCGAGGTTGTGAGTGAGTGTACTTTTTGTCTCTTGTAGACAATCAATTATCTGTTTCAAAAGGGATTTTGACTCCCACACTTTAACATCAGCTTACGATAGTAGCAACACTAAGATTGATATGTGGACCCGGGCCCCGATCCACAAACGTTCGTAGCGCTACGGCGTTCGTAAACGTATGATAAAGTATTGAGTTAGGAGAGGTCGTAAAGTTACGAACGCTTAGTGGATAGGGATCCTGGACAACAATGCACGCATCCACTTGCGGAATCGAACTGTGTTTTCAGAGCGACGAGCTGACGCTTATACAACCACTGGACTAATCCATCGCCAATTTGTTTTGGACATGTGTAAGATTCGGCGTTACTGCAACAATAACTCTTGCATGTATATTTAAGTACTACTTTTGTCACAGGAAATGTAATGGGTTTTGTGACTGATGTGTGCATAAAGGTCGTGTTTGTTCTCGTTCTAAGTCAAAGGCAGCAGAAGTCGTACTAGTAGTAGTGATAATGATAGTAGTAGTAGTTGTTGTAGTAGTAGTAATAGTAGCAGTTGTTCTAGTTGTAGTAGCACCAGTAGTAGTAGTAGTAGCAGCAGCAGTAGTAGTAGTAGTAGTTGTTGTAGTAGTAGTAATAGTAGCAGTTGTTCTAGTTGTAGTAGCACCAGTAGTAGTAGTAGTAGCAGCAGCAGTAGTAGTAGTAGTAGTTGTTGTAGTAGTAGTAATAGTAGCAGCTGTTCTAGTTGTAGTAGCACCAGTAGTAGTAGTAGTAGCAGCAGCAGTAGTAGTAGTAGTAATAGTAGTAGTTGTAATAGCAGTAGGTGTAGTAGCAGTAGGAGTAGTAATAGCAGTAGTTGTTGTTGTAGTAGTAGTAGCAGCAGCAATAGAAGTAGTTGTTGTAGTTGTAGTAGCAGTAGGTGTAGTAGCAGTAGGAGTAGTAATAGCAGTAGTTGTTGTAGTAGTAGTAGCAGCAGTAGTAGTAGTAGTAGCAATAGTAGTAGCTGTTGTAGTTGTAGTAGCAGTAGTAGTAGTTGTAGTAGTAGTAGTGGTATTGCCAGAGATATATTCAATTTGTAAACGGTTAATACAATCAACAAGTAAAGTATTGTTGTATGTGTAAAAATAGATGGTTAATGTGTCACATATTTCTATGGAGGTCTAATTCATTGTATAGGCGATGCTTTTCACTTTCTAATTATTTCTCTTTCTCGTTGGAAGCCCCGATGGAGTATAGTAAACGCTCGGCGTATGGGAGGTTTGTTTACATTATATTCTGAGCACTTTGTATCTCCTTGGAGAAAATAGTTTGCGGGAGCATCTAGGAAAGACGAGATGTGGCAAGCTTCCATATTAGAATGATTTGGAGATACGAAATCAGTGATTAAATCTCAAACTCTTCACTGCGCGAGGTCTTCACGTCGGATGGGAAATGACTGACTGCGCCAAAAAAGCAGAGGCGTCGCTAACCTTCCGATACATTCCCTGTTAGGAGCAGTGGAGATTGAGATAGGGGAGATAACTTTCAACACGTGAATGGTTAGAACCAGACTGTCTGCCTTTGTCAATCAAATCTTTTCTAACACGTGGGCCTTTTATCATAAAATTGTTTTAAAAAAATTAATATGAAACGCAGATAATGGGACGTGGCATCTGTTGTTATTTCTTATGACGATCAAATCTCTACGTTTATATACATCGTGCGCGTGCGCATGAGCAGGCCTGGTTCCAGCTAGTGGAACCACACAGCTTACCAAATGCCATATGTATCACGCGTATTAATGCGTATTCAAATCATGGCATAAATTAGCAAATATCTGTAAAAAGTACCAAATTTGAGAACAGTATGGGGCCGGATCAATTCGCCTAAATTTGAAGAAAAAAAAACATAACTTTTTGCAACAATGTACTTTTGTCAAGCATAATTATTTTCTTCAAGCATTTTCTGGTACTATGTAAATTTTAGATCAATTCCCTGTATATAATGGTTTACCTCTAATATCGAGGCGGTCACATCTTGGTTCACATTTTCATTAACTGTATTTGAAGTCGAAACTTACCTTGAACTTAATATTACGCGTTGTATGTAATCATAGTCTGTCATATGAACAGATCGGATCAGTTCCTGGAGTGAGTGAGTTTAGTTTTACGCCGCAGTCAGCAATATTCCAGCTATATGACTGCGGTCTTTAAATAATCGAGTCTGGATCTGACAATCCCGTGATCAACAGCATGCGCATCGATCTATGCAATTGGGAACGGATAACACGTGTCAAAACGTCAACGAGCCGGACCACCCGATTCCTTTAGTCGCCTCTTACGACAAGCATGGGTTCATTACTGAAGACCAATTCTAACCCTGATCTTCACGGAATAATGGATACAGGATACACTGCCCGAAATAGATGATCTCATGAATATATACTCCAAACGAGACACAGGTTCGTGAGATAATGTCTGTCAAGTCAATGCATGAATGTCCTGGTTCCTGTACGAAGATTTATTATCTCTCTCTCGACATGTTTCTCGTCGCACATTTACTCACAGCCTCCGTTCAGTTGCCACTGGATGCCTGTCGGACCCTGGTGACGAATGGGTTTTCGGCGTTTTGATAAGAAAACTGAAGCTCTTACAATCCCCAAGCCCAAACTAAAATCTTTTGGCCACAGAGCTTTCAGCTCCTCCTCTCTGGAACCATTCTATCTCACATCTACATCACTATACTCAAATAGACCTTGTCAGAACATACTACTGATTATATAACATACTGAATGTCATTCTTGGACACGTGCTTTTTTACAAATTATCACATTTACAAAATCTGGTCAACAATTCATTATGGGTTTTTTTCACACGGGCTGGCATCGGCAATACTTTGCAAATCTTCACCTTCATAGAAACATATGTATTGTACAAAGATTTCATGAAAGTGGGTGAAAGTTCATATCTACTATAAACGCCAAGAGTGAGTTAAGTTCAAACCCGCTTTGACCCGTATTCGAGTTGCATCCCGTTCAGGTGTTTAGTGAAATCCACGAGTATGGGTTGTGTGCTGATAAACCTTGAAACATTATCAGGGTGAATCGGTATTCGAACCTACTATCGTAAGTATCTGGCGGCGGGCGACCTGTGGCGCCCAAGACGACTGGGCTACCCGTGCGCTCATTCATCAGTAAGTGCAACGTAGACACTCAGAACAATGATGAATCTGAACTAATCTAAGAATGATGTATAAATAGATGATATGAAATCATAGTCAGATCACGTTAGTCATGCATTAATTACATGTGAGTGGTGGATACATAAATAGGGGCATATGAAAAGGTAGGTGCTCACTTCATTTTTCACCCGAGTTTCAATGGTCATTTAATAAATTCAGGACATGCACCCCTGCACACCCTCCCCTCTGATCCGCCATGATGTAAATGAACCACAAAATGTCTTATTTTAATTGGGACTGTGGGTCTTGCTCAGTCTACCGTGCATTCTAACAACTGTTCTTCAGAACTTGGAACAGACACTTGGAGAAGATACTTGTGAAGAGTCCCGATAACATTGGCAAATCCAAATACAAACAGCTGATTTAGCGATAAAAATGCTGGTTCATTGACAAATCGGGGCAACTCTGATTCTACAAGAATTGATTGATTAAAAACGATCGTCAACTCTCGCCCCTGAGGTTTGTCCCGGGATAACACTAGTTGGTCCCAAATGGATTAAAACATCCACGTGTATATGTTGACATATATGTGAAACAAGAATAAGAATAAAACGGAAAATGAATCATGTAAATTTCAATTGTACTCTACAGCTGATGGGTGTCTTCCGTGTGACGGAGAGTAAATGCGGTTTTACATCACTTTCATTTTACCAAAATTCCACGTAGCCAAAGAAAAAAACAGTGATTGAATGTTGTAAGGGCATGGCATGATGCCTTTCAAATATACACTGCTAAAACAAGTCAAGAAGTACAACTATAGTTATTCTTCCCTGGCATGTTAGTAATTCGAAGGAATCAGATGTTCTTTAACTTCTCGGAGTAGAACAATTTCCTGAAAAATATTTGTAATCAAATAGTGAGTGAGTGAGTGAGTTTGGTTTTACGCCGCTTTTAGCAATATTCCAGCAATATCACGGCGGGGGACACCAGAAATGGGCTTCACACATTGTACCCATGCGGGGAATCGAACCCGGGTCTTCCGCTTGACGAGCCAACGCTTTAACCACTAGGCTACCCCACCGCCCTGTAATCAAATAACTGTTAACTATCGATGATTTCGCTAGCAACATGGCGACTTCTGACATTATCATTAATCAAAAACACTGTATGCGGATGGCAAGAATGCACCAGTTCAAATTAAAATCTCAATAATATACTAAGCATATATGTTTAATACAATTTTGTTGCTTATATATCCTGACTTCTGTCAAAGACTTGCTCACATTTAGTTATATCTTTCATCATCATCATCGCTATTATTACAAAAAGAACTAACCAATACCTATAAAAGTGAATGATCGTAAGACGTTATGATTGTTTCGGTTGTTTTTTGTGTTTTTTGTTTGTTTTTTGTTTTTGGTTTTTCACTGTGAATGCTATATCATATACTGTATAGCCCCTTAAAATGCATCATTTTCTAACTGTTCCCGACACAACTTAGTCTGCCGCTGATCGGTCAAAACATCTATATGTGCAAGTGCTTCACTGTAGTGGAAATCCACTCGCACAGTTTTTTGGTGTATACAGCGAGTTGTTTATGTGCGTCCGTAGACGGTATCCTCACAATGTGCCTACATGCCATTGGATCATACCATGTAGACAAGGGGATGATGAATGCATTCACTTTCTATTGTCAATGTGCCTACATTCCCTATATATGTTTTTAGGACTGTAGGCAGAATGTCATGTAGGCACAATGTGAGTGAACCCCGTAGACATGGCAATCTCCGCCAGCCTCTGATACGCCGAGTTGGTACGGAGCTATGCCGGAGATTCACGATGTTATCACAAAGCAATCGGAGCACACAATGGTAACTGCGCGATAACTCTGAACACATTGATAAAGAATGTCACTTGAAGTGATCAATCACTAATAAGCTAAAAGTTCCGTTCATGAACGACATAGCAGCTTTATTATCATGTTTAACTTGTAAAAGATTCTTTTACAGGTCATGTTGCAACGCAGTTGAACCAAAGCGTATAGCGTGAAGGTATATAATTACTCACGTTTGAACCAGTTCACCCCGTTTCAGTGTCAAGTTTAGCTATTTTGGATATTGTTAACGAGATTTACCGAAGTGTGGAACGAAAACGTTCCGAAACAGACTAAAATACACAATTTTGTTTCCGGTCCTTCTGCTATCGCCCATAAATCGAAACATAAAGTGCTTCTTTCACAACCATGCACAGTAAAAATGATTTGTTTTACTTATTGTAAAACTGTAGTTACCTTCGTGCACTGCAGTCGCTAATTCTGAAACCCATATTCTGGCACCTATAACCCGATAGTATTCACACAAGGTGACTCAGGTGGTTTGGAAGGGGGCTGCCGATGAATCACACTAAGGGTACGAGTTCCGCGTGTCAATAGCGAGATGCCCGGGAGTTTACGAGCTGCTTTAACTTTACACAAAGCGGAAGCCAAGTTGTTGTGGATTTACCATTACGAGTACACAACGAGGAACTTTGGTGAAATGAATGGGTGTAAAAAAATTGATCCATCTTGTGCCGCCAGCTGAATCTGAATGTGGTCAATGAGAATCAGTTGTGACGAGGCATGCCGGATAGAGACTAGCCAAGAGATTTAAACAGGATAGAGACTAGCCAATATATCCTTGAACCTGTAAACCTAAAATAATGTACTCTCACTAAAAAGTTGTTACAACATTCAAACCCTCAGTAAAGTGAGTGAGTGAATATGGTTTTACACCGCTTTAAGCAATATTCCAGCAATATCATGGCGGGGAACACCAGAAATGGGCTTCAGATAATGTCCTCAGTAAAGGTGAGGTGAGGTGAAAGTGGGTTTAACGTCGTGCTTGAGAATATTTCGCTCATATGACGACGTGCATGCGTGTGTATGTGTATGTGCGGCTGCTTGTACTAGCCCAGACTGAAGCTGGTTTTATAGTGCTAGCTCACTGAGATACCATGCCGCAGTGAAGCATGAATACCCCACTCAGACACATTATACTGACTCCGAGCCGACCAGTCCTTGTTGTACCCATTAATGCCGAGCGCCAGGCAGGGACCAACAAGTACCATATTTTAACGTCTTTTGGTATGACGCGGCCGGGGATCGAACCCACGACCTTCCGCTCTCCGGGCGGAAGCTCTAACCACTACACCACGGAGGCGGTCTCCTCAGTAAAGCTTACAGTAAGTGATACTGTTGATATGTGAGACAATTTTCTAAAAATAAAGCATCAATGGCCAAACCAATGTCCTAAGCAAATCCCTGTTTTGACTAGAACCACGTGTAGTTCCTTTCAAGGTAAACAATTAACTTGCCTTTGCATGTGTTTGTAATAAGTGCAACCAGTGGGTGAGGTTTTCGTTTTACGCTGCTTTTAGTAATATTCCAGCAATATAACGGCGGGGACACCAGAAATGGGCTTCACATATTGTACCCATATGGGGAATCAAACCCTGGTCTTCGGCGTGACGAGCGGACGCTTTAACCACTAGGCTACCTCACCGCCCCAATAAGTGCAACCAACTGTAGAGGGGCAGGATACGCTCACCCTTTCGCGAACACCTTGTATGATCACTATTTGACTATATTCAATCACGCATGGCATGACACTGTCGGAATCGGATCTCTCTCATGGTATTTCTTATTAATATTATGTAAATGGTTATGTAGCTAGTTCAGTGTTATGATGCACAAGAAGTAAAGAGATCTACTACAATACATTTACAATTACACCTCACAAGGAAGGATGGAGAGGACATTGACACAATCGACCACGTGGTCGTATTATCGTGGGTGGACACAGTGTGAAGATCGTTGACTGCTGATACGGAGCTATAAGGTCAGGGAATGGGGGCATACTGAGAGCACGTCACTTATCTGAAAACACATTATTCAATGTCCGAGAAATAAATTATCTCTAACCGATCTCTGTAATTGAAAACATATTTGTCATGGGACGTTTAGTGGATGGTCCTTTAGTTTTCAAGTGCTCCGAGAAAATACCGCAGTCGTCAGCAATGAGTTAAACACTGTTTATGTAAGACGGAAAGTGTCGGGGTTGAATAATAAATCAGTGTAACCATAAACAGTGTTCTCACAGTGTTATCTTACATGTCGTTTCCTTATTGCTTTCCCTTCTGTTTTCAATGCTTTTGCGATGTTTCCGTCGTCGTGTTTGCTTTGAAGGGGAAGGTTTGATTCATGTGGTAAATGCAGATTAAGGTTGTATATTTGTTTGCTTGTCGTTTCAGCAACATGCCATCTGGATCATTTTTGTTTTTGTTTCTTTGTTGTATAACGTCGCCTTCAGCATGATTCCAGCCACATGGCTGCGGTCTGTAAATCGAATCTGGATCACACGATCCAGTCATTGAAATCAGGAGCATGTATATGCATACGACAACATGGATCAACCAAGTCAGGACGCCCGACACCCGATCTCATGATCCGGCTGCTGAAGACCAGCCCTATCCCGGATGTTTTCGGAGAAAATGGCGTCAGGGTAGCCAAGTGGTTAAAGCGTTCGCTCGTCACCCCGAAGGCCCGGGTTCGATTCCCCATAGGAATAGGCCTATTGCTAAAAGCAGCGTACAACTCCAGTTCGACATGCACGATACTGATGAATCAAAATGTCCACCCCAGACATTCGATTCCCCACATGGGTACAATGTGTGAAGCCCATTTCTGATGTCCCCCGCTGTGATATTGCTTCGTATTCCTGGAATATTGCTTAAAGTTGCGTAAAACTAAACTCACTCACTCACTTGCTCACTCTCCGAGATAAGAGCAGATATTGAGCATCCTGGAAAGTTTCCCCTAAAATGACATGTTCCATTAACCACTTTTAAATCTGGATCGTGCACACATAAAGGGCAGGTCACAGTGCATAGTCACACGAACATCTTCAATCATACCCGTCGTAAACGTCACTGAGCAACAGCAGATCAAACATCCATGGAGTGCGCCCCTCTTGAACGGCCCCTTTCGGTTAACTGGTTTTCAAGGTTCCCCCTTTCAACAAGGCCAAAACATACCGTTTTCAATTGTTCAACGCGCAATCATGAATTCCTGTAAAACATCAACGCGTGCTTGTTCTATTTCGACGCTGTTATGAAATTGGTACATGCTTTGAATCGGTATTCACCTCATTGTGATAGGACTGATGTCAGTTCAAATAATTTTCGTTAATTAAACGGAGTCGATTATGCAATCCTGTGAAATCAAATTCACCATATGCCTTAAAAATAGTGTATCCAATGGGTTAAGGTTTTTATAACTGAAGTAATTGAACTTGGAAGCAAACGTTTTAGCGGACGAGGTGACGATTCAAAATTTTACGCCGCCAATATCCCAGCATTAATACGGCAGTGTACACCAGAAATGAGCTTCACGCATCAGGTGTGTGTGTGTGTGTGTGTGTGTGTGTGCGTGCGTGCGTGTGCGTGCGTGCGTGCGTGCGTGCGTGCGTGCGTGCGTGTGTGTGTGAATTCATGAAAAGTATTGAAAAGCAAAATAAAATTGTAGTTATGGAAAGGTAGATATTAGTTCCTACACCCCTGCGCATTAAACCCATGTGGGGAATCTGACCCGGGTCTTTAACCACTAGGCTACCCCTGTTAAAAGAAAGTGATTTGGGTTTAACGCCACAGTTTTCCATTTCTATCACGGCATATCAGTTTAATGTGGGAAGAAGCTGGCCTGATTCGGTTCTCTGACGCTGATCAGTTTACTGAAACCCACGTGTATGGCGCTGACAAACCTAGCAATACACTCGAGCCGAACCGGGATTCTCGTCGTCATCATCATCATCATCATCATCATCATCATCGCGTGCCAAGGGGCCGCAACTCCGCACAGCAAATAATGAGGCCACAGACGGCAAGGTTACCCGGCCGTGCCCCTTAAGTTTAAGAAACGATCAACGGAATGAAAAAAAAGGTTACGGCAAACAGGAAATTTAACTTGCTGCCACATAGCAAAGCGAGAAGCCAAACTATGTTTATAGCACTGCTTGTGCATAGGCGGGGAATCAAGAAGGGTGGGGTGCGCACGCATCCCCCTTGAAAGTTTATTCAATGACCATTGAAACTCGGGTGAAAATGAAGTGTGCACCCTCCCTTTTCTCAATAGTGTGCACCCCCACCCCTTTCTCAAAAAGCTGTATCCGCCTCTGTTGTGTGCAAAAAGATTGTCACATGTGCACCATGTTGTTTACAACACAGCTACATATCCCATTCTGCATGTAATGCACGTGCAGCACGCAGTCTCGTGATATACGTAGTCCTTTTGATCCAGTGGTGCTATTTCATTGGATATTAACCTTTAGTGTTTTCTGTTACATATCTGCTTTATTTATACAATAAATCTATACTAGGAAAATAAAGATAAACTACTTAATTACTTTACCATCCTGTTACATAACGCAGTGACTACATCGCCGCATCCAACGATTTAATTGGATGCTGCTATCTATCCCATAAAATGCGTGGAGGTACCTTAAGCAAATAAATATCTCGGGCGAAGAAAATCAGACACGGGAGCTTAAAAGAGGCCATTACCCGCGGCATGTAATCTGTCGACTGACGCACATCCCCTGTGGCATCATGGCAGCGTTGTCTTGCACGTGCAGTAGTGGTCCACGTCACTGTCATGGGCATACTGAGAGCACGTCACTTATCTGAAAACACATTATTCAATGTCCGAGAAATAAATTATCTCTAACCGATCTCTGTAATTGAAAACATATTTGTCATGGGACGTTTAGTGGATGGTCCTTTAGTTTTCAAGTGCTCCGAGAAAATACCGCAGTCGTCAGCAATGAGTTAAACACTGTTTATGTAAGACGGAAAGTGTCGGGGTTGAATAATAAATCAGTGTAACCATAAACAGTGTTCTCACAGTGTTATCTTACATGTCGTTTCCTTATTGCTTTCCCTTCTGTTTTCAATGCTTTTGCGATGTTTCCGTCGTCGTGTTTGCTTTGAAGGGGAAGGTTTGATTCATGTGGTAAATGCAGATTAAGGTTGTATATTTGTTTGCTTGTCGTTTCAGCAACATGCCATCTGGATCATTTTTGGTTTTGTTTCTTTGTTGTATAACGTCGCCTTCAGCATGATTCCAGCCACATGGCTGCGGTCTGTAAATCGAATCTGGATCACACACATCCAGTGATTGAAATCAGGAGCATGTATATGCATACGACAACATGGATCAACCAAGTCAGGACGCCCGACACCCGATCTCATGATCCGGCTGCTGAAGACCAGCCCTATCCCGGATGTTTTCGGAGAAAATGGCGTCAGGGTAGCCAAGTGGTTAAAGCGTTCGCTCGTCACCCCGAAGGCCCGGGTTCGATTCCCCATAGGAATAGGCCTATTGCTAAAAGCAGCGTACAACTCCAGTTCGACATGCACGATACTGATGAATCAAAATGTCCACCCCAGACATTCGATTCCCCACATGGGTACAATGTGTGAAGCCCATTTCTGATGTCCCCCGCTGTGATATTGCTTCGTATTCCTGGAATATTGCTTAAAGTTGCGTAAAACTAAACTCACTCACTCACTTGCTCACTCTCCGAGATAAGAGCAGATATTGAGCATCCTGGAAAGTTTCCCCTAAAATGACATGTTCCATTAACCACTTTTAAATCTGGATCGTGCACACATAAAGGGCAGGTCACAGTGCATAGTCACACGAACATCTTCAATCATACCCGTCGTAAACGTCACTGAGCAACAGCAGATCAAACATCCATGGAGTGCGCCCCTCTTGAACGGCCCCTTTCGGTTAACTGGTTTTCAAGGTTCCCCCTTTCAACAAGGCCAAAACATACCGTTTTCAATTGTTCAACGCGCAATCATGAATTCCTGTAAAACATCAACGCGTGCTTGTTCTATTTCGACGCTGTTATGAAATTGGTACATGCTTTGAATCGGTATTCACCTCATTGTGATAGGACTGATGTCAGTTCAAATAATTTTCGTTAATTAAACGGAGTCGATTATGCAATCCTGTGAAATCAAATTCACCATATGCCTTAAAAATAGTGTATCCAATGGGTTAAGGTTTTTATAACTGAAGTAATTGAACTTGGAAGCAAACGTTTTAGCGGACGAGGTGACGATTCAAAATTTTACGCCGCCAATATCCCAGCATTAATACGGCAGTGTACACCAGAAATGAGCTTCACGCATCAGTGTGTCAGGTGTGTGTGTGTGTGTGTGTGTGTGTGCGTGCGTGCGTGCGTGCGTGTGTGTGTGAATTCATGAAAAGTATTGAAAAGCAAAATAAAATTGTAGTTATGGAAAGGTAGATATTAGTTCCTACACCCCTGCGCATTAAACCCATGTGGGGAATCTGACCCGGGTCTTTAACCACTAGGCTACCCCTGTTAAAAGAAAGTGATTTGGGTTTAACGCCACAGTTTTCCATTTCTATCACGGCATATCAGTTTAATGTGGGAAGAAGCTGGCCTGATTCGGTTCTCTGACGCTGATCAGTTTACTGAAACCCACGTGTATGGCGCTGACAAACCTAGCAATACACTCGAGCCGAACCGGGATTCTCGTCGTCATCATCATCATCATCATCATCATCATCATCGCGTGCCAAGGGGCCGCAACTCCGCACAGCAAATAATGAGGCCACAGACGGCAAGGTTACCCGGCCGTGCCCCTTAAGTTTAAGAAACGATCAACGGAATGAAAAAAAAGGTTACGGCAAACAGGAAATTTAACTTGCTGCCACATAGCAAAGCGAGAAGCCAAACTATGTTAATAGCACTGCTTGTGCATAGGCGGGGAATCAAGAAGGGTGGGGGTGCGCACGCTTTCCCTTGAAAGTTTATTCAATGACCATTGAAACTCGGGTGAAAATGAAGTGTGCACCCTCCCTTTTCTCAATAGTGTGCACCCCCACCCCTTTCTCAAAAAGCTGTATCCGCCTCTGTTGTGTGCAAAAAGATTGTCACATGTGCACCATGTTGTTTACAACACAGCTACATATCCCATTCTGCATGTAATGCACGTGCAGCACGCAGTCTCGTGATATACGTAGTCCTTTTGATCCAGTGGTGCTATTTCATTGGATATTAACCTTTAGTGTTTTCTGTTACATATCTGCTTTATTTATACAATAAATCTATACTAGGAAAATAAAGATAAACTACTTAATTACTTTACCATCCTGTTACATAACGCAGTGACTACATCGCCGCATCCAACGATTTAATTGGATGCTGCTATCTATCCCATAAAATGCGTGGAGGTACCTTAAGCAAATAAATATCTCGGGCGAAGAAAATCAAACACGGGAGCTTAAAAGAGGCCATTACCCGCGGCATGTAATCTGTCGACTGACGCACATCCCCTGTGGCATCATGGCAACGTTGTCTTGCACGTGCAGTAGTGGTCCACGTCACTGTCATAAAGTCGCATCGTGCAGTCCTGTTGTAAGACTTTGATTAGTGTTGTTTATTTTACTTCCAGAATGCACGTGTAACACGTGTTTCCGGTTTTCAGTCGAAACTGCATTTTTGTTGTTTGTTTCAGGTTAAAAACTAAAATGAACGACTTTTGGAGTTTATTTATAGTCGTTATGGGTATCTGTGTACATTTCTGTGTTTGTTTGTGTTGTTTAAAGGCGTTGATGAGCGTTGTGTTATTTACCAGAAATTTACTCTATAGGAAATGAGGGAATAAATACGCTTCCCCTCCCTCCTACAAATACTCAGACGGATCTGATTAAGGTAACGAGCCTCAGCATTATAAATAGCACCGGTCATTTCACGCTTCATGTATACAGTAAACACGAATATGTATTTTGGGCATATATGATCCACTGATAGCATGCTTGAGGTGGTTAACACGGCAGCTGTTTTTCTCCTGAAGTGGATAGGTAAGAAATGGTCACAATTTATCACGATTCATAGCAATAATTCATCGTCGATGCTGTTGCAGAAATCTGTGTGTTCTGCTGTCGTTCCTGCTGCCGCTGACGGCGTCCAGTGAGAAGATCAAGCTGGGGTCATTCCGCGACCAGATCCTTGACCAGCACAATGAGTACCGACGGGAGGAGAGGGCGTCCAACATGTATCAAATGGTCTGTTCCACCGCTGTGCTTGGATCCAGTCAATAATATCCACTTTATACCCAATACTATCAGATGTGAATCGTAGCCTGATCATTAAACAATGTCTAGTATCCATCATCGTGTCCACATCAAGAACACCAAGTCAAAACATTGATAACACAGCAGTCTCGTTTCCTACTGACTGGGTTCCGTCCTATTGCGCAACCTAGTACAATAACCAGTCCAGAATTCTGAGACAAATTCATTCAACTGGATACATAAATATTAATCAGTATTGTTTGATACATCAAACCACTTGTATATTGCAACACTACGCTCCTTCTAATCCTTGCAAACACGTCGTGCAGCGTGCTCTGACAAACGGAAATCGTGGAAATCTCAAAACGAGGCTCTGCCGCCAGAAAGGTTTGGCGGTCTGGTACGGACTTGATATTATATCAGTCATATTGTCCGTTACAAAACTACACTGAATAAGCGAAAAAAACACATAACAGGTGTAACCAGTGAGCCAGATGAATTGTGAATCATTTTACGACCTCATCAAACTGGGGCAGTCTGTGACGTATTAGTTAAGGTCATGCTGCCTACACCTCGCCAATAAATACAGAAATACGACGTTATTAAAGTTTAAAATTAAAACTTACTTGTAAAAACCATTTTCTTATGAAACAAGGAATTGGAATTCAGTGTAACCATAGTTGTTTGTTTCTTTTCACTTTCACACATGAAAATTCGGATCGGCTGAAAAGTAGGTCATTGTCTGAATAGGTTAATGAGACTCATGTTTCGGTTTGTGCTTCCGCATTCATGGCCGCATCAACACTACCTGCATCAAACATCACATGCATTAATCACCACGCCCACATCAAGCATCACGTGCATCAATCGCCACGCCCACATCAAACATCACATGCTTCCGTCACCATGCCACATCAAACATCACATGCATCCGTCACCACGCCCACATCAAACATCACATGCATCCGTCACCACGCCCACATCAAGCATCATATGCATCAATCACAGACCCCTGCATCAAACATCACATGCATCCGTCACTTTATCAGGTGGATATTGAGATTGTACGACGACGGCAGAATAGCATGTTTGAATGTCCATGCCACTGACGTAGAAAAGTAGGGCAGGGGCCAAGCAACAATGTCACAAACTCAATATCCACTCAATAATGGATACGCTGAAATCCAGCAATGGTCTGTGCAGTCATCACTGTACATAGTCCTGTCTTGGCGTTGTGACGCGTGAACGTCGTGCACATAGGCAATCGGCAGCTTCCGTATTGTTGATACCGTCTCAACAGGGCTGAAATGGGGTTTCCGTGGCAATGGAAATGCGCAGCCACTAGACGTTGAGACATTCTCCCACGGACCATTCCAGTAGCCCCATGACGTTGTGCAGTCGTGAGTCGTGGCATGATGTGCATATGGTTCAGAGGTCGTTGAATGGTTTTGAACGGTCAAACGTCAAGCGATCAGGCTTCCCAAATCGACAGAATATAAACGACATTTATATGAGCACCGTTTATCGCACCTGCACAAACATATTGCACCACTGACGTCAGCTCACTAACTACTTTGTTTCTCTCTTTGTGTACATATGTAGTTCCCGATATATTTTAATTTCTTATTTGCACAGTTTCTTTCAGTGGCAAGTATATATTCATGTTCACTGTCACATCCACAACACAGCACCCGTGAAGATCCGGGTTAGAATATTGATCTTCAGTAACCAATGCTTGTCGTAAGAGGCGACTAACGGGATCTGGTGGCCAGGCTCGCTGACTTGGTTGACACATGTCATCGTATCCCAATCGATGATCAAGCTGTTGATCACACGATTGTCTCGATTATTTACAGACCGCCACCATATAGCTGGAATACCGCTGAGTGGGGCGTTAAACAACAAACATAAGAAAGAAGTTTGAATGCCTTTGTGTGAAGACACCATACACTTTAGGAATGTAGTAAATTTACACTCATTGTCATAAACACCTTCTTGTTCCTTGCAGAACTGGAATGAAACTTTGGCGGAGCAAGCTGAGCGATGGGCAGACAGGTGCGTATTCAAGCACGAGATGAAGAGCGGAATGGGGGGAGAATCTGGCGTTCGATACCCGGAAGTTCGACACTTCCAAGCTGCTTGACGGCTTAATGAAGGGATGGCATGACGAGAAGAGGACGTGGAAGTACGGAAGTCAGTCGTGCGGCTTCGCTTGTCATTTTACACAGGTAACGTTAAGGTTACATGTAGTTAAGGCAATCTTCAAACCCTCTCCCCACACGTTGCTTAATCCCAAACATATTTTGTCACGTGTTTCATAAGGTCGTCCAGCCTTTGGGCATCGCTCGATGGCTTCCTTTAAGTTCTTCTTTGGCGGGGAAAATAGTTATTGTGGTTTCTCAGCGAATACATATATAATCTCTTTTGACTGCTTTAGGGATATTCGTATCCGTGCCTCTATCACGAAAGGAACAAGGCCTCAAAACAAAAGTGAGTTAGTGAGTAAATATTGCTTTATGCCTCATCAGCAATCCTGCGGCTGCTCGCAGCGATGAATGCGTATTATCGCTCTACGTTAGAAGCGGTGTCATACATCAGAAATATATGTCGGGTTTTGAAACAGTGACAAAATATAAAAGTATTGCGGTTCTGAAATAACATCTACAAGGAGTACATTTAATAACTGAACTTGAACAAAACAAACAATATCAAACGTTACTAGACAGAAGACACTGAACGAACCATTGCACACTTTAGGACCAAAACACAACTGTGATACTGGTACAGTGTACTACAGTGATAACGAATCCAAAGGGACTACTAAGTTCGTTACTTCGTTATAGCTCACCCTTGAAGATCCGGGTTAGAATTGGTCTTCAGTAACCAATGCTTGTCGTAAGAGGCGACTAACGGGATCGGGTGGTCAGGCTCGCTGACTTGGTTGATACACGTCATCGTTTCCCAATTGCGTAGATCGATGCTCATGCTGTTGATCACTGACTTGTCTGGTCCAGACTCGATTATTTACAAACCGCTGCCATATAGCTGGAAAATTGCTTGGTGCGGCGTAAAACTCACTCACCCACTCATTATAGCTGCTCTTCGTTATATTCATTTCGACTAAAATATACAGCAAGTGTACGGTGCCCAAAACTATGGAATCCGAGAAGGGACATTGTCGCTATGTCGCATTTTCGCCCTCTCAAAAACAAGTAAAGTGAGGCAAAATAAACCAAAACGCGACACGCGACAATGCGACAAATGGGCGAAATGTCGCGTTGTCGCGATGTCGCGTGTTGCGTTTTGGTTAATTTTGCTTGTATTTGAGAGGGCGACAACGCGACAATGCGACATAGCGACAATGTCCCTTCCAGGATTCCATACAAAACAATCATCTTATCCGTCATTTCGTTATAAGCTTGTTCGTTATAAACATAGTTTACCATATACAATACATCACCATGGTATAACCATTTCTTGTTTGATTCATTCTTAGGCACCATCATACACTTTCTTTTAGTGTATGGTTTGACATTTCCTTCAGCAGTATTCCTGCTATATCACGGGGTAACATTAATATTACTATGTGATGTGAACTGAACCCTTTTCATTGGTGATTAATTGGTATAATCTGCTGGGTACCCACCGCCCGATGGTTTTCCATTGAAGAAAAAAATGGCTCTTTTACCAGTATAATGTCCCTGGCGACATGCAGGGTGAAATATGTGAACATCGTTCAGCAGCCACCACATGACGTTTGTCATGAATGGCGACTACCCGGGCATGGGGTACATTCAGGGTAGGCAGACATATCGTCTTCGTCTGGTGACGTCATTACGACAATGTGTCGATGTGCGTCGATGTGTGAGGACGCCCGTCAGCCTCGGTCTAGGGTGTGTAAGTCCAGGTACATTGGTTTCACCAACTGAGCGACTGACTGAGTTGGATTTATCGCTGCTGTTAGGAACATTCCAGCTCTACCAAGGCTGTGGGCTTCATGTGAGAGGATAGCCCGGAGTGCTACAGGTCACAAAAATTTACCATTTCGGTGAAACTCAGACCACGTGTATGACGCTTAAAAACGTAGAGGGTGGGATTCGAACTCCATACTATTGGCTTGTCCAGCGGCCGCTACCCTCTACAGCCGTGATCCGGTTTATAGTTCTAAATTATGGTTAAATAATACGTCTGTGTGGTACATTGCCCATCTTATTCCACTCATAATCTACTGTTCGAATCAAGTGGCGATTAAACGAATGGCATCTCGTCTTTATAAAGAACACGTCTACCCAACTAGGTTTTTGGCTGGACACATTTAAGTCTACCCTGTGACTGATCAACCTGAACAGTCAAGCTGAACTATTCTCATAAATGGCGTTTAATCAAACTCAAATGACCTTACCTCTCTTCACCCGACCAGACATTTCTTAAAAGGTTAATTCCGAAATGATGAGAGATGTTTCATTATTTTGATGCAGACTTTGGTAATACATGGGCTACACGCCGACGAGGTGCTTGTTCTATATCGGATGCAGATGTAAGGAGTTATTAATGAGATTTGTTTCTGGATGGTTGGTTCCGGAAGTGCATATATCCTGCACGAAATCGACTTTCCATCCTCCCGCCATGCACGGGTGCTCCCTTCGTTATACAGTGCATAGTTCTCCAACACCAGTTAAGTTAATGTATTCAAACCGTGTTAACTGTTGTCACCTGCCACCGGAAGTGCAGCCATTTGTGGCAGACGATTACCACCAGCGTTGTGTAATTAGGAGAACAAAATATCTTTATACACTCCTGGTTCTAGTACTCCTCGCACTATGTGATTTGAAATATGAACATTTTCTCGATTTTCCTGTTTCCTAGCTTCTAAATGATTTGTTCAGAAATATGCCCCAAATGATTAGTTAGTTGGTGTTAGGTGAAAAAGTGAATGAGTCGTATAATATACCAAAACATCAACGTGTTTGTGTTGATAAGAGAAACGAAGACACCGTTTAATGGAACCTAGTAAGTAAATACTTTGGTGTACACAGCTAATGTAAGCCGGGTCCTACTGTCCATGTAGTTGTTCAAAGAGCTGCGTCCACTGGTAACTAATGAAGGATGTTGTTTTTAAATTGCAATCTACATAATACGGGGCAAACATCCTGATGTTGAACGCAACGTATACAAAGCACAGGGAACAGTATACTTCGTGAGGACATATTACTGACTCCACTGTCTTCTCCCCAGCTTGTCTGGCACTCCACCAATGCTGTTGGGTGCGCGGCTACACGATGCGGGCAACTGGGTGGGCTCATAGGGTCCCAGGTCAGGCACGCCTTCTACCTCGTCTGCTTCTACTACCCCAGGTGCGTACATCAATCTGACAGATCATCTGACCCAGTTTAAATACCTTTATGACTGACTGAGTATGGTCTTACGCCGCTTTTAGCAATATTCCAGCAATATCACGGCGGGGAACACCAGAAATGGGCTTCACACATTGTACCCATGTGGGGAATCGAACCCGAGTCTTCGGCGTGACGAGTGAACGCTTTAACCACTAGGCTACCCCACCGCCCCATACCTTTATGTCTTTGTCAGCTCCAGTACACAATGATTTGGAGGTTATGACCTGTGTGGATTAGTTGTAAGGAAATCGAAAAAACGTCCACTTTGATGAAACGAAAACCGTAATCATATACAGTCAAACCCCGTTGTGTCGAATTCGTCGGGACCAAGGGGAAAGTTTTCCGTATGTTCGACACATCCGTCAGCATAGAAATGACCAAGTACTGTAATTTGATCTCACTTCCAGCTGCTCCTGAAAACTGAAAACACATCATTCAAGTATTAACATTTGCTTTTGACGATGAAATGTATATTCTTTCAAGTCGTTTAGCTTCCTTAAAGGTCGCACACAATGTATGATAATTCCCTATGTATGCTGCAGAGGCAACTGGATGGGCGAGGTGCCTTACATCCCAGGCAGAGCCTGCTCCAAGTGTGAGAAGGGATCCACATGTTCCGAGGAGCTGTGTGAAAGCGGCGGAGATGGCGGGGCTCAGGTAGCGGCAGCTCCAGCTCCGGCAGGTGGGTCAGTAGTCGACAGGTACACCAGGACATTGGTAGTCCAGCCCCGGCAGGTGGGTCAGTAGTCGACAGGTACACCAGGACATTGGTAGTCCAGCCCTGGTAGTACTAGAACCTCGGCAGTTTTGGTATTGGAGCCTCGGTAGTCCTGCCCTGATAGTACTGGAACCTCGGTAGTCCAGACCTGTAGTACATGAACCTCGGTAGTCCTGCCCTGGTAGTACTGGAACCTCGGTAGTCCAGCCCTGTAGTACATGAACCTAGGTAGTACGACCCTGGTACTACATGAATCTCGGTAGTCCGGCCCTGATATTACTGGAACCTCGGTAGTACGACCCTGGTACTAGATGAACCTCGGTAGTACGACCCTGAGTAGATATTTTCTTCCAACCTGATCGGTGTGACCCTTTTCCATGGAAATCTGTAAGACCCTCCTGGAACCGCATTATCTCCACCCGTTTCTGTTGAAACTGGTTGCTCTTGTATCCTCATTCGACTTTTTACCGGTTGTTTTGGAAACTATCCTCTTCGAAATGTATTCATCTTCAATTGGTGGCTAAAGGCCTGTAACTGTTTTTCATCATCTATACATATTTGTTTCCATTACTTTCATGACAATAATTATTCCAGCACTGACCTTAAGGGAGCCATTGCGCAAGTCGAAGAGTCACGTTTCCTTCATCAGAAAATCCAGTCGGTTCGAGACCTTCTCTCATGGGTCGGGAGCCAATCGGAAGACGGTATCTCGTGGTACGAGCACTCTTCACAGATCTGGACCAATCACGCTCGATCGTCTCCGAGGCCCCCTATCTCTTAGAGCGGAAGGTCTCGTATCTGATCAGGGAACGGCTCTGGCTGCTAAACAGCCCCGACAGTTGGCCTACTCTTCCGCCAGAGAAGTGAACTACAAAGTGAGCAAGAAGAACAAACCCAAACGCCGTAGAAACAGATGCAAGGATAGGCTTCCTGCTTGCTGGAAGTGGTCAGACAGATGTAACGGCAACAGAGCTATCAGGATCATGTGCCCCAAGTCATGTGATGCTTGTGAGATGGTGCTTGCTTTGGTTGACGGAAGACTAGACAACAAGAGTCAGGGTTCACACAGCACTGGGGAGAAGAAGCAAGTACGGACTGGTTCCATTGGGCAGCGACGAGGGATCTCTCGCTCTTCCAGGTATACCGTCTACGGCTATCTTCCCGTAGCGATTCTAGTGTTTTCATGGTCCCTGGAGTCATCGTTCCCAGATTCGGAAAATCGTTCTCATGATTTCACTCAATGTGTTTCTGGATTGGCTGTAATTATTTAGTGTCAAGATATGGCATGTATATTGCCGACTTGCATCCAACAATATGTGCTTGACCGAACGTTGACCATTCAATAGTTAATTTATGTGATGAAACAAGGAGTTGGTATATCTGAGTGCATCAATAGTGTGAATCCTGTTACAAGCATAAAAAAGTGGTGTAAGTTCTCTAGTAGTTAATATCTCGGTACATTAAATTATATTCTCACGTTAAATTCGAATTAAGTTGGCGTTGTCTTTGGGTCAGGACATGCCTACCCTTTTAGGGCGAACACCCGATGTCGTTAGACTCCTTACTCATTTGCAGTGTCCATTCATAGTATTTTATCCGCTGCTTTGCAATTCATGAAGCTTGTTTCAGTGTTTGATCGAACTTATTAAACGCTTAGCTATAATGCGATGCTAATAATGTCATGATAAACGAGAATCGTTCTTTGAAGATAGGGTGACAATGGCGACTCATACATTTCTCGGCCTCTTTATAGAAACAGGCACCATCCCAGTGGCCGTCGGCGTCATCAGCCTGAAACAGCTACAACCAACCGACGTCAAACTCCAGCACGAAAACTTGACAACGTCCGTCAAAATGGAGGTCAGATGAGCAGACGACAGAGTTACAACAGCAGAAGACAGATACGTCGTCATCACAGTCAACAGTCGAGTCGGGAAAGTCGCTACGGGCAACGTCACGTCACTGGGCGACGTCATCATCGACCCCGACAACACAACCAGGGAGCCAGCAGGCACACACAACACAGGACCGTTCAGCGGACGAGAGGTCAAGATATTAAAAACAAACATACTGACTCTGCGCAGCACCGGAAGCAGCAAAACGCAGTATTACCTCAGAAGGATAACCGTGAGTGAATTCCCTTGGAGAATAGCCTGTACTAACCAACATTATAAACGATGCTCCGATAATCACTAAAGGTTATTTCTGAAACAGAGCTTTGAGTTCCAGCTCACTATATTTTCACATAAAACTATAGTGTATTTTCATACCCGCCTTCTTCATTCTTGACATTTCATTCTCTTGTTGTTAACCAAAAATGTCTTTGTCAGTTATGAATAGTCTGTTTTCTTCACTAGCGTATCCATTTACAGGCAGCGGAGGCATGTCTGAGTTTAGACCAAGCTGAAAATGACGATAACCAAACTGTCAAAAAAGCATTTTCAACTCAACAAATGTATGATTGTGTACTTACTGCTCTTCTATTTTGTGTCTGGTTTCAGCTTTCTGCACCGACAACGCAAGTTACGCTGCCCGGTGTGTGTACTGGGCGAAGACTGGGTTCTGTCGGGAAAACTACATGATGCGAGACCTCTACTGTAAGAAGAGTTGCGGAAACTGCTAGCCAGTCAATATTTGATAGTTTAGACAATTCAGTTGTGACACTATGGTGTATTGTGACGTCTTTATACAAGACTGGTGAAGTCGTGATGGTATCTGTAACTAAGATAGAAGGTTGTTGCCTCCCCTTATGTTTGAGGTCGAGGGTATAAGTCGAGGGTATAAGGTGTGGTTAGTTTTCAGCTGGAGATATAGCTGTGATGTACACAAAATATGAGTGTTTTGGTTTGTTTGTCAATTTTATAAGACCATTGTCATTAAAAATAAACTATTAAACAAACACAAAATAGAGCCAGAAAATTCAATTGTGGGCTGATAGCTGAAGACTGACTGACTGAGTTTAGTTTTACGCCGCTTTTAGCAATATTCCAGCAACATCACGGCGGGGGAAACCAGAAATGGGCTTCACACATTGTACCCATGTAGGGATTCGAACCCGGGTCTTCGGCGTGACGAGCCAACGTTTTAACCACTAGGCTACCCCACCGCCCTTGATAGCTGAAGACGCTGAAGATGATTTACTGCACGAGTGTAAGCCTCCTGTTCCCAGTAAAGACAACAGAATTACTGGCAGGCTGACTTGTGTCCGATGCAGCTAAATGGAGACGGGGCACTGCGGATTGGATTTATCAAAATAATCTGTCAAAACATTTGAGTTTGACCTGTGGACAGATTAGTTTCATTTGGGAGTGTATCACCCTATACGTTTCAAAATCTAAGCTATGTTATGACATACAGTCCTAATTTCAAATATCTTCTATTGAAGATTTGTTGATTGTGTGTTCACATATAAACATGTACCTATAAATGTTATATGTACATACTGCAGTATTCCTGTGTATTGTGTTGCTATTCAATCTGTGTTTGATTACACTGTATACAAGATGTGTGCATCTCACTAACTTGTCGTTCATATTGATAACCCTAGCTGCGAACTGGTTCATTTATTATTGTTACTCTTTTTCCATGGTTGAAACCAAAGGTCGACACTTAAAAGCAATAGATCATGATGAGTTGCCTCCCTTTATCTGATTTCACCAAGCAGTTGACAACAGCAGCGAAACGGTGGCAGGTATCACTTATTGTCACACAAAAAAAACGGAAAATATTTTGGGCATCACTTATTATTATCATATATTGATTGTCACGTAACACATATTTTAAATTAAAATTAACTGACAAAAAGTAATAACTGCATACATGTACAGTAGCTCTATATAAAGATATGGTTGCATTTGTGATATATTACTTATATCCTTGCATTTTGTATACTCGCGTGCATTGTAGAGACACACATCATCACGTGTCTTTAAGTGTTTAGTGGAACGTGGTTAACATAACCCTACACGCTATAGTGAATATTGTGAAATAAAACGATATTTTGCTATGAACGCAGTCTTATGTTTTGTTTGCGATGTAAGGCTGGGTTCACGCTTTCCCCGTTACTTGTGCGAGATGCAACTGGGTTTGTTTTATCTAGAACTTAACCGGTGGTTATGTAAACTGAGGGGCAAAAACAGGACTTCAAGTGTTGAGGAGAGGCAATGAACACAATCATTTGTCATTTCACATGAGTGAATGAGTGAGTTTAGTTTTACGCCGCACTCAGCAATATTCCATGTATATGGCGCAATTGGGAACCGATGACATGTGTCAACCAAGTCACCGAGCCTGGCCACCCGATCCCGTTAGTCTTAAATGAATGAATAAATGGTTTATTCTCACGAAGATCACATTAGTGACATAGAGAAAAAAAATACAAATGTTCTTACCACAAGCATGGGTTACTGAAGATCAATTCTAGCCCGGTTCTTCACTGGTCCATTTCACATGAAAAAAGAGCCACATACTTCGCGGAAAACATTCAACAAATCGTGTGTTCAACAAAAGCTGAATTGTGACACATGATGTATTACAGCCACCTGGTGTCCTTTAAATGTTGCATTAGTGAGGTTATTATTGCTCAGAACATGAACAACTTCATTTTTTTAATATGCTCCTGAGAAGCACTAGCCTACACTCAGAGCTCCAGATAAGATTTAGCTCATGTGGGTACTGTACCCACTGTATTTTTTTGGAGTGGGTATTATAAATGTTGAGTGGGTATTTCATTTTCCGTTACCCACTGCTTTCAAATATGTGCGTATTTCAGTCATTTTACTCACCTAAGTATTATGTGACTGAGTAAGTTTACTAAGCAGGTATGTTCTGCCTTATGTCATACCTAATCAAAACCAACTTAAATGAAATGGAAATGATTTCATAAAAAATCACTGATCCTATACTGACAGTACAATACTAGTCCTATACTAACAGTACAACTTGATAGCAATCGATGTCTTTTCATTACGCAAGCGATTTTTATAAATATATTCCGTACGCATTTGTTTTAAACTTTTTGCGTATCTAACATTTTAAATGCGTAATTGGTACGCAACAATTATTTTTTCAATGCGTAATTGGAAATTTTATATGCGTATTTTACCCGGATACGCAGCTTATCTGGGCCTCTGGGACTACACTGTAATACACAATAATGACAATCCTGGAATTATAAGTCCATCTATAATTAGGTATTTGTTATTGTTTCAATTGAAAAACTTAGGTGTATGTCAGATCTAAATGTCGATCTGATTAGAAAAAAATCTGTAAGCAAATTCAAATCTTTCCACTGTATCACATTTTCTACAAACAATAGAAACTTAGGTTCGAACCGGCCTTCATCAAGGCGTTATAAGATATACGTATACAAATGGGTGAGTTTTGTTTCATCTGTAATGTCGGAGTCCGCTATGGAGAGTAACCAACGAGTTTCCAGGATTCCCAGCATCCTATGTGATGGAATTGTGTTTTTTCAAGGGACTGAAAGCAGCCATTCACAAATAACAGGTAATCCCTAATTCTAATATGGCATTTTATGTGTAATTTATTCAAGATTCAAGAGAAGACGACGCGTCTGTGGTTGCTGATTCGGGCCCTCGCCGGAGAAATCCAGGCGTGTCAAATGCACAGAGCAATCCATTGAAGACAACCTATTACATGTAGTTAGATGACGTAATATTTACAATTTGTGACGTCAAGGACAATGGATGACGTGATATCATATTTTTCTCAACAATGAGGGATTGTGAGGTTATACGGTTCCAGTTAACCATTCGGCTAAAATGATTGCTAAAATGTAAATGTGCAGAATACAGAGGTTATACCCTTATCGGTAATTTATAGAGGATATTTCATGTGACTTGTAAAATATGATGTATCTGTCATCGAGTGAAGGAAAAATATATGACGTTCTTCACGTCAAAACATTGAATGAGTATAAATATATCATATTTCACTATACATGTTGGATATTCCATTTCTTTATATGCTTCCAAATTTGTTTGATTAAATCTAAGCATTCTTTATCCGAAAAATTAGATTAACAAAATCCAAATTCTTCCAGTAAACTAAAGACTGTTCACTTCCTTGTTCGGGCACACAGACAATACACAGTTCCGTACTCTAAAATAAAACAAACATGTCTGTACCAGTTGCTATCTTAAAATCAGCACTCATACTACTTTCCATCAAACGATCCTTTTGGTCTTAGCGTAAACGTCAAAACGCGGTGCTGGCGCACGAATACATAACAACCATAAACAAACATGGCGGGCCGAGAAAACGGCAAGAGAGCGATTGATAGAAAAAAATCATCTGTTCACTGTGTCAGTAAACATGGATACAGGTAACGACCGCTCCCAATAAAGTGAATCAAATTCACTTCTACAAAAAAAATCAGTTTTGAACGCTGTCAGCGCGTAACTGAAGTGTTTTCAACAGAGGTAAACTGGCTCGAAGCGAGGCGTGGACCCGACGCAACACACTGAGGGACACTCTCGGGTCGCTCTCGCTTCGTGCAGGTGCACTGAATGACGCGGTGATCAGGTGAGAGATGGAGGGTTCGTCATACAATGCCGTGGTTTGCTGACCAAATGAATTTGTTGACATGTATTATGTTTACATTGTCACCTATTATGTTGTGTAACAAGACACTGGACAGAAAACTTCGCTGAGCCACGAAGTATTTTCACTGTAGTGAACGTATCAAATTTCTGCACTGCAGTAAAAAGTAAGATCACTTTTCTCAAACTCTTTCGCACTTGAGAATATAATACAGTCCGGTTTTGTCACGGTGGCCTGTCAATGATCAAGCCAGTGTATGATGTAGCAATATTCATCCACGTAAGGGACTATTCATAATCTATGGTTTGGGGGTATGATGATGATCGTAAAGGAGTGTTGTCACCCATTTTGTTCTGTGCAGGTAGTGGGGTCAGCAATTTTGTACACCTCAACGGTGTGTGTGTGTGTGTGTGTTCAGCAATTTTATACATAAATACTATTAAAAAATTATAAAATCATATGAAAGGTGATCGTATTAGTAAGTTGACCGTAATTCCTATACTTTTACCACTACGTACGATTGCTTTGCGAAACGGGCCCCCGGTCGTTTTAGGGACCGTTTCTAATTTGTGGCTAGTGGGGGTGATAATGATCTCAGTCTCTTGGTAGTTTTCGCACGACAAGCCATGTACATGGGACTCGTTGTAGTGTCCGATCCCCGCCGTTAATATTTGTAAATACTTAAAAATCTCTTCCATTTCATATTCCTTGCAACATGCAAATTATTAGTAGTTAATTCTGTTTTGAAGGTTCATATA
Organism: Haliotis rubra; assembly: GCF_003918875.1. NCBI lineage: Eukaryota > Metazoa > Mollusca > Gastropoda > Lepetellida > Haliotidae > Haliotis > Haliotis rubra. The sequence goes on along the minus strand of NW_025766002.1, from coordinate 2,285,282 downwards.
TAAAACTGGCCTGCAATGTACCGTACATTATATTTGAATTATTTTATTATTATTTCCTACTCCACCTGAAGAAGGGGCAAGAAACTTTGTGAAAAATAAATCAAGAAGTTGTTATCCATAAGATTTGTCCTTTATTAATTCCTACTTTGTTTTCAATTTGATTTTGATATTTGTATTTGTAGTTTATATTGGGGAGATGGGTAGATCTTTGGTTCTATTCCCGACTAGTTCGCAATGATTGAAGCATGGTTTTGATACCATACGAGCGCTATCTGTGATTTTAAAAGAGCTTCTCTTGCTATAACGAGCATAGAGTAACGTCCCTTTAATACAGAATACACGGCTTCGTCAGTCTTTTTTCGGTATTTGTTTTATCGATTCATTACCTATTTGTGCTGGAATGACTCGTGTGGTCAGAACTGGTGAGTGTCGCGGTCCTAGATCAGGGTAGTCTTGAGAGCAGCAATACCCAGATATCGTGTTCATAAACTGGTGCACTTGAATTCTTGCGCATGTGTGGCGTTCGAAGGGCAGGCCGGAACCAAGTCTGTGAACGCTTGATCTGTTACTAAATTTAGCTCGTTACTATTGACAGCAGAATTTGTAGCTAAAATTGCTTGGCGGGAAGTAAGGGGGTATAGCTCAGTGGTAGAGCATTCGACTGCAGATCGAGAGGTCCCCGGTTCGATCCCGGGTGCCCCCTTCAGTTTTTCCTATTTTTTTTATGTTAAAGAGAACTTCCCGAAGTAAATATCACTAATATGTAAGCACTGAAATAAATGTTATGTTATGCGTACATGTACTATAGAGAAACACCATTGCCTACACCGCGACGTGAGTGTAGTAGCAGGAAATTGAACCACAGAAGGTAGTAAGTATTAAAGAAAACCTATTTTTAACCTTCAAACGATTTCTTTTTCTACTTTTATTGTAAAATACTTCGTTATAACTGAACAAACAATTAATTGCTGAAACATGGGGACACGTATTTAACGAACAAATTACAACATAATCCGCTTATTAGGAAAATTTGGACGTTCAGCTTTTATTCATATATTTATTACAAACCTCAGTAGTACGATCACTCAAGGGGACTGTTTTCTTTTAATGAAAAGTGTATTCAGAAATATACCCAAAATGAATAGTTTGTTAGCCATGGCGAAAACATATCAGTGTGTTTTGTGGAAAATAGCCAAACGATTTTGGGGGGTTACTAGGTAATGTTCACGGTGTAAGGAAAATAAATAAGTAGTTACTTTTGACCATTGTTACACTGAGAATGGAGACAGGTTGGTGTAGTTGAATTGAAACATATTTCAGTTATACAAATCACTGAAAACAGTGATCCACACACGAGATCGTTCGCCTTTTGGTGTATCAAGACTTTGACATCGATACAATTTACAGATTTCTGACTTAGTATTACATGAATATTTACACCGTGTAGCGCAAATAATATTTAATGGTTGTATAGTTATAGCAGTGGTAATTTGGCTAAGGGGTGGCAGGCTACAGGGGAACCCCGATTATCAGGACAGGATCGTATCTACAAACAACAGACGCAAAAACACGCTGTTTGTACCATTAGACAGTGAGGTAGCCTAGTGGCTGAAACGTTCGCTCATCACACCGAAGACCCAGGTTCAATTCCCACCGTGAATACAGTGAATGAGGCCTATCATTTGGTGTCCCCCGCCGTGATATTAAGGGAATATCGCTAAAGCTGGGAATATCAATACACTTATCATAATAGAATAGATGTTTAATGCGACTGATAATCAATAATTTCGACTCTCTGGAAGATTTTTGAAACAAGGGTTTACGTCAGAAAACTTAATGACCCAGTGTTCCTTGACCGTAATTGTTGACACGCGGCGTATGTTTTTTATGTGTTTCACGTAGCCACCACATTCTGTACATGGGTCGGGGAAAAAACCATGTAGCCACCAATGCCCCGACACACACACACCACCCCAGCCCCATTCCGCTATATCTATCAAATTTTACCAATTGTACCAAAGGCTACTATTGTCTTTTGAGTTGATATAAAAAAAAAGTAAAACCTATTTACATGAGTGATTTAAAGGGAAGTCGTCTGGCCGTTTCGGCGCCAATATCAAACACAAAAGTATTGTCAGATAAACCATCAGCTTGCATGAACACGGGTGTCACGAACATTGTAGTGACTGAGTAATGTCGAGTATGGTTCAATGTCGTTTTGAACTAGTTTCAGTTACTGCTACAGTTACTCCTACATCTACACTCACTGCTACATCTACTGCTACAGTTACAGTTACTGCCCGTATTCAAAGGATATACTTGCATGGTAACAGTTAGACGGAACTACAGACAACAAACATATTGATACATAATTCCAAAATGGTGGCTTCAACATGTGTTTATTCAATAAAGTTTGAGGGTAGACTTATACTTACTTGTATATGAGACCGCCTCCGTGGTGTAGTGGTTAGAGCGTCCGCCCGGAGAGCGGAAGGTCGCGGGTTCGATCCCCGACCGCGTCATACCAAAAGACGTTAAAATATGGTACTTGTTGGTCCCTGCCTGGCGCTCGGCATTAATGGGTACAAAAAGGACTGGTCGGCTCGGAGTCAGTATAATGTGTCTGAGTGGGGTATTCATGCTTCACTGCGGCATGGTATCTCAGTGGGCTAGCACTATAAAACCAGCTTAAGTCTGGGCTAGTACAAGCAGCCGCACATACACATACACACGCATGCACGTCGTCATATGAGCGAAATATTCTCAAGCACGACGTAAAACCCAATTTCACCTCACCTCACCTCACCTCACTTGTATATGAGCAGGGAAAATGTTGAAGTTTTGTTATATAACGTTTTTAACGGATGAAACATTACATCACAGAGCCCGTGTGTGTGATAGTGTCTCGTAAAGCACCTACGTGATAAAGCTATCAAGTTTCACTTCCTGCCTGGGGCCTGTGTCACACACAGGACCCACACTTCAATCTTCCAGTCACCACGCGTTACACCCCTCCCCTGCAGCTATAAAGGTCCCTGTGATCTCACCCCCTCATCCCGCCAGTGACAGTACCTGCATCATTCGGCGACAGCAACCTCGGGAAATATCAAGTGTGTCTTAATTTGGTATTGTCTATAAACACCACCGCCATTCCTGACAGCATATTGTCGAAATATTTCGAGCAGCACTGTAAGATTGTTGGTTCGTGAATTTTAACGGCAGTTATTTCAGAAGGATGTCGTTCACAAACGCGGTGTCACTGCTGCTCTGCTTTCTCAGCATCGTTGAAATCCCTGGTCAAGGAATTGGTAACTTTGACTTCGGACAAGGACTGATCTTATCGGACCATGGGGACATCGGGGGTGTCCATTTCACTGACGGTTTATTAGGAGGGGCAGACATGCTACCCCAGAGGAACGTCATGATTCGATCCAGTAGTAACGCATACACTAGTCCGGCGGGTAGAATCATGTTGTCCGCACCCCGACCAACCACAAGGACAATCAGAGTATCAAGGACACCCACAAGGTCGTATCCGGAAAGTGCTGGAAGGACAAGGAGGATTGAATATTCTGGGAATTCCCGAGATGGTGTTGGTGGCCTAGACCTCCCTGGACTTCTCCAAAGAATGAGGTCACTTCCGGGACAGAGAAGCTTCAGCTGGACCATCCGGAGACTGCCTCAGAGAACCACTCAACGGAGGCAACAGGTTCGCCGACAAAGAATCCCGGATGTATTTCAATCATTTGGAAGTCAGTTTGGATTAAATGGAATGGACATCATCAACCAAAATCAGAGAAGTACTATTCAACCCAGAGTTAACAGTGGCCGCAGTGTCATTCCTGCCTTGCCGCCGACTTCCGGTACGGGAGGAGCCTCGTCCAAATATGGTTTGACGCAAGGACACATCCAACAACTGCTCACCGCCCACAACCAGGCGCGACTGGAACTTCAAGCTGCCGACATGCACCTCATGGTAAGAACAGGACAATCGCATTCTGGTTATAAATGTTTTTGAATGCTTTTCTGCGTGTATGTCAGATGCATCTGTGTATGAGATGCACATGTGTGCATCAGATGCATGTGTTTATGTCAGATATACATTTTGTATATCAGATGCATCTGTGTATATTTGATTCACGAGTGTATGTCAGACGCATGTAAAGTTTATATCGGACATATTCGCCTGTTTTATAAAACATTTTCCACAGCTGTATGGATGCAGTGAACTTTGGATGGGACGAACTTCGATATATCCATGGTCTCTGGTACCCCGTATTTTTTATCCACGATCATCCAGTAAATCATATCTCCATTTGCTGATAAATATCCACGACTAAATACCCGGTAGGCATTTGAGTGAGTGAGGGAAAGTCAGCGATCGGAACGATGGAGTGGTGATGCCATATACAGTAATAATAAATAATAAATATTATAATGAAATTCATATATATCTGAAACTAAATGCGGCCTTGGTGTTTGTCTCAATGGAATGTAGGTATAATATGTTTATAATCGAGGGTGATAAAGGTCAATTTGTTTCAGCCCGTCAATCCAAACTGAAGAATTCTGAAATGATTTCACTATGACAAAACTTACGTTCATAATAAAATTTGTCCTAATGAGCAATATCAAATGTAAATGAAACCAAATGTTCGGGTAAACAAGGTGAAAATATTACTCCTCCATCGCATAAACAACACCAGTGTGGAGGTCACTAGTGTCCGTTAAAACCTCATACATCTTTGATCCTTCAGGGCGTAGATGTCAACGTGCTGTCAATGCAGAATACCGATCAAAGGTTAAGACAAGACATGACAGTCTTTCAGACGGTGCCGACAGTTGGGAGAGATTGACAGATGACGAAAATCATGATTAGGGAATAGCACTTATTTATTCGTCAGCCGCAGGATAGGGTGAAGTCAGGTGGGGTTTATTGTTCCGTTCAAGGTTAATGCAATCCGGTTTTATTGCGACTTCCATGCTCGCGTGTGTGCGGGTGCGTCATCTAGTCCTCAGTCATACCAGTAGAGCATTGGCCCACTCACTTAATGACTCTGAAATGACCCTATCTTGTATTATCGTCATAATGCCGAACGCCAGGCAGGGAAACATCAAGTACCATCTTTTAACGGGTTTAGGCCTGACGTTTCTATCCGTTAGACCACTGTAGAAGTCCAACAATAGGGACGCAAAACGTAGAATTGAGAGTTGAGAATAATGACTGAAATATACACATATATTGCGCCATAATGGTTTGAATTATGAAGGCTAACATATATGTGTAGAGATTATATATATTTGTATTTGCTCTATTTGTTTTCCTGACGAAACATGACACATTCATCTAATGAAGACAACACTCGAAGTTTGGTAATTCATCAAACATAATTTATGTCGAAAATGCTACTTCAAAAACATAGACACCTGCCGTGACCCGGATTCGAACCGGGGTTCTTGCGGCCACAACGCAAAGTCCTAACCTCTAGACGATCACGGCTGTAGTGCCACTTGACAAAGTGCTGTTTCTTCCAAAACCTGATCTTATCTTGTAGAAGTGCGTGTACATTGGTCACTTAGTGGCACGCTGTTTAACACAGAATCCAGGCTCATCCGTCGTTGAGCTAGACTATCCAGTGATTGGTTTGTTTGTTTAACAACGTACTCAGTAATATGAGTTTGAGTGAGTGAGTGAGTTTAGTTTTACGCCGCTTTTAGCAATATTCCAGCAATATCACGGCGGGGGGACACCAGTTTGAAATCATGATCAATGAACCATATACATGTAATATGGGAATGCGATGACGCAATCACCGAGATTATGAGCCCGTCATTCGCCCCGGGCGATGTGCATAGGTTGCTCTGTAAACTCAAACTCTTTATTCTCTACAAACCGCTAACGGCGGTACATGAGATAAACGTATATACATTTACATAATATACAAGACAGCAGCTTACACGATAGCAAGATATAAGATAACAACAGTATTTCATTTTTTAAATGCATTAAATACATGGTTCAGTAATTTAGAAAGGCCTTTAAGGTCGCTTATGCTGGTAGTAGACAAGAGTTTCTTAAAGATGGACAAATTTGGAAATTCTAGGTATTTAGTGTTCAGAGACTCACGTCGGAATTGGAGAAAAGCTTCATATTTAAACAAGTAGTGAAACTCGTCTCCAACAGCGTATGATTCACAAAGTGGACATTGTCTGTCTTCACGTGGAATGCCAAACCATCGGCCTGTCTCAATTGGTATTTTATGGTTAGATGTTCTAAACTTCAAAATTGGGTAGTATATATTTTTGGGAAGAAGAAGATATTTTTCTAAGATTGGTTGGGTTTTGAAATATTTATAATAATCCCCCTTGGAACTTGAATCAACATTTGACTTCCAATTTTGGAAAAACTGGGCTCTATAGGTGTTTTCGACCATTGAGACAAGCCAGGGCGTAGAACATACAGACGGATTTAGAAACACGTAGGATAGACCGCAGTTATCAAGGATATATTTCACAAAACGTAGCCATGGAACTTTATTTGTATTGTCACAGATGTGGTTAACACAGTTATATATAATCTGGGATGGCTTCCAATATGTGTTCTCAGAGGCTAATTTATGCCAATGTGAAATAAATCGCTTATAGATTTTAATACTCAAAGGCTCTCTACCTACGACACATACCTATGTTCTTTGGTGTACGTATGCTTTTCTGTTTTCCATTTCCCGCCCGCCCTGATTTTTCGTTCTGGCGTAAATTAATACAAAGTTACCTTAACTCAAATTTGCCCGCTGCTGGGGAAACTTATGCCCTGACGCGATAAAAGTACACTCTTATCCTTGTACATAAGACGAAAACCAGACCTGTTTCATTCTTATTTTTATTTTAAAAAATGTTTCCAAAGTAAAGCGACTCTATCTACATCACAAATTATTTTTTTAAAACCATAAAAATTACTGACAACCATTTTTCTATTTTTAATTATATTTTTTCGCTCACCCGCTTTCTTGTTGGGTGTCATGCAAAAGTACGGATGTCCTTACATCGAATCCTGAAGGGTCTGAACCGCCAATGGTAAACACGCTTTGGTTGGAGGTAGAGGAGTTCGATTGAGATTGAGATTTACCTGTTCACCTAACACTAGGTTAACGTGTTGGCTCATAAGTCCGGACTTCTAGGGTTGATTTCCGAATCAAAATAAAGTTCTTAAATTCATCAATCATTAGTTTTGGTCAAAATATTACTTTAAAACATAGAGACACCTGCCGTGACCCGGATTCGAACCGGGGTTCTTGCGGCCACAACGCAAAGTCCTAACCTCTAGACGATCACGGCTGAGGTGCCACGTGACAAAGCTATCTTTCTTCAAACACATGATCTTATCTTTGTGAAGTGGTTGTTAACAATAACAGTGGTCAAAACAGGTCATGGCACGGTACGCTGTTGAACCCTTTCGGGACCAACTCGTGTCAGTCCGGGACAAGTTGATCGGAAAGGAAACGTCATGCTTACGGAAAGGGGCGAGTGGCGACGAAACTGCAAGGAGACTCGTCTCCCTAGCGCATTCGTCACCACTTTCCATAATAACACGAGTTGGACACGAATGGAAAGCAGAGAAACGGGACACTTCTTTCACAATCGTACTTTCCGTGTTTAGGTACAGAGAGGTTTGTATAAATAATATGATCTTAGAAAACGTAGAAACCTTCATTGATGCCTATTGATGAAGCTGTTGATGTTGAAAGATACAAACGTTATTGATGATGATGATGATGATGATGATAGTGTTATAATGTCGGTGATTAAGATGATAATAACAATGAGAAGATAACAAAAGATATCATTGTAATATAATGTTGTTTAAGATCACATAATGGTGACAACGTTGGTTATACTGTTGATAAAAAAGATAATGATACTGATTGTTTCTGGTAATGGTCACGAGGACGATGATATGGACGGTGTTGATGATGATGGTGGTCGCTTTCATAACAGGGGTGAAGACGAGAATAAAATCGATGATGGTGATGATGATATTAATTATGAAGAAGACTGACTGACTGACTATGGTTTTACGCCGATTTTTAGCAATATTCCAGCAATATCACGGCGGGGGGACACCAGAAATGGGCTTCACAAATTGTACCCATGTGGGGAATCGAACCCGAGCCTTCGGCGTGAGGAGCGAACGCTCTCACCACTAGGCTACCCCACCGCCCCCAATTATGAAGAAGAAAATGACAGTATCGATGATGATGATGATGATGATGATGATTACGTCTTCAGCGGTGGGACAAGCAGCTTGCGAGTGAGGCACACTCGTGGATACAACGCTGTGTGATGGAGCACCAAGGGGTGCGGGGGGGGAGAACCTCGCTATGGTCGGAGGGTCTCTCATGAACATCGACAGCCTCGTCGAATACGGCATCAACGGCTGGTACAATGAGAAACACAGCTGGCAGTACGGGGATGAATTCTCGCCTGCTACCGGCCATTACACACAGGTAAGTCATATGACACTTGTGATTACGAGATATTGCTTGTGCATTGTAATGTATTTACTACATGTATTATATATTGTGTGCGGGGCAAGAGCGTACTGCACAAGGTACTCAGTTTGAGAACTGAACCCGGTAACCCACTTATTGTGCTATTGCTCTCACCACTGGACGAATAACTGTCATGGAGAGTGAGTGAGTTACGTTTTACGCCGCTTTTACCAATATCCCATCTATACCACGGCGGGGGACACCAGATATCGGCTTCACACATTTTACCCAAATAATATGGGGAATAGAACCTGGGTCTTCGGCGTGACGAACGAACACTTTAACCACTAATCATACCGCCCGGTATGTGGAGAGGGATGAGAACTAACGCTGACTGTGATCAGGTGGTCTATGCGATACCTATATCCTGCTGAGAGGAGCTTTAGCCCCCATACAATGTTACCTGATTAAGAACACCAAACAATACGTGGCTTGACAAATGATAGGGGCATTTTGAAGTAAGCCCTTTTGGTAGAATAGACCAGAAACGTGGAATAGTTTGTGAAAATATCGGGCTTCATTTGAAGGTAACTATTTGGCTTAGGTTGTTGGGAGACGAAATCACGGCACAAGGCAGCGCCAAGCCTCCCAGGTGTAGGTATATATTGAACTTAGTCAGCAGGGGAGTTCTACACATCTACTTGCATGACCACCATGACCATGCTGCTACTTTCTCCACAGATGATCTGGTCCACCACCACGAACGTGGGATGTGCCGCCAAACGCTGTCCCGATATGTACCTCCTCGCCTGCTTCTACTCTCCGCCGTGAGTTGCCTCCCTTGCTTTCATAACGCCATGTTCCGGTTCGTTGTTGTTTGACGCCGCAGTATTCCAAAAATATGAGGGCGGTTTGTATAAATTAATCAAATAAGTTGAATTCTCTCTTCTCTCTGTTCAAATTCATAAGTTTTGATTCCAAGCAGAATAGCTAAATATATATATCTCCCTTCTTTATCCTTACAAATACTTGTCTGTGTGTTCATGTACCGATTTTGTCTCCAGGGGCAACGTCATGGGCTTCAACCCTTACACCAAAGGCCAGCCGTGCACCAAGTGTCGAGGTGGCTGTCAGAGCAACCTATGTGTTTGAGCTCCCATCAACATCGCTGCTACTGACGTTAGCATGGATCTCAAACGACATAATATATCACAACGCTGATTCATGGCACCGACAGGGCCACAGGCGCCTCGCAAACATCTGACTGGACAGCCCGCCTCAAGCTCTCACGGTTACCTTTACGGCAACGCCCATATGAACCGATCTATTCGGCTCAATAAATATATTGAATGCCCTGTATATTGTCATGTTTCCATTTTCGGTGTTTGGGTATTTCTTAAAACATGTTCCAGTAATTACGGGCAAAAATAGTTTTTATAACATTAATTATTCGCTGGACACCGGTATTCCTTTCAAAACACGTTCCAGAAATGACGGACAAAATAATTTTGCCACCTTTTTCAAAACATAAATCTTGTTGGACATTCAGAATGTCCGTTTTCAAGGCAATGGTGATCAGATCTGTAAGGTACTACACAAAACAAAACGTATCTTATTAATTCAACAATTGTAATTTCAATAGCATTATATCATTAGACATTCACCCATTAAGAATAGTAAGTTTACTTCTAGCCGAGATTGACATTATAACTTCATTATTACTCCTATACATAACAAATAGATACTATTTCCTCACGATGTATCCATCAAATCTGAAGGTGGCAAGCTCTGCCACTTCAATAATATATTCTAATTGTGTCGCCTGAAAGACGATCATGAACCTATTCCACATTTGTTTCACAAGAATCTCAAATTACATCATGGTACACAAAATAGTATATTTTAAAAATGTTCACTGACTACGATTAAACATGGTTATTGTGAGATGTTCTTTGTTTAAAAACAGGGTATCCTTCAACACAAATTATATGTACAGTTAACCATAGATGGTCCCACTCCGTGTTATCTTGGGCTCCCTTTTAATGTAGTGCGAGAAATTGTCCTTGCATTTCTCATCTCCGGACCTGAAGTACATCACCATATCTTTCACTCTCCCGTAGGTGAATCTTAGAAGCTTTGATCGAAGATACGCAAACATTATGTTGAAGCAGACGACATATCCAGTGGCTGACTGGAGCTGCGACTTTCCAAGGCCCGACGTACGAAGCAGACGACACATGCTCCATCGTGTCTGGACTGCAGTGAGCATAACTAGAAGTGTAACAAGGCTTCCCACTCCGAGTCCAACCAAAAGAACTTTAAGAAGACGTTTGTGGAACCTTTTCTTGAAAATTTTCTTCAGGGCGGGATAATTCAAAGTGTAGCACGCCCCCGCGAAAACTACGCTTGAAACCACCGGAGCGTGGGCGCCATTGTTCTTGGCTATGCATTCCAGAACCGGGTAGACCTTTCCACATATGACATCCATTGTACAGAAGTTCGTAACTTAAAAACCTCCAACGTCCGTGTCCCTTGCCCAGTTCATGTCAGCTGCTACCGTGTCATCGCCAAGTCTGCGTGGCTGTCTATGACGTCACAGATGTTTCACGTCACAATTCCACGGTTAGCGTTAAAAGTGATGCTTGTATTAAAACGTTCCTTTACAGATTAAGTTCCTACAGCGTAATTGAACTTGTGAGTTGTACAATGTCAACCGCATGAATGTAATGTTTCCTGTGCAAGGTGAGCAAGAATTGTTAAAAGGATAACGTAAGTGAAAAGTCAATGAATATTTCTTCATGACCTCAGGCAGGTTATGTTTTGTCATAACTATATAATCTGAAACGAACAGAAGGTCTTTCGTACAGCATTGGTTTTTCATATTGCTGACAGCTCTAGATAGAAAGTGATGAGTTAAGAATGGCAGTAATGATATGTTTAGTGTGTTTCCATGCCGTGATATATCATGTGTAGAGGCAAGTTTCAGTTTCAAAGATCAGTTTAAAAGAAGAGTTACATGACGAATCATGTAGGCAAATCTTTTTCAGATGTCATTGCCCCAGACATTGTTTCAGACAACATTCCTCATAAAGAAAGTGAAATAAATTCAACTCTTTCTGAGAACAGGTTTGGTTGGAAAACACAGCGGAGGTCAACAATCTCACAGTGCTAGACATGTACATGTATATTGAAGTCAGTGTGTACAGTCAGTCAGCTAATTTCATGATTCACTGAGGTGTTATATATGAACGTTTCAGTCAGCTTACAAACCTGTCCATTAAATTTACAGTTAAACTGGATTATATATACTAGATATTATAATCTTTCTCTCTTGTAAATATGTGAATATTTTACAAACTCACAGATCACATCAGGAACTGAAATGATTAAGTGTTGGTTTACTGCCACTTTTGGCAAAATATTCAAGCAGCATCCGGAAGTTCCCATGAGAAACACTGAACAACCATATGCTTAAGCAGCTGGGTACCCTACTAGCTCCAGAATACAGACAAAGGCAACTTCATAAAGATAACTTATATTTAATGTAAGTAACAAATATTGTATTCACAAAAACAAGAGGCAATCATAAGAAATGCATTAATGGAAGAGGTTTGTATAAGGCAACAAAACTAACATGGTTTAAGGTGAGACTATACAGGCTGACTATGTGAGTAAACTGAATGGTCAAGATAACAATAAAGCTCTGATTCATATTGCTCAAGGAATAAATACATCCAAAATAAAACAAAAATGTTCTAACAAGTATTTGTATGAAAAAAGGTTAAAACTGTTGACACCAACAAACAACTAGGTTTAAATGTTCCTCTACATGGGTGTTCATCACTTTCAATCTGTGCACTACATCCTTACAAAATGAGATTTTTGCATAGCAGTGAATGGACTAGTATCAATGTTAATCATCAACACTAAAAAGATGTCCAGTAACTTAAATGTATACTGTAATCCTAAATAATTCTGATTTCAAATAACGCCAACAGTGATTTAATGACAACTTGGAACATTCAACAGGGTGGTTTTGATTTCACATTGTGTCTTTTCATATGGCATCTGGGGTTGGGTTTCTTTTTGCATGACCAAACTTATACAATAAAAGGAAAGGACCACCTGATTCCTACATATTACCATAGTTAATCTTCCATACTATTTAAAGCTAGTGGGTGGTCATATCATTTGAACAGTATATATGCTGAATAGGGAGATGTTACTGTTTATGATAAACAGTTTCTTTATTAGGGGGCATTTTAAAATCGTTTTGGCAGCTTTGACAAGTATTTCAAAATTATCCCAGTACAACATCATGTGGAATAACATGTTAGCATACTAGTGTCAGTCAGTTACACTATGGTTTTCAGACTGGAAATATATAATAAATGGATCATTTACTTATCTCATCATATAACCTGAAATCCATGACACTTTCACAAGTGGTTGTGCCATCCTTGCAATATCAACATAATCAGGTCACCAACAGGCATGAACATTTTCACAGACAACTCAAACCATGCGAAAACAGCCTTAAGACTTGTCAAGCCATGAAAACAGTAATATACATTTGTGTGTTATTGTAGTCTACACTTTAATGCCAACCAGACTGATACAGTGTTGACTTAAGGGAAGACTTAATTCTGTGATGAGATACAGCAGTGTTTTATCTGCTTCCTGGGAACATACTACCACCTGATCAGTCCCATTTCCTTTCAACCTGATAAACAGACTTTAACCATGTACAACTACATTGCTATAAATTGTAAGCACGGTTCATGGAAACATAGCCACCAATTTTTTATACGCCATACATTCGAAAACTTAATGAAATGTAGATACACTATCTACCTGGATGCCACAGTGACATGTATATAATTTTTCCTCCTCTCAAACCCTTACAGAAAATTTAACATACATCATACACACAAAACACTAGGTAAGAAATTTCTTTTGTGTCGTGGAACGCTCATTTTAGGCAAAACAGATTACTGAAAATGACCTTTGAATGTTTGGTCCACTGTAAAATTCGCCTTTTCTGACTTGTTACTAATTCACCATTTACAGCATTATTCAGTTTCTCTCCTCACAGTTTCTGTAATGTTGTTAAAAAAAATGTTGCTTTCATTTGTGCACTTTTGTCAGTGCGCAATAAAAAGTGGAGAAATTTTCTGTCATTAAAGACAAAACAAAAACAAACAGACAATACTTAGCAGTCTTTCTTTCAAAGTCTATACATATGTGCAGTTCAGTTTGCACCACCAGATGGTAAAGTTTATTCTCTACATCTCTGCATACGTTCATAGCCGAAGGTAGATCCAGTGACATGCTAGCATATATCATTTATTCAGATCTGATGAATTGTGTGTTAGAAAAATACCTCAGCATCCATCTTTTTATGTTTCTAGTCAATATTTTGTCTCTGTAGGTTTATCATGCTTATGAACTATGACCTCTTTCTACATGAACTAAAAACTGTATGGATAATGAAAATCCAAACATTGACTTATTATGAACACTTTCAACTGAACATGTTATTGAGAGTGGTTAACATGAGTACGTGAAAGTCTGCAAGTCTTGAACATGCTGAAGTGAGTGAGCAAGTTGGGTTTTACATGGCTTTTAACAATATTCCAACAACATCACAGCGGGGGACACTAGAAATGGGCTTCACACAACGTACCCATGTGGGGAATCAAACCAGGGTCTTTGGCGTGACAAGTGAACACTTGAACCATTAGGCTACCCCTTCGCCCTTGAACATGCTGAAGGTGCTTGTTGATTCACCCTCCAAAATCAGCAGAATCTGGTGATTTTGCTGACTTGAAATGTATAGTTCATACATATATCTGTAATTTCTCTCTATAATCTCACATCATGACCAATCCTTGTGTCATTAAAACTTGAATATTTAGAATGGTCAAAAAATTCCAGGTTCAGAATCAACTAGATCTACAACAATAGTGTGATTCCCTGATAATGGTTCATGTGTTGAGATCATTTTTTAGGCCATTCCTAAATGATAAGATAAACACTAATAGGTGGTTAAGTTGGCAAGAGACCAACCCAACATTTGATGCAACAAACTGTATTACCATAATTCAGTATTGTCTGTATAGATACTTGGTTAATGAACCTGGACCCATTGTTATAGTCATGTGAACACCTTCTGTGCAAAGCCCGTCTACAGTTACTTCAGTCATTGCATCTACTTCTAATTATCAGTGAGTGAGTATGTATGGTTTTACGCTGCTTTCAGCAATATTTCAGCAATATCATGGAGGGGGAAACCAGAAATGGGTTCACACATTGTACCTAGGTGGGGAATCAGACCCGGGTCTTCGGTATGACGAGTGAATGCTTTAACAACTAGGCTACCCCAACCAACCCAAACTAATTATCAACAGGCAAATACAGTGGAAACCGCCTAAGTAAAGACCGCTTAACTAAACAGACCTGATAAGTAAACTCTTTTCTTTGGTCCCCGGCAAATTTCTTCATTAATTATCACTATTAGAGTCCTGTTAACTAAACTCGGATAAGTAAACGTCTTCTCATGGTCCCTGGAAGTAAATTACTTAACAAACGAGACTGGTTAACTAAATTAGCGATCACCACATAATCCGACATAAGGGGCAGTCGTGTCAGTCTCCAGTCAAACAAACATCCTACTTACAGCTCGCTGGCGTCAAGCAGTTGACAATACACTAACAACTGGAGGCCAGCCCTGATAAGTTGTTCATTGTTACATATGCATACATATACATGCCTATGGTTGTCATTTGCAGGTTTTTATAAGTTTGGATAAGTAAAATACCTGATAAGTAAACAATTTTGGCGAGTCCCTTGAAATTTTACTTATCAGGTTTTCACTGTACCTATCTTCCCTATCTTAAAAAAGGTCACATAGACAGATTGTACAACTACTGAATATTGTTGAATATTCAAAATATTTGGGTATGAAATAACACAGTGATTGACCCAAATTGAATAAGCAGCATCTTCTTCAGGTAAGGTCTTTATTCTGCTAATGACGAATGACAGATAAGCTATTTATGATTATTAAAGTTACAAATATCTACAGTATGTCATCAGCTTATAGTTTTAGCACCTTTAACCCTTAAGATTAAGTGAAGGTAGTTTCATTGAGCTTGATGGTGGGCATGGCCTTGCTGGAGATGACCTCTGGGAATATGAGCCATGTTCTGAGTGATCTGCTGGGCTTGCGTCTGCTGTACGATACTGTTGGATGTCACGACCTCTGTAATGTTATTGCATGGCTGGACAGCAAAATACTCCGTCATGGTGTCCCAGGCCACAGCCATTGTGGTGGCGTTATTGCACTGTCCTGAGAAAGAGCCATGAGACGTCTGCGCAGACTGAAGCAACCGAGCAGTCTCCACTTCGGCGACAGACGTTCCCCCTTGACGAAAGTTTGGCACTTTAGGAGTCCAGGCAGGAGCTGGTGCTGTGGAATAACTGTGGTCATCTCTCTCCTCTATGACAGTGAACGACCATGGCATTGGTCGAGTCTGTCGCTGAGGTGCCATTTGATCTTGGAACACTGGTCGATCCTTCACCTGCTGAAGCTGATCTGGACACTCCCTTCCTTGGGGCATCACAGTTACGGGCATGTTGGTCTGGCCGTTGATGAAGGTCACTGGAGCAGACACCTCCATGACAGTCTGAGGTGTTATCACATTGCTGGAGGTGGTCACGTTGGTGTTGATGTACCGCTCTAATGCTTTAGCTGCCTGATTGGGAGCCACAGCTACGGGGTTGTTGGAGTTGAGCTGTGGTGTGGAGAGGGTGTACAGGTTGTAAGAAGACGACGTCACAGCTGCCTCTGTGATATCACCAGCAGCTTGCGCTAGTGGATGTTCATCTCCCTCCGGAAGCTGTTGTCTCATGGTCTGTTCGTGTGTATACCTTACGTGGTTCGTCAGCAGCTTCTTCTTTGGAAATATCTCCGGGCAATGCTGACAACTGAACACTTGTTCTCCTTCAACCGGCTTCTCCTTTTTAGCTTCTTTACAATGGTTAGTTTTATAATGCCTGTGTAGATGATCTTTCCTCCCAAACGTCTGAGGACATAACTCACAAAGAAAACACTTCTCTTTAGTGTGCACAACCATGTGTCTTTTCACATCCTTATTTGTCCCAAACATTCTATTACATATTGGACACGCATGTTTCTTGGGTGTATCAACAAGAGACTTGTATCTATTGTGGGTGAGTGTATGTTTGATAAGATGCTCTTTGGTTTCATACTTGGCGGAACATATCATACACACAAGAGACACGCCTTCTTTGGCTTCATGCAAGGCCATGTGATAGTCGTAGGTGTTTTTATGTAAGTAAGACTTTCCACATTTGTCACATAGATATGAAAACCGATGTTGATCGTGAGTCTTGAGATGAGTCTTTAGGTGGTCCATTCTGTTGAATGCCTTATCACAATATGGACACTGTCTGTTCATGGGTTTACGGTGAGACAACATGTGCCTCCAATGAGTGAATTTGGTCACAAAGCCCTTCCCACAGTCAGGTACATCACAAGTGTAAGCGCTTTTCCCAGTGTGAGAAGCTTCATGTGCCCGATAAAAGTCTTCGGCCGCAAACTGTTCTGGGCAATATGAACAAGAAAACTTGGGTGTTCTCGCATATTTCTTCTTCTCACTACTCTCCCTCCTTTTCCGCTTGGTTTTACCTTTCGATCGATTTTGTGACTTCCGTCCTGCCTTCCTCTTGCTTTTCTTGGCCTTGACCTCTACCTCATACTCCTCGTCGTCATCATCCACATCATCGTCCTCATCATCATCTAGGGCCAGCTTCCTGGGACTGCCTTTCCGCCTGGTGGAGCCGGAGCCTCTCTTCCTCTTGCTGGACGTCTTCCTCGGGGTACAGGAGTGGCTGAACAGCTGGGTTTTGGTCTTGAACTGAGTGTCACACGAGATGCAGTGCGTCCCACTGTAACTGTCCGATGAACTGTCACCGTCTTCATTTTCCGCTACTTGGAACTCATCATCAGTGTTGTCTGCTACATCCACCTCCAATTCCGGCGGGGTTGTCATGTTATCATCTGAAACAAGTGTTACACTGTGTATTGTGTGATATGTAATTATAATTGAAGGTGAGGTGAGGTGAAATTGGATGTAATGTCGTTCTTGAGAATATTTCGCTCATATGACGACGTGCATGCGTGTGTATGTGCGGCTGCTTGTACTAGCCCAGATTTAAGCTGGTTTTATAGTGCTAGCCCACTGAGATACCATGCCGCAGTGAAGCATGGATACCCCACTCAGAAACATTATACTGACTCCGAGCCAACCAGTCCTTGTTGTACCCATTAATGCCGAGCACCAGGCAGGGACCAACAAGTACCATATTTTAACGTCTTTTGGCATGACGCGGTCAGGGATCGAACCCGCGACCTTCCGCTCTGCGGGCGGACGCTATAACCACTACACCACGGAGGCGGTAATTATATTGAAACAGTTGTGAAAACAAAGATAATGCAGATAACACACTCCTGTAATATCAGTTAGAAACTATATCCTGACAAAGACTCTTAGGAACTCACATTTGCTGCTCTGAACACATTCTCGTTTATATAAGAATTTAGAACTCTTGATGTTTGTTAGTTGATTCAAAACTTGATGCAACTTCCTTTCTTCTATTATTATTTTTTGGGGGGTAAGGGTGTCTGTGTCTTGTGTCTGTTCATGCAGAGAAATATCATATCAAAATGGAACATAAATTAATGAGACTGATGGAGAATTATTACACACCAGCATTCAATTTATTTGTCTTAGTAAAGAAATGAAGAAGTAACAATGACGGACCCGATTCCAGCGGATACTGACCTCCTTTGTGTTGCTTCCCCTGCTTCCCTTTGTCTGTCCCTGTCTCCTGTTGGACATCAGTGAACAGAGACATGCCGATCTTCACTGCATAGTCTGCAGCATACCACACCTTCAACTCCTTCCCATACTCTATCGGCTGCAAAACAATATACCTTCATAATGTACCACACCTTCATAATGCATTATATCTTCATGACATACCACACCTTCATAACATACCACACCTTCATAACATACACCTCCATAACATACCACACCTTCATAACATAGTACACCTTCATAACATACCACACATTCATAACATACCACACCTCCATAACATACCACACCTCCATAACATACCAAACCTTCATGACATACCCCACACCTTCATGACATACCACACACCTTCATGACATACCACACCTCCATGACATACCATACCTTCATGACATACCACACCTTCATAACATACCACACTTTCATGACATACCAAACTTTCATGACATACCACACCTCCATGACATACCAAACCTTCATGACATACCAAACCTTCATGACATACCACACTTTCATGACATACCACACCTCCATGACATACCACACCTTCATGACATACCAAACCTTCATAACATACCAAACCATCATGACATACCACACCTCCATGACATACCCAGCTTCATGACACACCAAACCATCATGACATACCACACCTCCATGACATACCACACCTTCATGACATACCAAACCTTCATAACATACCACACCTTCATGACATACCACACCTTCATGACATACCACACCTCCATAACATACCACACCTTCATGACATACCAAACCTTCATAACATACCACACCTTCATGACATACCACACCTTCATGACATACCACACTTTCATAACATACCACACCTTCATAACATACCACACCTTCATAACATAGTACACCTTCATGACATACCACACCTTCATGACATACCACACCTTCATGACATAGTACACCTTCATGACTAACCACACCTCCATAACATACCACACATTCATGACATACCACACCTCCATAACATACCACACCTCCATAAACATACCACACCTCCATAACATACCACACATTCATGACATACCACACCTCCATAACATACCACACATTCATGACATACCAGGGGCAGTGGGGTCAAGATTTTACCAAACGTACTAATTCCAGGGTCCTTACAGGGAATATGAGTGTCCTGTAAAGTGATGGAATCATGTGGCAGACTGTACTGTAAGGTTTAAAGATTACCTTGATTACAGGAACTAGATATTTCTTGTAACAAATTGTGAACAGTGAATATACTAGTAATTGTGCATTCCAGGGGACACAGTATATGTATATTTCTGTGTCCATTCTATACACTGGACACACATTTCTGAATCGCGTAAAACCCTGCTAAAATTGCTGAAATATTGCTAAAAACGTCATAAAACTAGACTCACTAACTCACTTACTCATAACAAACCAGAGCATAACATACCACACCTTTATAACAACACACCTTCATAACATTAGCAATGATATATCTGCATGACATTAGCCATTCTACATCATAATATTCGCCATACTGCATGCCATATATGTATTATTTTCACCAAGACGAATTACTGTTATGTTTCATGAGCAAGTCAGCAGTAGTTCAGATATGGTAAAACACCAGTGTCATGTAAATAACAACACAAACCAGAGTTGTACAAGAAGGGCACAACAACAAATTATTATATCCATCATTATTACCCGCCCATGAAAGATACTGCAGTGTAATATTTTTACGGCAATATTACACTAGTGTAATACCGCTAGACGTATGATGTCATAACGATTTACAGTTATGACGTCACAATGCTAATACCTCTGTCACAGAGGTATGAGACCTTGCTTGACTCGCAGAAAGCTGAGAGTCATCACACTGTAGGCAGTTTCTATCATTTTATGTTGGAGAGTAATAAACAAAATACTAAACTCGCTTCCATGAAATACAATTTTTATCAAACTTGTGAAAGATTTAGTATCAATACCAAATCATTAACTCGTTTAATAAAAATGATTTAGTAAATAAAGATCATTTAGTATCCTCTATATATTTAATTGTTACACAAACATGGTAAAAGATGGTGTACAGTCAACTTCACTTTAGAATAGGGAATCAACAGTGTTGTTGTTACCTTGATGGTTGTATAGTAGACCATACGGTCATACACATAAGCGGCCATGTTCTGGTCAGTATAGGTCTGGGCCGGCTGCACAAACATCATCCAGTTACACTCCGCCTCGCTGCTCAAGTCATACAGCAACATGTCGTCATCACTGTCATAGCCCTGCAATGTACACACACATTATGATGAGTGCCGGAGATGTCAGTGAACACTATTCCACATCGCTGTGGTGACGATGACACACAAGTCTCAGACTCTGATTTACTGGATTCAATTCAGTTGTCTCATAACACAAGTAACAGACACATGCAACAGTGAGTGAGTGAGTTCTACGCCGCTTTTAGCAATATTCCAGCAATATCATGGCGGGGGACACCAGAAATGGACTTCACATATTGTACCCATGTGGGGAATCAAACCCGAGTCTTCGGCTTGACGGGTGAACACTTTAACCACTAGGCTACCACACCGCCCCCACAGGTGCCATAACCATAGGTAGGTTCTGTTATTGATATATCAACAGAAACTGATCTTACTAACTTTGGTGCCAGGCTCGATGTCATACTCATCACTAATAGGCATATGAACTTCATATATTGAACAGTACATCTGAATAAAATCAAGTCAAGCAGAGTTAACCCCCTTGACAAAGCCGGCACAAACATTTTCAAATATGACCCCGGTATCTCAAAGTTAGTTATGAGAGGTTATTTTTATTACAACATACCTTAAGGTAAAAGTCGGAGTGTCCTTTGTCTGACTTGCTTGTATCTGTACAGAATGGAGCCTTGAGTGGACCAAACTGAGTGCGTGCCTTTATGTATTTTTTGGCAAAGACACCTTCCCCTTTACTACCTGAAAATCACACAGAACACAATATGTCAAATAAAAAGTACTCATTCAGAAAATGAAAACTAATGTGTCTATGATTGTTTTCTTATCCCTTTTTATCATGTTAGAGGCCATTGTGTTTATACTTGTTGGACCAAGCTGTCTACCACCAAAGGTTTGTTTGTCAACTTCCTCACGTACAAGTTTCATATACAGACATTTGTCAGTGGGAACAGCGTTTACCTACCAACTTTAATAACCAGCACAGATGGCAGCGTAAGTCGAGCATATGTCGGGACGTGTGAGTCAGGAACAGTAATCAGGGAGCCATGTTTCCGACAATGGCCGACATTGCTCTTGCCACAGTCTTGACACCCTGCAACATACCAGTGAGTGAGTTTAGTTTTACGCCGCACTCAGCAATATTCCAGCTATATGGTGGCGGTCTGTAAATAATCGACTCTGGACCAGACAATCCAGTGATCAACAGCATGAGCATCGATCTGCGCAATTGTGAACCGATGACATGTGTCAACCAAGTCAGTGAACCTGACCACCCGATCCTGTTAGTCGCTTCTTACGACAAGCATGGGTTACTGAAGATCAATTCTAACCCAGACCTTCACGGGTGTGCAACATACCAAATTACAACAGTAATACACAGACACAAACGGTAACATATATCAACAGATTGTGATTCAACATGTTTTAATCAAATCTATAAATACTATTAAAATATTGACATAACTGGTCAACCTCAGCACAAGGGATGAAATGAGTGAGTGAGTGATGGATGGAGGGATGTTATATACCACTTTTAGCAATATTCACAGCGGGGGACACCAGAAATGGACTTCACACATTGTACAAGTATTCATTGATACGGAAACTCCAGTGTTTGAAATAACACATACAAGGGGGCTTGTCTAACAGATCTTTACCATTTCAATGAAACTAACCTACAGAGATGGAAAATAATCAAGGACAATCAAAAGAACACAATTAGGGCAAATCTGGCTCCCATATAAAAGAGGATCCTGGTATGGCTAAGTGAGTGAGTGAGTTGGGTTTTACGCTATTTTTATCAATATCCCAGCAATATCATGCCTGGGGACACCAGAAATGGGCTTCACACATTGAACCTTTGTGGGGAATCGAACCCAGGTCTTTGGCATGATGAGCAGATGTTTTAACCACTAGGCTACCCCATAGCCCCTGGCATGGCTAAGGGAAGCAACCCAGCAAGATAAGGAGATTAAGACTACTGAGACACCCATGTCCCTGAGTCACAAGAAACACATGTACATCCAAACCTCGGAAGACTCGTCATGCTGGTTAACGGTCACAACTTCTAACATGTAACTGATACATTAAGCATAGGAATCAGGTTAAAACATGCCCCATATTTCTCACATAAAAGATTCCGCTGGGGTGACCTCGCAGCTCTTCTTCCAGAGCGAGTAACAGCTGCATCCTTTCCCCTAAGTTCCACATGCTGTAGAAGTTCCTGTTGAGATCGTGTGTTGTGAGATTCCACCTTTCCTGTCCCTGACACACCCAGGTTGACCTGTCTATTGTCTTCTTGCTGTGGAGATGCTGTCTTGGCGGAACCTTCAGCTGATGAGTCACACTCAGCAGGTGACCCACATTCAACTGAGGACCCTGAGGGCTGATGTTCCTGACTGGAGAGCTGGTCCGATTTCTGCTCTTCAGATTTCAATGAAACATTAATCGTTCTAGAGTCAGTCAGTCCTGAAACAATCTGATCCTTCATATCTTTGTCCGAGTAATTGTAATCCACTAAATATACAGCAGTATTTTCTCTGTCATCATTAGAAATGAGAATCTGCATTTTAGGATCAACACCTTCCTGTCCTTCCAAGTCCCTGTGAGAATGACCTTGAGTGACCTCCTTGACTATATTGTTTGGAAGCAGAGCGTCTGCCTCCATCCCACTGTTTTCAGCTTCAGTCATCACTGCTGTCAGTGTCTGCAAACCTCCGATCTCATGGATGGCCTTCGCATGGACCTCTACTTCAACAGCAGGGAAGTCGGTCACAACAGCATCAACTTCTGCTAAAGACCCAACATTGTTAACATCCTGAACGGCTTGAAGAATCTGCTCCGCCATGGTTATCAGTTAGAATCAGACCTCATCTTGACATGACTGCTCAGCTGGAGATGTCCTGAAAGTGTAAGAACACTGCACAATATAGTGAAATCAAACTACACTGAAAAATCATGGTACATGTAGTATGCAAATATTGTTTCTTAAAAACATAACATAAAGTATTAGATAAGCAGTGAATATTCTCAATATGTACAATGATAATAATTGCCAAATTTCTGCACACATTTTATCATGCCTGACTGCCGAAAGTTCAAACAACAGACACGGCAGAACAAGTATAAGACTGTCTGTCACAGTGACACTTACGGCTGCTATCATAAATAATAACACAATCAGCCAGTCATCAGAATGACATTCAGCACAGAAATCGCATGCATAACATTGCTAGTAGCAGACAATCAACAATTAGCTACCAATTTGCTTTTTAATTGTTTGGAATAGATGAGGCCAGCATAACTTAATTATCATGACAATTAGACCAATTTTATGACCTGTTTTTCCTATTCCACCTTCTACATTTTAATCATTTACAGAAATTTGTAAGCGAAGAATTTCATTTTCAGCATTGTGTTTTGAATCCATTTTATCATTGTATATTTCAGCATTTCAGTTACACTCACATTTTGACCATGATTGTTCTCTCCTGCTCACTCAAGCCATAACTTCATTTGGAAAGGATTGAAGTGAAGCCTTAAAATGCACAGGAAGACATGGCAGTAGGTGTAAAGCATAAATGGATTTGAGTTAATTTCAAAAGTTTAATATTTTGGGGTGTGCAATAAGATTAGAAAAGAGGTATCTCAATACACTAGAATGGCCATACAAAATGAAAAGTCTTAAAGGCAAAATAATGCCATACACATGATAGTCACTTAATACTGATGCTGGAAATCTTTTCTTAACTATGGAAATGAAACATAAAATGTCCTTGACTGATGCTAATGGCAATGTTTGTGTTGTCATACTTGTGTTGTTACTCATGCATTTCAGTTAAACAGAAGCGACATGATGGACTGACCATATCTTCACAAACAGGCTACTATCCTGCCAGGCTGGGATATATTCCTTTTTGCAGATCATGTTTGGATAAATAACACTCCAGTTCAAGTAAAAACACTCCTTTTAACAATATTTATGAATATTATAGTGTAGTTAACGCAAATAGCAAATTGAATTCATAAAGAGATACGGTTCAATTCACTGAATACGTATGTGACTCGTAACAGCCCAAGTAAGTATATTGTTTTGACCGTAAGCATGTAAAATAGTTGGATATCTGGAATAATACTCTGTCTTATCATCAGTTGTGGAAAGAGAGGCAATTAATTCTTCCTTTTTTGTTTGTGTAATTATCCAGCTGATCAAATGCATGATATGAGAGACAACTCCATTCCGATTAATTCATAGAATCCTCTCACAAAAAGACATTTACTAGCAAAATTAGTTCACACGTAATTCTACACCTACAGAGGTGTTGGGAAAATTGTGAATGCTTGTGTATACTTAGTGAAGACTACTAAAAATAAGGAATTAACTAAGACAAAGTCTAGACCTTTCATAAGTTCTGATTAAAACTAAGATAACAGCAGTTAATAACAGAGATTTCAGATGAAAGAAAAATAAAACTGTTTCACCCTATTGTTCACATTTCCTCATTTTTATAAGGATATAAACATTGTCCAATTTTCACTCCTCTTAAAATGAAAAGAAAATTATTTTTTTTCATCATCATGTAGCAAAGTTGCTTTTTATTATGAAGATTATCATTGCCTTTTGGTAAGTTGCAACATAACAGGTCTGTGATAATTGATAAAAAAGATACGGTATATATGTTTCAGTGTCACTTACTCTACTCCAGGTTCTACACTTGAATTTGAAAGTTTTCAATTAAATTTCAAATAAAATATGTTTGTCAAAATAAAGAAAGCTGAATAACTCCATTGTTTATCTCAACCCATTGACAGCATGCTTTTTCTTACAATCATACTGTAACCACACTGGCGTACTGTGACAGTTGACTCAACATAATAAGGTCACAGTACACATGGAAATTCATTACTGTGACCTAACTTCTGAAGAAACAGTTACCTGGAGGCCCTCGCAAGGTTCTACGCAAAACGTAACATTACAAAAGTGTGGTTTCCATATCAATATGTAGTTTGAAAGAGGGATATCTAGGTGCTGAAAACGATAATTTTACAAAATCCGCAATTCAAACTGCGTAAATGAGTAATATCTGAGCACAAACCTCATCTATTTCATGGTCTGCACAATTTCCAACCTTGTCTGGCGACGCCATTACTGACAAAGTATTGTGGGTCGGGAAAACCCCTCGCATAAAGCTCCGAACACCGATATCGCAGACCGCTTCGTTCAGTGTCACAAGATGAAATGTGTTATACGCGTTGGAGTAGAGTTTGTACACCCGCAACCAGCCAAATGATTGTCAGACAACACATTTTGTCGAAGGTTTATGTCACTCTATGTTTTTAGATATTTACGACTGTTCTGTAACAACTTAGCTATTCTGATCACATATCAGTATTTTGTAAATTATCTTTATTGCAGAAAAGTTGACATTACCTCAAAGATATTTGCCCTACATTTGAAATGCAATATAACTAACATTAGTTTTACTTGATACTTTCTTTACAAAAACAAAATGTCAGCGCGCACGAAGGACCTGTGTTGATTTGTTTGCATTGAAATTTATCTGATATTTGCAGCGTATTTCTAAAATGACTTCCACGGGTGGACGTGCCATTAACGAAAATGAGAGACAAAACAAAATTGATCGATCTACAAGACAAGCATCAGCTGACAAGAACCCTTGTATGACGGTACGGTCTGACGCTATCACTGACGTAGCCGAGAGCCGCGATGCGTTCCTGTACTTGACCGTATAGGACCGCATCGCGGCTCTAGGCTAACGGTGACAGTACATTCGTTGCTTCAAACCCATAAAAATACCCTCGTGTTATGGGTTTGCGAAACATTCGACATTGTTTTCTCGCTGCTCACTTGAACAACTTAACCTGTCGCTCAGTTTATCTTACAAAACAACCCATCATAAATACAATGTGTGTGAAACCCACACCTCTTCTGTGCTCTTCAGCCTCTTGTTCAAGTTGTTGTAGTGCAAGTAATCGGGAAGTCAGAAATTGTATGATTTCCAAACACATATAATCCGACGTTATATTTTGGGCATGACTTAGCGAAAACTGACCCGTCTGTAACTGTCTCTTCTCGAAATGTTGCAAAGTGTTGGCTAATTTGATTAAACCAGTATTCCAGGATAACTCCAAACTGGCAAAATAATTTTGATCCTCCACACAGCCCTATCTAAAGTATCTGTGTCTGGTAAAGTGTGCAATACTCCCATATTTATCATGTAACTTTTATATCCTAAAGTATGTTCTGGTCGTACACCATGATGTGGCTAGAACACTGTTCAGCAGCATGAAACAGGTCAGCGATGTCATGCTTTAAATTACAGTAATGAATCAATATATATTTTCTCTATTTGATAGACAAACATATTAATATAATTTCTAATGGTGGAATTTTGTTTTCTTTCAACAGGAACAAAAAATGTCATATAAATGCTTGGATGACAATGGGTATGACAGAGAGAAGTGCTCCAAGTGTTTCCAGAATTACAGAAACTGCAGGGAATTTTGGGTATGCCTGTTATGTAAAACTTTTGGAATATCATTAACAAGAAACTCTATTGACAATCAGAGTTTTAACTTGTAGATTATGTCTATGTTAATTGCTAATCATGTTTATGCAGTTTTCAAACTTGTCAGTTATTAGCATAAATCATGAAGAAAATCACTTAGGACTGTAAGAAATTATCATCAATCATTTACCAATATATTCATGATGGTGCATTGCAATACTCTAGGATATGAGAAAGAATCATTTAGCCAGATGGTGTGTCAATAGTATCAGCCTCTCTCTCTCTCTCGATCGATCGATCGAGTTCTAGCGTATAAGAAAAACCTTTACCATCATTTTCAGAGCCGCATCATGACGGACAGAAAGAAGAAAGGCATTGTCCCAGCACTTCCCCCAGTAGAAGAAAGGGACAAAGTTCGAACTGAGTACAGCCACATCCTTGGCTGGTGACATAGGTGTAGGCTAGGTCAACTCTTGTCACTGTGTGTGTTGAGACTTGTGTGCATGATATTAGTAAACAGGACTGAATGTATAAGAGATGTCGGCTGTTGCGGTTTCAGTGGAATCGCTAGATGTTTATTTGAATAATCAACCAAAATTAAAAATTGAAATGTCACAGCAATGCAGTCTCATAAAATCAGATATTGATGCTCCTTACCTCAACATCTAAATCTGAGGACATCCCGTACAGGTCACATCAGAAAGACATTTTGTGAACTTCGATCGACCAGTGAAATGACTAATAATTAGAAGTTGACATAAGCTCATCAGAAAACAGCATTCTCATGCTTTACAGCATTGTTCCATATTAGCAACCTCAATTCTAGAAATCGCTTTATATGTTATGAAATCAAAATTTGAAAACTGAACTAAAGGATGGCTGATTGGTGGCCAAAATTGAATTGGAGTATTTCCATGCTATGTGAAGTCACTTGAAATGTTTTTTCTCACTGAATCCAGATATAAAGGGATGATTTTTGACTGGATCAGACTTACAGCCTTTCACTGTCACTCTGAATACTCCGTGTTAACCTTTACAAGGGTGCATGATGACTGTCACTTTCCCAGTCTGTGTTTGGTCAGATGATTGGCCAATCATAATGGGATGTCATCAGGACTTTGTTGGGCATTAATGAGACCTGGGATCTGATTTTAACGAGACTTCACATCAGTGCCAAAGTTGTTCTGTTTTACTGCATGTCAGGACATAAGTGCAGTAATCTTGAACACCACTACATGTACACACTGCATTCCTCCATTACCTATGAATACGTTCAGCTGCTTTGAGGGTCAGTGGGGTAGCCTAGTGGTTATGGCGCTCGCGTCGTCACACCGAAGACCTGGGTTCGATTCCCAAATGGGTACAATTTGTGAAGCCCTTTTCTGTTGTCCCCTGCCATGATATTGCAGGAATATTGCTAAAAGCACTGTAAAATCATACTCACTCACTCACTTCAGCTACTTGGTGGTATCGGTCCAACAAAGCAAGCCACACCCTTCAGTGGGTGTTCAAACCAATGAGCTCTCAAGTTACCTCTGCAGAATTCTTGTGCAGCATTTGGACAAGCCTTGTGGCCATCAACTCTGTGTATTACTTCTGTATCGTTTCATAAAAGGGATCACACATAGTTCTTGCACAGACTAGTCTTGTCAACATCTTGGTGTTGTCCATGGTCACATCACAATTACACTGAAGACATACGTTGTTACAGGTGATCAAGAAATGTAGTGTACAACATGAAGCACTGACGATGACAATCATTAAAGAGAACATTCACTACCTCTGAGTGTAGTATTGGGGTCTCTGACAACTCTCCACATTATGGTATAGAGGGGCTCGCATTTAAATAAAAAATATGTCTCTCATTTCTAGAGAGAGCCAGATTGTTCGCTAAAGTATGCAGGAACTCCTATGTTTTGAAATAGGAATGTGATCACTCTGTGAAGGAAATTTCTGTGATTATGGCTGTGTTACAGATGGAATTGTCTGTGGAGATGTATTATTGTAATTCACTTGTACATGATGAATACTTTATAATGATCAGTATCATCATTGATATTGGTGCTGTTAATTATTTTGATCATGTATTTGAACGTATAGTTATGTAATTATATATTTTATTGGCAATAAATTATGTCCTGGTTTTAAAAATCTCATATTTTTAAACTTATCCTATCTCACGACTTGCACCTCTCTCTCTTGCTTTGACTTTTAGTGGAAGGACTATAAACTTTTTTCCATAGGCCTCCTTGTCCATTCGCCCGTGCACTCCATGCTGCTCTCCTTAATTAGCTTCCTAGTTCCTAATACAGCTTGCAGCATGCTCCACTAATTGCCCACATGACTACCTTGAATGATCATTCTCTTTCTTGTCGCACGACTGTGTGGACGTGCTGTATATTAGGGACATTATTTCACCCTAACATCATGGGGAAAGGTGATAATCAGTCAAGGAAAAGGAAAGTTTGTGCTCAATGCTCGTCCCTCGACCCTCAATCATCTTGCAGTGGCTGTATTGGACAATGTAACTGGAACAAACGATGTGGCAAGTGTAATTCACTAATAGATGAGGATTTTAAGGCCTACCTTCGTGTTTGCTCCCAGGGAATCGCCGATAGGGACAGGAAATCAACAGAATCTGATCCCACTCCCGCCAAGTGTATCAAGTTACAGCAACAGAAAATCGTACCTTCACGCAAGAGAGCGACGTCTGTGGTTCAAGAGGATTTTATGGACGCTTCATCAGATTCTTACTTATCTGAGGATGTTCGGCACCTATTACGTATGCATCAGTCACCTCCTTCCACAGCGTCAGATCACTCGCGGGTGGTTGTGATCGATAATTCTTTGTTGCCTGTCCCATCTACACTACCAGGGGACCTTAGATCGACAATATCATCATCCAGATCATCGGTACATATCCCCTCGACTGTCTCAGTTTGTTTGGAGCCTGGCCAACCGCGTTCAACCAGCCAACTGTCTCCCCACAGTTCATTGAACCGGACGGAGCTGGCTACAACAGCATCGCAGGGGGACGTTGATCATGAATCAACACTTCAGGTTTTGTCACCTAATCGCCGATCCAGATCGACACATCATTTTAGATCACCACAACGATCTAGATCACCTTCACAATCCAGATCACCATTACAAGCCCGATCTAGATCACCGTGCCGATCCAGATCACAGTCACGATCCAGAGCACAACTACGATCCACATCACCTCATCAATCCAGATCACCTACCCGATCCAGATCACCAAACGGGTCCAGATCACAACTTCGATATCACATCACCAGACAGATCCAGATCACCGAACCAATCCAGATCACAACATCGAAGTAGATCATCGGACCGATCCAGATCACCGAATGGATCCAGATCACAACTTTTAATCAGATTACCGGACTGATCCAGATCACCGAATGGATCACCGGACCGATCTACGTCACCTGACCGATCCAGATCACAACATCGAAGTAGATCGCCAGACCGATCCAGATCACCGAACCGATCCAGATCACAACATCTAAGTAGATCACCTAACCGATCCAGATCACCAAATCAAGCCAGATCGCAACTGCAAACCAGATCACCTGTTCGATCCAGATCACCTTATAGATCCAGATCACGATCACAGTTTCCAGTTAGTGCATCGAATCGATCCAGATCACTTTACAAATCCAGATCATCTGTACAGATCCACATCTCATGGCCGATCCTATTCAGATGGTCGAACCAGAGCTCCAATCAGAACCAGATCACCATCTAGAACTACAGCGACCCGGACTAGTTCTTCATATCATACTGGATCACCTAGCCATACTAGGGAATCCAGATCACCGGCTTACCAACCTACTTCGGTACTTACCACATCGAGATCTTGATACAGTTCCTCTGACCGACGTTCGGGTGATCATTGCTCTGATACCAATAATAGGCCTACAGTCTCTTATGATGTTCTGTCTACACGCTCTGAGAATCCTTCAACTCACTCTAGGATCATCGCTGAGTCATGGGAACCTGATAACAATCCCACTCATACAGCGACTCCAGATCTAAATATGATGAACAGGGCTATAACCTCAGCCTGGAACCAAATACAGCCTTCTACTCCAGCCCATCCGGCTTCGGTAGCCCCTGGCTCTTCATCCGGTCCACCTCCTGAGATTGATCCAGTCCAAATAGCCATGCATGCATCTCCCGCATGTTCTCTACCCCTGGGGGGTAGCTTTGCAGTAGTTGAGACACCTCAGGTACTCCTTTGGATTGTTGAGAAGCTCCAACTTCCCTTGAGTACTTCAGCAGATAACCTTGATCACTCTTATACTCCTAAGGAACCGGGATTGGTCTACCATCACCCTACCACCTCGACCTTGTATTCTGAAATTATCCAGTACACTAAATGATGGTTTCAAGAGCCTGAAACGAATTAAGGACGGATTCTCTGCTCCCAGATATAATCCTTCTACTTCTCATGTCCACGGCCTAGCAAAAATCTCTACGGCTCCAACAGTTGATGAGGATATTGGAACCCTGTGTGGCAAACAAGCTGCTTTGCCCTACCTTATTGAGGACCGAGAGTTGGCTCACATGGATTCAGCCGTGAGAAAGACGTTGCCATCTATTAGTTGCGTGATTGCAGCAGTCGACGCTGTTAACACTGCTCTGGAGCATACTTACTCTGATCAAGACGCTTTCATCCGAGGATGCATGACTTTAGCTCTGGACCAGTTCCAAATTATCCTGGATCAGTTGTGTCATTTTTTGGGCTACACTCTTGCTGTTCGCTGACGTGGACCCCTTAACATCTCTTCATGGAAGGAGCGCTTTAAAACAGAACTGTTTCACCAGCCTTGGTTTACTGACTCCCTCTTCAATGGTAGCATCCAAGAAGTATCTAATAAAGTTGATAAAGAAACCCACTTTCAACTCGCGATTGAACTGTTAAAGATACAGAAGTCACAGCTCCAGGACTCATTAAAACAGCGTCGAACTGCACAGTTCCCCCCTACCAATCCGGTTTTACGCAATCTTTTTCTTGCCGCATCTACTCAAGGCTGTGCCAGAGGAAAAAGACCTGGTCGTGGTGGTTCCTCCCGTCGCCCCCCAGGACCAACTCTGGCCCAGGGACCAGCGCCGGGAAGCAGTGACTGCTTGAGACAATCGCACGACTGGGACCTCCCACCCCCAGTCGTTCCGATTTACAACACTCCGTTAGGCGGGAGATTGCAGATCTTCGCCCTGAATTGGACCTTCCTCAAAGATCCGTACGTCACCCACCTGCTACTCTACGGCTATCAGCTACCCGTTATTGGCAGTCCACCTCTGACGTCACATCCGGCTCATCGCTCATATCCTGTGGACCAGCTTCAGACTCTGCAATCCACAATAGGTATGCTATTAGTCAAACTCGCGATAGAGCTCTTAGGTCCATCGCCGTCACTCCAGGATTCTACTCCCCCATCTTCTTGGTTCCCAAGAAAAATTCCAACAAACTCTGGCTCATCTTCAATATGAAGTTATTCAATGCCCGATTCCTCCTTCCACCGCCTCACTTCAGGATGGTGTCTATCAACCTTTTACGCTCCATCCTGAAGAAGGGAGACTTCCTCATCAGCCTTGATCTTCAGGATGCTTATCTTCACGTTCTGATACATCCAAAACACCAGAAGTACCTTCGCTTCGTGTTCAACGGGAATCACTACCAATGGAAAGTCCTTCCATTTGGAATTGGGGCGGTGGGGTAGCCTAGTGGTTAAAGCGTTGGCTCGTCACGCCGAAGGCCCGGGTTCGATTCCCCACATGGGCACAATGTGTTAAGCCCATTTCTGGTGTCCCCCGCCGTGATATTGCTGGAATATTGCTAAAAGCGGCGTAAAACTAAACTCAGTCAGTCCATTTGGAATTTCCATGGCCCCATGGCTTTTTACCTGAATTACCAATCCCATAATGAGCTTCCTCCACTTTCAAGGGATCGGAACTAATATCGATTCAGAAACTCCAATTCATCAGAGCACTGTTCGACACTCGTCAGGGGATGATGTTTGTATCTCACGACAGGTGGATAAAGATTCAGCAATGCATTCCTCCAGCACTGTCTCAGGCGAGAACCTTACGACAGTGGCAGGAGCCACGGGGCCTTCTGACGTCAGCTCATGCCTTAACGTACAGAGGCCAGCTCCAACTTCGGCCGATACAGAGATTTCTACGCCCGTACCTTCAGGCCAACAACCCCAAGGAGTGAGATTTGTTCAGGTTTCCTCTATATAGTGTCACATGTCAGTTTGAAACAGGGAGTGAGATTTGTTCAGGTTTCCTCTATATAGTGTCACTTGTCAGTTTGAAACAGGGAGTGAGATTTGTTCAGGTTTCCTCTATATAGTGTCACATGTCAGTTTGAAACAGGGAGTGAGATTTGTTCAGGTTTCCTCTATATAGTGTCACATGTCAGTTTGAAACAGGGAGTGAGATTTGTTCAGGTTTCCTCTATATAGTGTCACTTGTCAGTTTGAAACAGGGAGTGAGATTTGTTCAGGTTTCCTCTATATAGTGTCACATGTCAGTTTGAAACAGGGCGTGAGATTTGTTCAGGTTTCCTCTATATAGTGTCACATGTCAGTTTGAAACAGGGAGTGAGATTTGTTCAGGTTTCCTCTATATAGTGTCACATGTCAGTTTGAAACAGGGAGTGAGATTTGTTCAGGTTTCCTCTATATAGTGTCACATGTCAGTTTGAAACAGGGAGTGAGATTTGTTCAGGTTTCCTCTATATAGTGTCACATGTCAGTTTGAAACAGGGAGTGAGATTTGTTCAGGTTTCCTCTATATAGTGTCACATGTCAGTTTGAAACAGGGAGTGAGATTTGTTCAGGTTTCCTCTATATAGTGTCACATGTCAGTTTGAAACAGGGAGTGAGATTTGTTCAGGTTTCCTCTATATAGTGTCATGTCAGTTTGAAACAGGGAGTGAGATTTGTTCAGGTTTCCTCTATATAGTGTCACATGTCAGTTTGAAACAGGGAGTGAGATTTGTTCAGGTTTCTCTATATAGTGTCACATGTCAGTTTGAAACAGGGAGTGAGATTTGTTCAGGTTTCCTCTATATAGTGTCACATGTCAGTTTGAAACAGGGAGTGAGATTTGTTCAGGTTTCCTCTATATAGTGTCACATGTCAGTTTGAAACAGGGAGTGAGATTTGTTCAGGTTTCCTCTATATAGTGTCACATGTCAGTTTGAAACAGGGAGTGAGATTTGTTCAGGTTTCCTCTATATAGTGTCACATGTCAGTTTGAAACAGGGAGTGAGATTTGTTCAGGTTTCCTCTATATAGTGTCACATGTCAGTTTGAAACAGGGAGTGAGATTTGTTCAGGTTTCCTCTATATAGTGTCACATGTCAGTTTGAAACAGGGAGTGAGATTTGTTCAGGTTTCCTCTATATAGTGTCACATGTCAGTTTGAAACAGGGAGTGAGATTTGTTCAGGTTTCCTCTATATAGTGTCACATGTCAGTTTGAAACAGGGAGTGAGATTTGTTCAGGTTTCCTCTATATAGTGTCACATGTCAGTTTGAAACAGGGAGTGAGATTTGTTCAGGTTTCCTCTATATAGTGTCACATGTCAGTTTGAAACAGTGAGATTTGTTCAGGTTTCCTCTATATAGTGTCACATGTCAGTTTCAGGGAGTGAGATTTGTTCAGGTTTCCTCTATATAGTGTCACATGTCAGTTTGAAACAGGGAGTGAGATTTGTTCAGGTTTCCTCTATATAGTGTCACATGTCAGTTTGAAACAGGGAGTGAGATTTGTTCAGGTTTCCTCTATATAGTGTCACATGTCAGTTTGAAACAGGGAGTGAGATTTGTTCAGGTTTCCTCTATATAGTGTCACATGTCAGTTTGAAACAGGGAGTGAGATTTGTTCAGGTTTCCTCTATATAGTGTCACATGTCAGTTTGAAACAGGAGTGAGATTTGTTCAGGTTTCCTCTATATAGTGTCACATGTCAGTTTGAAACAGGGAGTGAGATTTGTTCAGGTTTCCTCTATATAGTGTCACATGTCAGTTTGAAACAGGGAGTGAGATTTGTTCAGGTTTCCTCTATATAGTGTCACATGTCAGTTTGAAACAGGGAGTGAGATTTGTTCAGGTTTCTATATAGTGTCACATGTCTTTATAGTGTCAGGTTTCCTCTTTATAGTGTCACATGTCAGTTTGAAACAGGGAGTGAGATTTGTTCAGGTTTCCTCTATATAGTGTCACATGTCAGTTTGAAACAGGGAGTGAGATTTGTTCAGGTTTCCTCTATATAGTGTCACATGTCAGTTTGAAACAGGGAGTGAGATTTGTTCAGGTTTCCTCTATATAGTGTCACATGTCAGTTTGAAACAGGGAGTGAGATTTGTTCAGGTTTCCTCTATATAGTGTCACATGTCAGTTTGAAACAGGGAGTGAGATTTGTTCAGGTTTCCTCTATATAGTGTCACATGTCAGTTTGAAACAGGGAGTGAGATTTGTTCAGGTTTCCTCTATATAGTGTCACAAGTCAGTTTGAAACAAGAGGAATGCACAAAGTGATGCAGGACCTTGAGGTTACTTCTAGTTATTGGGACTAACAGATCTTGTTTGTTGATTAACGCAGCACTCAGCCATGTCTCAGCTATATACAGCTGGGCCAGAATATATATATATATTCAATCGAGTCTGGGCCAGACAATCCAGTGATCAACATCATGAGCATATATATGTCATTCGGATACAATGACGTGTCAACCAAGCCAGGGAGTCTGACCACCCGATCCCATTAGTCGCCTCTTACGACAAGCATGGGTTGCTGAAGACCAATCTTAACTGACTGACTGACTGAGTTTGGTTTTACGCCGCTTTTAGCAATATTCCAGCAACATCACGGCGGGGGACACCAGAAATGGGCTTCACACCCAATCTTAACCCGAATCTTCATTGGTAGGGAACAATGGAAACCAAACCAGAACTTAAACAATGTTTATGTCAAGTGTTTCATGCCTTCTTGTTCAGAGTCTGCCTGGCACAGTTGTAGGCTTCCAGACACTTGTGATTACTTTTATCTTGATACCTTTTGTCCCACCTTTGTTATTAGCTCATGAATATGTTTTCCCGCTGTCAAATCACGAATAATTTTATCATCCTGAAAAAAAAATATGTTGATTCCATTGAGTGAGTGAGTTTAGTTTTACGCCACACTCAGCAATATTCCAGCTATATGGCGGTGGTCTGTAAATAATCAAGTCTGGACCAGACAATCCAGTGATCAACAGCATGAGCATCGATCGATTGATTCCATTGAGAGATCCTGAATACTTATATTTGACAAAAATAGAAACAAACAAGAACTGAAAAATATTTATCAATCAAAAGCAAGATGCTGCTATTTCTACATGAAATAGATGTAGATTGGATATAATACAGTCATGTATAGCAGCAAATTAGACAAAGGTAACTGGTAAATCTCAGAACCATTCACTTATCTTGTATCACAACTGCAAACTGGTCACAAAATATGGAATGTAAAAAAATAACAAAATGTATATATTATATCTAAAGAGTATCGAGTTCAAGGATGAGTGCCAACATTGAAATATAGAGCAATAATCTCCCTTCTTCATGGGTCACCTAAATGACATTTTGAATTCATGGAGTTAATTCATCATGAACTTATGTAAAACCTCCAAGTATCATATTTTACTTGAAGTTTCATACTCAATAACAAACTAGAGAGTATATTTTGTTTGGCTGCCTATGGAACACATTGTGAGTTATCACTCATAAATGATTGAATACCATGAACAGGGCCCCATTCCTCAAAGTGATCGTAGTGCTAAGACGATCGTAACTTCCATACTTTAACATAGACTTACGACTGACGTAGCGCTACAAATGCTTTGAGGAACGGGGCCTAGAATGACCCAAACTGTATCCTTGGGATACACGGACATAGGATACATAGAACAAGTTAAAGAGTACCCAATACCTTCATATTGCTATAGTGAATCTGTCATGCCATGCCATAATAATGTGACAGAATTCAGTGTTGTTTAATTTCCTTGAATATGTATTAAAGTTTCACTTGGCCAGACCAATTT
The DNA here is from genome assembly GCF_003918875.1 of Haliotis rubra. Taxonomy (NCBI): domain Eukaryota; kingdom Metazoa; phylum Mollusca; class Gastropoda; order Lepetellida; family Haliotidae; genus Haliotis; species Haliotis rubra. The sequence goes on along the minus strand of NW_025766002.1, from coordinate 2,247,990 downwards.
TATTTCTTGTTTTATGGATTATTGTCCTCAGAAAACCTGATGGCAGGAGGGAAAAAAAATGAAAATAAATACTAAAAGTATTTTACTTTTGGCAATTTATGAAGTGTATATGGGTTAAAACACAATATAAAAAAAACTTTTCTTGTAAATTTACAGTTTTGATCAATAAAACATTAGGATTTTATTTTTTGAGCGGGGAAAATTAACTTTTATTTTTGTTCTTCTTCTTGAAGAAATACGCCATGCGGATCCATAAAAAAAGAAATGAAATTGGTCTGGCCCTAGCAAGAAAAGAATTGACTCCTTGTATCAGTACAGCAACACATTCATATGTTTCAGAAAGAAATGTATTCATTCCTTAAAACAGTGGTGGAAGTTGGTGATAGCACCTTTGAAATTGACAACAAATAACTGTCATGTCATAAATGTTCATACATGTAATTGTGAGTTATTTTGGAACAGCATGAGTTAAAACAAACAAGATTACTTGTTAAATATAGCATACATACCACCTCGGTGCTATAATGCTTGTATATCACAAAAAGGTCAGATTTAATTATATGTTACCAAAGCTGTGGGATAATATACTTCACAACCATATGCATGTCACATTAAAGATAATTGCTGACGGAATGCTGTTTATCTTAACACTGTAATTTTGAGTGTTTTTTGTAGTTTCTGGGCTCCAGGGAATATACACTAAAAAGAGTACCATCATCAGAAGATATCTGTCCTAGGTAGGTTTTCTGCTGTTAGAATCACAATTTCTGAAATGAAGCGGTGAAGAAAAGAAGACTAATCATTTAAAAAGCCAAAAACATATTCAGGGGTGGAAATAACTTTAAAATTGCTAGTTTACTCTGGAACAGTGGCACAAGTAAAATCATTTGCCATGATAATTTATCCACTATACCGGCCGTTTTCTTGTTGATTTTTTTAAATAAACAACATAATTAACATTGGAAAGTCAACTAGACACCAGTACAGTGTGATATACAAATTTGCTTGACCGACAGAAAAAACCACTGGACTCGGACGTCGGGCAATGGGTTATTTCCACCCCTGACATTCACTAATGAATCCACGCATCCTTCATGACAACTGGCAGAATAAAAGGTCATTCAGAGTTCACCTGTCTACTGAGTTGTCCTTGACTCACAGAGGGATATAACAGAGTATAAGATCTGACTAAAATGAGATTAGATCTGTTCAAACAATAAATCTGGTCCAAATTCACTAATAGATGTGAACATTATCATTCAGAAACAGCCTCAAATCAGTGGCGGGATCCAGAGGGGGGGTTCAGGGGGTTCGAACACCCACCCACCCCTATTGAAAATGACTAAAGACCACATTGAAGTTAATGTTTTGCAATGGCAGAGCCCACCCCCACCCCCTGAAAATTTCTTGATCCACCTATGCACATGTATTGACTTGGTTCATTTCTGACTTTGTGAATTGGTCTGTAAAGTAATTTTTTTATTAAATAAGTTTTTTTATTAAATAAGTAATTGTTAGAGTTATAACCCAGAAACAACCTCATTAAGTCAAATGTTAGTTCTTGATACTGCAGGGCGGTGGGGTAGCCTAGTGGTTAAAGTGTTCGCTTGTCACACCGAAGACCTGGGTTCAATTCCCCCACATGGGCAAAATGTGTGAAGCCCATTTCTGGTGTCCTCGCCGTGATATTGCTTGAATATTGCTAAAAGCAGCGTAAAACCCAACTCACTACTCACTCACTCTTGATACTGCATAAAAACCTTTGCATAGACACAACTAATAATTGATTCAACAACATACAAACAGTTTAACGATGATGCACCAATGTGGCCTCCAACAAGAAGAGCTTATATACAACGTACAACGATGGGGCTTGTGAGTATTAGCATATATGAAATACAGAATATCACTGGTACAATGTCCTTCAAGAGACAACAACACTATCTTAATCAGATTCCTTGGTGTTCGTGTTTTGTTTGTTGCTTAACACCACACACAGCAATATTCCAGCTATATTATGTCGAGCTGTGACCGGATGATCCAGTGATTTACATCATGAGCATCTGTCTACCAACTGGGATAAGATTACCTGCTGTTCATCTGGAAACAGCTCCATAACACCTGCAAAACTGAAAACATATATGCCTCTATATTGTTTATCAGTGTTATAAAATACAAACGTTATTGGTATTTTTTCAAAACAATGTCTCTGTCAGTATATAAACTCTCACTCTAGAATGTTATTATGATGAATGGTACAATGAATGTTAAACATAGTGACAAATGTGTAAAGTCGTAGATTGTTTAAGTTTGTTTTCTTTCAAACAGTAGCAATTTCCTTGGGGACAAAAATTAGAGCGAGCCAAACTCAATGCCATCAATTGACTTAGTGTTGTGAAATGCAACAGTCTGCAGTATCTCGAACATGACATCAGCCTGTGCGAACCACTGGTCCAGAGCTAGAGAAATAACAAAGATGCTTTGGCATGACATACAGTCAGTCAGGTCACACTACAACCCGAGTCCATATTTGAAGGGATCTATGATGATATACTTGGTGGAGGGGTATTCTGACTCTGAATCCCACAAAATGTGTGAGTGTTATGGGGGTCGTTCATTTTCAGCTCCCAAATCTCATAAAGCACATCAAGCATATCCTGTTACAAGCTACAGTACGAAGCATGCTTAATACCAGAATAATCCAAGCAAATTTTGGTTTTGCTTTCATAAAAACTCAAATATAATTGGAAGTCCCCTTCATGTGGATGTAAATGAAAGACCTTTGATGACATCACAACTATAATACCAAGGTCAAGACCCTCCTTTAGACAGACCATGGTGACAAACATAGCAGGTCAAGGTGACCCAAGGCAAAGATCAATCTGACCCATATAGTAGGTCAAGCTGTCATGTTGGACATAGTAAGGACATCATTACATTGGTTAACATGGTCAATGTGGCAGATGTAGCTGATGACTCTAGATATAAGTAAAGTACACAGGACATCATGTAACCCTTAACACTAAGGTTACCTTAACAAAACTAAATACATTTCAAAGTCAAGCTGTAACTCCTTAACAAGTATGTGACAAATAGATAAGGTCAAGGTGACCCATATAGTAGGTCAAGCTGTCATGTGGGACATAGTAAGGTCAAGGTGACCTTTAACACAGGTCAAGGCCGCATATTTAGTTTGTGTGCTGCAGTTCCATCCACCATGAGCATCAGAACAAGAATGGTATCAACGCCTTCCTGCTAGGGGGATACAGCTCAAACTGCTGCTTGTACCTGTCAGAAGGAGAACAGATTATTTAAAGTGTCCCCATAGCATACCATTTTATTACAGTGTGTATTTCAAAATTGTCTAATGAGTGAAAGGTCGGCATATGAATATAACAGTTACAACTGATATTACGACCACAGACTGTTCTCAGACTTGTAATACACGACAAGATTCTTTTTCTCAAAATCATGTTGAGAATACTCTAGTTAAATACATTATCAAGTTCAAAATATTTGTGAAGAACTCCAGCGTTTAACTCTGTTCAGAGTGCTTGAGGGGAGCCTGAGGGAAGATCAACTCACTGAGTCATGTCATGTTGGCTGTGACCTCATAAGAGTCAGCAGGCATGTTTTTGAATATGAAGCAGAATTGCAAGGTCCAGTATTCATACGAGGCATTGCAGCATTTTAGTGATGAGAAAATTATTTTGAATTGGGGGCCAACATTAAGTGAAACACACACAAAAAAACAGAAAATAAGTACACTGACCAAAGATGATTATGTCTGGAACCGGGTACAAATGTTGCAGCACAGAACAGCAGCCACACAAGCCCAGCGAGAGACCATGTTGCTAGACACCTACATGAGAAATCATAAATGTACATTTTGTTGAAGTTAATTGAATATTTTTAACTTTTATGAATGCATTAACATAAAAACTGGTAACATAAAAAAACCTACAATCCAAAATGTGCACACTATTTTTAACATCTATAATGCCATAAAGGCAAAAACATTTGTAAATTCTTAAAAATACACAACAATAAGAACTTGTCAGATTTCTGATTCAATAATGGATAAACTATAGATATAAATGAGCATTATTTATTATTTTGACATTTTACAGATAGACACCATAATGGTTTGAGTGGAGGTCTTTGCTGTTTATAATTCCCAATATATAGTTCAAATACACATCAGTTTTAAAACGGGTCATGGGTTGCTTATTGGAGCAAATGGTTAGGGGCTGGTCATTAATTATTGGCACAGAACATACTTTATTTCTACATACAGTGACAATAGGTTCCATAATTTGTTGATACTCTCTACATTGGATGACTGATCATGATTAGAAGATGTACGGCGGTTGATGGTTCAGCTTATCTACCGGACATACCATTTTGATACTGATTTTAAGGGTGAAGTTAGGACCACGGCTTGTCTGTGAGATCGGCTGGTCTATCATCATATGTGGTAGGTGGGTGGAGCAAATATTCATTGAACTGTTCAACAGTCTGCTGAAAACTTTTTATATGACACCAGTTACCCTACCGTACAAGAAGTTTATCATCATGACTCTGGCACCCTCCTCCTCTTGTCCTTTTTCATTTGTTCATAAACAAAACCCATCACCCAAACCCTCACCCAATAATACAGGACCAATCCCGCATACAGCAAACAAAGTAAGGGTAGTAAGTGTAAGAGGACCTCACCAGCCTGTCCACTCCACCAGCTCACCGAAGTAGTTGGGGCAGCTGACCAGCTCAAACAGTCCTCCATATGGAATGTTGTAATTAGTCCCTCCTGTAGAACAATATATCGACATTTGTTTGTTGTTTAACATCACACTCAACAATATTCCACCTATATGCCAGCAGTCTGTAAATAATTAAGTCTGGACCACACAATCCAGTGACTGACATCAAGAGCTACGACCTATGCAATGAGAATACCACGAGTCCTACCACCCGATCCCATAATGGAATCAGTTGCCTCTTACAACAAGCATGGGTTGCTAAAGACCCAGACCTTCACAGGTCCAATATATCAACAGACATGAAACGTTCCATGAATAACAACTTTTTGTGTGTCTAAACACTTCTTGTTTGTCAAAACAGTTCCTATTCTTGTCACAGCTGTATACATGTGTAAATATACACAGGCATGCTGTGTTTACACATGATTGTTACTTTGTTTATTATGTACTGTCGTACTCAGCAATATTTCAGTTCTACGATCACAGCCTATAAAAGTTTGATTCTGGACCTAGCGGCCAGGTAAGTAGCATCAGAGAATATACCATCAACTACTCCTTTGGTGTTCCGCAGGGAGCGGAGTCTCCAGTCGGCCCATCTGTTTATGACGAAGCCAATAATGTACAAAATAATGCCCAATATGAACCGAGGATCACTGAAAGCAAGAATAACAATGAATTAAAACCTGGTATAGTTTAAATGTAATTTTGTTATATCTATATCAGCGTAAACATATATCGAAATTAAGGCGGAGAAATTACTGGAGCTGTTTAGTCATTCAATGTAAACTGTACTTGTCATATGATCACTTTTATGACTTTCTGTTTGTACCATAATAACAATGGTTACAGTTGAAACTCTCACACTAATCTTGAGGCACATGGTTTGTACTTACTAGTAATAATGAGCTGCATATGTGGCCGAGCTTATAAAATCAGCATTGATGAAGTGAAAAATGCAGTTGGGTAAAAATCCACCAATACATATTCTGAAAAATAGAGTTGTCTCCCCTGAATTCAAGTCTTATCTCTCTGATAGACATTTGTAATTTCAGTTTTGAAAACTGAAACCTACCGCGTCATATTCAAAACTACATCATAATTTACATGGTTTATTCAAATGTAAATGTCCTACCATTCAACAATTTCAAGGAAGGCAGGAAAAAAATGTGAAGACCACAAGACATGATAACATTTCCATCTGCTGAATAAACATTACGTGTGAGTATGGCTTTATGTCATTAAGCAATATTCCACATATTTTACAGCGGGGTCGAACTTATGAAAAGTGTGACTGGACCTTTGGACCTATGGATCTGCATAATCAAAGCAGCGGACAAAATTAGTAATCGTGGCAGGTTTGCCTGTGGGACAGTGGATGCTGTCCATCGACAAAAATCATACACTTAGAGCAAAAACTCCACATGCAAAGATGTGAGGTCTCTTTGAGACATCAATATGTGACCAAGCACGACAAGAGCTAACAAGCTCACCATGTACATGATATCTTGGAAGTAGGATGGTATGGACAGTCTGAACAGATAGGCATGTTTTAGGGGATAAATAAAACATTATCTGACAGAAAGTAGAGGTGCCTTCTCTAACACCCTAACAACCTCCAAAACATTCTGCTGAATCAATGTAGACAATGGTTGACATATTGTTGCACAAAGAAAATTTGCAGTAGTTTTGCAAATGAATATATCTGTATTTTCACTATGGCGATTCTTTTTTTAAATAACAACGAAATCAAAATGGTTTCCATCTCCTGTCCAGGTACTACTCGAGTAGTGCTGAAGGGGTCAGCTGTATACAGAAATGTTCCCTAAACAAAGTTAAAATACAGAAACGTACCCGGTACCCAATACGGGGGACGAATGCATATTCCGCAACCCAAAACCCTATGTTGTTGTTCCTGTTCAACTTTACTGCGAATAGCATTGTGCATCGCAAAATATCTGTTACTGTGTATGCTTGTTTCTTATATAACACAAATATATGTATCTTATACAACAGTATGGCAGTTCCGATCAAGAAAACGGTACAGTGCAGAAACGACCTGTCCTAGGGTACGTTTCTGAATGCAGATTTTGGCTAGGGTACGTTTTTTGATACAGAAACGTATCTGGGGTACATATCTGTAGTATCCGAGCCAACAACGATCCCTTCAGCTCCAGTAGCCCTTACCCTATGTACACCATGGGGCTTCTGTACCTCATCACCAAGGGATGAATGATGCCCCTGGAACACAACATGGATTCATATAGCACATTTAATCACAAGTTCCAGTTTGACAGTTACCGAAAAGGCTAGTAAGGTGTTTCAAAGATAACTGTCCCTACCTGAAAACTAGCATGCAAGAAGATATTTCAAACCCTACCTAAACGCAACCACCACTACGACTCCTTTCATTCATTTTTCAGAAATAAAACACCCACAGCGGTACATGAGGTACAATTTTCAATATATGCAAATTGCAGTATGTAACAATAGTAATGAAAAAGGATGCACAGATACTAACACAATTTACAAATTAAGGCCAGACCAATTTTATTTCTTGTTTTACGGATCCGCGGTCATATTTTTTCAAGAATAAGGAAAACATAAAAGTTAATTTTTCCTGCTCAAAAAATAAAGTCCTAATGTTTTATTGGCCAAAAATGTAAACTGACCAGATTTTTTTTTTCTAAACAGATAATGAAATTCATCTCCCACACCAATATAATCACAGAATGGGCACTGGCAGTCTTTGTAGGGGATGTCCAGCCAATGGCCAGCTTCAGTGGTAATCTGTGATTATTTGTTGTGAATTTCAATACAGGAATACACATTGATCTGGAGAGTAATAGATATTTTTCAAACAAAGGTTGATTCTTTAGGTACTTCAAGACTTCAAGACCCCTTGGAGCATGATTTGTGAAATCAATACATATTTTCAACAACTGAAGTCAGCCATGGCACTGAACATACTAAGGGGTTTTGAATTACTTTGTTAGACTGCAGGTGTCTAATACATTCTAAATAAATCCTAACCATGGGAAATTCTAAGGTTCTTTACGGATAATTAAATGTACTTGTAAAGTATTTTGGATGGTTTATGACACATTTGAAGAAGCAAGCTTATGCCGAAAAGAAATAACATGTGTATAAACTTTAATACTAAGTGGTTCCCTGCCTAAAACCCAAAACATATTTATGCTGATCTACCTGTGGATGTAGTGAAGCAGGAACAGCACCAGGAACACATAGTTCTGGTAGAACCTCACAGAACCATACAGGAAGAACACCTGCCACACAAACACACGTCTTAGGGGCCATTCATAATTTATGGCTAGGGGGTGATGATGATTATTATGGAGGAGCATGTACAATGTGAATGACACCCCCTAAAATATATGTACAAAGTAAGTGACATGTACAAAATCAATGTCCGCCCTCTCCCCTTCCCATAATTTTTAAGCATAGTTTTCAAATATAACTACGTACAAAATTGCTGAACACCCCCCACTCCCCAGTACATGTGTAAAAAATGTATTAACCCAACCCACATACACCTGACCTTCCAGACAAAAAAGGGTGACCCCCCTCAACATCATCATCACCCACCCCATTTGTTTATTTACAAACCATGGATCATAAGATGATTCTCCACAATGGTATAGCATGGATCAAAAGCAGATTGTCGTTATTGGTATAATATGGATCATAAGCAGATTCTCATTGTTGGCATACCAAGGATCATAGATGCTAATCTATAACATGTACAAACATGGCAGCTGATGGACACTGCTCAGATTAGCCAACAGCCATAACTGTACAGACTCACCAACAAGAACATGACAACACCAGGCAATGCATCAGAAATAATGTGACTGAGACGCTGAGGAATCTTGGGACCCCATCCTCCATTCTGGAACATATTTACAAGTGTACAGTATGTAAGTAGATACATGCAATGTCATGTTGACTGTTATGAATGACATTATTCCTTTATTCAATCCTATTTCGTTTCCTTATACCGAATCATTTTCCACTCTTCAGTTACAGTTTTAAATTCTTCATGTAACCATAGCTTCCTGCCTGTCCCTGCTCACTCCGAGAACATTACCTGTACCGAGGGAATGAATGAGAATATTCTCGTCAGTAACCCTGATTGTCAGAAGAGCAGTGAATAAAACAATATGCCAAGTAACCTTATCTTCATTGACCTCCCAGAAAACAACAATAATCAACCTAGAAGCTCATCCAGGATGTGTTCAAGATGGGGGAGGGGAGCACTTGAATTTGAAACTTTAGCAATAGGAGGCATATACTAAAAACCCATATACCCATATGGTAAGTAAATATGTTTAAATATTGTCCCATGAAGGAGAAAAGATTACTAGAGGACTCAGAATCACCAGACAACCTTGTTATAAAATAATCAAAGGCAGACAAAACCAATGTGATACAAAATGACCTGTTACTATTGGACTCACCTCCATTTCATGTCGGCCATATGGAGCAGGTTTACAGCACTGGACACATGCAGTGATGGCTGCCAACACACACCCAAATATAACCAGGCCATAGTGAACCCAGAATCTTGTGCTGCCTTCCTCATAGAACGTCCATGGTTTCAACTGTAACACACTTGCTGTGTCATTGATGCTACTACAACCATTAGCAGGGCTCCAGATAATTTTTCAACATCAGGAGTACGTACTCCTTATTTGTTCAATATTGAGTACTGGAAAACCTTAAGTGTACATTTAGAGTACTGAATGGAAGCTAATGGACTATCGGTAATCTTGTGTTTCGTTTCAAATATGCACCACAACATTGCTACTCTTGTCTAAACAGGTCAATAAACAATAAAACAATACTTTTTTTCAGATAAATACGTCTGTAAATGATTCTAAGACCGTACACCATTGCTGTGGTGTATATCTGCTACGTTTTCTAAATTATTTCCTACAGTATCGTGCATATTTTCTATCCGTGCATACGCCGATACGGCCCTTATCTGGAGCCCTGCATTAGCATAGGCACTAGACACATTTCTTGGACTCATTTCTATGATAATATTGAGACATAAATAAATAGTTGCAGGTGGGTTGTTTTATCTCAATCTGTTACACATAACAAATTTACTTCCTGCATGCAGGTTTAATTTACTTTCATCATTTAAAGCAGATGATTATGTCAAATTAGTTAATACATGGTGCTTATTTGCTTAGTTTGTCATACAGTTTCTGAAACAAATATATCTAATACATACTACGAAGTGTACAAAGTTTCAAGACTACTGTCCAACCAACATTAGAATTAGGTGAGCGAAAGACGCGTTTGTGAAAGGAGAGGGGGGAGCATGCCGTGAACTGATCCACTGCCCACTCGAAGGGGTTTTTGTGATCCTTGCAGTAATCACTGTCTATGCAATGATTCGGGAAGCGTCGTGTTTCTGCTCGAGCATTTGTATACTAGTATCTTGTAAAGTGGACTGTTAAAAGAGTATTAAACTCTGCAGGTATTTGAAACTTATCATGTCGCACTGTAAATTGGGTAAACAGGGTCAAGTCATTCATTCACAAACATGTGAGGTTGCCTACAATGTCATTCAGTACTTGTGTACTATTTCTGACACACACAGTGCACTCAAAAATGCCAGCAATGCTACTGGTATATCTGTCAGTACCTTGCGCAAAATAAATGACGAAGGTAAATGCGTTCCCGTGATGGGTACCAGTAAGTTCACAAGCCCAGGGAAAGTGCGTCCCCTCGAGGACAGCACAAACGTATTATCCATATTCACACACACAGAAACTAGGCTAGAACAAAATTGAACCTTTGAGTTTTGGTTTTTTTTATCGTTAAACACAAAAAAATATTCGAGAGTTGTATTGGATTTTGTATGGAAATCGTCAACCACAAAATAGCAAATAGAACCCGTTTCAGAAGAGCGAGAGTAGACTGACATGCTTCACAGCAGTTTATCGCTTTCCATACCCTATGCCCCTTAATGGTAAAATGGACTGCACCGCTTTTCATATTCACGGGTTCAAATGACAGGTCGGCATTATTCTTAAGTTTGTCTCACAGTATATTGCCGCAGTTCCAAAAATGAAGAAAGACTCTTGGTTGCTTTTTATTATACATATCATTGCAAAAATGTAATGACTTTTTGTGTAAAATATGTTCAGTTCAGAGATGATTTACTTTTTGTGTCAAGAATTGGTCACAATGGGAAGACTTCCCGTATATATATCACATTTTGGAGAGTATTTGTTTGTTTAACGATGAACTCAGCAACGTTCCATCTATATGGCGGCCGTCTGGAAATGATCATAGGCCCCCACTGCGGGTCAGAAAATCGATACACTAGGCCCCGGTTTAGTATCCACACCCCCTACTATATAATATGTATTATATAGTAGGGAGTGAGAATACTAAACCAGGGCCTAGTTTATCATTATTATATAGTAGGGGGTGTGGATACTAAACCGGGGCCTAGTGTATCGATTTTCTGACCCGCAGTAGGGGCCTATGTAAATGATGGAGTCTGTGCCAGACAATCCAGCGATCAACAGCATGAGCATCGATCTACGCAATTGCGACACGATGACATGATTGTGTCAACCAAGTCTGCGAGCCTGACCACCAGATCCTGTTAATCTCTCATGACACGCATGTGTTGCTGTAGCCGAGAGCCGCAATGCGGTCCTATACACGACTATTGTAGGACAGCATCGTGGCTCTCGGCGAGGGTTGCTGAAGACCAGTTCTAACCCGGATATACATGGTCCATTTAGGAGATTAATGCTGAACATTGTTGTTTCTCACAAGACTTAAACCAGACCGAAAGTAAACATGTCAAAACAGATCGGTAGCATCTCGAGTATCAGCAGCTTCGCGGGGCCCATCCCGGCTCTCGACTGCTGTGTTGGTCACCTGGTGGTTTCATTTTTTAAAAAGCTTTAATTTAAAAGCTCGCCACGTCAAATACTTGATGATCACACGGGAAAACGATATATTTACCTCGAATAACACCATTTCTTCTTCTGATCAGCCTAGACCTTGATCACCTTGAATCAGGAAGTGAGGATGACCTTAGTTCCGGTGTAAACAAAAACAAACCCACGTGAAAGTATGCAACTCCTTACAATTAATTTGATTGGTCCAGATTACCTGGGCATTTAAGAGCGCAGTTGCTATTGGCTAAACGTCATCCCCACGGATAAAGGTCACTTCCGGGTTTGAAAATGAACTTTGGATGTATCCCCGTGAGTGGTGATCGTTACCCATTTCTCACCGCTATTTACGGTGATACAAACCAAATCAAGCTCAAATGCACAAAAGATGGCGAGCGCATATTCATCAACATTTGAAGACGGACCGCCTGACCAGACAGACAAAACTGAAAGCAGTCGGAATTTTAGAAAATCACAAAATCAAGCGACAACTGGCATTGGCGGAGCTGGTGAAGGCCCAACATCCCAGGCATCCGATTCAGATTCAGGCTTTCATTCCACAACCAAGGATGTTTACACAGACGCTACCAAAGATTCAAAGAAAGACAGCGTTAGGGACCTTGAGAGAAAGTTTAGATATCTAAAATTCGAAGACTATCAATTTGATAATGACGATCAGTTCCAGTCGGGATGGAAGAAACTGGCAGGTGTTGTGCCACCCAGTGAGCGAGATAAACAGTACCTCAAAGCTAAACTTTTCTATTATTCCAAGTAAGATGATATGATGTTACTGTATTCATTTAGAAAGTTCATCACTTTTCATGTGATGGACTGAACCGTTTCTTATTTCAATAAGATTACATAGTTCTCTAATCTACATATGTGAACATAAAAAGACATTCAATTAGTTGATGCTGAATCAATTAACGAGAATCTAGGCTGGCAAAAGAATCAGTATCACTTGGCTCTGCTTCCAGAATTTTCCATCACTAATTAGCCAATAGAGTTTTATACCGCTTTTAGGAATATTCTAGCAATATCACAGCAGGGGACACCAGAAATGGGTTTCACACACTGTACCCATGTGGGGAATCGAACCTGGGTCTTTTGCATGACGAGCGAACACTTTAACCACTAGGCTTCCCCACTGCCCTGATATAGACTGGCATATACTGGCATATGGTCTATGCACATAGTAACCAAAAAGGTTAGGATACACGTGATATGCATGTGCAATAAGGGAGCAGACATTTCACACCTCTATGTTATTATATTAGCTGGATGTTGTTTTGGAAGTTGAAATTACACGTGAGTCATCAGTCATTTGAGTTATCAGAACCTTTTACCTAAAAACATATTTAAGAACAGCTTCATGTCTTTTCAGACCAACTTTCACTGAGGCATCTAATCAGCAGCAAACTAAGTCAGCAATCTAACGTAATCATGATCTAGACTACCAGCTGTGAGACTTCGATGTTTGTGACGGATTGGTGCCTGAGTAGGTTAGATCGTTAAATTTGTGTGCTGTCAGTTGGGTGCCTCACTCTGATAATAATATTTTTTTGAATTCCGGAAATATTTGTTTCCTGCATTATCTTTCAGGCACATTGAAGCTGTCGACATTGATGAATATATGAAGTGGAAGGAAGATCCTGTAAACAAGAATGAAAAAACAGGTTGGGTATACTCACTGTCTAAATAGATTGTGTTCCATGTCTGAATAGATTATTTACCACCACGTTTGCCATGTTTGGCGCCCAGCTCCAATGACTGACCAACTTCTAGATCAGTTTCTAAGTATAGTTCTTGTAAGCACCCTAACTATGAGAGGCATTTCCATGACATTCCATATTTGTTCAAGTATATTACACATTTCCTTGCAAGGGATACTACTGCCTGGAGTGATTATCAACTTTAGAACAAATTCTACTTGCTGAGCTTTCTAAATGGTCAGGGAGCCTGTAACAGTGAAGATATGAGTATCACTGGCATGTTACAGCTACAATGGAGACCTACTACATTTCATGACTGTGACTCAAAATCAGGAAACTACTGTATTTGCTATAAGTTTTACATGTTTAAAGAGCAAGTAATTATTTGTGGGGACTTTATCATTGCCCAATTCAGTTGGTGATTGGGTGGATTTGAACGGGATTCATATGGCGTTATGAGCAATGAGACATGGATGTTAGCATGTATCAGGGATTTATTGAGACCTGCTCATAATAGGCCCCAAGTCTGCTGGAAATGATAGGAAATATACCCAATTTGAATTATTAATATCCCAATTTCTCAGAATTTACACACAAAAATTACCCATAAAAATCAAATTATGAACAGTATTGGAACTATTTTACTCAGATTGCCATCCGAAGGCACATAGTTTGAAATTTCAAGTAAACACATATATAATGCTTGAGATGTCATCACATTCACTCGTGTCACAGTCATCACCGTAAGATTTCCGCCGGTATCCCCCCAAAACTTTAACAATGAGGACAAATTTCTTTGAGTGGCATTTTTAGAAGTTGGAAATGTCTGTTAGTATGTTAAGATACATTTAAAGAAACATGTTAAAACTCATTGTTATCAGATGATGAATATATATTCAGGCGATATGATTTGACTAGAATGAAATTTAAGGGGGGATACAGGCGGATGTCTTTCCATCATCTCTCTCATACAATATAGCTCATATTAGAACATGTTGGCTTGAAACTGTGAAGTTATGTTGCAAGACCTGTGAATCATGTCAAGGTGTAGGACAGAACAATGCTTCTTGACACCCCTTGAACTTTGGTCCACAACTACGTGTTAAGTCAGATTGCTTCATTTTATAAACTTTGATCTGGATATATGATCTGATCATAGTCATATTACTCATTTGTCAAAACATGCTCTCAAGGTATGGTATTTCATTTAAATATATTTCAAGAATTCTTTCTTCTGAGCTTGTTGGAGGCGTTTAGAGGTTTATTTTTCGCACAGGCACATGTAAACATGAATTTATATTTCTTATTTATCAAGAGAGAGGTGTGGCAACGCCGCAGGTCTGGCAGTTGAGTGGTAAGGGAGACAACTCCTGCAGCCCTGTTGCCACCACTGACGGCTCTAACACGAAGACTGCGCCCGAATCCGGAACACTGTCGTTCAGTGAAGTGATTGACTTTATCCAGAGTGGGAAGACTATTCCAGGCCTCAAGACTGTAGACGCGAAGCCCACAGATGCAAATCCTTCACCATCAACTATGAACAGGAAAGCCAAACCATGGGAGCGCTGACAAACGTCACTGATATGGTGATGGATGATGTGGATGAATGGCTGAGAGATGTATTTTTATGATTGACGGAAGAGGAATAAAATATCAGCTCATAATGTATCTGGATTTAATTATTTTAGTTTATCTTTTATGAAAAGCAGATATGTGAAGAAATGTTTTGTTAATTTTTCTGAGGTAGTGCATTTCCTTTGATACATATTCAAGAGAACGATTGTGTTTATCCCCAAATACATTGTGGACTGGTAACACGTGACTACTGGTACTGGGTTACCTATTTCTATTTGTTCTTCACATGGTTTTAATAGAATTGAACTTATGTGATGTTTAATGGTGATATTTCTCTCTTTAATACACTTTTAAGAATGTATGCAATAAGTTAATAATCGGTTTACATATATCTAAGCTGATAAACAGAAAGTGGTATCATTATCTTCAACTTTTGATTTTGCAAAATAAATAATATTGAGAGATAAATGTTCACTTGTTTCTGTGCTAGTTTCCATGACAATGATTACCTGTGAGTGAGTAGCGTTTGTGGCCCTGTCAGCAATATTATAGGCTTATTAGAATAGCAGTCACCAAGAAGAGGATTCATGAGTGAGTCGGGTTTTACATCACTTTCAGAAATATTCCAGCAATATCAGTGCATGGAACGCAAGAAATGAGGTTCACAAATTGTACCCATGTGGGGAATGGAACCCGGGTTTTCAGCGTGACGAGCGAGGGCTTTAACCACTAGGCTACCGACCTCCCTACTCCCAGTTTCTTACACAACCAAGCGTTGGTCCCTGCCTGGCACTCGGCATTAATGGGTACATCAAGGACTGGTCGGCTCGGAGTCAGTATAATGTGTCTGAGTGGGATATTCATGCTTCACTGCGGCATGATATCTCAGTGGGCTAGCACTATAAAACCAGCTCAAGTCTGGGCTAGTACAAGCAGCCGCACATACACATATGAGCGAAATATTCTCAAGCACCACGTTAAACCCAATTTCACCTCACCTCACCTTACGCAACCAAGCAAACGATACTCTAGACAGATCCACCTCTCCCATTGTTAGCTGTGGGTCTGTTTGATCATTTACAACACTCCGATATTCTCAACTTCTATGTAACTGGAATATTTACACATGAGGTTGATTTCATGTTAATGCATGTCTAAAATACCACAATACTGGATAAAAATTGGCTTTGAACGCGTGTATGTTATTCTTCTTGGGCACTGGTTGAAATCTTGTGATATCGTACAAAACAAGCTGTGGAGGCTGGAGACGTAAATATAGCCATGGAATTCGTCCAAAATTCATCAGACAATCGACTTCTGTTGACTTCAATATGAGTCATATTGTGAAGAAATACAAATAAACACCAAGAGGAAGTTGACGCAAGGTACTGTGTGTGTGGGGGTGGGTGGTGTGTTTGTTTGGGTTAATCCCATTTTTTTTTTATAGATAAGCGTTAAAAAGCACCACCCAAGTATATGCTTAGTACGAAAAAAACCTACCTGTATCTGTATGAAAAACGAAAGAAATACCAATGAACTTCATTCGAAAGTTAATGCAAGGTGCAATTTTAGTAATCCCTATTATTATGTAAATATGTAGTAAGCAGTGCTAGGTGTCGCTACTCAACTTTTCGAACTTTCAGTCAGATGTGTCATTGTATTAAATGCATACTGGACATGTATATTATTTTTGTCTATCGCGGAAAGATAAAAAACAAACAACCAAAAACCATGCCACAAACTGAAGAGTAGTAGTAGACTTTCCGGGTATAATATATGCGATGAAACTAAATAATTACGTTGTCACTGGGGCCACACCAACATGTTTATGGGCCGACTAAGATTGGCATCTATGTTGCAGTTCGGTCCCTCAAAATCGCCAGTCGGTCACACAAGTGGTCGTTATCGAGGGAAATGATAAATATTTTACGTGCGTTTCAATCGTTTGGTAAAACCCAACCGCACGCGTACAAATTATTAAAGTGAGCGTTTTGTACCGAGTTTATTCCATTTTGATTGAGGTGAAGGTAAAATCTGTCAAATCGGCAACGTACGAGTAGATATTTGAAACATGAAGCTTTCGATCGGAGAATGCAAATTGACGTGAAAATACGTCAGTGATCACTTATATTTGTTAGAATCGCTGCCCAAGACTATCACCAGCATTGGAAATATTAATTATGAATACGTACCTAGAAACAATCACAATTCAGATTCATTCTGTATTCAGAAAAAATGTACCTACTGGCTGAATCCTCGTCAACAAGTTCACCACACGCAATGGAGTGCAATATTTTAACCTATTGACCGGGACCCTCTCGCGCTCGCCACGAACATGTCCGTGTCTATTACGTCATTGTTACGAGAAAACGACGGAAATTATATAAGCCACACTTCCGTACAAGGGCGGGTTGGTACGAGTTAACTTAAACACACACCGACTTTACATGACACGGGCTTCGATCTCCAATCACGAACCGATTATACTCGTTAAGAATGTTAGTATCAAAGGTGCATCGATGGTCGGAATCGATATTTCCATAATGAATGGCTTGTGTTCCATATACACTCTGTGGAAACGTTCAACGGCCTTCCCTTACACCAGAGACCGCCCCCGTGGTGTAGTGGTTAGAGCGTCCGCCTGGAGTGTGGAAGGTCGCGGGTTCGATCCCCGACCGCGTCATACCGAAAGACGTTAAAATATGGTACTTGTTGGTCCCTGCCTGGCGCTCGGCATTAATGGGTACATCAAGGACTGGTCGGCTCGGAGTCAGCATAATGTGTCTGAGTGGGGTATTCATGCTTCACTGCGGCATGATATCTCAGTGGGCTAGCACTATACAACCAGCTTCAGTCTGGGCTAGTACAAGCAGCCGCACGTACACATACACACGCATGCACGTCGTCATATGTGCGAAATATTCTCAAGCACAACGTTAAACCCAATTCCACCACCAACACCCTTACACCAGAAGTGGTTTGCACCGTAGATGATTCCAAATCATGAATGCAGTAAAGAAATATAACAGATTCGTGTACACGATAATCTTCACGAAAAAACTAATTAATCAAGTTTGTCCTTCATTAATCAAACACAACACGACCCTTGATTAACTGAGCGTCCAGCACCACGAGAGATGTCTCCCGCAAACGTGTCGAATGCGGTCAAACAGTTCGATACTTTAAATATTACCGAAATGTACAGGTAAAGTTATATGTGTTAGCCGTATAGTATTATTCTTCGTACTGTTGGTTTGGTTAACAAATCTTACTGTGTTCGTGAAATATCTATTTGGGCGGACCTATTTGCAAATGTAACTATGTGAGTATGTATTTACGCCGCTTTTAGCAATGTTCCAGCAATACCACGTCGGGGTACACCAGAAATGGGCTTCACATAATGTGCCCATGTGGGGAATCGAACCCGGGTCTTCAGCGAGCGAACACCGGAACACACCAAACCACCCCCCACTGTAAGTATGTAACATACTTGGTAATATTGCATGTAATGCAACCTGCGTGTACATATTGCCGGAGATACAGGGATAAAATGCATATATATTTACATTTATCAGGAATGAACATTTCATTAATTAGCGGGGACGGCGGAGTAGCCTAGTGGTTAAAGCTTTCGCTCGTCACGCCGAAGACCCGGGTTCGATTCCCAACATGGGTACAATGTGTGAAGCCCATTTCTGATGTCCCCCGCTGTGACACTGCTGGAATATTGCTAAAAGCGGCGTAAAACCATACTCACTCACTCCTTCAGACATCATTTCGGTTCATATACTTGGTTCAACGTGTTAAAAGTTCAAAACAACTTCAACCTTAAAGAGTCCTGTACAATTTACAATTTAGTTTGTTGTTTAACGCAGCACTTATATTAAGCAATTATGACATCGGTGTGAAAATAATCGAATCCTGTCTTGAAAATCCAATGGTTGACATAATGAACATCAATCAACACAACTGGGATACGATGACATGCATTTATGAAGTGAGACATCCAACAGTGTTAATCACACAAGAAAACCGCACGCGGTGGCGGTACGTGATTACGTCGAATATAGACGGCTGGTTATGGTGATCCCTTTTACAGTGATTTTATTTATTTCGAAGACAAACATTCACAATGTTTTACACAAGACTCACGAGACCTCTTAGTGGAACTTATGCAGATTCATATTCAATACAAATACATATGAATTTCGCTGAAATGCACTTTGCATGTGATAATCTTTTAAAAAGTACTTCTAAATTCTCGAACTAAAATTCAACAAAGCGTATGTTGACCCACCATGCTCTGACCCTTGATCTAAACACGCTCCTGTTTGTCTAGATTGATTGCATTTTAAAGGTCTCTGCTCAATATCTGTAACGCTCAAATACTGAGTATACGATCTTAGCAAGGATGTCGTTCTATATCTGACCTTAATGTTAACTATTAGGTAACCGTTTGAAATTTGACATTGAGAAAGGATGGAGACTGGTTTTGACTGGTTCTGTTTCAGATACGGTTTTATCGTGTGTCATGCTTTTGTCGTAGCGTTCAAGTAGAGGTCCAAAGTAAACGTGTTGTGTTTTAACAAAAAACGTTTCACAAAAGAACAATCTCAGTCAGACACTAGGGACCTTATTATATTATGAGTAACATTTTTCTGAACAAGCCAGGGGACGTCACGCCACGTCAAGGTTCTGACGACACCGGGGGGTCCAAGGTCACAGGAAGGCTAGCATACCAGACATCATGGAGCGATTGGGGTCAATGCAGGATCACCGACCCGTTCCTTCTTCAATGCTATCTTAAGAAAATATTTTGATGATTCACTCGGACAAACAAGAATAATTTAGATACACTGATGATAGTTTTCACAGACACGTCACACTGTTGCAGGACCTGCCGCGGGGAAATACACGTGGAAAAGCCCCACTGACACATGAATCGAAACGCTGTCGACAGACATAGACTAGACGTATATTTAGTCTTTCAAATGAAATTATTTTAAGACTGTTAAAGAAAGCAGTTTAACTAATAACTTTTGATATTTTCAGAAGTGGAGAAATTGTTGACTTGTGAGTTTTCGGAAATGTTTGTTTCCGGGTCTGTATAAGAGACAAATCTTGCTGTGTCCTATGTGTTTCATATTTGGTTTGACTGCGTGCTGACTGTTAATATAAATAAAATATTAGTTTCGCCTTTCGCCAAACTGTCATTTTGCAATGTACATACATCTAAGGATGTACTTACCAAATTTCAACATTTCAAGGGTGGGTGGTTCGGGCCTTGAAACACTCCTCCCGCCAGTTCCCCAAAGTAAATCTGATGAATAATCCTCCAGTGCTCGTACTCTCCAAATATCTGACCGTGAAATGTGTTTACTGGGACCAATACCATGTTCCTCATGGAATATATACGTGCACGAAGTTTCAGTAAAACTTTGATAATTATCAGGTAACAGTGACACCCGCAGAGTCGCGTCCCTCATGGACAAGACATTTAAGACGTAAAACCATAGTCTCTCACTCACTCCTAGGTTAGGCAGCACATACCCATCCTCAGGGGTGTGACCAAATTGGTGCACGTCCATGAGCTGAATCAGTTAGGGTATTCGTCACTGTATGGTGACATAAACATTCAATGCGGAATTTTACCAAAGTCCATCACTCGAAACTATGAAGGTATCAAGCAAACTATTAACATGTTTAGATGTCAGAATATTTTTTAATTGATATTTTATTGCAGAAACCCTGTTACACAGAATGGACCCTCAACTTGTTTTAAAATGTGTAGAAAGGTTTCGATTAGAATATTTTATCACGTTGGAATTAAGAATTAAGAACATGCATGGGTGTTCATATATATTTGTCATTAGTATGCAATGCAAATGGTATCTTTTTAACTCCATCTTTCATTCATAGGAGCATATAAAGGCATCATGACGTTCGTGTCAATGCCTACCACAAAACACTCCCTCACCCTACAACATGACGTTCGTGTCAATGCCTACCACGAAATACTCCCACACCCTACAACATGACGTTCGTGTCAATGCCTACCACGAAATACTCCCACACCCTACAACATGACTCGTTCACACCCTACGAACATGACGTTCGTGTCAATGCCTACCACGAAATACTCCCACCCTACAACATGACGTTCGTGTCAATGCCTACCACGAAATACTCCCACACCCTACAACATGATGTCCGTGTCAATGCCTACCACGAAACACTTCCACACCCTACAACATGACGTTCGTGTCAATGCCTACCACGAAATACTCCCACACCCTACAACATGACGTTCATGTCAATGCCTACCACAAAATACTCCCACACCCTACTATGCAACATGACGTTCGTGTCAATGCCTACCACGAAATACTCCCACACCCTACAACATGACGTTCGTGTCAATGCCTACCACAAAATACTCCCACACCCTACAACATGACGTTCGTGTCAATGCCTACCACGAAATACTCCCACACCCTACAACATGACGTTCGAGTCAATGCCTACCACAAAATACTCCCACACCCTTCAACATGACGTTCGTGTCAATGCCTACAACGAAACACTCCCACACCCTACAACATGACGTTCGTGTCAATGCCTACCACGAAACACTCCCACACCCTACAAAATGACGTTCGTGTCAATGCCTACCACGAAATACTCCCACACCCTACAACATGACGTTCGTGTCAATGCCTACCACAAAACACTCCCACACCCTACAACATGACGTTCGTGTCAATGCCTACCACGAAATACTCCCACACCCTACAACATGACGTTCGTGTCAATGCCTACCACAAAACACTCCCACACCCTACAACATGGACCCGTGAAGGTCCGGGTTAGAATTGATCTTCAGTAACCCATGCTTGTCGTAAGAGGCGACTAACGGGATCGGGGGGTCAGGCTCGCTGACTTGGTTGACACATGTCATCGGTTCCCAATTGTTCAGATCGATGCTTGTGCTGTCGATCACTGGATTGTCTGATCCAGGCTCGATTATGTACAGACCGCCGCCATATAGCTGGAATATTGCTGAGTGTGGCGTAAAGCTAAACTCACTCACTCATTCACTCACCCTACAACATGGAGCGAGTTTCTATGGTGAAAGACGCTCTGCATGTCTAAGACTGACAACATCTTGAAAGTATAACGTTTCTCTATATCTTGGCTCCAGGTCTAGAATAAATCTAATTGTTTACCCTAAAACAATGTCAAAGCACCTTCATGAAAAATAGAACATAATTTGTGGATACACATCGACATTTCTGTTGGCAGATGATTAGTTGGTCGTTCAGTGATTGGATCTTTTGACTGAGCTCGTCAGCACGTGCAGCCTTCCGCGGAGCTGCACACGTGGCTGAAATTGACACCAGCCTGAATGACAGGCAGATATGAAAATAAGTTATAATTGCCAGTGGTCAAAACAGCTTGGTTCGCTACCACAGCAGGGGGCAACGCTGGACCATATCAACAAGCATGCGCCTCGCCGCCAATCCCAACACACAGAATGTGTTTTCCGCTGATGCCATCAAGAACATCTGTATCAGACGGACAAAACCACCATCTTAAAACAAATACTGATCCGACAAAAAAAGGAATAGCTCCGTTGCCAGAAAAGTGTTTGACCCAAACAACAGCCAAAATGTGTAATTCTTCTATGCATTAACATCTGGGCATTAGTTGTTATCATATGCCATAGGTACGATTAGATAATATATTTATTGCATAGCATTCCACGAAGGAACAGTGGCAATATTCTATAAACTACAAATATAAACACAGTATAGATACAAAGATATAGTGAGTGAGTTGGGTTTTACGCCGCTTTTAGCAATATCACGGCGGGGGACACCAGAAATGGGCTTCACGCATTGTACCCATGTGGGGAATCGAACCCGGGTCTTCGGCATGACGAGCGAACGCTTTAACCACTAGGCTACCTCACCGCCCCACAAAGATATAGAAATACACAGATACATTATTAACTGGCAAACGTACACGGATGTACATTGTAAATACAATGTACATAATCTTAGAATTTGTCTAATCGCACATAGAAAGGGTTGTTAAGTTGTAATTTCCTTTCCATCGTTTTTTCACGGATTTATGTTATTTATGACCACCTGCCATATTCTTATGGCTGGGCTAGATACATGTCCACCTTGTGTAACATGTCCAAAGGTCTTAATTCTGGTATCCGCACCTCGAAGATTGCTCGAAATAAATTAGACTAAAATAGGACTCGAATTTTCGAGTCACCAGTTTGACCACTGACGAATTCATTCGCTCGGATTATTTTTCCGCTGAATTAAATGTCCTGCATGCATTTTCTTAGACATTGCCTGGCACTGGCATGACACAGAATATATTTGCACTGATTATATCGTGAACACGCCTGAAGCTGTTTTCGTCTGACTGGGTGAAAAGTACCACCAAATAGGACGTTGGTTGCTTGGTTTGTTGTTAATGCCGCACTCAGCAATATTCCAGCTATATGGGGGCGGTCTGCAAATAATCGAGTCTGGACCAGACAATCCAGTGATTAACAGCATGATCATCGATCTACGCGATTGGAATACGATGGCATGTGTCAACCAAGTCAGCGAGTCTGACCACCCGATCCCGTTAGTCGCCTCTTACGACAAGCATGGGTTACTGAAGATCAATTATAACCCGTATATTTACGGGTCCACCAAATAGGAACATAACCAAAGAGGAACATAAGGTAGAAAGGACTGACTGATTGAATTTGGTTGTACGCCGCTTTTAGCAATATTCCAGCAACATCACGGCGGGGGACACCAGAAATGGGCTTCACACATTGTACCCATGTGGGAATTCGAACCCGGGTCTTCGGCGTGACGAGCCAACGCTTTAACCACTAGGCTACCCCACCGCCCAAGGTTGAAAGGAGAATGGTTGGGGACTGATTTAGGTTTACGTGTATATGCTCTTTGTTATCAGTGCGTTAGTTAAGATCGACATTATTTCTGCCATACAGCAACGAGACCAAATGTATACATATCTTTGTAATCAATTGACAGATTATGAATTATATCACTTTACCTTAATATGTAGTTACTATAGGAACACACGAAACATCTTTCTGTCTGCCTGAAATGTATTGTTATAACTGAATGTGTAACAATTAGAACGCCACTGTTTTCGTACAATGTATGATTACAGAGACATATATGTAAATATGTCTAAATAGGTATGCACATTGTCTACTGATCATATGTTAGTTTTGTACGAAGTCATATTTAATTTAATATCGACATGTGTATTTTCTCTGTTTATGAGTATGTGGCCTTCAGCGAATGAAAGACTTGACCATATTTGTGAATGTTAAGAATACTGAAAATGTGTGAACCTGCAACAGGAAATTACTTTGTGTTTGCCTAACAATATTATTAATTGCCAGCCACAAATTTGAAAGCAACAGCTGATTACAACAAAAGCTGCAGGATTTCGGATGCTGATCTGTATCGACGGACGAGTCGATCGATTGGCATTAATTATTTCTGATAATTGGCTGGCATGTTTCATTAAATCACTGCCGGATTCAGATGTCGGTTTCTTCAGCCTTAGTAAAGCTATTGTATGCGCTCCTCCGACCCCCGAGATTCCCCACCTAACGGAGGACACTTCGACCCCTGTGCTGTATGCCACTCTCCACCCATCAAGCACTATAATGAAACGGTCCGGGGAGATTGGTAACCCAGTCTCTCCTGGTGCTATATGGCAATATAATTAGTTGTCAAACAATGTTGGAGTTGTATTCCATTGTTACTGGTCAATAGAAGTTTATAACATTATAACATTTATACAATGTGAATGAGCCCCCCCCCCCAAGATTTATGCACAAAGCAAGTGCCACCCATCCCCCTGCATGTCATGTTCAAAATCAATGCCCCTTCCCCCATAATTCTTAAGCATATTGTTTTATATTTTAATGTACAAAATTGCTGATGATACGCTCTCCCAACGCTGATGATACGCTGACCCAACGCTGATGGTGTGCTGACCCAAAGCTGATGACGCGCCGACCCAACGCTGATGACGTGCTGACCCAACGCTGATGACGTGCTGACTCAACGCTGATGACGTGCTGACCCAACACTGATGATACGCTGACCATACGCTGATGATGTGCCGACCCAACGCTGATGATGTGCCGACCCAACGCCGATGATGTGCTGACCCAACGCTGTTGACGTGCTGACCCAACGCTGATGATACGCTGACCCAACACTGATGATACGCTGACCCAACGCTGATGACGTGCTGACCCAACACTGATGATGTGCTGACCCAACGCTGATGACGCGCCGACCCAACGCTGATGACGTGCTGACCCAACACTGATGATACGCTGACCCAACGCTGATGGTGTGCTGACCCAACGCTGATGATGTGCTGACCCAACGCTGATGATACGCTGACCCAACACTGATGATACGCTGACCCAACGCTGATGACGTGCTGACCCAACACTGATGATGTGCAGACCCAACGCTGATGATGTGCTGACCCAACGCTGATGATACGCTGCCCCAACGCTGATGATACGCTGACCCAACACTGATGATGTGCTGACCCAACGCTGATGATACGCTGACCCAACACTGATGACGTGCTGACCCAACGCTGATAATGTGCTGACCCAACACTGATGACGTGCTGACCCAACGCTGATGATGTGCTGACCCAACGCTGATGATACGCTGACCCAACGCTGATGGTGTGCTGACCCAACGCTGATGATGTGCTGACCCAACGCTGATGATACGCTGACCCAACACTGATGATACGCTGACCCAACGCTGATGACGTGCTGACCCAACGCTGATGATGTGTTGACCCAACACTGATGATACGCTGACCCAACGCTGATGGTGTGCTGACCCAACGCTGTTGACGTGCTGACCCAACGCTGATGATACGCTGACCCAACACTGATGATACGCTGACCCAACGCTGATGACGTGCTGACCCAACACTGATGATGTGCTGACCCAACGCTGATGATGTGCTGACCCAACGCTGATGACGTGCTGACCCAACGCTGATGATACGCTGACCCAACGCTGATGGTGTGCTGACCCAACGCTGATGATGTGCTGACCCAACGCTGATGACGCGCCGACCCAACGCTGATGACGTGCTGACCCAACGCTGATGACGTGCTGACCCAACACTGATGATACGCTGACCATACGCTGATGATGTGCCGACCCAACGCTGATGATGTGCCGACCCAACGCTGATGATGTGCTGACCCAACGATGTTGACGTGCTGACCCAACGCTGATGCCGTGCTGACCCAACACTGAGGATACGCTGACCCAACGCTGATGATGTGCTGACCACACGCTGATGACGTGCTGACCCAACACTGATGACGTCCTGACCCAACGCTGACGACTTGCTGACCCAACGCTGATGGTGTGCTGACCCAACGCTGTTGACGTGCTGACCCAACGCTGATGACGTGCTGACCCAACGCTGATGGTGTGCTGACCCAACGCTGTTGACGTGCTGACCCAACGCTGATGATGTGCTGACCACACGCTGATGATGTGCTGACCCAACGCTGATGATGTGCTGACCCAACGCTGATGATGTGCTGACCAAACGCTGATGGTGTGCTGACCAAACGCTGATGATGTGCCGACCCAACGCTGATGATGTGCTGACCCAACACTGATGATGTGCTGACCCAACGCTGATGATGTGCTGACCAAACGCTGATGGTGTGCTGACCCAACGCTGTTGACGTGCTGACCCAACGCTGATGACGTGCTGACCCAACGCTGATGACGTGCTGACCCAACGCTGATGATACCGATAACGCCACTGTGAGCATTCGGTTGCGCAGATGGAATCTGCGCAGGTGTTGGTCATTTTGAGTGGTGATCACTTCCGGTCTTCCTCTCCTGGGGCTGTCAGATGTCTAACCAGTCTAGTTGACGCCATAGGCGTCTTTTGTCCTGAAAGTTTATTAAATGACCATTGAAACTCTCGTGAAAATGAAGTGTGCACTACTCCTTTCTCAATAGTGTGACACACACACACACACACACACACACACACACACACACACACACACACACACACACACACACACACACACACACACACACACACACACACACACACTTTCTCAAAAGCTGTTTCCGGCCCTGTGACGCGTCTCGTCTCTCTGATGATGGGCTTCCTTGTTCAGTCGAGAGTTCTGTTGAAAACCGTGGCATTTTGATGTTTCATATTTGTTTGCCTATACCACTAGCGACCCGTGAAGATCCGGGGTAGAATAGGTCTTCAGCAACCCATGTGCTTGCCATAACAAGGCGACTATCTTGTCGTAAGAGGCGACTAACGGGATCGGGTGGTCAGTTTCGCTGACTTGATTGACAAATGTCATCGGTTCCCAATTGCGCAGATCGATGCTCATGCTGTTGATCACTGGATTGTCTGGTCCAGACTCGATTATTTACAGACCGCCGCCATATAGCTGGAATATTGCTGAGTGCGGCGTAAAACTAAACTCACTCACTCACTCACTATACCACTAGCAGTCTCAATCGACTGAGTTTCATACAGTTGGACATAACATGCACGTGCGATTCAACAAAAATCATGATTTTCATGATATTCCACTCACAGCACTGTAAAAGATATATTTGGGGTTTTGGCAACATGTGCACAATGTTTAATTTTAAGTATTTACTTTAAATAATCCCAAAATACCAGATGGATACTTTCTTTTGTAGATCGGGGCAGTGGGGTAGTCTAGTGGTTCGCTCGTCATGCTGAAGACGCGGGTTCGATTCCCCACATGGGTACAATGTGTGAAGCCCATTTCTGGTGTCCCCCGCCGTGATATTGCTGGAATATTGCTGAGGGCGGCGTAAACCCAAACTTACTCACTCACTCTTTTGAAGATTAGTTTGGTATCATCATTGCTATATTATTTTATAACGCCATTGTCATTGTACTGCCTTTGAATTTTGTACTGCCATTGTAATATTGCTTTTCAGTAATTTGTCTGTAATTTAGATTGATTTGCAAACCTAATGAATTTATAGAATGCAATTGTTAATTGTATAAAATTTCCTTGATATTCGTTGGTTTCACATTGAATTCTTTTGCTTATAGATTACTGGGTTAACGTATCATTTCAGTGTGGAAATTGACACGTAACATCATCATCATCATCATCATCATCAACAACAACAAAAACAACTCGTGTTTCCGATACTAAATCTTTGTTACCTTTGTACCAATGTCTATGTTTATAGTGTACGCCTCGTAAAAGCGTGATGTGAGTGAGTGAGTGAGTTTAGTTTTACGCCGCACATAAATATTCCAGCTTTATGTCTATAAATAATCGAGTCTGGACCAGACAATACAGTGATCAACAGCAAGACCATCGATCTGCGCAATTGGGAACCGATGACATATGTCAACCAAGTCGGCGAGCCTGACCACCCGATCCCGTTAGTCGCCTCTTACGACAAGCATAGTCGCCTTTTATGGCAAGCATGGATCGCTGAAGACCTATTCTACCCCGGAACTTCACGGGTAAAGAGATGTGGAGGACGTAGTGCCTGGGGTCTTCTGCGTGTTGATGGCTCGGCCGTGGGGAGACAGTGCTTTTACTTTCACGATGGACATAGATGCATGTGTACATCATCCTGAAGTTACGAAACCATTGTCAGATATTTTATGTCGAGTTTGTTTGTTTTTTAACGCCCAGCTTAGCAACATTCCATCAATTTATCGAGACTTGACCAGACAGGCAGCGGTTGGTATCAAGAACATCGGTCTTCACAATGGGGACACAATGGCACGCAACCCGTGAAGATCCGGGTGAGGAATGATCTTCAACAACCCATGCTTGTCGTAAGTGGCGACTAAAGGGATCGGGTGGTCAGACTCGACGACTTTGTTGCTGCATTCGTCGTATTCAATTACATGATTGATTGATGCTCATGATGTCAGTCACTGGATTGTCTGGCACAACGTGAGAAGCCGATTATTAGAGATCCGTGTCGAAATATGACGTAATCATCATCACCATTATCATCACAAATACCACGTGGTCATGTACGGTATTAAGGGGCTAAAGTACTGTACCACACATCAGTGCTCCCTATCTCGACCCCCTTCCTCGATAATCTCCAAGGTATACGTTCAGCTAAATCTCCACTTTATCGGAACGTATACCCTGGAGATTATTGAGGATGCCCAACCCCCTGCCCAACTCCACACCTCAACCAGCTCACTCTCTCGTCCAAAACCCAACCCCCATGCACCTCCCTCGTTCCCCCTGAATGTGTTGATAAGGTGACGAATGTATTCAGCATGGCATGACATTTGTTATATATTGTGAGATCGACAACACCATATGTATGTAAATCAGCGTGAAAGAACAGCTGCAATGTAGATGATAGGGTAATAAATACACAAATACAAAAAAGAGAATATTCCAATAGTGACCATGCCCAAACTTTAAAGAAAAATACAGAACCAACGATATATTTACAACAACAAAAACCACGACAGTAAATAACATCTTTATATTCATCAGAGAATAACTTTTTCACCATATAATTATTATATATTTGCGTTAATGTGATATTTATACTTCTCGCGCTAGGGTTCATGAATAATTTTAGGATTGAGATATGAAATATCCAGGATTAAAAACAAGGAATTTATATAATAAAGCTATTATTACTTTGTGTTTTCAGTATTAACGAAAGAGAAACCGTTGTTTCCCAACTAGCAGTGTCTTATTTACCCGCATTGCACATATACTTTGAAGGTCTGAACAGGCTGGCAGTTTCACAAGTTGGTGTGTTGGTATTGATTTTGGGGGACAAAAGTTCTCCTGATCACTTCTTTAAATGATGAGGTCAGCAGTTTTCAGTCAGCCTAATTTTCAGTCCTTCTCACGCAGTTGGCCGTAATAACGACATCGCGAGTGCTACTGTAACCAATGAGAGCCCTAAAACAAAGCTTTTAACACTTCCTTGTATTCAACCACGTGAACATAACGCGTGTTAACTGATAGAATCGTAATTTATAATGTCCACACATCAATCAACCGTGCCGATGTTCCTACTGCAGTTGTCTCCCTTAAATTCTACTCGTGTTTAAAATGGACTTCGAGTGGTTGGTTGTCCTCGGTGCTGATTATAGAAGAGTTGGTCGTTTGTCTCACAGTCCCTAACTACAGCACTTTCTGCAATGTAAAAGCTCTAAATCAACACGTCTTGATTTGACCTGAACTTCATAGGCTCGTTTTCAGCTAGACTAACAACTAGTCTCTGAAATGAACATATTTTACTGAAAAAAACGTTGATAGTAAAAATATATATATATAATGAAAAGGAGCCCTGAGACTTTCTTCATTTTCAGAAGCTGAGGAAATCTAGACTTGCCACATTTTCTAGACTTGCATGGGAATTCTTGGATATATTTGCTTCAGGGTCTGTACGAGAGACTAGTTTTCAGCTTAAATGGAGTTATTTTAAATATCGAAATTATATATTTTTAGAGACTAAACGTTAGTTTAAAAGAGTTGGGTGTGTGGTTATAATTGTCAACTAAATTCTGCCAAGTGTTACACATGGTTTTAAGTACAGACATTGTGTATACAGCTTTACGACTATCTTCGATTATCTGGACTGGGCAGGGAACCATCCCTAATTGTCCAGAGTAGCATTTATCTATTCTGTCATATTCAATATATCGAAGGCACTGGATAATCGAGGGTGCTCACTATATGTTCCAGTTTTAAGTCAAAGACAATTTATGACGAAGTCAATATTTTGTTATGAATAGGACCAGCATCGGCATTATGGGTTAAACAGTAGCCTTGCTCCAAGACTGTATAAATGACAGATGGGTATAGTAATTCCACAGATGGGTAGTAATTCCACAGATGGGTAGTAATTCTATGCTTATAATACGCAAGTCATTTCTGGTGTCCCCCAAGCCGAGAGTGTATACGCTAGGACAATTTGTTCTTATTCATCATATAGAGCATCTTGAGCGAGCATTGAATGCACGGATATAGGCGCGGTTACAAATACCCACTATTATTATTATTATTATTATTATTATTATTATATAATCTCGGAACTAATAGTTTGACAAACGTTAGGGCCTGGGAGTCTTGTGCAAGTCTAAACTAGTTGCAATTTCAGATAAGGCAGTGTCAAGTTATGTAACTTCAGATGTGGAAGATCTTTTATCAGTTAATGCAAAAGCACTCAGATTTCTGTGATCTATTGATAGAATCTCTTTGAGAGTGTTCACATTTTCACAAATAGGTTTTTCGAGGCTGTAGGTCTCAGACCTTGATAAATTAAACAATCA
Source organism: Haliotis rubra (assembly GCF_003918875.1). Taxonomy (NCBI): domain Eukaryota; kingdom Metazoa; phylum Mollusca; class Gastropoda; order Lepetellida; family Haliotidae; genus Haliotis; species Haliotis rubra. The sequence goes on along the minus strand of NW_025766002.1, from coordinate 2,216,577 downwards.
ATATCAAAACCTTGATCTGGTTCATTATACAGAGTTAACGAATGTTGCTGAATGAACAATCTCACGAAAACAGTCAGCAATCGAGTCTGTTTCGTGGTTGTTGACATGGACTATACTTAATTCAATCTGTTTTGCCAGGTCTATGACCTATAACTTATAGAAGAGGGCGGCGGGATAGCCTAGTGGTAAAAGCGTTCGCTCGTCACGCCGAATTGCCGGGTTTGATTCCCCACATGGGTACAATGTGTGAAGCCCATTTCTGGTGTCACTTTTTAAAAGTCGGCTACCGATTTAAAACCGGCATATGTCGGGACGAGAAAAAGCTGCCCTTCACAATTCCTTTGAATTTATTATTTTTTGTATGCTCCTTTTGGATTGATGGATGGGTGGTGTGATGGTTAGATGGATCGATTGATTGATTCATTCATTCATTGATTCATTCATTCATTCATTCATTCATTCATTCATTCATTCATTCATTCATTCATTCATTCATTTATTTATTTATTTATTTATTTATTTATTTATTCCTGGTATAACTGTCATTCTTACACAACTCCTGAAGTTGCCTTCTGCAGTTCAGAGTCAATGATGGGAGCCGGTCTGTCCTGGAAGCACACTAGGCATGAGTCATGGTTGGACCAGTAGTAATATTTCACACTGGTTACTGCTGCCTGATATTCAGATTATTCTACGTGCATGGAATCACTGGTGCCAAACCATTAATCGCTTAGAAGTATATATCAAAGCACAATGTTGGCGACGTGGATTCCCGCAGGCCACAACTCAGTCCCTTCAAGTTCTGAGATTGCTTGTTCCAACAAAGTAACAACACAACTCCACGATCCCTCAACAACAGGGCTGGATATTGCCCTGATTCTCATATCGCGATATATTGCAATAATTTAAGAGATATTGCAATACATATTGTGATATATTGACTGGAATCTTTCTGTCCAAGTGCATACATCATAAATTCATAATAGCTCTCTGTGTGCGATATCATCTTCTTAGTTGCTGTTACACCATACTTTCAGGCTTCCCGTCCCCATTGTGTATGGCTTTACGTCAATGGTTTACAGATAAATAAATTAATATAGAGCCTTAGTGTAGAATGTTTAACTGAAGTACTGTATTGCAACAAAGTTTTGCGAACATAATGATAAAGGTAATAGTATAACATGATTTTCATGGTCAGTGTGCACTTCAATGCAGTATGTAATTATTGTTACTGTAATCAGTGATTCATTCAGATTCAACTCCAACATAAACATGTGTTGACATGAACTATTGCAAAATGAAACAAAAACATGATTTAGGTGAACTACTTGAGCTTAAAATCTCATGTGACCTCCAGTAACTAAGATCCTTGACTAGAATGTGATTATACAGTCCTACAAAATGTATAAGACTTTGGCCTGATAGCATACATGTATGTCCCATTATGAAACAAACAAAAATATATATGAAACAAAATAATGTGAAATGGTCTCTTAGAGGCCATACTAATAGGTCCAAATAAAATATTTGTCAAATCTTAGAAGGGCATTTAGAAGTGGAATGCATAAGAAAGATTTATGGATGTCAACTTCTTTATTGTGAATAACACGACGTTTCGGAGTGTATGCTTGATCCTTCACAACAAGACGTTGCCATTCATTACTCGTGCTTCTCTCAAAACATTGGTGCGTTTGAGGTCACTTAAATCCTCCAAAACATCACATATTAAACCATTCAAACCCACAGAACTTAAAGCATTTGGTAGAATGTTGGGCACGTTTGGAACAACTTATAAAGACACTTCCACTTGTAAAATGTTACATGAAACCAACTGAAATAAAAGCATATTTGGCACTTTTAGAGCACATTTTGTTGCCGTGGAGGGCAAGGGAAGATAATTCAAAGGGAACTAACTCTGGATGACCCAATATATTGCAGAATCTGAACCATATCGCGATAATCGTATGGCGAGATACTGTACCGGTATATACCGGTAACCGATACTATTGCACAGCCCTACTCAACCAGTCAAATACGATTAGGTTTAGTTTATACCCTACATCGTCTTGTAACAAGGGGACACTGACTATACTAATCACTATGCACTATACCGAGATTATTTCGCTTTATATATTTTCATTTTCTTCAATGCATTTGCTTTTTAAAGAATCGTGTCCCTCTTGCCGGGATGGGACCACGTCATTGTTGCGTAAAGACAGTCACCAAGTCTACCACACTCGACAAGGTAGTCAAAAGGGCTGGACGAACATATATATTTCTGATAAACATTGATTATGACATTGTTTATCTTCTCATCTTACTTTCCACATTTTTCATTTATAAATTCAAAGTACAAGATGAGGCCTTAAGCTTTGAACACTTGAAAACAGAGATTTATCTACGATATAAAATAGAACAACATTCTCACAATAAATCAGCAGATTTCATAAGAAAATGAGTGTGTTGTGTTGAGATATTGAAACCATTTTTGTTTACGCTCATATTAAACATTACGATATTGGGCACTTCACTTCCCTAGGTTTATTCTTTGTGACAGGTTTTCAGCCATAAAATAGCAATTAAAACTATAACATCTAGGCCCTGAGAGTTATCTTATTATATGAATATGCATAATTATGTATCTACAAAATATAAAATGTAATACAAATGGAGCTCAGAACAAGAGGCTACATCATTCGAGAATTGAACTGGATTATATTTATTTCCCATTTTCTGGGACACAGACTTCGCTAGGGCATCTGCAGATCGAGAAACAGGGTGCTGGGGTCAGCGCCCCCGTATTGTGAAGAGTGCTTAATTCTTAACATTTAAACGTACGAATATTTCCTAGGCGTTGAGCATATGAAAACTAAAATGTAACTAAACTACCGGACGCATTCGGTGTAATATTTTCACAAATCTAGATGATTACTAAACGCGAATCATCAAATGATGAAATTTGCCTCTCGTTCTCCCTGAAAACCAGTTAACAGAGCCAGAAGCATTTAAATGAAATCAGATCCGTAGCTACTTGAAATCCACCAGAAACCATCACATAATCGACGGTCGTTAAAACACGGAAAGGACTCCGATAAACCCAACTAAGCCCTGGATCAGTATAATAATGGTATAATTTATAACACGGCACTCAAACCTGGATATTCATTTCTTTGACCATGACATTTCATTGCCCCGGTTGGCCTTCAGAGAAGCCACCGTTCGTTTGTCGTTTTCATTCTCTTAGCACGAGCCTAATTTGCATATCATTTGCATAAGCTGTCTGAACCCCCCCATTTTGTCCTCATGTAAGTGGTAAGGGATGATGTCATCTAACACACATTATCAATGAACAGCAGATTCTATCAATTTCTCGATCAAAGATATCCCAGTTAATTGGATTTGAATTGCACTATGCACGACAAAACCCATGTAAATCTCCATTTTGCAAAAACCGGGATAATTCAGATGACGGTTTAAAATGCAAGGCTGGTATTAGTTGACCGACGTTTATGTGTGATCTGCCAGTGCTCGAGAATCACATCTCAACTTAAGCGCTACAGAGACGGATCCCAGTTTACCAATCATCGAGGCAATTTTGACTCAAAGGGAGATAACTCTAAGTAGGCCCAGAAAGCACACTGTTGGACTTGAGATTGGAAATTGCTTCTTTGGGTGAGCATTACCAAGCAAACATATTTTGACGTTAATATCATCTGTCAACATCTTGTTTTGCGCAGCGATGTCACAAGAACAGGTCTAGGCCAAACATTCCCGTCAGTCTAATCCCCATGTAAAGAATGCTTAGCTAAAGTTGAACATATCGACATCAACATTTACCCATGTTCCGATGGTTCCATAGACATACATATGATTCAAGATGCCGGATATGTCTCTGAGGACATTATATTTCCAATAAATGTTTCTTTCTTCAAAATTCTACATTTTTTCCTCAAATTGAGGGCGTGTTGTTTTGTACAGGTTCTGTTTCGAAGCAAAAGGATACATCCATTTATCATGGACGCGTGTGGCAGAGCGTGTGCGTGCGTGCGTATGCGCGCGCTTTGTTTTTATTAGACAGTTAAGAGTGCTGATCATTGTGTTATTAAAGTGCTCTCAAAATGTATGAAATAATGCCATGTTACGTAATGCCATATACATGTATCAGAATGTCTGCTTTGGCACCGTATCACTCGCCTTGTCGTAATAACGAAGCACGAATAGGCCTCCCCTTTCTACACACTCCCCACTATAACCACCAGAAATTGAAGTGTGGTAACTGACAAATAACATTTCCAAATCGATATCGAAAAAAAATAAAATCTCCCAGCCTTGCGAAACTACAGACCACGTCCACGGCAAGAGCTGTTTGACGCCCATCACAATCCCCCCAACCCTATATTGACGGCCATTCTCTTAGCTTCTACTTCTTTACAGCGTGTTATATCGGAACACTGAAAGCTACGACCTATCTTTTGATTTATTCTTGCCTACACTATTTCCATGGATTTTGCTCAGTAGCTCCATTTAGAATGCTGTACAAGGGCTCGGTATTATTTATCTAGGGAATCTATCAAGACGCTCAATATCACCCCTGGGGCATGTTGTACAATCCCCCCTATATTCCGGAAACTATTCACTCCAGTTTTTATGATTGATTATTGAGACGACCTTGTCCGATATCCATTTTCTTGGAATATTTCAGACTTACCTCCCCTTAGCCGTTCTCTGACAAAATAGTTCCCCAGAACAGTTCAATGAGATCTGCATCAGTGCAATGACTCTTGATTGGCATGACCTAGTTCCACCAGATTTAATTTAAGTACAGGTTTTTATCTCCTCTCTGATCACTTCTAAATTCGCCTTCCATATTTTGTCAGTTGAATTATTAATGCGTTGATATTGAAAACCATTTTGTGGTTAGTACCATGGCACTGCGTGAAGGTGCACGCTATATATAATGTTACTTCTACATACCTCAATGCTCCATGACCTTTAGCGTACATGATCTTATCTTTAATCGGCTTTGTAGTCCGTGTATTTATGGTAATAGCGTCACATTGCTCTACATTTAGACTGAGATCATGAGCGGAAGTTGGTAACGTTGCAGTGACAAATATTTCAGCTCCATCTGCGTGGCCCGTAATTTCAGAAATCGAATCTGGACCAAACAAACCAATGGCTGATATCATGAGTGATGATTGTTGTGGAAACGACAGGTTGTCACAACTCACAGCCCAGAATCTGGATAGTGAAGACATATTTAAAAGTCCGAATCAAAAGTCATCATTGTGACAACATAAACCTTGAAATATGACCCCCTGCACTGATCCGCAAAATGGATATGTGTGGCAGGGTTCGACTTTTGTCCTTTGAATCAACACCGTAGAGATACTAGTCAATTATCCAAGAGCAGTTGATATATGTAAAACTAACAAACCGTTGTCCAAGAATAGTAATTACTAACTGAAATAATTTTAAGAATCTTTAGGGATTGCCGCCATGGACCTGTCTATACATCATTCCCTGTTCGCCTTGTGCAACACGACCCTACATCCGGTACTTAAATTAGAACACAAAATATTTGCTTTCCTGGGTTCAATATAGGCGTGATCGTCTTTTATCACGAACCAGTATAATTTCTCCCAGCTTAAGACAACGCCTGCCTATGTGATTAAATTCTCCATCTCGAAAACACGATGGGCTGAACTGGTCTGTTCAATACCGATAGCGTAGGCGGACTCGCCCTGAAACTACACACCACTGCCAATCACTGCCCATTGAAGACGTTCAAGTGGTGCAGTCTGCAATGAGGTCATACCAAGCTGCAATGAGGTCTCCTTCTCAATGGTCTCCTTACCTCACTCACTCCCTGGGGTGTTTCTCCTGGGAAGCGCAGGGGGAGGAAAGGGGGCTGGGGGAGGCTACCAGCGTTGCGCCATGAAGGTCCATTACCACAACAGCTCCTGTCCTCAAGGGACTAACCCATTGAGAGGAGACTCTTTCCAAATGTGACCTTTTTGAGATAAGCTATAAATTAACAATCTTTTCTGCCAGGGTGTTTCTTTTGAAGTATTCCTTATCTAGCGCTCATCGAATCAGCCTTGGGGTTGCTGCTGTAAGTGGGTAATTTCTTCCATGGCGTCCTGTCAACGGCGCATAGACGCGTTCTCAGAGGTCTGGGGACTAGTTCCATGATGGTAAGCCCGCTTTTGATTATCAGATAGACACGGGCTATTTGGAAAGTGGCATTTGGTAGATAACGACCTCCGTTCACTATGATAACACAAATCGAGTAAACATTTATATCCAATTGCGACGCTCTTCAGTTGCTTGACAGTTATCGGCCTTTAATTGATGCAGCGTCAGTACTGCGCTACACATACCCGACCAGCAACTGGCTGGATCACGGGATATCGATCTTCATGGTAAGGGATGCACCAAAATATCACTTCAATGACAGAGGAAGGTTTAAAGCCGCTGTGGACAGTATTTCAGATTTATCACTGTGTATCGGCCTAATTTTGGTGGACACCCGGAAAATAAATTTGTTGTAGCTGTATCTGCGAAACTTCATGTAGACTTATGTGAAATGGATGTAGTTTTGACAAACCAATCTTGGATTCAAACCCAAGATAGCGGATCCTGCCAAGGTAAAGCATGCAACTCTGCTCAGCCAATACATAGACTAACATCTTGTTAGAACAGTTCCTAAATCATAATCATTAAATATAAAGAGCCCAGAGACTTTCTTCATTTTCAGAAACTGTGGAAATCTAGACTTGGCACATAATCTAGACTTGCATGGTCTCTCTTTGAGATATTTTTTTTTTCAGGGTCTGTATGACAGACTAAGCCAATACAGTAAGCTACAGCTACAACGAGCTGGGCCACTATTTGCAGTGCATTTGAGAATAGTAGTTCGTTATACGCATTTCGACCAAAACATACAGCATGAGACCGGGACCAAAAAATAGTAGTTCGTTATATCCGTCAGTTCGACATAACCCTGTTAGCTGTGAATGTAGTTTGCTGTATATGTCAGTACCGCCTGGATACCGATTAAGAAACACGGGAAGATTCGGGTTAGATGCTCCATGCTCTGGTGAGAGGTGACAAACAGACTCGCTGTCTTGGTTGATGCATGTCATCGTATCCCATTTGGATATCTCGACGCCCATGAGGTCAGTGTAATCACTGGATTGGCTGGTCCAGATTCCATTATTTACACACCGCCGTCACATTGCTGTGATGTTGCAGTGTGCGGCGTGAACGCAACAGAAACATACTAAGGAACATCATTAAGTAGGATGCCTATTCTACAGGGGCTTGTAACGCTAAACACTGCCATCAAGGTATGCACCCCGTCACTAACGGGGTCTTATCACTATACAAGCCCCTGTGGCCTATTCCTTTAACCCACACAATCCGGGATGTGCCATTGCCTGTGTATTACACTGTATAAGGTTAGGGTGGGCCATGTCAGCAATTTTATCTTCACCCGTAAGGGTCGATGAGGTAGCCCAGTGGTTAAAGCGTTTGCTCGTTACATCGAAAGCCTGGGTTCGACTCTCCACGCGGGCATAAAGTGTGTAGCCATTTCTTGTGTCCCCGGTCGTGATATTGCTGGAATATAGTTAAAAGCATTCTCATACATAACCTACCAAACTCACTCACTCACTCACTCACTCACTCACTCACTCACTCACTCACTCACACTCACTCACTCACTCACTCACTCACTCACTCACTCACTCACTCACTCACTCTCCCACTCACTCACCACTCACTCACTCACTCACTCACTCACTCACTCACTCACTCACTCACTCACTCACTCACTCACTCACTCACTCACTCACTCACTCACTCACTCACTCACTCACTCACTCACTCACTCACTCACTCACTCACTCACTCACTCACTCACTCACTCAAATGGACCCACCCACTCCACCCACTCAGGGGCCCCGGCTGTCGTAAGGGCCCCGGTCGTAAGAAGCGACCAAATGGATCCTGGGGTGGATGGTTGTGTCTCAGAACCTTCGGCATGGATCGCTGTTTATACTATCAATCACCGGATCGTCGGGTACAAAATCCGGTATATACAGACAGTCTGTACAGCCACACTACAGGAATATTGCTGAGTATATAAAACACAAACATCAGCACTACAAACGCCAGTGCAAAAACTGACTGAAGTTATTCTATTTCCATGCTAACTAAGCAACCATAAAGAGATGTCGCGAGGTATTAAGTGACGACACAAATACCGTGTAGAAATGAAAGAGATCCGGTAATGTCATTCGATATCAAATGCACTTTTGAAATTTTGAAAAACTGAAAACATCACGCACGGACGTGACGCCGTGTCTGTAGATTTGCACGCGCCCCCTGGGGACAGCTCTCCTTTATTTGGAAACACGTGGCCATGACTTAAGTCTTTTAGTTGTGGACGGACTTTGAAAGACGATTAATTAGTTGCGATGATTCACAAAGTCTCTGTTCTTCAGCAACAAAGATTATGAATTGTCATTTGGGCGCGAGACGTCAAAACGTGATATGTCGCTTAATGAGGCATCGAATCTGAAAGCTCCTCACATGACTTTATTGGACAGATACTGCATGGAGGTAATTGCCTTCTGTCGCCTGCTTCCAATCCATGTTTTGAAGGGTGTTATTTTTTTCATTCGCCATCATTTAGAATCTAATTCGACGTTAAGAACCGCATGACACGTGATCCAGAACTGCACTGTTTTCTTATGATTTTTTTACAGCATGATAAAAAGTAGTACCTTAGCGATATGTGTATTTCATTTTGTGCAATGCTTTCTGGGGTTTCACGTTGATTTTAGATCAAAGGTCAGGCGATTGGCCAGAAATCGAAAATGTCTAGAAATGTGACAAAAGGTATAATTATACTGGGTGAAAGTGGGTAAGTATGGTTTTATGCCGCTTTTAGCAATATTCCAGCAATATCACTGCAGGGGACACCAGAAATGGGCTTCGCACATTGTACCCATGTGGAGAATCGAACTCGGGTCTTCGGCGTGACGAGCGCACGCTTTAACCACTAGGCTACCCCACCGCCCTTACTGGGTGATATGTTTACTGTCCACACAAATCATTTGTAATGTATTGTCACATTTTCAAAGGGATCATTGTGTTTAAACAAATCATTACTATATGTCTGATCATCAATTTTCTTCATACCTCCTGGGTTTCAAAATTTAATCAGCGAGATTAGAAATACGTTTTTTAGCCTTTGGCAGCTCAAATCCTCAAAGACGATCGATGACAAAGTAGAACATGAAGTACGACATGAACTACGACTGTCGGTATTGGAATTGAGAAGCGTGAGTGTAATAGTCAATCTCGGTGGCCAACGTCCTCGCATGATCCAGATTTTCATCCAGTATTCTAGAAGCATTTGTAATACATCAGATAGACTAACACTTAGTCTCTGAATATATATAATTTTGATTGTAACAAATAAACCCATTTAAATTGAAAAGGAGCACCAGGGACACCAGAGATTCAGAAATCTAGACTGGCTTCATTCAGGGCTTTAGCATTGCAAGGAGGGCTAGACTGTAGGGGAAATAATGTGGTTCAGGGACTGTAAGACAGACTACACATCAGTATGTGTACGCTTAGTCGGAAATCCTTGACGCAAGGTGAAATCCGGATTTCATCATTATCAGATTCGAACACCGTGCTGTGGCTTAGTAAACTGCGACGCCTAATACCATTGTGCTACTTTGTGACAAACGTGTTAATGCTGTTTTGTTTGGTTGTTGTTTAACGCCGCACTCAGCAATACCATCGCTATATGGCGGCGGTTTGTAAACAATTGAGTCTGGACCAGACAGTCCAGTGATCAACAGCATGAGCATCGATCAGCGCAACTGGGATACGATGGTACGTGCCAAAAAGTCAGCGAGCCTGATGATCCGATCCCGTTATTAGCCTCTACGATAAGAAGGGTATGCTGAAGGCTAATGCCAAACAATATCCAAAACATGAAATTGTATCACGTACTCCGAGTGATTTGATTCTTTCAAAGTACGGTCATTGATTTGATTTGCAAAAAAATAATGTGTTGTCAACTTGATAACAACGTCATAATTGCTCCTAACGTAGACTATACGGCGGGGACCCTGATGTGTGGATATTGATGGGTTTTGTGAAGTTGACGTCATACAAGTGATGTAAACGGGGAAAGATAGTTCCAAGCGTCCGGGATTGTAATAATTATGTAATCTGACAAGGGATGAAAACCCATAGGACAGAAAAATGTCGTTATTTTGAATTGGTTGCCGTAGCCATGTTGGATGTGTCATTGCTGTAAATGGAACATCATTTATTAAACCTACAGCAGTAAATTGTCACGTGGAAGTGACACAGGTAGACTAACATCTAGTCTCTGAAATGAACATATTTTGCAGGAAAAAACTGTTCATAGAAAATAATAATAAAATATGAATGAAATGGAGCCCAGAGTCTAGACTTGCATGGGCTTTCTTAGGACTTGCACAAGTCTCTAAGGTAAAAATTAATAGTTTAAATGATAATTTGTAAAACAATAATAAATAACAGACTGGGGTCCGCTTATCTCGACTTGCCTCTTTAAATATTCGTGCACAACCCAGTGATTGACATCCTCATCATCGATCTAGACATTTGGGATGCCACGATATACAATTAATCAAGTCACCGAGCTAGAGCACCCCCCAACCCCCCCACACCCCCGAACCATTTGATCGCCTTCAAGACCAGCATAGACAACTAGTCTTAGGCCAAATGCGAGAAAAGTCCGTATGTTTTAGGATTTCTCAGCAGGAGTAAAAGTGTTATCCAGTAAAAATATGACACCTCCCACCATCCAGAAATTCTTGTTTATATGGAACTAGCCAGAGGTTACTAAAACCAAACAAACGTTTACCCCACTGTTCCCAGACCACCTGCATGAGTATTAACCGCATGATCTAATGGACGGTGACAAGCACTGGTGGTCAATATATACTCTCCCAAAAAAGAAACGCATCATGAAAATAGCAATTTCATGTGGCAATGAATTAAAACGGGATTCATTTTACAAAAGGTTTTGCTCTGTTTATGACTCCTATGGTGTTTATGTTTTGAAACATCACAACAAAACGCACCATTCGTTAAATACCCGTATTTAACAGCATGATTTTCAATGTCGGCGTGTAGTGTCACAGAATACACAATTCACATCCAATGCACGTGGAAGTTGGGGATCAGATAGTCTCAATGATGGGTATAAAAGGTTGATCGCTGTCTGTCGATTATTAACTGTATTTGGAATATTGTTGACGAACGCAAAATGCCACGTCCAAGTGAAGCCAACCGTCATATCGCCATTGGTTTGCTTGAAGCTGGCCAGTCTCAACGTGCAGTTGCCCGACGCATGAATGTTCACCAAAGCACCATTTCACGGCTCTGGGAGAGATATCGCCGGCAGAATACGGTAGCAGATGCCCCTCGTAATGGGCGACCTCGAGCGAATATCCGGGTACATCACCTGCGTCATCGAACAGCTACGGCGACCAGTACTGCTCGACAAATACCCGGATTGAGGAGGCTTTCTGCACAGACCGTCAGGAACAGGTTGAGAGAGGCTGGTTTACGTGCCAGAAGACCTTATTTTGGCCCTGTGCTTCGACAACAACATCGTCGACATCGAGTTCAATGGTGCACCAACGTTCAGGCCTGGAACCTACCGAATTGGCGTAGAATCTGGTTCAGTGATGAATCACGATTTATATTGGAACGACGCGATGGAAGAATGCGGGTGTACAGACGTCGACGTGAACGTTTCGCCGACGCTTGCGTTCCCCAGGTGGACAGATTCGGCCGGGTAGTGTTATGATGTGGGGAGCGATCACCTGCCTCAGAAGTGATTTGGTGATGATCCAGGGCAACCTGACAACTCAACGGTACTGTGACGAAATCCTACGCCCACACCTCCTTCCAATCATTGATCGCCAGAGGGAGTTGTTTCAACAGGACATTGTCAGGCCCCACACAGCACGTCACACTAGAGACTTCCTCCAGAACCACAACATCAATGTGCTCCCCTGGCCCTCAAGATCACCGGACTTAAACCCGATCGAACATCTGTGGGATGCTCTGGACAGACGGGTGCGACGCCGTAACCCTCAGCCCCATATACTTCAGCAACTCGCACAGGCACTACAGGCAGAGTGGGCTGCGATTGGGCAACACGAGATTCTGAGACTTATTCGTTCGATGCCGAGGCGATGCCGTGCAGTTCTGGATGCCCACGGTGGTCACACGAGGTATTGACTTCAGCGCCACCACACGTCTCCATGTGACACTCAAACTGACTTTCCTCGAGTTGGTGCCAAAGACGGATAAGTCTGCATTCCCAGTGTGCAATTTCGCTATATTTCATTGACTCATAAAGCCTACAAGATGTTTCAAAATAAACATAAAAATACAGTTGAAATTCCTATATGCGTTTCTTTTTGGGGAGAGTATATGTTCAATATCTGTATTCAAGATATGTAGTATGGGTAATAAGGCCGGGTGTATCATATTACCTGATTGTGGTGCTATCTCTACATTTGGCCGGGGAGTACTACCGGAAAGCTATTCTAACCAGGTCTTACATTTGGAACAACTACAAACATTTCAGTGTAACTAACTTTGAATGACAGCTGAATGGAACAAAAACGCGCTGTTGTATACTCAATGTGAAACTCTCTACTGTACACCCAAGGTGAAACTCTCTACAGTACACCCACGGTGAAACTCACTGTAGATCACCCAAGGTGAAACTCTCTACAGTACCCCTACGGTGATACTCTCTACTGTACAACCACGATGAAACTTGCTACAGTACACCCACGGTGAAACTTGCTACAGTACACCCACGGTGAAACTTGCTACAGTACATCCTAGGTGAAACTTGTTTTGGTATGGCCTAGGTGAAACTCACTGTTGTACAGCCTATGTAAAACTCGGTACTGTATGCCCTAGGTAACACTCGCTGTAATAATGGATCGGTGAAACTCTCTTTTAGTACAGCCTAGGTGAAACTCTCTTTTAGTACAGCCTAGGTGAAACTCTCTTTTAGTACAGCCTAGGTGAAACTCTCTTTTAGTACAACCTAGGTGAAACTCTCTTTTAGTACAGCCTAGGTGAAGCTCTCTTTTAGTACAGCCTAGGTGAAACTCTCTTTTAGTACAGCCTAGGTGAAGCTCTCTTTTAGTACAGCCTAGGTGAAACTCTCTTTTAGTACAGCCTAGGTGAAGCTCTCTTTTAGTACAACCTAGGTGAAACTCGCTTTAGAACAGCCTAGGTGAAACTCTCTTTTAGTACAGCCTAGGTGAAACTCTCTTTTGGTACAGCCTAGGTGAAGCTCTCTTTTAGTACAGCCTAGGTGAAACTCTCTTTTAGTACAGCCTAGGTGAAACTCTCTTTTAGTACAGCCGAGGTGAAACTCTCTTTTAGTACAGCCTAGGTGAAACTCTTTAAGTACAGCCTAGGTGAAACTCTCTTTTGGTACAGCCTAGGTGAAGCTCTCTTTTAGTACAGCCTAGGTGAAACTCTCTTTTAGTACAGCCTAGGTGAAACTCTTTTTAGTACAGCCTAGGTGAAACTCTCTTTTTAGTACAGCCTAGGTGAAACTCTTTAAGTACAGCCTAGGTGAAACTCTCTTTTAGTACAGCCTAGGTGAAGCTCTATTTTAGTACAGCCTAGGTGAAACTCTCTTTTAGTACAGCCTAGGTGAAACTCTCTTTTAGTACAGCCTAGGTGAAGCTCGCTTTTAGTACAGCCTAGGTGAAGCTCTCTTTTTAGTACAGCCTAGGTGAAGCTCTCTTTAGTACAGCCTAGGTAGTACAGCCTAGGTGAAACTCTCTTTTAGTACAGCTCTCTTTTAGTACAGCCTAGGTGAAACTCTCTTTAGTACAGCCTAGGTGTGAAGCTCTCTCTTTTAGTACAGCCTAGGTGAAGCTCTCTTTTAGTACAGCCTAGGTGAAACTCTCTCTTTTAGTACAGCCTAGGTGAAACTCTCTTTAGTACAGCCTAGGTGAAGCTCTCTTTTAGTACAGCCTAGGTGAAACCCTCTCTTTAGTACAGCCTAGGTGAAACTCTCTTTAGTACAGCCTAGGTGAAACTCTCTTTTAGTACAGCCTAGGTGAAACTCTCTTTAAAAGTACAGCCTAGGTGAAACTCTCTTTTAGTACAGCCTAGGTGAAGCTCTCTTTTAGTACAGCCTAGGTGAAACTCTCTTTAGTACAGAAGCTCTCTTTTAGTACAGCCTAGGTGAAGAGTACAGCCTAGGTCTCTTTTAGTACAGCCTAGGTGAAACTCTCTTTTAGTACAGCCTAGGTGAAACTCTCTTTTAGTACAGCCTAGGTGAAGCTCTCTTTAGTACAGCCTAGGTGAGCTCTCTTTTTAGTACAGCCTAGGTGAAGCTCTCTTTTAGTGCAGCCTAGGTGAAGCTCTCTCTTTAGTACAGCCTAGGTGAAGCTCTCATTTTAGTACAGCCTAGGTGAAGCTCTCTCTTTAGTACAGCCTAGGTGAAACAGCCTCTCTCTTTAGTACAGCCTAGGTGAAGCTCTCTTTTAGTACAGCCTAGGTGAAACTCTCTTTTAGTACAGCCTAGTACAGCCTAGGTGAAACTCTCTTTTAGTACAGCCTAGGTGAAACTCTCTTTTAGTACAGCCTAGGTGAAACTCTCTTTTAGTACAGCCTAGGTGAAGCTCTCTTTTAGTACAGCCTAGGTGAAGCTCTCTTTTAGTACAGCCTAGGTGAAACTCTCTTTTAGTACAGCCTAGGTGAAACTCTCTTTTAGTACAGCCTAGGTGAAACTCTCTTTTAGTACAGCCTAGGTGAAACTCTCTTTTAGTACAGCCTAGGTGAAGCTCTCTTTTAGTACAGCCTAGGTGAAGCTCTCTTTTAGTACAGCCTAGGTGAAGCTCTCTTTTAGTACAGCCTAGGTGAAGCTCTCTTTTTACAGCCTAGGTGAAGCCTAGGTGGTGAAACTCTCTTTTAGTACAGCCTAGGTGAAGCTCTCTTTTAGTACAGCCTAGGTGAAGCTCTCTTTTAGTACAGCCTAGGTGAAACTCTCTTTTAGTACAGCCTAGGTGAAACTCTCTTTTAGTACAGCCTAGGTGAAACTCTCTTTTAGTACAGCCTAGGTGAAACTCTCTTTTAGTACAGGCTAGGTGAAACTCTCTTTTAGTACAGCCTAGGTGAAGCTCTCTTTTAGTACAGCCTAGGTGAAACTCTCTTTTAGTACAACCTACAAATACGTACAGCAGTCGTTTTACAACACCGAAGGTGAACCTCGCTACAGTGCAGCCTAGGTGAAACTCGCTATAGTACACATACGGTGAAACTGGCTACAGTACGTCCTCGGTGAAACTCCCTGTAGTACACCCAGGGTGAAACCTCCTGTAGTACTCCCCAGGTAAAACTGGTTATAATACACCCTATTTTAAACTCCTTATAGTGCACCCAAGACAAATCTTGCTTCAGAACAACCCTAGTGAAACTTTCTACAGTACACTCACGGCAGTGCAAACCGCGAGTCACTCTATCTCGTTTTCACAAGCTTAATCGTATATATTAAATTTTATCGACAAATCTTCTGGATTTACTCCCTGATCCCGACTTCCGGGTTTCCGTCGTCGTATACGCTGTGTCATTCACACTAATAAACATAATGGTTTATCTAAACGGACATGTTCGTCTCACCGGAAGTGACATTTTCGATAGCCGAGATATCAGGGCAAGCTTGATTGGCAGAGCAGGAAATGTGCCGATTGATTCAATCAAGGCGAAAACCTTACAGATTTTTAACACGGCTGTCAGCCACATATCCTCTCTTGTTGTGAGAGATCCGGATCTGAAATGCGTGTCCGAAGATACAGATGTCTCCCCTATATATGGCGTATGTCAGTTTTGCTGCAGCTACACTGAGCAAGAAAAGAAACGCAACTAACATATGTACATAATACAGTTTTAGTAGGTGGAAAGGAAATTCTTGTCAAATTATCCTATGTGACGACACGTTTGTGCTTATCATGTTTTCGGCGGTTTTGTTTTTTTCAAGACATGCTAAGAAGCTGGTCCAGATTCGAACAATCATTGCACTGTGAAAATATTTGGCAAATTGGTCTGAGGGTGAAAACTTGTTGTAATTCATTACAACAAAAAAATCAAACAATTCAATATTGTGACTGTTTTACTAAGAAATCTCAATAAATAAAATTGCAAAAATGTGTAAAATATTCTTTGCAAGAACGACCGTTTTCACAAAGGAAAATATAAGTTAATAGAAGATATTGGTATTTTTCAATTGACACTGTGGTAAAAGTACCGCCTCTTATGTACCTGATATACATACAATCCACCCTAACATAAAACATATGTTTTATCATATATGATATCATCGATTATGACAAATACACAGTCTATTATACACTGCCGGCTAAATGAAAACCCGTGACAATTAGAGATCACCAGCGAATCACGTGATGCGAAGAAGACTGCGAAAGACCGAAACACACATATGACATCCGTGTCGGGCACATGCATCACCAACCGTGAAGATCCGGGTTAGAATTGGTGTTCAGTAACCCATGCTTGTCGTAAGAGGCGACTGACGGGATCGGGGGGTCAGGCTCGTTGACTTGGTTGACACATGTCATCGTATCCCAATTACATAGGTCGATGCTCATGTTGTTGATCACTGGATTGTCTGGTCCAGACTCGATTATTTACAGACCGCCGCCGTATAGCTGGAATATTGCTGAGTGCGGCGTAAAACAAGAAACCAAACCAAACCACATATTTCAACATCGAATAACCACTTCTTTGGTTGATTTTCACACTCAACCACCACAACACATTTAGCTTCTGGGAGCTATAGAACGCACTCAGAACCTGGATACTGAAGCTTTTCATTTTGGTCATTTTGTATGCTTCCATTTAAATACATCTTAATTTATGTTAAATTGATACCATATATGATATAAAAATCGCAATATGTACTGAATAACTGTGCAGTTAACATGAACAAATGCTGTTATAATTTGAGTTAATTATCTCTATGAATGGAGGGGTTGTTTGAACCAGGCTGAATTTCACTCGTTTAAATGGTGACACAAACACATTACTTTTTCCTGACGTTCTCAAATTAATTCCAGGCGAAGGATTATTTGTGTTTAACCATCGTGTTACCAAAACCAACATAGCGCAGGGCAGAACTGTGCCAGATAAACAACCCTTGTAAACTACCACCACGTGTGCCCCCATATCTAGCTCTGTGATCTATTCCAAAATCACACCCAAACTTTTTTAAACATTGTTTTGAAATCTAGTTTATTTTGTTATTTCAATTTACTTGTAATTGTGTAATGCTATCCGCACGCGGATCACATTAGAAGCGCACGAGCTTTGTTGAGCCACGTGTTAACCGCCATTTTGACCGTGGCAAGATGGCGTCGACCTTTAAGTGGGAGCTCCCGAACCATGGAACCAAACAAACACGTGTCAGTCTTCTGACGTATACACTTCAACATGTTTGCATAGCGCAAGGAAGAGCAATAGTGATAAGACCGTCCGCTTTCTTCATTGGTATTAAATTTTCAGATAAAAGATCTAGTCCACAATGTCCCTGAATTAGAATTAGCCATTTCTGAAAGTTATGCCTCCTAAATAATGATTTTGTTGTTATGAAAAACATCAGACAAGAACAAGAAATTGTTTGTTCCCTGCAATGTAAGTCGTGACCACACCCACAAACCACAAACCTTAAACATAATGACTGAATCTTTGTTGTGCTCAGAGAGCATCGATGTAATGCAAAGTTTTAACGTCTAATTGACACAAGATGAGGATATATCATCCTAATATGAGGCCAGGGAATATTTTAGATTTTCATCCTGCTTTGGATCAGTTCATTGTTTCCAATTAAGGACAGACGGATGGCCCAGTTGTCTTAGGTGCTGCAAGTATGGGTTCGAATCCTTGTCCGCTCTGACGTTTCTGTGTTTATCAGCCCTTTCGCTGACAAACGTGGTAAATATCAATGTGTAGCTCCAAGCAAAGTGGTAAATATCAATGTGTAGCTTCAGGCAAAGTGGTAAATATCAATGTGTAAATAGCAATGTGTAGCTCCAGGCAAAGTGGTAAATATCAATATGTAGCTCCAGGCAAAGTGGTAAATATCAATGTGTAGCTTCAGGCCAAGTGGTAAATATCAAAGACCTGCAAAACTTCGGTCTATCCCCACAAATTAAGTGAGTGAGTTGAGTTTTACGCCGCACTCAGCAATATTCCAGCTATATGGCGGCGGTCTGAAAATAATCGAGTCTGGACCAGACAATCCAGTAATCAACAATATGAGCATGGATCTGCGCAGTTGGGAACCGATGACATGTGTCAACCAAGTCATCGAGCCTGACCACCCGATCCCGTTAGTCGCCTCTTACGACAAGCATGGGTTACTGAAGGCCAGTATTCTAACCCGGACCTTCACGGGTCCCACAAATTAAGTTGACATGACCAGATGTGTCTGAAATACTATTCGAAGCGGCGTCAAAACAGACTCACTCACTAACTTCAGGCGGAGAAAGTCGCCGTGTTTCTTTACTTGATATAAAACACAATGCGTGAACATTCCAACTTCCAAATATTCATGTTTCATGGGAACCACACCCATTTACAAGTTATGTACAGCGATGCCTTGAACAAATGCATAAAACATAACAGTTAATTAAGTACATGCCTCTTGTCTGACATTAAAAAATGATATAGTTCTAATAATTATTTTATCATCGCCTGAAGCTACACATCAGTACACGGGTTCCTTCGCCGTTGTAGGTGTTTTGTGCTTGACGCCCTGCTCAAGTGGGCTTCTCATGTTCACTGCAGTTTTCATGAAAGTTGCTACAAGAATGTGCAAATTTAATAATTGGTATTTGTCTTTGGGGAAATTAAACCGGAGCAGATATTCCGATGGCGTGAATTCTTAGGGATCGAGTGACCGACTTTCTGTGGAACAATGGTCTAGTTTCGTTGACCTATCTTGCTGACATGGAGAGTTCTGTATGAAAGTCCCGCTGCCTGCTTTTATAAATGTTGTTTAAGAGAAGCTTCTATTTTCGATAAAATAGGATCTGCGTCGCTGCATCATGTTGGCTTATATATCATCACCAGTATCATCATCATCATCATCATCATCATCATCATCATCATCATCATCATCATCGCGGCTCCTGGTTTTCTGGAACGCGTCTTATTGAACTGTTTATACCATTGAAGCAGTTGAGACAATCTAATGAAGACTTGAAACCGGATCGGGTGGTCTGACTCACAAATTGGTTGACACATGTCATCGTGTCCTAATTGTGCAGATCGATCATCGGCTTATGACGTTGATTACTGGATTGTCTGGTCCAGACTTGATTATTTACAGACAGTCGCCGTATAGCCCCGTGAAGATCCGGTTTACATTGGTCTTCAACAACCCGGGGCCGGTGGGGTAGCCTAATGGTTAAAGCGTTCGCTCGTCACGCTGAAGACCCGGGTTCGATTCCCCAAATGGGTACAATGTGTGAAGCCCATTTGTGGTGTCCCCCGCCGTGATATTGCTGGAATATTGCTAAAAGCGGCGTAAAACCATACTCACTCAGTCACTTCAACAACCCATGCTTGTCGTGAGAGGCGACTAACGGTATCTGGAGGTCAGGCGCACTGTTTGGTTGATGCATGTCATCGTATCCCAGTTGCATAGATCGATACCTATGATATCAATCACTGGCTTGTCCAAGCTCGATTATTTACAGGCCGTCATACAGCTGTGATATTGCTGAGAGTGGCGTTGTACAACAAACAAACAAAAGAAACCTCATGTAGCAGTATTCTTTAACCTTTAAATTTAGATGTTTCTTTTCTAAATCTCGGAATGTGTGAGTACTGCACGTTCTAATTAGCAATGAAACGGTAAAAGTTGTCAATGAACTTGGATCATGAAAAGTAGTTCCGTCAACCAATCATATTTCTCCTCTGACCAATCAACGTTTAGAATCACTGAAAGCACATGTGCGATTATCACAAAAATAATCACCTGTGTATCTTAGCCCGTATGTGTAATAAAATCAAATTATTCTCATGTCTCGCCTGTCATGGATCCGAGTCCTACATGTATATAAATACAAAAAGAATATAATACAAGATGGCTGTGACTAGTCTCAGTTTATGTTTCTTATTAGGGCTGATACTTTTGATACAAATTTTGATAAACTGATAATTTCTTTAGTGTCATTAGTTGAGAATGATTTATAAAAAATTGCAGTCTTGGATAGTTTGTTTTGGGGCATGATAAATACATTTTCCCAGCGTCAAAGATTTTGACATTCAAAACTATAATGAAATTCATCAGCAATAGATGTAGATTGACAGAGTTTACAAGTTCTACCACAGCGTGGTATGTTCTCTCAGCGGCCAGTTTCTATTGGTAGATTGTGATTAGATGTAATAAATCTTAATAATGGAATTGATATTCGCTTTGGGAAAGATACGTATGTGTCAAATAGTGGATACTGTTTAAGGTATTGATAATCAAATCCGTTTGAGCTTGAAACAACAACATCATTTCTCCACTTTTGAATAATTTGGTCTTTAAGTATGTGTTCTGCCTGTAGAGCTGCCACTGAGTTGTACAGGAGGACGGGTTTTTTGAACACATACGATAATCCGGTACCATCTAAAATATCCTTAACTTTTACCAGCCATGGGTTTTCTAGTAGTTTTTCGCTTTCATTTTCCACTATCAAGTAATTATAAATAAGTTGTGAAAGTAAATTGACTCCATTTTCCTCAAAGAAAAAATAAATATTTATCGTGATTGGGAATCTACCGAGCATCCCATAGAGCATTGTGTAGAATTCCTTAGTCCTGTAATAAATCGTAGAAATTTTAGATGTTTTTTTTCCCAGACATTCCACATTTTCAATACACCAAATTTCTGAGCCATGAATTAGGATAGGTAATATCATTGAATCAAAGGCAAACAACACACAGTCCAACGGCAAGTCGATATTTCGTGCTTGTTTTAACAGACTGAACATGGCTTTAGTGGCACTGTCACTGAGATCCTTGATACTTGTGACTAGTCTTCTATTTCTATGAAACGTGATGCCAAGGTAGCTGTATGTGCCTACGATATCTAGTTTATTGCTATTATAATAAAAGTTCAATTTTGAAGTGTTTGCTGATCCACTCCTAAAGATAAGAATTTTGGTTTTACTTATATTGACAGTAAATTCCGATGTATCACAATATGCTGTAAAGGAATCTAAAGCTTTTTTTGCAATCCTTTGGGTAACTCATCGAATAGGGCGGCATCATCTGCATATAGTAAAACTAAAAGTTGTATGAAGAGTTGAATATTTTTATCTTCAACATAATCTATTCTATTACCATTACAGTCAGAAGCAAGGAGGTATGATTGAATACAATTATAGTAAAGGCGAGGTGAATGCCATGCATATTTTACCAAGCGATGGACGAGGTGACGTTATTTTCGAAACGACCTGTAGTTGTGGTTACATCCGGGTATTTAATACTATTTATGTTACTCTGTTGGGGAAAACTCATTTCAGGAAAGGCTTCTAAATTTCCTCTCCTAGTTTATAAATATTTCTATAATGATACAACTTGTAACACATCTGGCTATAAATGGATTGCCTGTATTAAGGACACGTTTGACCAAATTGGAATGAGTTATATTTGGGCTACATAGTCATGTCTTTATAAAATTAGTCTTAAAGCACTTGTTGTAAACAGACTGAAAGGAAAATATATCAACAACTATTTCTGTAGAAACCCGAATATGCACAAAATGAACCAGCTTTTTCACTCTAACAAACTAGGAATAATTAGGAAAATAGCAATATTTTGCAAAATAATACTGTTTCGACACTATATATAGATGAATAAAATGTTGAAACAAATTTATAGTTGATAATAATAATATATTTTTGCTGGGTGAAACATCGTCTTACATGGGTGAAACTGTAGGGGTAAAACAATCCGGGTGAAAAGACTTGAAACTGTGCTGGGGGGGGAACGTGTTTGGGGTGAAATGACCCGTTACCAACAAATAAACCCATTTTCATTGAAAAGGAGCCCCAGTGAGATGGGCTATGCAACCTGAGGAAATCTAGACTAGCTTCATTTAGGGCTTTAGCATTGCAGGGAGGTGAGGTGAGGTGAGGTGAAATTGGGTTTAACGTCGTACTTGAGAATATTTCGCTCATATGACGACGTGCATGCGTGTGTATGTGTATGTGCGGCTGCTTGTACTAGCCCAGACTTAAGCTGGTTTTATAGTGCTAGCCCACTGAGATACCATGCCGCAGTGAAGCATGAATATCCCACTCAGACACATTATACTGACTCCGAGCCGACCAGCCCTTGTTGTACCCATTAATGCCGAGCGCCAGGCGGGGACCAGCAAGTACCATATTTTAACGTCTCTTGGTATGACGCGATCGGGGATCGAACCCGCGACCTTCCGCTCTCCGGCCGGACGCTCTAACCACTACACCACGGATGCGGTCCAGCATTGCAGGGAGGCTAGACAGTAGGGGAAATAGAGTGACCCAGGGACTGTGAGACAGACTAATGGCCTACTCTGTAGCAGTTACGGTGTATCATGATTTACACTTTGTAGATGATGGTATGGCGTCAAGGAATTTCTTTTGAAATCATAAACAATGGATCTACAATAATATAATCAAAAAGGAGGTGCGCGGCAGAGATTTGGCGTTCTCTTTGTTTTGCAATGAGGTGACAGGTTTTCTCTTTGATGTGCGTCAAGTCGGACGCTCTGAGATGGTAGCGTCACGGTATTTACTATCAAAGACCCACTGTCCGCTTAATGTCGATTAGGAGTTGGAGACAAAACAGGCTATTCTTAGCTGCTACATCTGCAGCTTTAAAGGTCATAGGACAAAGCAGATAGATAAAAGAACGTCCTTCAGAGATTAATAAGGCAGTGTTTCTGCTTTTCTATCATCGACGATAGCAAAATACGGCGTATTGTAACAATTCCTTGTTACAAATTAACGTATTTATCGTCGTTTTCGTCTTTATGTCTTTGGGGTTATCTCCCTTTATAGAAAGCCATGCTTGTTCAGCATTAATCGTCTCAAGTTGCACGATTTAAGGGCTAGGGCATTTTCGTCTCTTGATAACGGCATGATTACATGAACTGAGAGACGCACCTTTAATGACAGTATCTGTCGGCGATCGTAAAGTCGGATTAATGTATATAGCAGACTACTTGATGTCTCTTGAGTTGTATAACTAATTCCTTCGTTTGTTTTTACATACCTGCCTATCTTGACATATCACCTGCGTGTCTTAATGATCCCCGAAATTATACTTGACACGCTGATTGAAATTATAGATTATAACTGTTGCTTGTATCACTTATCACATCTATCAACTCTGTAGGTGCGCTTTTCAGGTGTCCGTGCCCACGGACCAAGATTGTAACATCCCTTATTAAATAAGCTTTATTTGTTCTGAGATGAAGACGAAACTCTCCACATTTGAAATTACTGATGAGTACATTTTTTATAAATTGTAGTTCGTGTGGAGCCCCATGTGGTCCAGGAAACATGTAACCTTGGAAACCAAAAGGTGAGTTAGTGACTTTAGTTTTACGCCGCTTTTAGCAATATTTCAGCTATATCACAGCGGTGGAAACAAGAGTGAGTTAGTGAGTTAGTGAGTTTGGTTTTACGCCGCTTTTAGCAATATTTCAGCAATATCACGGCTGTGGAAACAAGAGTGAGTTAGTGAGTTTAGTTTTACGCCGCTTTTATCAATATTTCAGCAATATCACGGCGGTGGAAACAAGAGTGAGTTAGTGAGTTTAGTTTTACGCCGCTTTTATCAATATTTCAGCAATATCACGGCTGTGGAAACAAGAGTGAGTGAGTGAGTTTAGTTTTACCCCGCTTTTAGCAATATTTCAGCAATATCACGGCGGGGGACACCAGAAATAGTCTTCACACATTGAACCCATGTGGGGAATCGAACCCGGGTTTTCGGTGTGTTGAGCGAACGCTTTAACCACCAGGCTACCGCTTTTAGCAATTTTTCAGCAATATCACGGCGGGGGACACCAGAAGTAGTCTTCACACATTGTACCTATTTGGGGAATCGAACCCGGGTTTTCGGCGTGAGGAGTGAACGATTTAAATGCTAGGCTACCGCTTTTAGCAATATTTCAGCAATATCACGGCGGGGGAAACAAATATGGACTTCACTCATTGTATCTATGTAATGAATCGAAGTCGTCTCATTGCCTTTCGTACTAGTTAAAGGTACATAAAATCGTCCAAAAGGAAATAGTTGATTATATTTTGGCTCTAAACAGAAAATGTGGTACTCTTCTATATGGTGGATACCGCCTCCTGTTGGTGTGTTCATACAACATTAAAGGCATACAACAGAATGTTCCCATTGTTTTCCTTGCCGAATGTAAATTTATCCATCCCTTGACTTGAAGTGATGTACTACTAGTACTACTACTACTAATAATAGTGCCTATTTATAGTGCGCACAAATTCACGCTCGTAAGCATGCTCATGGCGCTACAATTAAAACAATATGTACAGTAAGAGTGAGCTGTTTATGAGTCATAGAACTGAATGAAAAGGTGCGTTTTGCGATGGCTTTTAAATGAGTTCAGAGTTGGTGCGAGCTTCATGTCAAAGGGTAAAGAGTTCCACAAGACCGCGGCAGTGTGTGAGAAGGATCTGTGACGGAAGGTCTTAAGCTTGTAGGGAGGTACTGTCAGGAGATTCTGCTGTTGTGACCGCAGTTCACGGGCTGGAACATACGGAGTTATGAGTTCAGATATGTAAGGAGGAGACTGACCAAGAAGTGATTTATAAGTGAGACAAATTATCTTGAACTGTATTCTGGCCCTCACTGGTAGCCAGTGCAGTTGTTTAAGCACCGGCGTGATGTGAGTCTGTTTAGAAGAACGGTTTATTATCCGTGCGGCGGTATTTTGGACCTTCTGTAGCTTGTCCAGTAGAAGATCGCTGAGGCCAGAGTTGAGTCCAGTCTACTGAGAATAAGGGATCGGACAAGTGAGTGGGCAGCCTCGGTGGTGATGAGAGGACGGATATTGCCAATGGACCTAAGGTGGAGGTAGCACGTCTTACATAGGTTGTTGACTTGGGCTTTCACGGTATGAGAAGGGTGAATAAGAGTCTGCGACAGTAATAAATTGAATATCCGATTTGAGAAGTTGTTGCTTATTGCCTACCACAAGGGCTTCAGTCTTGTTGTCATTCAGTTGTCCTTCATGCTAGATGTTATCTTTAAGAATAAATGTACTCTTCGTAACAAACCTTTATTCAGAATATACTGACTGACTGAGTTTGGATTTACGCCGCTTTTAGCAATATTCCAGCAACATCACGGCGGGGGACACCAGAAATGGGCTTCACACATTGTACCCATGTGGGGATTCGAACCCGGGTCTTCGGCGTGACGAGCCAACGCTTTAACCACTAGGCTACCCCACCGCCCCATTCAGAATATACAGTAAACGTTTATGACGAACACGCTTATAACGAACTGACGGATATGACGATTCGAACCGGTCACTTGCTGTATAAATATATGTTGGTCGAAATGCATATAACGAACTGGGGTTATAACGAATGGATTTGAGGTCCCTTTGAGTTCGTTATAACGAATGGATTTGAGGTCCCTTTGAGTTCGTTATAACGAATGGATTTGAGGTCCCTTTGAGTTCGTTATAACCATAGTTACTGTCGGTATCTATGGTTTGGTAGCGACCCGTTCCAGTAGGCGAGTGTTGCTGGTGTATATACATATATATACCCTTTCTCGAGCACCAAACACAGCAAGGGAGGGTTAGGGCTATGCTGTGTTATTTTAGATAGACACTCTGGCGTCTCCTGTTCACAGAGTTAATAGCAGAAATCATCTTTTTCATCACTGACAAGGATGATGTTCTACCTATCAACCTCTACTTAAATCGCAAAGACTTTTCATTTCACTTTTTAAAGTTTTCATTATTCATTATTTACCCATGGGTAGCCGTGTTAACAGGTCGCCATCTGCTTGTGGTCGAAGTCGACTCATTGGACATTCGCGCTGAATTGGTTGGTCGCATGACATTGTTTCCCATCTGAGTGGTTAGGATGTAGTGTTGGGAAGTGGTTGAATTCTCACAATTGATGATTTCCACATTACCAACGAACAATCATCGAAAAAAATTGGTTAGCGTCATTTTTCAGATTTTCCTAACAAGGTTGTTATTGTAGATATGTATAACATGATGCAACTTGCTACTTTAAAGTGATGAGTAATATATCATGAACGTAAACTTTCTGGAGTCTTCAAGAAATATTCAGTCATGACTTTTCAGTTAGTGAAGTGAGCTTTCTAAGAATTAAGTGTTTCAAACACTAAAACAGTAGTTGCAAAATCGTTTGTGTTCGATTATGAGAAAATGTGATCGATTGCTTGGTCGTTTGGTCACTGCGACCAATCTTCGATTATTTCAACTAATCGGACCACCACTATTAGGATGTAACCACTGTATTGTCCAGTCTCGATTCCACACAGTGCGATGTTTAACAATAAACACAAAAACGCACACACGTACAGACACACATTATTTGCAAGTGTTTGAACATATTTTGCTGACCGATGCAGGGAATGAGAATGCTTTGATCTACCAAGACCGTGGTGGCAATGGCTATGTGGGTGTCCAAGAATTCAAAAAACATAACCAAAACGACCATTTTTCATCATGCTCGTCTTCAGCCATCATCGCCCACGACTCACCAACAAACGTGGGTTACAGACCCAACAAACCCAGCTACTGTTTCTTCTCCAGCTGCTGCTGTCGATTATTCTCGCCATTATGGTGAAACTACCTGCGTTCACCTGGCCACCTTCTGTAGGCCATCACGACGTCTCAAATGCTCTTACCACAGACCCAAGAGACCTGGGCTTCCATTTGCCACACTTTAACCTGACTGGAAGTCCATCAGGCTGAAGACACAGCTGTTAAAACTCGGACCATGGCAGAGTTCATACCAATATACTGTGTATGCCCGTAGCGTGTTCTTGTAAGACAACGATCGATATGTTAGTCAAATATTTATAGAGACATTTAAAGGCTGCCTGAAAGTGCCATTATGTCAAATCGCCAGGAAGTCTTTGAGTCTAAGGAACTGGTTAAGTTATACCAGGAACCGTCGGACAGTGTCCGGTCACTAGTGTTGGACGTTTCCGTAGGTAATTTAGATATCCCAAATTACTTATGTCTTATCCGGGATCGAGGCTTCTTTATTTGCAGGGTTGTGTTGTAGGTTTGGACATGGTGTAGCACCACACGTCGAGACATCGTAACATTTGGAGAAAGTGGACAATGTTCGAATAAGCTAACCGACTTAAGACAAACTATTAATGAAACCTTCATTGCAGGTCAAAATCTTTTAAGGTTTATTCTTTCGTCCACATTGTGTCCATACCAATTATCTTAATTGGTCAGATGCTATCAGTGTAAAATAAAGACCAGACTTATTACATTAACATGATTAATTTGATTCTGTAATGAGTGGTATTTACAAATTGGCTATTCGTATATGTCAGTTACATGCCATTCCTGAATATCAACTAATAATTCACTTCCTCTGGATATGCTATAGGTTATGCACTATTTAATTGTATAAGCTAAGATTCGCGTTTTCCTAATGATACCGAAAAAAGAGTATTTATACGTATGATACTATTAGCATGGTTCAAATCTCCCTTGTACTTAACTATTTGTGCTTGGCTCACTGTCATATGTGAATGACTAGGTACTAAGTTGACATGGTGTCCAACGCAACTGTTCCGGGTTCGATTCCCAACATGGAAGCAATCATGCCTGGATTCCATTCATGGTGTCTTTCTGTCATGACCAGAACATTGTTTAAAGAGAAGACTAACAACGCACGCCTACATATGGGACATGTAACGCTCGTTGACCCGAGTCACGAACACCAACTTTAACACGTCTGTGCAGACTTACTAACCAATCCAGTCCCCCGAAATTGACTTTTAATTGATAGGACATTTCATCCGAGAACAGCAGAGTAAACCCTAAAGTCGAAGTAAGCCCTGTTGACATAGGGAATTGCTTTCTGGAACCGAAGCCATCATCCTGCCATGTCGTAATATGTAAACCCAGGGAACAGCTCCGTCTGCAGCCTGAAATATTGGACTCAATGCTTGACAGACACGAGTAGAAGCATGCAAATTGTGCGTAGTTGCCACCGAGAACAGGCAAACTAGACCTGGATGTTGACGGAGGCTGAAGGGGCAAATAGTTCTCACTTACTGGGTAAATACTCCACGGAAAAAAACATTACCACGTCATGTGCTTTTGTTCCGCTTTCATTACCTCTTTTTGGTAAACCAGTCCGGAATCACACAGTTCTTACATTTACATGTATTGGTTGTGATGTACCGAAATGATATATCTGGGGTGAAAAAAATAGAAATCGATTTCTTTTTCAGCTGAACAGTAATGTCTAAAGATAGACATCCATATAAGGATGACTGCAGTATGAAACAAAAATAAATGGGTTTCTGTCTTCTCAGAATTTGAACAATACTGCACCGTCTGAATAGACGGAGTTCCACCCGCGAAATCTGGAGTTGTCTGAACCATTTCCATCATGGCATGACTGGGGTCTTTAAACACGGAGAGGTGCATGAATCTTACATAACTATCTGTGTACATTGTCTCACTGTGAAACATGATTGGTATTACACACGTTAGAATAATTAACATGAGTGAGTGAGTGAGTATGGTTTTACGCCACTTTTAGCAATATTCCAGCAACATCACGGCGGGGGACACCAGAAATGGGCTTCACACATTGTACCCATGTGGGGAATCGAACCCGGGCTTTCGGCGTGACGAGCAAACGCTATAACCATTAGACTACCCACCGCCCCAAAAAGAATTAACGTGATATATATATCAGGTAAAGTGTACATTCGTTGTTTAAGTCCACACCACAGTTAGAGTAGTCTCCCCACATCTCTGTATAATTGTCTCCCATCTCTGTATAACTGTCTCCCATCTTGACAATATATCATGAATTTGTTGGTTGGTTGTTTTACGCCGAATTCAGCAATAATGCAGACATATGGTGTGTTTTTTAGAAATAATCGAATCAGGACCAGACAATCCACCGATCAGCATCATGAGCATCGATCTACAGAACTGGGATACGATGACATGTTGCAACCTTCAGCGAGCTTGACCACCTGATCCCGCCTTGTACTACAAGCATGAGTTGCTGAAGACGGGTACCAATCATGAATTAGTGAGGGCATGTTGTATTATAAGTTACTTCCATACAACAGGAAACAAAAAACACAAAAACAGCTTAAACATGAATCAGTGAGTGCATGCTGGTTCACGACTCTTTCAGCAGGATGTCATCCATAACACGTTGTGATTGATCACATTAACCCCCCGACTCACCATCTCCTCCTTCCAGAGAAAGGCACCATTCCCCAGATGACTTTGAGCTGTCAATATGTCGATGACATGTTCCGATCCTTCTATTGCTGTAATATTGGTAAAGGTTAAATATATACACAGGTACAGTTTATTAACAGAAGCAAAACACACCTTGAACAAGGTTTATTTAGGTGTGTATTATAAAACAATTAATACGTTTTCCACCGAGATATTTTTCTAACACCTATGTCACCTGTGTCTTTCAGTGATCCATTCATAATTTTGCTTGTTACGCCCGATGGAATCTGATTCGGCGGATGATTGGATACTTTCTCACGTTGACGTTGAAAATCTATAACATATACACGTAGTCCGCGCTGTAGAACATGTGGAGAAGTTAATTGAAAACTGAAAAAAAACCTATAACAAACAAATCCTCAACAATACAGGAAAACGGTGTTGCCATGAGTCTAGACGCCGAGAAACATATATCGTCACAGACCACTTCTTTTTTGTCCTACGAGGGACAATGAGTATTTGTTCGAAATATTTCTTGCGTGTAAACGACAACAGATGACGAATGTCAGTCATGAAATATGTTGAAAATTAACACAAAAACGACATCAAGCGATTGTATGAAAATAACACACAAACAAATTCATTACTGTTTCGACAAAAACGAATACTTGAGACGTGACTGATTCGAAAAACAGAACGGTTAATTTACCTTCCAAGTGTGTGGTACCTGCATCCGATGTAGCAATGGCTGCCGACGTTGACGGTTAAACCTTTGTGAGATGGCATACGATACAGAAACGTCGAATACGTGTGGGGGCCGTAGACGTCTTGAATGGTCACGAATTGTGGTAGTAATCTGGAAGTAAATTGACTTAAGAAAGTAAACACCTGGTGTTTGGGAATTATTTTCCCAAGAGGAATATTTTGAAAAGAGCCAAAACACCACATATGTCGTACATGCCACGAAATGGGCGAGAGACCCGGATGTCCACTGTTATCTCACCACTGTGTTCGCCGACTCAACGCTATTGATGCTGATTACGTCTCTCCAGAACATGAAATACAACAAATCATGATTTTCAATATATCCGACGTAGACGAACACTGTAAACAATATCTGCGGTGTTTATGCAACACGTACAACGTTTGTGACATGCAGATGACAATCAAACCCTCCCCTCTCTCTCTCTCTCTCTCTCTCTCTCTCTCTCTCTCTCTCTCTCTCTCTCTCTCTCTCTCTCTCTCTCTCTCTCTCTCTCTCTCTCTCTCTCTCTCTCTCTCTCTCTCTCTCTCTCTCTCTCTCTCTCTCTCTCTCTCTGATTGTTGGTTATTCTTGTTATTTTCCACGGTCTGTGTACTGAGAAGTACGTGGGTGTCCTAATCTCAAATGGAGGCGCGACGACCTGTTGACATTGTGGGAAGAATCAACATAACTGAAATTAAAGTATCCATTTTATAACGTGCAATCGAATTTCTGTTAACTGAGATCCTATTTGAATATGTCGGAAATGTATCAATGAGTCGGATATGACGCTCGCGTTGCTGCCTTTCGAAAGAATGGTTGCTATATGACGTCATGCAGCTTGTCTAGGTTACAGTGACCCAAGGGATCATTAATTTGTACTTATAAACACACGTTATGTACTAAATACAGAAACAAGAATCTCTAAAACCTCAAGAAAAAAAACTTTGCAAATCTAGATGTTCTGCTTCTGAAACTGAAGAACTTACCAGGACTCCTTTCTACTTTATATTTAAAGACAATTAAATTAGTATTAAGAATTGTTTTCAGATAGGGGTCACGTGACCAGCCCCCCAAAGCATTATTGGTAGGAAAGTACGTTTGTCTATTTTCATCTTGACTGATGGCGTGCCAGCGTGCCCCGTACTAATCTCGTAGGTCCATGTTCGAGCCTCCACTCAACGGTCTGTTTGATCCAGGCTCGTTCCTTGACAGACCACCCTTCGAGATGTAACAGTTGTAAAACTTATCACTGGCTATAAATGGTTGGCATGTCCTTGTTCTTCAAGTACAGGAGTCCATTACACTGTTTACATATTTTCATGATGTAAAGTAACTCCGTGATGAGACTTGGACAACTCTCAAACGAAAACTGGTGTCTTACATTAAACATTTTGCAGTATTAAGAACCGTGCTCCATACTTGTTCAACTTAAAGCATATACAATGAAATGTGTGAGTTTAGTTTTACGCCGCTTTTAGCAATATTCCAGCAATATCACGACGGGTATCACCAGAAATGGGCTTCACACATTGTACCCATGTGGGGAATCGAACCCGGGTCTTTGGCGTGACGAGCGAACGCTTTAACCACTATGCTACCCCACTATGCTACCGCGATATTTCATCATATTCGAAATTCGCCTGTCTAAAGTTCAAAACCAAAAACATTTAAAAGCTTTGCAGATGGATACATTGCAGATTAACATGATCTGCTCTGTACTGAGAAACATACCATCACAAGATACACATAATCTTTGATTTTGCAATGAGCTCGCCTGGGATTTTATATCAGTCAGATATAGGGCATCAGGGGCGGTTGGGTAGCCTAGTGATTAAAACGTTCGCTCGTCACGCCGAAGATCCGGTTTCGATTCCCCTCATTTCTAAATCCCCCGCCGTGATATTGCTGGAATATTGCCAAAAGCGGCGCCATGCTCACTTACTCTCTCACTCACTCACTCAGACATCTGAAGATATACATGACATAATTCAACAGTTCTGAAAAAAAAATCTGCTTTCTGAGTGTGTTGCGTTATATATTTCCATGAGTATACTTCAAGTATCCCACTACCGTCTCTGTCCAACTTAATGTATAGCATGTCACTGAGTATAGAACATCTCGGTCCCACAGCACGAGACCCAGCTGCCTGGCTCCGGTCCGTCATTCAATCATCCACGGTTCTCGAGTCGTTGACTTTTTTTAAAAAGAACCAAGGAATACGAGTCCCTTCTTCGGTTATTTTTCAAGAGGTCCAAGTGTGGTATATACCTCATACGTTTTGCTCATGAAAAAATCAGAAGAAACGAATTACCATGTTTCCCATATAGTCTGTGTATCCACGGCGCTTCTCATCAATCAAAGTAAAAAGAACTTTAAATACAAGTTTTCCAGAATGATAAATTTATTACCTCCGAAAGTGTATTTTGTCCGGCGTTACATGCAGCGTTGGCCCCGTTGGGTTAAAATATTATGCTGAGCCTCTTAAACAAGAGACTTTCTCGCGCGTTTGACCATCTTTAACTATTAGAATCAGATCAATGAAATTGTGATTCAAATATATCAGTTCAAGGAATCAAACAGGAGAGTACTTTGAAGTAAACATTTTTTTTATAACACATCTATTTGTGTGTGAAACAGAAATACCTTGACCTTGACCTTTGCCTTTGAGAATATACACATGAAGTACATCATGGCGGCAGATGGTATAGGTCCTGACTCAGCCTCAAGAGTAGGAATATGTCGCATCTCAGCCTTCAGTTTGCATAAGTCTGCATCAATACGGAAACAGAATTCTTGACATTGCGCACAGAATGGTAGGTTCTGTGGTATGTCGGAATCTCATCAGTACCAGCGTTTTGTCATCAGCTGGTAAGTAACTAGGAGGCTGTACATCATCTCTGCTAGTGGCATGCAGGAGAGATGACGGTTTGCCACGGCTTGTGTTGTTGCTGGCGTAACGTACTGCCATACGGGTTCCCTCTGTCGTGATGTCGAGGAGGTGGAGTCGTCTTGTGGAAAAAACATTGTTTGGTCTGGCCGAGTACTATTCCCTGATTGGGTGCAATGTGAAACTACTGATAATGTCGTCTCTGTTTTATGGCTTAAAGAGACGTAAACAAATTTTCAGGCATTTACCGAAATGTAGACTAAATAGTATCTCAAATGAACATATTTTACACAAAACAAAAAGCCCAGTTCATAATAAAAATTAAAAAATTTAATGAAAAGGAGCCCTGAGACTTTCTTCATTTTCAGACTGAACTGACTTGCCACCTAATCTAAACTTGCATGGGCTTTCTTGGGTATGTTTGTTTCAGGGTCTATATGTCAGACAAACAGAAATGGTGACACAGTGATATCTCATACTGGATAAATGTGTTGGTGAGTGAGAGGGTGAGTTTGGTTTTACGTCTCCTTTAGACGTTAGAAACATCCTCGCTATATCACATCGACAGGAGATAATACATGATTTCTTATATAGTGGGCAGGTGGGAATCGAGGGGGGTCTTTGTGGTCTTTGGCATGACGAGCAACCCATTTCACTTCTAGGCTACCCAACATATGGTGACGCTCTGTTGTCTCCAATGATGCACATTTGAGTTATTGAGAGATTGGTTATGTGTACAATATCAGACTCGTTCACTTCTTTTTGCCGTTACTGTGAATTAAAGTACCCTTGTAACTCCAGCCTGTGTTCGTGCGCATGCATGGTTTGATGTGAAGCCTTTACCTGACGCTGAAATAACATATTCTGATCGCATGAATATTTTAACGAATAACCAGCATACAATAACGATTTTCTGTCACTTTATTGGTGTTATCGAAATCGTACGACGTAGGTGTCATCAATAATTGCCAATTAATTAAAACCAAAATAAAATTGTTAATAAGTGATTTTCAAGTGATAGATGAGTCACAGAGTGCAATGTTTCACAAGCTGCAAAACTCCTTGAAGATCAAATCCAGCGTAGGTTCTTTATATACGCACATGGGGAACGTGAATTTGTATGTATGGATGTGGGTGTGGGTGTGGGTGTGGGTGTGGGTGTGGGTGTGGGTGTGGGTGGGGTGTGGGTGTGTGTGGGTGTTGTTCAGGGGTTAGGGTGCTGTTATGATGTGCTCACACAACCACGACACCTTGCGTGTTAAAAAATTGATCGGCTAAACCAATACATTTTAAAAGTCGGAAACCTTTGGTGCCAGTGGGGCGCTATGTTGTGGCGTTCGCTTATTGCACGGAAAATACTGGTTCGAATATTGATACAATGTACCAAACCCATGCCAAATGTTCTGTATAATACTGCTGGACGCGATTATTTACACACTCACACTCTCACACACCCTTGCCTGATCGGTATTGTGATAACTACTTATCATAATATATTGTCATTGGCATAATTACGAATGGGTCAACGGTCTGCTAAAGGTCTTCTCGATGGCTGCCAGACAATGCAAGCAGCGCATGCTTCTGTTCCAGCATAACCCACGGGCCACATATCTTGTTGATAGGCAATAAACAGACCGACATAAGCCCATTCTTGTGTTTGATGTCGACTGTAGTAAAGTACATCAACTTAAATGCCCCCGCGAAACACAGTAAACAAACGAAGCTCAGAGGTAATGAAGGCTTGTGTTGGCCACAGTGGGCACCGAGCGGGGAAACCGGTCGAAGAAGTGTCCAGGAGGATAGACGAGCTGTCTCTTGCGACGCCATAATTTAATTCATTTAGTCTGGAAGGGGTAACAACTTGCTCAGGCATAATGAACTAGTTGGACCTTTGATTTTCCCTTGTCCCCACACCGGTAACGTCCCTTTGGAGACAGGTCAGTGAGTTCATCCATACTTGCTTACAGTTGCTATGATGGATTGTGAAGGCATTTGAAGGTACATGAAACTGGTATAAAGATACGGTTGAAGATACCTTAATTCAAGATGTTATTACAGAGTCAATAACTGAGCATTGCTCGGATGAACAATTTGGAATGATTGGTTTGAAAGAGTAACAAGAAGTAAACTTCAGAATCAATATGTAGAATTTAGCGACAGTGTTGCACAAAGGGTCAAGTGGTAATGAGCTGCTCCGTAGCTTTTTGCCGACTCTTTCAAGCCCAGATTCCAGTTTTTGTCAGCGATTAATTTCCCCGTGTCAGTGACTCTGGTCAAGACGGGGACTTTGGATGCTTACTTTCTCGACATCCGCTTCAATAACCTCTCATCGAACCTGAACAATACACACATCAGTCTACCCACCCATTCAAACGATCGATATCGGTAAGGGGAGGTAACTCTCAGCTCACGGCTGAACCTGACTTGTAGCTTCTCACCCTAAACTAATCGTCTTTTTATTGGCTGTAAGACGCTGCCGATAACCAATAGCTCTCTTTTCTGACAGTAAGTGTGGGATTTATCGAGAAAGAGATACTTCACAATCGATTTTCCAACACATTTGAAGAACAAATCATCAATTTTTCTCGAAATAAATAGAAAAACAACACCCTGCGTTGGTTGCTCCGACAGGAGCTGCCGCCCTCTCTTTGATGTCTCAATCGGAGACAGCGCACCGCTCCATCATCATCGACCAACGTACCGTCACATCGTTTAAATAACGACATCTTAAAAGATTAAAATTCTGAAGAAAGTCTACTCTGATGTGAATCCTAAGAAACGTTGTTAAAATATTTTAAAACAGAAAGTAATATGGGTTTGAGCTGACAACATGAATTTTCTACATGGTTATAGCAACGTGGGTGGTGTTTTCGCGACATCCGGATTGATCCCGGAAATACACCATAACTATAGCCAAATCCGCATGTGACGAACATAACGTATAACAGTCCCACGCTAACTTGAGGTTATCGAGCCAACAAATTGCTTCTGGAAAACAGAGTTCGCTGAAACAGGGATTAACGTCCCGTTCAAGAATTATTGTGAGTGAGTGAGTATGGTTCTACGCCGCTGTTAGCAATATTCCAGCAATATCACGGCGGACGACACCATTAGACTACCCCACCGTCCCTCAAGATTATTGCACTTCTGAAGCAACGTGCACGCACGTGTGTGTATGGCTGCTTGTTTAAGTCCGAACATATGCCGGTTTTATATTGCTAACCCACTGAAATAGGTTGCCACAGCTGACCATGGATAACCAAATCAGAGACAGTGTTCTCCGAGTCGGCCAGTCATTGTTTTACCTCCTTACTGTCGAACTCCAGGCAGGGTATTAACAAGTATCTGCTTTTATCGTCTTTTGGTGTGGCGGGGCACGATCTGTCGCTCTCCAGGCTCTGTCCTATTGACCTTGCTGGAGGTGTTAGATAAATGTAAGACCCAGTTACGTTTTATCGAATATGTGTAATTCATGGTGTTGTTTTTAGTTGACCATGTGTATATCGATATCAACCTTAAAGTTAGGGCAGTACTGATTGTATTCATGACTAAATTGCAAGTGACCCCGGGACATTTGATTGGTTCACAATATCTGTCTCCATGATGAAAAAATGATGGACCACGCCCACTAAAGTGTAAACTAAACAAATAGTGTACCCTAACGGTTAATAATAGTATGGGCTTCTGATGAATTGTTGAACAATGCCACTGTTTTCGTATTGTTGTCTACAGAGGGTTTTCGTTTCTTCGGTTATTTTGTTTTGGGGTTGTTGTTTTAGCTCTATATTTATCTACATATTTATTTTTATAATTATATGCAGTCGGTGAAGTTGTTATTGTTGACGTTGTTCATAAGAATGGTCTTTTTTGTGCAAAAACGATATGCACTAGTTGTGTTAATTGAAAGACAAAATAATTTTAACATAATTTATTTGATGATGTCAATTTGATGAAGATCCAGGCACAAGGTTCTGCGACAGTATGAATACACAGTACTATTTTTAAAGCGGTCAAATGTAGCATATGTTATATTTGGGATTACACTTTCTCAGTCAAGTACACATTCTTGTAGTTTTGTTAGGTTGAGTTACTGCGACAGTATGTCTTCAGTGTGACTGCATGTTGAGGTACGTAGATGTTACAGCTATGTCATGTCAGCTATAGATACAAGATCAAGATCAAGATTGTTTATTGCACATAAGGCCTCTGGTCCGTATACATAGTATCATAATGACAGGCAAGGTATGGACATTGCAAACAGTGGAACGCATCATAACATTGTGAAATTAGTTGACAGGAGAAACCAGACTCTTCCTTAACGACAGCGAATGTTTAACACAGCTATAGGTACAGAAAACTGGTGTCCTCCCACTTTGCCAGTTTCATTGTCAAGCAATTAATTAAAGTTAATGGTGCAACCCAGAAAACTACCCAATGGTCAATAGCAACGAGCAGCAAAGATCAATGCCTTGATCATCAGAACTTTGTAACGTTGGTAAGTTTCTTATTGTAACGTTGGTAATTTTCCTTTTGTAACGTTGGCAATTTTCTTTTTGTAACGTTGGTAATTTCCCCTTACCAACGTTGGTAATTTTCTTTTTGTAACATTAATATTTGTAACATTGGAATTTTGTAACGATGGTTAATTCCTTTTTGTAACCATGGTAATTTGCTTTTTGTAACGTTGGTAATTTTGGGTTAAACAAGAATGTTTTCTTTTGCCCGCCAGTTTATATCATGAAATTATATCCCGGTCGTGATGTAACGTGGTTATTGCACTCACCACCCACGTCGTCTCCGTCTCCGCCGTCGTTGTTGCTGCCGTTCTTAAGTTCATACTGTTTCTATCAACATCATTAATTAGCCTTCGTCTCCGTTATTAATGTCAAATGATCACCCGGTGCTTCACATGTCTATTAATACAATTTCAAAATGGCGAGATCTAACACACTTGCTTCCTGCGGTCTTGATAACATCAAGTCCCGCAATAATACCGCTTATACGAAAGTCACACCTCACGTCATCAAGCAGGTGATGCGTGTCATCGGACAAATGTCATTTATGTGATGTTTTCCGCCTCGTTTCATGCAACTTCATAATCCACTGAACGACGCTACGCGCGACTGTCGCCAACAATAACAACCCGGCCATGAGGAAACAAGCACTTAAACCCCTCTTGTCACAAGAGGATCTATTCAGCAATTGAATAAATCATTAGCTGGTGGATAACTGAGTGGAGAGAGCCGCTTATACCCACCGCAGTCTACTTAAAGACGAACACACTGCGATATATACAATGGCTTAAAGTACACGTTTAATCTTCTGATCTATTTTTCCACAGATGACATGGAACGACTGGTTAGAACTCTCACAATTATTGTTTACGACTATTATATACTTGCACATGGCATTTATGCCTTATTGATTGGTTTAGTTTTTAGTTTTATGCCATTGTTGCCCCTCCGCAGCGAGACTTATTAATAAACTAAACATTGTAACATGTGTCTGGTTTGGACATTTGAGAAAAGAATAATGAGGTTGCAGATCTCAGTTTAGTTTTCTACTTTATGAAAAATATCATTTTCATTTTGTGTTGTTTAATTGCCACCGACGTCTGCTTAGAATTGTTGTACAATTCTGTTTGAAATTTATGGCGTTGAAGGCACGATAGTTTGTATTTCAGAGTTGCGCCCCTTAGCAAAGCAAGTCATGCGCTTGTGTCTCGATCTAGACTGTAACTCGATTTGAATTATGCTTATCATTGACCTTTATCGTTCGTGCAAAAGGGAACCTTGCTTTGTTGACGTATTCATAATCAAAGAAACTTATGGATTCGAACAGCCGATCCTGGAAGTAGCCATTTCGACTTCATTGTAACAGCTGTCAGAGCAGTAATTAGGCTTGGAGCACACAAACCAATCGAACTGGTTGGCTTGCCATACACTTTATCCATTCGATCCCCATTATTCAAGTGCTCGTATATCGCCCTAAACATGGGATACCGGTAGTTGGAAAACAAAAGCTCCCCAGCAAAACACCACATACTGAATGAATATGGTTTCTTACATTTCAGTATGAAGCAACACGGAAATAAAGAAAGATTAGAAGGAACACAAGGGTCTAGCTGTCTGAGGTGCAGAATTAAATCCCTTAAAACCAAGTGTTCGAATCAAGTATTTGTGTCTAGGTTTCAACACAGTGATAACCATCTTTGACTTGCCTTTCTGCAGGCTTTCCTCTCCAATCCAACTGACACGCATTGGAACAACTGAAACAGTTTAAAGGGGCACAAATTGCAGAAAACTCATCTGACGAAAAGAGAACCATGTACAATAAATATGCAAATTATACCCAAAAAACCCAGAAGATTTAGAATTCAGTAGAACACGCTTTAATGATGAAAAAAGACGTTTGCGTGGCATGCAATATGTTCCTGCTAAGGGCTAAAACAAATATTACAAAGACCCCGTTGCTATGCGATTAAGCCATATATCTACAACCATTAACCTACAAAACATGTGATACATAGGCCACGGGCTTATGTGTGATCTCCAAAACTATGACCAAGGGCACGTTACCTCTTTCTGTATGCAATATTGAACAGTTTATTTTCATGACCCGCAGCGTCGCTCCAGAGGCTTAGGAATTGATTTTATCTCGCCTGGCAAAATATAATAATATTATGACAAATCTATATTAAATCAAATGGGCCAGAATTGATCCTAACTTTGACTTGATCGACCTGCCAACGTGCTGTAGGACGAAGGGACCATCTGATGATAATACAGCAGCTCATTAAATCTGAGCCTCGCCACTACAGATTCAAACACTGAAAAGCCTTGTAAATACCCCTAGACTCCCGTGTTGCGGTATGTTTACAGCTTCCAGCGTAGGTCCATTATCACCAGGGATGAATATTTCAAATCTGACCCACGACCTTTTGACGTCCAAGACGAAGTGGTAAGTTTTGACCTATACGTTCATCGACCAGATTCCTGTTTCACAAAGGAGAAGCCCGGGATGTCGTTCCAGGAATCAAGGCCATTCTGGGACAATGCTACAGTCTCTGCTAATATGAAACAGTCGACTCGACGCTGTGCCATAATGGTAGCGTCATGGCAGAGGAATCAAAAAGCCGATAATCCTCGTCGTATCTGGTTCTAGGAGCTGAAGCAAAGAAATGCAACGAAGCGGAGTTGTGTTACCGGTCCGAGCGATTAATTTGTAGGATATTTCCTTTATTTATTTGGTTAAATCAACAGTCTTTTTTCAGCTGGAAAGTGCATGGAACCATATTGCACTTCGCTATACAACCGTATCATATTACAAATAATGACATTTATAATACGCTGTTGTACTTGAAAGGATATTTGGCTACAGAAATGATATGACGTCAAACTTCAGGATTTACAAGCATAATGTATTTTGCTGAACGAGAATAATTATAAAGGCTGATGAAGAAAGTTAACGTCTATGTATAGAAACATTAGCTTCAAGCATTCCTGTTTCAACATGGATGCAATATCTTTATTTCAAATGTACGAGTGCAGTCTTTGCTTTCTTGAAACGGGGATTCCGAAATTTACATTGATATTTTTTATAGAAATGGCTGACTGACTGGCTGAGTATGGTTTTACGCCATTTTAAGCAATATTCCAGCAATATCACGGCGGGGGACACCAGAAATGTTATAGAAAAGGAAACAAAGGAGGAAATAAACACCATTTGAAAATGAGTAAGAACTCTAAATTCCAGAACCATATTACATATAGACGACATATTTGAAGGAGCGTAACTGGTTGGCACAAAGCTTGTATAAATGTCCACTCGTCCTGGAAAATAGTGGGCCAATGATGTGTTGGGCCACATTCAGCCTAACCATTCTAAATTACTATAATTAATACCCTTAACTGCCATCGTATATTTAGGAAACGACTTTGCTATATCTATATGTCCAAGCTATCTCTGACTCTGCACAGAATTGCTCTCGCTCACGAGAGTAATATGATTGGACAGTTATTTTTTAACACTGCAGGGGAGGAAACCGTTCGTGCAGATACCTGCTGTAGTTCAGTGAGTCTGACCATTCAGTATCCAGGTATCAGGACCTCGTACGAACAATAAGACTAAATTCTACAGTTAGGACACAGCTTATCACAGGCAATATGTGTATGAGAATGTGCATATCAAATTATGACATCAACACATTTTAGCGGATATAATGTAAATGCCCTGTATCTATTGTTTTATCCCCCAAAACTACAAACGGATTCGACAAATACATAACATGTAATCCCATTTTGTCCATAGCAACACGACATGTTTTAATTCCTTTTAATATATTGGTTGTATGAACTCTGAGAATTACAGTTATAGTCGTGGGATGATTCATAACACCTCCCTTCAGGACACTGGGCCTGGCACCAAGGTTTACGTACGGGCAGCAGTTTCTGTGTTTCTCATCGCCCGACCGACCCTTCTTATTTTATTGCCGATCCTCTCCCCCAAAACCTTTTTTATTCATTCCAACACTGCCTACTCGAACCTTAACGTACCGTCTCGTCATATAAAATGTTTCATATTTAAATCAGTCGCTGCCACAAGTCCAGAAATTCTAATAATAAAAGAGAATCAAGAACATTATTCAGATAATTACTCATTATTTTTTTTATTTTTTTCCACCCTGACAGACCGATCCATGTTCAGAATTTGGTGGCTACGTGAAACACATGAAAACTTATGCCCTATCTGCGTTTCCTAGAAGTTCAACTGCATGGGCATGGCTCGCGGACTGCTCTGTCGTACCAGCTGGCAGATGTAAGGATGTCCTTTCAGGGCCAATAGGGCTGTAGCGGAAATATATCTCGAGGGTAGTTGCTGAGAACACTTTACTGACTGCATTATCACTTGCAAGTTCGAAGTCCAGCTGCAACACAGCTAGTTTGAGGTACAACCCTTGGTCTTTCAAGCTCACGGACGTGTAATCCTCTTCTTTCCTGTTTGGTTTTGCACAGTGGACTAGGAGAAGGCATGACCTTGTACATGATCCAAGACATGTGCAGATGGTAACGTCCGGATACATTACTACAACAGCTCAAGATTCTTGTAGGTCATCCTTTGCCCGTGGTCGTGATTGTACACGCTGATCAGTCCCAGCACTGTCACCTTGGAGGTCGACCGGAAGTAAGCAGCAGCAACAACAGCTCATGGTTCTCGTAGGTCACCATTTGCCAGTTGTCGTAATTGTACATGCTGATCAGTGCCAGTACAGTCACCTTGAAGGTTGACCGGAAGTAAGCAACAGCAACAACAGCACAAGGTTCTTGTAGGTCATCATTTGCCTGTTGTCGTAATGGTACATGCTGATCAGAGAAGAGTCACATTAACGGTCGACCGGAAGTAAGCAGCCGCAACAACAGCTATATAACTATCATCAAGTAATGACATATATATATACATAGACA
Source organism: Haliotis rubra (assembly GCF_003918875.1). Taxonomy (NCBI): domain Eukaryota; kingdom Metazoa; phylum Mollusca; class Gastropoda; order Lepetellida; family Haliotidae; genus Haliotis; species Haliotis rubra. The sequence continues at coordinate 2,173,870 of NW_025766002.1, read as the reverse complement.
ATATGAAGCAGGTATTGGACATGGTTTGAGCCATGATCAAGGATGTCGTGATGACAAGCCAAGAAACAAATAGGGTTTCGAACCTACGATCACATATTTCTAAAAAAAGGATGCAAAATGTCACATTCAACTCTGCACCACTGACAAGTCGCAGGATGAGGACCGTGCAGCTTCATCCTGAGGTGGTCCACAAAGCACAATCTTTTATTCATGAATTGAACGTCATGAAACCATGCATGTAAACTGCATAAGAAAACTAGCCATTCAATAACTGTTCTGGCGCTGTATGTGGCATTTATGTTTTCTCCGTTCCTAAGAACACAAAAATCAATATTTACTTACACAGCAATAAGTACCAGTTTATGTCCTGACACTGCAAGTCACGTGGTTTTATTGTTTCTCTCACAACATGTAGACATTAACGTTTACAAGAGACAAACATCGGCAAAAAAACAACGGTCGTGTAAAACATCTAAAATGTTTTAACAACGTGAACGTTGTATGTGATGGCTGTGACAACGCTGCCGTCGTTTCTGTCTCCCGACTGTCAATTTCCGCCCGTCAAGAGCTACCGGGCCGTGGTGAGAGATTCCCCGGATGCACGCGTGCGTGTTTCTAGGCTCTTTAGTAAATTAAAGATTGGCATAAAACGAACAGGGAGTAATCTTGATATTTTCAGGGTCTTTATTTGTCCCGTCCATTCTTAAATGCGTTAATGGCAGTGATAATGGTGTATGTCCAGCTAAGATGACGCGAGGTGAAACAGTGAAGCTTATTGTACTGAATGTAGGGGAAGTGTGTGGCCTGGTTGTACAAGTTGAGACATGTTTATGTCATAGTACAAGCCCACTGAGATACCACGCTGCAGTTTATCATGGACAACAACACACTGTATAGACTATTGACTCCAATCCAGGCCGTCCTTGTTTTATCTAGCCTAGCGCTAAGACGAGAAACAACATCAATGGCATGATGCGAAGTAGGGATCGAACCACCGATCTTCCGGTCTCCGGGCAGGCGCGTTTTCCACTGGACCACGGAGGTCTGTGTGTCTAGCGCCTGGAAGGGTCATCACACTACCTCCTTAATCTAACAGGAGCTATTGAAAGTGACAAGTACAACTCGTTTCAAAATATTTACGTTGAGGTTTGGAAAATGCTCCAAAAATACCAGGTGTTTACTTTCTTTTGTACGTCAGTATATATGTGCTGACTGCAGAGTCCATCGGAAGATTCCGATGATTCATCATCATTACATACTGAGGTTCTATGGTATGTGTGGACAGGTGAGCGTTCCTGCCCTCTCACGGGATCGGGTGGTCAGTTTCGCTGACTTGGTTGACACATGTCATCGGTTCCCAATTGCGCAGATCGATGCTCATGCTGTTGATCACTGGATTGTCTGGTCCAGACTCGATTATTTACAGACCGCCGCCATATAGCTGGAATATTGCTGAGTGCGGCGTAAAACTAAACTGACTGACTGACTCACTCACTCACTCTCGTAGTACCTGTCAAAAACACATGCAAAGGCAAATCACTTATGTAACTAGAAACCTTTTTTATAAACGTATGCAATAAGCGGCCTCAGACGCTCAATACGTCTAATACCTTTGACAACAAGTGTATCAAATAAGATATTTTTGTAACATTGTTACGATTTATTTCAACACAAACTTCCAAAATAAACCGGTTATGTTCTGTCTGTGCTATCGATGCAGCTGACACAAGAGAGAGGCGCCTGTAGATATCACTGAAACATTCACTTCAACTGCCCCCGATCATATAAAAACAGTATCCGATGCTTTACTTAACTCAATTTCTAATTATGCAGCTGGGAGAGGCAAGAAAATATCTCTAACACATAATGCATTGACAAAATCTTTAACAACATCAGAATTACACAATCAACGTTGGTCACCATGTTTTTCGCAAGCACTGCGGATCCAAAGGGATTCCCCTATTACAGAACCAAATTGAAAAATGAGCATCTCCAAATAAGGAGCGTCCACAGAGATTAGTTAAAGGACACGCTGTCACATATTGCCACTGTGGAAAGGCTTCCATACCACAGGCACGATCAGGCATCAGCGCTCTGGGGATTTTCCCGCCATTTCGGTGCAATTACGTCATTTCCAGAGCGTGGAAGCCAGGCGTCTGGGTCCGGCCTTGTTAGTTTTCTTGTGGAGCCTATTTGCCAGCCAGGGCACTAATCAAATTTTCCGATTAAGAGATCGGATTGAATAGAGGTGTATAACCTACGGCCGACCTCGAGCTGCAATAGATAGATTTGTTTACTATGGAGGAAAGGGATTTCACGACTTTTATTGGTACAATTCATTTCCGGTTGGGCCAAGCTGAAAAAGCCCATGTTCCATTGTATTTTGTACCAAGATCGAATAGTATTACGAACCCACATAAGCTTTGTGAACCTCTGATACTCTGCACCAACGTTTCAGTGACCAAACATGTTCAGAATATATGAACGATATATATTACCAATTGTTATGTTGTCCATTATGGATTTAAACTATATTAAAACAGGTTTTGTTTATGTGATGGCTTTCATCTTCTTATTGTTATCTAAGTAGAACAATACATGGCGCAAACGTTCTCTGACGATTTAACATTTAACAAAGGGAGGTAACCGTTCTGGTCGGAATTGGGCATTACTGAGCAAAGACCCTTTCTTCCATTTTATTTCGATCGTTAAATGCTTCTCTTCATGTTAGGTCACGTCACACTGGGGTGATACAGGAGATTATCGCTTTCTTTCTCCAGTTGCGATCTCTTAACTGACCTAGAACACCATTTATACGCCCGATCCCTGACGTAGAAGAGTAAATACTAGGTTTGCAACTCTGGAACTGTTTCTGACAATCTTTGCTCCATTTTCTATCGATTTCTGCAGTTAACAGAACAAGATTAATTTCTTCCCCTTTCTACCACTTTCTTTATAGCTGGAGTCACGGTCAAACTTTGATGTAATTACTTTCTTTGATGTCCCACAAAGATGAACAAAAAACAGCCATGTTCTGCAGTTACTGTTGTTCATTATGAGACGCTGTCCGTCCGAAATATCAGCCATCTAGGCCGATCAAGAGCGTTGGTTTTCTTGCTGGCTTTTTAATTGGACGATTTCCAATGAATTTTGAAAGAAAGGCTCCATTTGTGATGGAGACGATCATTATTAGCCAACAAAAACAACGGAAATCATGATACTCCTCGAATCAAGGAGACGCAATGGGGCACGAGGAGAAAAGGAAGATAAGATAACTCTTGTTGAAGGAGCTGTTCCCTTGTAAGTGGCCATTGTTTCGCAGTTCACTTTACACCTTCTTGCCCGGTACGCTGTTGTACAATGCATGGATATGTTGGGGGTAATCTATGTTGTGAAACAAGAGGCTAATAAAGCTAAGAGCCTCGTTGTTGATATATCCTAAGCCGGAGGGTGATGGAGAACTCGGGAAGTGAATGTATGGGTGAATAATGTCCCAGCAATACCAGCGGGACACCAAATACGGGCTTCACACATTGAATCGAATCCGGGTCTTTGGCGTGCAGAGAATACGCTTTAACCACTTGGCTACCCGAGGGGAACCAACGAGAACCCGCTTTATGACGTGTGAGCTGACATTTGGTTGCACGTAATGGAATGAGAGAGTGGATAAGTGAGTGAGCAGTAAATTTCATCTTACGCTACATGCAGCAATATTCTATAGTTACATCAGACCTGAGTAGAACAAAGAACGCATGAACAACGACTGGCGCCAACGGATAACAGTGTCTGGCTTTCATGCAGCCGAGTCACCGATTTTGTCCACCCGATCCCCAATTTTGCCGGCATGACCTTGGGACCTCCTCTGAAAAGCAATTCAGTGGCGCATTCTAAATATTGGGCCATTGATCCTACAGTTTCAGGAAGAGAGGACTAAAAAGAATTAATTTGGATCTGTCAAGAAAACACACGTGGTTCAAGCTAAAACCGCATAACGCAAGCCCATAGTTGTCTAAAAGCATGGTCAAATATCAACGCAAATATTGTCGGGTTCAGGCATCACATGCGAGTATAACCGATGTTCAGGTCGTTGGTTGGTCTGTTGTGTAACGCCACACTCAACAATATCCCAGCTACATGTATATGGCGGCGGTCTGTAAATAATCGACTCTGGACCAGACAATCCAGTGATCAATACCATCAGCATCGATCTGTGCAATTAGGATACGATGACATGTGTCAAACTTGTCAGAGAGCCTGACCACCCGATCCCGTTACGACAAGCATGGGTTACTGAAGACCAATTCTAACCCAGAACTTCACGGTTCCAGGTCCGCTGAGAATTTAGTTCCTGTAGGAGTGAGTGAATGTGGTTTTACGCCGCTTTTAACAATATTCCAGCAATATCACGGCGGGGGACACCAGAAATTGGCTTCAAACATTGTACCCATGTGGGGAATCGAACCCGGGCCTTCAGCGTGACGAGCGGACGCTTTAACTACCCCACCATGCTACCCCACCGCCCCGGTCCCTGTAGGAACAGATGTGAGTACAGAATGAGTTCTCAGGTAAAATGTATCTGGTAAAAGTGGTTTCTCCAAAACAAAATTACAAGAGATATTGTTTTTGAGGAATAAACTCTCTGGTAGCATGAACACTATATTACACATGTCGTCAATAGAAAGATCCTACTGTATACACCTTAAGTCAAGAGTGGTTATATAAGATTGTAAACTGGCTTTAACATTATCTGTACTCATACCGTATGCCGAAATTTGTATGAACAACTGATAAGACAAATCGCATCCAATTCAAATCTGATCCCTTAATCGTTAGTGTGTGCCTCTGCCTGGCAAACATGAGCGTCCAGAGAAGAGCAGAGATTGCACTTACGATCGCCCCAAGAGGTGGTGAATCCTATGAGAACCTTGCTTGCATTAAACCACACTCACATAGAGCGTCGCTGGGGCCGAGCATGGTATATTTGCAATATTAACATAGCTAAAACGTCAATAACGTCTGTCGAATTGATTCATAACGTCATGCTCAGAATCCGTGCACTACACTCTGTCGACTAGGGGCAATAATTGGTACTGATCCGAGTCCTTAGCGTGCGTAGTTGAATTAACAATGGCAATAGGACCATGAGATCGCCACATTGTCGCCCATCGGAACTGCCTATCAGCGGTAACCATAGTTACGTCATGCAGGTTTTGTCATGGTCGAGCTCGAGACTGTGTTTCGACTCCCGACCCTTTCTCCTTTCAATACCTCAAGACTTGTCAAACACTCTAGGCAAAGTCGGTTTGCTTGACGAGTCAAAATTATCGGACAGCCTCCATTGATTCACTTGAACCTTCTGGCATTCAACAAGATGGTGCCACCGTTCAGATGGGATAACGTTTGCTGTAGTCGACTCGATCCAGCCACGAGCACCATCAAGTTGACTGGATGTTCCTGCTGGAGTCGTAGATCCCGGTCTGCATGTGTTATGCACAGCTGATGGCATGGGACGCTGTACTTCCTTGTGCTGATCGACTTCTTTATTTATTTGCACGTAAATAGATGATGTCGACGACTAAAACATATAGTATTTATAAGCACAAAAATAAAAAGGGACTTTGAAAACTCAAAACAGCATGATCTGTTGCATTAAAAAGTGACAAGTCAGCTGAGCCTGATATATTGCGTTCCCGGTTTCCTGTACACATCGTTGTCCAACTGTGTGGATTGTACCCGATTATATAGGATTATATAGTACCTACTGCACTATAACTAATATTACCAGTCTTAAACGACAAACAAACAATAATGTTGGCAACTTTTCGGCGACGGGCTAAATTTTCAGAAATAGCTAAAATTGGTGAAAACGGTACCATATTGGAAAAACGTCGAGAAAATCAAGGCATACTATACCAAAATGATTCTTTCTTCTACTCCTGGTTTCTTAGAGCCACCGTACAATACATATGGAACACAACATGTTTCGTTTGCCTGGCATTACGTAATACAAGAACGGAGTTACGTCCCTTGGTCTTGCCCAAGCACAGGCAGAACTCATGGTGTGATGTCTTCAATATTCATCCCAAATCAATTATTACATTTTCTAAACAATTAGGTCCATTAACGTGGCATGAAGCCGATTAAGACGACTGTGTGCCTCTGAATTCATTTCGGTCCTGTCACTGGAATACCGTGGGTCTAATCTCTTCTCAAGACTCTCGATTAGACCAAACCGACGGTATAGTCTTTCCCGTCTTTATATCCCTCTGCACGGGCCATTTCCCATTAACACCGTATCGGGCGTTCCAATGTCCACTTCGGTGATATTGTGGCTAGATCGAATCTTGACCACTTGAAGACTAGATTGATAGGCAAACGACGGGAAACAGCAGGGCATTTATTCCCCTAATAAAAGAGCTCGGGGCAGAAATCTAGGCGTGTGCCATTATAACATCATTGGTGTGACCCACTTAAAGGCACACTCCATCGTAATGGCATCTCTTTAGGTTATTATGGGACATATTGCCCCTCATGAATTGTAGCCAACATCCTCCAGTTAACTGCTGACTCCTTATCGTCATCCATCTCCGACAAATTAGATACAGAATATATTGTGTTTAAACAAACAGGGTCGGCGGATGGCAGGAACTGATTCAAAGGATGCATTATCCTTACATGAATACATTATTATATATGAAGGAACGCGGTTTATTGGCTGCATTCTACCGTTTCACGCAAATACCTACCGTATCAGCAAAAGTTTTATTTCTCGCCGTTTGTGGTGTCTTGCCATGCCTGGAAATGGTAGACATTTAAAAAGAGATTTCAACTTCCACAGTTGCATATTTTGAAGGTCTAGTAATATATGAATAAACGGGTGTGGTATTTTGTACCTGGCTGTCGAGGCCATGCAACTGCAGCGGGGCTCGTACTTCAAACTCCAGCAATACTTATCACTAATAATTCTCATTACCAGGTCCCACTTCGCTTGGGGACACATTAGCATAGTTTGTACGTCCGTATTTTCTCATAATCATTTTAAGTAAGAGAAATGAAATGTTACCCACTTCAAAATCTCAAACGAGAACGAAAACTGGTTTTCCATACTTGTTCAACTTAACGCATACTGCGTGAAACGGGGACGCAGTTTTCTTAGAAACTACTGTAGTTATATAATATATTTTTATTATTTTTATATTTAGATATGCTTGGAATGTCTGAGTTCGAACTACGGACCTTGATCCATGTTGAACGCATATTGTCTGTAACGTTATCTCAGGAACTGCTGGAGCTCATCTGGACCTGGTGCTGCAAGTGGTCCTATGAAATATTCTGTTACGTACGTAGTGATTTTAGATTTTGTGCATCCTGTCTACAAGACCCTGGCTACAAGACCCCTAAGAGACTTCAAACTATGTGCAGGTGTGGTGGAATGGGGAGAAAGTTTAGGAGTTAAATGAATGAAAACGTTTATCTTGCAGAGACTTCACTAAATACGAAAAACATAGCAGTGAATAGTGATAGCGCCGTTTTCTTGTCTTGAAATGTTTTCTTGGTTTATATTTCCTCCATCGGCTGGCTGAATATCAATGATTAGTCGGAACTGTAACATTTGATGTTGAAAGTCTCACTGGCTAGGTAATGAACTAAATACAGTGCAGAAAGAAAATAAGTCTGGAAAAGAATGGTGACATTCCGAAGAAGAAAAACATAATTCGTTGAGACGCAGGCAAACATTTTCCTCCTTCATTTAAACATGACAAAATGAGTATGAGTTGGGTTTTATGAATCTTTCAGCAATATTCCAGCAATATCACGACGGGGGACACCAGCAATAGGCTTCACACATTATACCCATGTGGGGAATCGAACCCGGGCCATAGGCGTGACGAGAGAACGCTTTAACCACTGGCCTACCTCACCACCCCTAATGAGTATGACGTCGCACAGACAGTGTGAACACGTGAATGGTTTCTTACTCAGAGTCTGGTACCGTCACGGGTGGCCAAGTCATCTCAGGCAAACAAAACCGCCGTGCAGAATCCCGTTCCTTGGCCAGGCAAGAAACCTATGACAGTTCGAGTCCCTATGTTAGGTTAACGTCTGGGACCTCCATCGCTTCGGACTTTCAGTGCAGGCACATGAGCGGGCGTGAGTGTGCGTTGGAATTGCAAAGAGCATGGCATGACAAAGTAAAACAACCATGTCTGAAAACGCTCCTTGGATGGTGATGCATTGGATACAGGCATCATAGCTTTGGACTTCACAGCTGCATTGTTTCGGTGACTGTTTCCAGACTATGATAACATTTGATAATGTTTACTTTCTAATTTAAATCCAGTGTTTAAGCGTATGCTTTCTTCGGTCAGGTAGTTTTGGGGATGTTATTGTTTGTAGAGAAGAAACGGGGTCATCGACTGTCGAAATGCTTGCATGATCGACATGACGTCAATAACCTCCCGTGTAATGAGTTTGTCTCATCATGATCGTGTCATATCCGATATGTTTGAATTACCCGGAAGTGAAAACTAATTTTAAAAATACCACCACCTTGAGTGGTAATTTGCTTTTCTGTGGAATGGTAATACTCTGATGGTTGCTTTAAGGAAACGCTGATTCTATCAAAGGATAAAAGATTAAATTAAGATTCGGATTTGTGTGGTCATCTCACGTTCTGGGCCACGCATGACGGTCTTCCATCTTGACACTCCTGCGGTCAAAGGTCATGTAATTCTAAATTAATCTGCAGACTATTGGAGTCTCAACTGAAGCAATACTGATCAAAGGATACCGATCAACGTCCCCTTAATGTGCAAATCCCTCTTGCCTTTGCTCATCACGTCACAAATCCAAAATGGCCGACAGTGTCGTCTGCCAAGAGAGATCCTGTTACTGCTCGTTCCTCGGCGGGGATTATTCCTGTAATGACGAATGGTGATTGGCCTGTTGAACAACAGTCTGGTGATAATGGAAACATGTGGACGGACACAGGGCGACCTTACATCCGACATTAACGGATGTGGCTATAACGTAGTGCGCAAGGATAACATGCTGAAACATTCCCATCTAAGAAACCTGTAAATTGTGCAGCATAAAAACTTGCTCACATCTTCTGATCTAAGACGCTCGAGCATGTTTTCAGGCTCTATCAAAACGTGTAGATACATATACTATTTAAGTCGTGTAATATCTGTTTGGTTATTAGGATGCATATATATGCTTTATCTGGATTATTTTCCAAAAGGGATCGAATATTCATATTTTCATGAGTTCATTATACAGTGAAACCTGCCAACACCGGCACCTGCCTAATCCGACACCTTGTCAAAACCGTCATTGTATTTCGGTCCCGTGGGGTGCCGGTTTAGACAGGTTTCACTGTACATTTTAAGAGAAAACAACAGTCATTGATCAAGTGTTTTTAATGTACATAACAGTCACCTGAATTTTTGTTGTAACCTAAAGGCATTTTGACGTTTTGAAAATCTTTAGCCAGATAGAACAGCCTCTACCGTATAGACAGTCTGTCCTTAGAGCAGAAAGTCCGTGGTTCGATCCCCGGCCGCGACAAACCAATTGACTTTAAAAGATGGTACTCATTATCACCTGCATTTAGAGTCTCAATAGTTTCAGATCTTAGTTCTCGCTACTGCTTAAAAACGATCTGGTAACATCGCAGGACAGGTTACGTATTCAACCGAACAATCAGCGCATCGCTCATCAGATCGGGAAAGGAACAGTCCCAATGTAATTTCGAAATACGCAAACTCGAAATGAAACTCGAACACTGGGTACTTCGAACGAATTGACGGGTTATCTGTCGAAAAGATTCCTCTCTTTTTCTCCCTTCGATGGGACATATATATTCAAACGGAAGAGACTTTCCATTCCCGTGATAAGAGCTGCTGGACTATCTTAGACATTACGGAATTTTCTTTTGTTAAGTTTTTATATATTTTAATTAAGAATTCTTCACAAAGCGTTGTCTGGAAAAGAAGTCGCCAGATCGAAACACGTACGGTGAGACTTAGACTAACGCTTAGTCTCTTATTTATAATTTTGATAGTAACAAACAAACCCATTTAAATTGAAAAGGAGCCCAAGGCAGACCAGAGCTTCCTGAGGAAATCTAGACTTGCTTCATTTAGGGCCTTAGTACTGCAGAGAGGGCAAGGCAGTAGGGAAAATAATGTGGTTTAGGGACTGTGAGACAGACTAAAATGCTGCTTTCTAATTGGCCAGTGGCGACTTCTTTTTAGTTATTTTACTGGTCGTTCACAGTTTGCGAGGAGTCGTTTAAAGTCAACCATTTTTGGATGTCTTCAGACATGTGTTAAGAGGAAACAAAAGCCGAGCTGTGATTTTAATGAGTGTAGGGGATAAAGCAATGCCCGGTGAACTATATCGTTTACTGTGTCTGAGCCCGGTGGCCATGCGAAACTGGGGCATGGTATTTAAGCTGGCGCCATAAAACGGCATTAGTCCATTTCACCTCACCCCAGCCATATAAATCTCCAGAGAGAAGGAAGAGTCAACAATGGAACACACGGCACGTGCATATCAAGGTTTTGAATCTGCTTAACATGGAGAGACGAAGCCGGGTCTTGGTCGTATTGTAACGTCTATGTGTATAAGAATTACCAGTCTGTCTCAGTCCCTGAGCAGCACTATTTCCCCTTCCGCCTAGCCCTTTCAGCAGTGCTAAAGCCCAAAATGAAGGCTAGATTTTCTCAGGTTCTCCAAAGTCACTTGGCCTCCTTTTCATTTTATAAGGAATTATTTGTTTCTATCAAAATTATGTATATTCAGGGATTATGCTTTAATCTACGGAATTACGTGACTTAGATTTGAGTCCTTTCTTTGATTTCGAGTGAATTACTTTAACGCTACCTCCAATGGTGTTTCAGATATATAGTTGCGTTTGGTGTTAGTTTTGGCGTGCACGAGAGAGGACACAAACCACGTTGGTGAGAACCGTTTACTGGTGAAACCTCTGAGATTGTGAAGAGGAGTATTCCCCTCACTGACCTAACAGGCGACAAACGGGATCGGGTGGTCAGGCTCGCTGACTTGTTTGACACATGTCATCGGTTCCCAATTGCGTAGATGGGTGCTCATGATGTTGATCACTGGATTGTCTGGTCCAGACTTGATTATTTACAGACCGCCGCCACATAGCTGGAATATTGCTGAGTGCGGCGTAAAACTAAACTCACTCACACTCCCTCACTGACCAAAGATAATCATGAGGGCAATCCTGAAACACTTTCACCAATGGTACATTAGCTAAGAGTAACCTGTCTCACAGACCCATGAGACTAAATATGAAAAGGCGCCAAACATGTCTAGAATGATTGGGCAAGTCTATCCTGCCTCAGCTCTGACACTAAGAATTATTCTGGGCTCCAAAATTATTTCTATTATTTAATTTTGTAGACATATATTTTTAAATGATATAAACTAATTTTTGGGCCTGATGCCACTCTTGACTAAGAGTAGGGCAATTTGTACTTTTCTGTATTTCCTGAATATTAACATGTTCTACTTTTCCTTACTGTATTCGGTCGTGTTCGTAAAACAAGTTTTACGTCACATTAGCAGGACAAAACTTCAAACTTCAATAGTATGCAAAAAAAACATCAACAAAAAATGAGTTGTGGTTCAATCGGTAAATCCGAGACAGGCATCAATATGGGAGAAGACAGCATTGAACCAAGGGTTTCGGAGAGAGAACTGAGTAAGAAACACACACACACACACACACACACACACACACACACACACACACACACACACACACACACACACACACGCACCAAATGAAACCTGATTAGAAATCCCCAAAATCAGAAAAAAACGTGACATTTAGCGCTATGCTGTTAGGAATGCAGCTATGCACAGCATATTGCATCCCCTTTAAAACACCCGTGACACGTGTTGATCTTGGAGGAGTGCATGCGAGCAGACATGCATACCAGATAAGCTCGCCTGATGAAGCAAAGACATCGTTCTATGCACACTTTAGGTAACAATAAGTCCAATGCAACACTGTCTTCTCCTCATGACAATTAAGAAAGTCCCGTACTTTCTCAGCGAATCCGGTTGGGTAGCCAAGTGGTTAAAGCGTTCGCTCGTCACGCCGAAGATACGGGGTTCGATTCCGCACATGGATACTATGTGTGAAGCCCATTTCTGGTGTCCCCCGCCGTGATATTGCTGGAATATTGCTAAGAGCGGCGTAAAATGAAACTCACTCACTCGAATCCCAAATTCAGTCAGCCGGTCATTATTCACACTACACAAAGTAACAAAGGCCCAGCTTCTGATTCTTGGACTGGGAGTTTTACCCGAAGTCATTTGGAGGCTCGGCGTCCAATATAGAGAAAGTACTGGAACCACACCAATACCCCAATAACAAAAGTTGAAAAACCAAAATATTCAGTTGAATAAGTTGAATAACAAAACTTTCAGGACTGCAAATTTGTTTACAAGATTATGATACGTGTATGTTCGAAAGAAATGCAGCTGCACTTTATTTAACTGCTCATTTGCAAAAATACTGAACATATGAACATGTTCAGTGGGAGAGAAATTCTCACCACATTGATGATATTGAACATCAACTATAAGCGATTACTAAAACAAAAAAAAAACCCACTAAAACATGATTAAGTCTACTGTGATTTATTTGCTACTGACTTCCCAATCAGCTCTGGTCGATGTGTTTCAGCACGTTGAACCGAACCGATCCTAAATCAGTGAAACGTTCATGACGATTTGCAGCCAACATATATTCTGCATTACAGATACGAAAAAACAACAACTTAAATGAGTATAGATATATATATATAATGCAGATAAAAGACACACATTAACTGCTGATTTCTACATTCGGGCGAAGAAGTGCCAGATTGCCTTATACAAGTTCCGTTAATTCCAGGATCTTCAGGAACTGCAAGTAAAGGCGGGGCGACAAGCACGTGTTGTTTGTTTACATGATTCTATTTTCATAAATTATTACACAATCCTTATCACTCGATATCGCCAAAACAGTGTGTCTGGCGTGAGAATTAGGTGAGTAGAAAAGAATACATTTACTGTGAAATGTGATATTCTATCAGTAAATGTCCCCACGACGTCTGTGTAACTATGCGAGCGAGCGAACTATTTTACAATTCACCTCGCCGCCTCTGAGCTGTTTGGCACGCAAGCGCATTGTGAACGGAAGTCGATATGTGACTTGCCGTGGAAAAGAGAAAACGACTTGACAAGGGAAAGGTTTTCACATCGTGCTGAACTGTCGAAGCGATTCATCAGCCTCTTGGTTGATTAAAATTGAAGCTTCCAGTTCATTTGGCACGGTAAGTCCATTCACGAAAAGACTGAAAGAGTCTTAATCCAGCTTGCATTTGTCAAAGTGCATGCTCACCAAAATGAAATAGACAGGACTGTCCGATTCTAATGGGAAATGGGGTCTCAGACATAGGTTCAAAGTGACATCATAAAATCAATTCTAGAATTTTTACAGAATAGAAAATATGATTGTTTGTACACCAATGCATGTAATCAATGTGCCCATCCTTTCGGACATTGGTGCCGACATTGGCAAGAAAATGGTTTTACTTTTCAGGAACAGCCATGTGCCTGTCACCAATGCAATGAGACAGCACACGCACGCGAATCAGACCTGATATTTAGACCTGTCACGTCACCTTAACATGACTACTACTCTCGATCCTTCCATGATTCAGTTCCGTAAATGACGTCTTCATATTTTCATGGCTCAGCACCTATCATTATAATCTTGACGGCAAGGTTACGTTTGTCATATTCTGCCAAAATACATCAGCAACTACATTCTACCATGCCTAATGGCACAGCTGTTATACACTGAAGGGGTCATCACTTGACAGTATCTGCAGAACCAGCATTTCCAAAATACCTCAACTAATACATTTCTGTGTCTGTACCCAAACCTGCATTCCAACCCTCAAGCCACTAGTACTTGTAGATCTATGACCATGTTCTGACACCAGGGTCCCGTTCCTCAAAGCGATCTTAGCGCTACGACAGTCGTAAGTCTATGTTAAAGTATGGGAGTTACGATCACCTTAGCGCTACGATCGCTTTCAGGAACGGGGCCCAGAAGCACTATTACCAAAAATGTCAACCAAAGTTAAGTTCCATATTCCCAAACAGAATTTGCAATTTCTCAACAAATATGCCTTGCCATATCTAATACCCAAACCAGAATTCCCCAAACCTCCACTCTGTCATGTCATGACTCTTCACCAGAAACCAGTTTTCCCAGTGCCTTGCACAGCCTTAGATAATGCCCAATCCTAAGGGCAAACTTCCTTAAAATGCATTTAGTGTGTTTATATGCTATTTAAAATCCCACACAGCGATACTCCAGTGTATGGTTGTGGTCTGTAAATAATTGAGTCTGGACCAGACAATTCGGTGATCAACAGCATGAGTGTCCGTCTAAGCAATTGGGATACGATGACATGTCAACCAAGTCAGCAAGCCTGACCACCTGATCCAATACCAATACCAATTTAGAATCGCAATAGATCCTGAATCGATCCTTTATCGTAGTCGCTACGAATGTTAGTCTCAAACTACACCAATACGATTGCACTAGAAATTCTACGAAATTTGAAGAAAATTCATTAAAATTCGGCTAGATGGACAAAGCGTATATACATATATTTTTGTCGATTAAATACTTTTTTGCCGAAAGGAGACAACAAAAAGAAATGTAATGCTGATAATTTGGAAACTTGCTGTTGGATGTGAAATTAAAGCTTCACTCTTGATTAGTGTCATATTATGTTTCTCAGAATCCATCATGATTTTAAGTATTTAGTTGACAACTAATTTTATGGTCAAACTATGATCCTTGAAACCACTATTAGGCAACGTAACACTTTTGGGTTGGCATCTCTGGATACCTGAAGGCCGACAATGTGTATTAGGTGGTGAGTCTGTGACTTGGTTGATTGTATTTTCATATCCTGACACCTGTGAAGATCCGTGTCCGAAGTGGTCTTCAGCATGGGTTCCACAAAGCAAGCTTATCATTTTGATGATTGTAAACCTTTGGTTTGGGCACACAATCATCTCAGAGCTAAGAACTTTTTGGTTGGAACAGAGCCCTGGTCATCAGAGGTGGCTAACAGGATCAAGTGCTCAGACTTATTTTTTTGAACATGTAATCATATTCCAATTGCATATAGGGGCGGTGGGGTCGCCTAGTGGTTAAAGCGTTGGCTCGTCACGCCGAAGACCCGGGTTCGAATCCCCACATGGGTACAATGTGTGAAGTCCATTTCTGGTGTCGCCCGCCGTGATGTTGCTGGTGGAATATTGCTAAAAGCAGCGTAAAACCAAACTCAGCCAATTGCATATATGTCAATGCTCATGATGTTAGTCTTAGCATTGTCTGGTTTTGACTTTCATTATATACGGAATGCCCTCATATAATCCAAACAGGCATTGAACAGCATGTATATTAGGGCACATTACAGTGAAAATTCTTTTTTAAATAAGTTTTATTACAAATACTATATATGTGATCTATTTAATGGCTTTCACTGTCCCATAGTGATGACAACCTGTCCCATATAACACATTGTGCCCATGTAACTCATCCAGTTATGTGTATGATTTGTTCAAATGGCTCATTCACCAGTGACCTACGTGGCACACCCACTTGTGTTTTGAGATGAACTTAATGATTTGCATTTATATTATAACAAATAATCAAGAAGTTTTATTGTGTATTTTTGTATGTTTGTTTGGAGTCATTACAAAATAAACCCGAATTTTGAATAAAATTACTTTTATTAAATTTTATGAATCCAAACCATGATCCACTAGTGATTTGTATATGGCCCAACTCTCCTACCTGCTTAATACCAATCATCTCACCCTTATATATGTTCACCCACTTACTTGTCTAATGCCCCACTATCTCACCTGTATAATGGCTCACCCACTTACCTATGTAATGTCTCAGTTGTTCGGAGATTTTACACTCTTCTTAGAGAGATATGTGCACACAGAATGCTTTACTGCCAGTTTTCTTGTGTGTAATCACCATTTCTTCTGGCAAACATTGTGTAGATACTCGCCTTTGTAATTACCTACTTGTAACCTGTATCTAGCTGTTTGACTGCAATTACTGTCAACTTTATGGATCTTCGTCACAGTACTAAATAATGGGGCTGAGTCCTGGTGTGTCGTCAGCAGTCGATAGGCTTTGGGTCTTCTTTGGAAGTAATTAACTTAATGGGTTGTTGTCTTAGTTTGACTTCAAACATTGTTTGTGGGCGGTGGTTAAAGTGTTTGCTAATCAAGAGTGACTTAGTTAGGTTGTACGCGCCGCTTTTAGCAATATTCCAGTAAAATCAAGGCAGGAGACACCAGAAATGGACTTCACACATTGTACCCATATGGGGAATCAAACCGCGGCCTTCAGTGCCATGAGCAAATGCTTTGACCATTAGGCTACTCCACTGTCCCCAATCGCCATGATGAAGCCTAGGTTTGATTTCACACATGGATACCATGAGTAAGACAGGGATTTACCTTGAGTCCTGTACTTGAGGGTCCCTGGGACTCATACTCTTAATTTTCAGGGGTCCTGGACAACAAAATGGGGGTCCCAGACACTTAAATAGTATTATTAATAATATGTTGTAATATTGTTGTGATTCACTTACTGTTATTGTATTGTGTATCATGATCATCACATTGTTACAGTAATCAAATTGCAAATGATACCATAAACCAGCTAATAGCAAACTCAGTGATAACTTTTTTTTACAAAAAATTTACAAAAGCATTTGAATTCGCGTCCTGTAAATCCCTGGTAAGACCAAAGTTACTCACTCACTCTGATTTTACTACAAATCCCAAAGTTCTGCTATGGGAGTGGGGTAGTTTCGCATTCTCTTATCATGCCAAAGGCCTGGGTTTGATTCCCTAAAAAGGTCCATTGTGTGAAACCCATGTCAGGTGTCACCCGCTGTGATGTTGATGGAATGCTGCTTATGTTAACACCATACTCACTCAAATCCCCCCAAAGGGCGGTGGGGTAGCCTAGTGGTCAAAGCGGTCGCTCCATTAACCCGGGTTCGATTCCCCACATGAGTACAATGTGTGAAGCCCATTTCTGGTGTCCCCCTGCCGTGATATTGCAGGAATATTGCTAAAAGCAACGTAAAATTAAACTCACTCACTCACTATCTCAAATCCTCCAAAAGTCATCACTATATAGGTCCTTTTAGTAAATGTCTCTGAACTAAGGCCAAATAAAAAAAATGTTGTGGTTCCGATTACACCTCTTTAAAATTTAGGGCAGGAAGGTAGGAATTTATTATTTTTTTACATGTTTTTTTTTTAGAAGGAAAGTACAAATTAATAACACATGTATCAATGTGTAATTGTTTATTCAATCAAGCTTGCGGCCATCATGACCACTTTCGCTATCAGAATGACCGATATTTGTCGGTGCCAGGAAAAAACAATGGTGGCTGAAAGGTTATTTTATTCAGTTGGCTTAAAAAAAATAGGGTCGGCACCAGAATTCAAGGGTCGGTCAGTCGGTCAGTTAATCGGAACCACAAATCTTTTTTTTTTAAGGCCTAATTGATTGTCTGGTTCAGACTTGATTATTTACAGACTGCCGCCATAGAGCTGGAATATTATTACAACCAAACCAAACCTTAACTAACTGTAAAGAAACAGTGACATGTTTCCCCGGAATTACAAGATAGGATAAAAAATGTGTTCTGTGTGACCAAACAAGAGTCGTGGAACCTGGCATGACTTTATTGTCATGGTAGGGCCAGCAGCTGAATTTTATCCTGCTCACAAAATGGTCCCAGACTTCTGACCATATTCCTAAATGATCTGCATGGCAATGTTCAATGCTCTTTATCACCTCTGCCTTGCTGAAACCCGACTTGCCATATCACTATGGGCTAATGACAGTACGAAACAAGTCGTCCGTCTGCCACAAGGTCTTATTCCGTCTAACCAATCAGTTTTCTATTGAATGCATTATCCAGCTATGCTCACAATGTGGTGATAACCACATCAACTGGTGTAGCTCTTCGACCTTATCCCCAATGCAACACCTCACCGTCATATTGGTTGGTCTGCCACAACGTATCTATGGATGTCTGCCACACGCTACTGTTGTCACCTTTGCACCTCTGTGACCCAATATCTCCCCTTTCTTCCAATGTGATCTACCGCAAGTACTATACCAATCCCGCGTCTGCCACTTTTACCCTGGAGTTGGCTGACCATCACCATGATGAAGACCTTCCTCATCCTGTCTATGAAAGACCTACTTCTAGGATCAGAGCAATCATACGTCTGCCACTTTCCATATAGACTTCTCCCAGTTGGACTGGGCTTATCAGTTGTATGGGTCAGCATATGCTGGCTACATGTAATGTGATTGTTAACTAATCTCCATTGTAATCGAGGAAGGACGGTAGAAGTCTCACCTGACTTGCTGGTTTCTGTGAAGGCAATTACCCATACATAAGCTTCGTAGACCTGGTAGGTGGGAAAATCAATTTTGCAATGAATTTAAAAGAGGCTAGCCAGATCATGTACATAGACTGCCAATTGAGTGCCAATTTAGCGCAACAGAAAATCGTCAATATTAAGTAGCCCCCAAGAAGAAACAAGATAGAACATAGGGAGAGACAGAAGGGCGTGGAGATGACTTTGAGATAAAGATGCCCATCTGTGTTACTTCCGTACACTGGTAAATGTCCACCGTGCATTGTGTATAGCAAACCTTTTAGCTGTCAAAAGTCAGAATTGTGTCCGCGCCAGATATCAGTGTTTCTGTTTTGGAAATTTTGATAATTTCAATTTGCATTTATTAGAACAATTGTGATTTAGACATTGGTGATGTTAGCCTTGTGGTTTAATTTTCACTTGTCCTTGCTGAAAGCTTGGTTTCTGAATGTCGGTTCTCCATAATGGTACTTCATTCATCCTTGTCAATACATTTGCTGGAACACGTGTAACAGTATACTGAGTCACTAATTACTCCTGTGGGGGTTGCAGATCAGAGTAGGGCCCCAGAACATATCATGTTGTAAGAGCAACTTAATAGCCATCAGGTGGCAGGATTGGTGACTGGACTGATTAACATATTTGCTGAAATAGGTGCCCCTAGAATGACATTTAGTCCCAGAAATAAAGTTATCTTACGCAAGAATATATATGTGCAAAGGAGAAATTAATTTCCAAATGGAACCAGGAACAATGCTTAATTTTAGACTTTGAGCTTCGGTTGTCTTGACTGAGTTGGATTCAGTTTATAATGTATTCTCCTGGGTCTGGGAGGCAGAATGCTTAGGATACTGGCACAGGTTGGCACTCGTTAAATTGTTTCTCACCCAGTGAGAGTGAATAACTCAGTTCAGATGTTGATGAATAAAAACATATTTTGATAATAGTTACATGCAGGTGTTTATCTCTTCTTCACTGCTCTTTCCAGTTGAACTGTATGTAATCTTTTGGTCTTAGATGGAGAATTATTAAGAATACAGACTAGTCAAAGTTTGTCAGGAGTAGGTGTATTGATGCTTGTGCTTTCAACACTGGTTTGTTTACCCAGACGATAATTTTCAGGCAATTTTGATGTAGCTGAAATATTCCAGACTGCTTGTATTGTCAGGTTTTCGGACATAATACGTGGTGCTCTATCAGATGTCAAATGCTTGAATGATGGCTTGTGCTTAAGATAAAGTTATCTTTTATAAGTTAGTGACCTGTTTTACAATTGTTGATGCAACAATCGAGACAACAACAGATGTTCATAGGTGTCCGAAAACTTCTAAAGTGAGATCAGACTATATAGTACTAAACTCAAGTTAAAGAATATCCACATTAGGAAGGCTCTGTGTTGTATTCAACAGTCATTGCAGATTAACTGCCGCCTTGTTACTTTCTTTTGACTGGTATAGTTCAACATTGATGATGTTTGATAAATATTCTGGGTGAGTGAAGGTTTTACAGTAAATCATAAATGTAATTATTTATGGTGGAAGTGGATGCAGCAATGTTTTTTTATGTACTTCAGATGTTGACATTAGTATGACGTTTGTAAGCATATAGACCATTTTTTTGGTGAAAATGATTTAATGGTCAAATAAGATATTAAATTGGGACTTAAAGCTGCAGTAGAGATTGTTTGTCCTTAAGATAACATTTAGCCAAACCCTAAAAAAAGTGAATTTCTACTTGTCCTCATGTACTGTATATGACCGTCTTTAAGCCGACCCCATGGATAAGCCGGCCCCCAAACTTACCTTAAATACGGGGCAGATAGGCATTGTAAGACCAACGACGATTTCTGTATCAGTGATATTGCGTGATGGACACCTCACGATAAGTTTATATGGCTGTTTGTAGTAAACAAATGGACTATAGAGCAAGTATTATTTTTCAACTGAGTAAAATAACATAAGTTATAGTTAATTTTCCGTAATGACTCTCAAGGGCCTTACTAACCAGTATTTGAGTAAGCACATTGCGACACAAACCATATATTTCATAGTAGCAATATTTCATAAATATGTGTGCTACAACGCTTCCTTGGCTTTAATGACAATTTTCTTCTGTAGTGGAGCTGGTGAATTGCTTTCAATACACTGACCCCAAATTTACATGTATGTTAAGGTCTAACTCCTGACTACAGAATAAATGCACAAGGTCTCGTTGAAATAGGTCCCTTGGGATAACATACAGTTTGGTTTATTATCCTACATCAGTGAGCTAGGTTCTATTGCGTTTGTCGATACTCCCTTCATGAGTCACAAGCATCAGCGGTTGGTATCGGTCCAAATCGTAGTTGATGCTTTTATTGGCATCAGTGTCCAGTCCTCATTGGCTTACTCCGCCATATTACTGGTGACTAGTGTGGACTATTATTAGTAAATCAACCACTACTGCTTGAGTGCTTCAGTTGCCAGACATTGGACATTGTCCACAGGAGCTCCTTAGGCATTGTTAGAAGTGATTATGACTCACTGACATACTTACTTTGGTTGTCAGTTGGTGAGGGGTGTTGATTTATACATCTAGCGGTATAACAGCTATAACATGTTGACTAGTAAATATTGAGTCTGGGAACTGACTGATCAATGTTTAAATCATCCTCGATATGTCCAGGGTATACGTTCCGTTAAATCTCCACTATAGATTTATGGGAACGTATATCCTGGACATATCGAGGATGTGTTTAAAATGGAAAATGAAATCAAATGTTGTTAACAGTGAGAACTTTACCTGTGTTCCTTGAACAGACAGTGCCTTTTAGAAAATGGTCAAATGTAAGATTAATTACAATTAAGTACAATTAAGTACAATTAAGTACATTCTCCAGCACTTTTTGTTGGTAGGTGGGTTGAGTAAGCGATCTAACCCACAATAATAGGATCCTGGTTAGAATTGACCTTCAGCAACCCATGCATGTCATGAGAGACGTGTAATGGTATCAGGTGGTCAGACTTGCTGACTTGGTTGACACATGTCGTCATATCCCAATTGCATGTACGTCTAATTTCCTGATGTCAATCACTGGATTGCCTGGTCAAGACTCGATTTTTTTACAAATGCCATGATATACTTGGAATATTGCTAAGGTTCATGCATTAAACAATGAACAAACAAACCCTTTGATTTGAACTAGTGTGAAAAATATCCGTCACTGGATAGTCTGATCCAGACTTGATTATTTACAGTTTGAAAATTGCTGAGTGTGGCACAAACTTCACAGTGATCCCTGCTTTTCAAACCAAAATTTGTTGCTATTTGGTATTCTTCGTTGCCCTGAAAGTGTTCAGCATTCAGATGATAAAACAAGGACATGGGTGCAGCCATCTGTTGCAATATGGGCCTAAATAACAAGGATTGATTAACCAGAAATGGGCTTCACACATTGTACCCATTTGGAACCCACACTTCGGGTGTGACGAGCAAAATCTTTAACCGCTAGGCTACCCCTCTGCGGAGAAGAAGTGAGAAAGTATGAGATAAATTTTGTGTCATTACTGGAAAAACATTATGCGAACATTGTGAGCCACAGAAATTAAGTTGTCCGGTGTTGTATTTGTCTGTATTCAGTGTGTCATAGCTGAGTTTTTCATCCTTCATCAGCCTTTACTTTTCCATAACACATCATCATGAAGACTGAAAATGGTAAAATTATACATGCATTTCATTTAGAACTTAATAAATTTGCCTGAGTGCAAGGTAACCTCTATTCAGTATTCCTCGAAAGTAGTCCCTAAATTGGCTTGGTGAGCTTGCCAAGCCAAAGACCTGCATCAGGTCCATACACAATGAGGCAACTGTCCAATAAATTGCAATGGACCCTTTTCTTTGCTGGCATTTTCCTAACCTCAACCTGGGCATATGACCCAAGGGATTGTGAAAAACTGTACACAGAATGAACAGCCTATAGTAAGGAGCTAATTGAAGATAGACTCAATTTTCTGCTTGGCTAAACCTTCCCAGGAACCTGATGAAAGTTGTGGAGCTTGTTGTTGGCCCAGTGTGATGTCCATAACTTGTTAATTGTGTTGTGGAAAAGTCCACTGTGGCCATGTATCCTTGATGCTAGTATATAAAGGTTATTTTGATCCTGATAGTGGTTGGGTGCTGGAGCTGTTGCTGCTGTTGTTGTTGCTGTCGTTGCTGCTGCTTTTCTTGCTGTTGTCAGTCCTTGATTAAAGATATATTTATGTCTTGGTTGAATAATCGTTGTAAAATTTAGATTGACATTTCTGATTTGAAAAGGAAATTTATTTCATTTAATAGAAATGATTGTACATGAAAAATGTCAAGATGGCGTATCTGTGACTTTCTGGCTGTTCATATTGAAATACGTCTGGAGATAAACAAATTTAACTATATTTATGCCATCAGCAGAACATGATACGGGTTAGAGCTCTTTATGATCTTCAGTAAAAGTCATTTCTTGGCAAAAAATATTAATCAATGAAAACATATTTAAACTGTGCTGATAGCAAAACCCAGACATCAAAGGCATTCTTTGTTGCCAGTTTTTGATTATGATTCTCATGAAAAGAATTTAGATCCTACATTTTTAATGAAAAAATATGACACCATACCATCTTTTCTTCAACAATTCTGAAAGGTCAACTGGAGTATAAAAGGGCATATTTTCAAGCACCTTGCTGCTGGAGGCTGTAAGGAGCTGCCAGATCAGGGGAGCAAACTCTATAGGCCAATATCCAGATGAAACAGATAGAGGGCAGCACTGATGAGAGGGTGGCCTTATCGCTGGATGTTTTTGCAGGCTTGTGACAGCTTCCTTATTCCTCCTCTGACAGATGTTTGAGTGCGTGCCATTTTAGTCAGTAATGCTGTCGCCATTATAATTCTCCCCATCCAGGGCTCAATTATGATAAAGTTGTGTCTGTCATGTGTATATCTAAAAAGAGATGTGTTTTTCTTTAATGAAAGCTACAAGTTTTTTTCCAAAAGATGATCTTGATAGAAAAAAATCTGAACTGGCTTGATAGGATCACGGTTTTGTTTCATGTGCGAATAAGCACTTTTACAGCCCGAGATTTTAGACACTTGTTGAAGTGAGAGTTGTTTCTTGTTGTCTCTCTGACAAGTTGGATTATTAGACATTAATTAGCATGGTGATATGTCCATTAATCTTGACACAGGATCGTGCACATTGTACTTTATGAAAACCAGTCATAAATAAGTCTAACTAGGTGTAATCCTCAAAATCATTGTTGCAAAATAAAATATTTTTAGATGGAAAAAAATGTATGATGTCTATTAGTCCAATGGTGAAGACAAGAATGACTTATGCCCATTACTCCTCAAGCACATTAGACTGCTTGATAGTTCTTGTCATACAGAACCTGAAACAAATATATCCAGTGTATTCACTGTTGGTCTGTAATGGTTGGCAAATGTTGATTGTTGCAGTTTCTGAAAATGAAGGTACGGTGCTATAGCCTAGTGGTTAAAGCGTTGGCTCGTCACGCTGAAAACCGGGGTTTCATTTCTCACATGGGTACAATGTGTTGATCCATTTCTGGTGTCCCCCACTTGATATTGCTGGAATATTGCTAAAAGCGATGTAAAGCTATACTCATTCGCGCTGAACATGAAAAGTGTTCTATATATTTTCTGTTTATTTAAGATAAGATTGACAACTGTATTTGTAAAATATTTTTATCTTGGGAGACCACGTTTTGGTCAGACTGAAGATTTAAACATGGGACGATAAAGAAGTTAGACTGATGAGAGGATGCTTAATATTTTGACTCCATCTCAACTTATGTTGTCTTCAGAGAAATAAGTATTTTTTCAGACATTCTGCTCCGTACCATTTAAAACGACATTGGGTATTATTGCAAAGCTTGATGAAATATCAACTTGTATTAATTCTGCGGAAAACAATATTACAATAGATAAACGTTAACAGTATACTAGAATATGAAAACTGTTCATGATTTCTATTGCCCCGACCTTTGAAACAGAGTAACAAAAGAGATTGACAATTACAATGGAGACTCTGAGGAAGATAGCATTGACTGCTCTCAAGGGGAACATGGGAACATTTGACTACAGCATTACTATGCTAATTGGTCTCACAACGGTCTTATTTCTTAATGAGGATGTTTAGCCATCCTCAGTGCTACTTTTATGACTGGTTGCTTGAGTTGATGTTGTTGCATGTCCCAACCAACGGTAGTTAATGGTTGGTAACTAGCGTCCCACCAACAATCGATATGTTAGAAAGCCAAGAAGAGACCATTATTAGATGGTATCATGTATACTATCCTAAGATTTAGCTAGTAGCCAATAGCTGCAAAATTGCTGATGCAGTGTTAAACAATATTCACTCACCCATCCCAAGGGGGGTGGTAGGATAGCCTAGAAGTTAAAGCGTTTGCTTTTCACACCAAAGACCCGGGTTCGATTCCCCACATGGGTACAATGTGTGAAGCCCATTTCTTTTGTCTCCCGCCTTGATATTGCTGGAATATTGCCAAAAGCGGTGTAAAACCAAACTCACTCACTCACTCATCCCAAGATGTTAAAGCTCATGATTCTTTTGTATTACTGTTGTTACGTATCTTTCTGCCAAGTTTGGTGAAGAAATACTGAACGGTTTTTAAGTTCTGCTCCAGAAAAGACCCCCGAAAATTGTGTAATACATAGATTCAGACATTTTTTGGGCACTGCGTGTACACGAGACTTGACTTACGAGATACCATGATATTTACTACAATCCACGAATCAATGTTATCCAAGAATTTAGGTTATGGTTCTGTAGTACCAGAATGCACACAGGTATATGAGTGCAATTGTCTTGAATGCCATGTTGAACCACCTCACCTCCCATCACTTCCTAGGTTTACAGACCCGTGAAGATCTGGGGTAGAATAGGTCTTCAGCAACCCATGCTTGCCACAAAAGGCGACTATGCTTGTCGTAAAAGGCGACTAACGGGATCGGGTGGTCAGGTTCACTGACTTGGTTGACACATGTCATCGGTTCCCAGTTGCACAGATCGATGCTCAAGCTGTTGATCACGCGATCGTCTGGTCCAGACTCGATTATTTACAGACCACCACCATATAGCTGGAATATTGCTGAGTGTGGCGTAAAACTAAACTCACTCACTCCTAGGTTTAGAAACGAGTTTCGCTTGATGATGTCAGCCTTTGAATGTCAGGCAGTCATAACTGTGTTTGTGAACAATTCACTGACTAAAAAACCTCACTCATTAATTATGAACGCTTGCTTAAAACTCTTGTCCTGAGGAAAGATTGCTTTCTTGAAGAAGTAAGCATTAAATTTCTTTGTGACATTACTGCACTTCCCTTGGATATTGCCGTGTCAGCAATTTTTAAATGTGCAGGTCATTGTAAGAGTGTGTTCTGAGATGTGGCTTTTCCTTACTGAACTCACCTAACGTGATCTTATGTAAATGCCTCTTCTGTCAGTTGCATGAGATATGCTTATGTTTAGATGTCAGTTTGAGGGTTGTTGTTTAGGAAAAGTGGTGATTACAGTGAGCAGACTCTGTCTTTGCCTGCTGAGGATGTATACATTGTTATCAAAATAATTAAAATGTTTGGAAGCATGTTTCTCAAAGCACTTTGGATGTCAGCATACTACTGAAAAAATGTAAATGGCCACCATATTCTTGCATATTACTATAGTTCATCAGTTACGACATCCTTGATTAGTTTGGGTGTTTCTCCAACATAACCTTGTGATACAACAGCACAGATTTGTCTAGACCTGTTCAGAGTCTCTTACTTGGGGCATACTGTAAAACATGGAGTGGAGTCTTGGAGTGGGGCCTTGGAGTGGAGTCACGGAATGGAGTCTTAATGTAAATATTTAGGCCACCGATTTTTATTTGTTTTGAACATAAGACTAGCTAACCAGTACATTTATTTCAACATCTGTAGCTGGTTGGTATTATCAGAAGGCAGGAGGCACTTTGTATACAGTGTCAATTAGCCCTGTCAACTCCAGAAATGCCATGTGTAATACCATTTTTATTAACCCTTTCAACACCGCAGGCCGCTTAAGCGGCCACAACGTTATGAGTCCCCAGACACCGGAGGCCGCTTAAGCGGCCAGGCAGTGGTCACGTCAAAATGAGACATAATTTTAGGAACTTACCTGACTTATGATTCATCTATTAAATCCATCACATTTCACAATGTCTGGAAACACTTATTAAATTTCAATTGATCATATATTATCGGCAGAAGTAAAATTATAAACTATTTTTCGCAATGTAATTGAAAACAACGATTCTCGGACACATGCTTCGAGCTGGTCCACAATAACATTGTCAAAGAGCAAAGTAACGATGTTTCGAGGAAATGATTAAATAAATAGAATAAACTAATGAATAAAATCAACAACAGCATTCATAAAAGTTGTCAAACGCACATATAAAATTACTTTTTCCATCTTTTGTGCGATCATGTAATGCAAGTCAAATCACTGACAAGTGACATCTCGCTCGCCTCAATCTTCACGCCGACACGGACACGATGTTTAATGCGAAAATATATGCATGAAGCATTTTGTCACAGGTCATAACCTAGCACGACACGTCCAATAAGTCCCATAATTTATGTATATGTAGCGATTTCTTGCTTAATATGTTCAGAATAGTATTATTTTACCCAAAACTTTCGTCTAAATCGAAAAGTTTTCGTTTATTAGGACGATATCCATTGCCGTAATATGATTGGCTGCCTTAGGTCACGGTCTTATTTTGACCAATCACCGACCCTTATAGCAGACTGTAGCTTAAAAGCGCCATTAGAAACCAATTTTATCCAATAAAATCGCTTCTTACAACTGTGAAAATACTCTCGCAAGGGTTCAGTGATGTTGTTGATGTTCAGAGCTTTTAACAATACCCGCATCAAACGATTCGCCTCCCATGTTATTCATAATGAAGCTTCAAAACGGAAGGTATTTTCCGTTGTTATGTCATGTTACCGAGCGGAAAGCCACAGATATCGGGAAATAGGCGACCATACATATTATTTAAGAAATCTTTTTATAATAATGTTCTGATTATGTAAAAGTGAAAATATAAAAGAAAAAAGCACGGGCATGTTATGACATGTCACAAATGGAAAAAAATCGCCTTAGTTTTTGCTTCTTTCGTGGTTTATCTGGACGTTATAAATGTAAGCTTGCATTTTCATTCAAAATAATTTTATTTAAGTTGTAGTTGTATTATTTGAATAATATTATAAAAATAAACTTCATATTTATCAACAGTAGGATTAGATCTTTTAAATGGTGTATGGGATGTAGTAGCAATAACGTTTTGCAAGCTTATAATTTCCTTCATAAACATAGGCTTCATCTATGACCTCAGAGTCTCTGGGAACTCGGTGTCATGGCAGTAAATGCCTCTGGTTGACTGGTGTTGAAAGAGTTAAACAAGTTCATAATTTGGTATCAAACAAGCGAAAGCGAAAAATGGATTTCATGGAGGCGAGTTTAGTATTCTGTTTATTACTCATAATTTGATAGACACTGCCAACAGTGTGGTTACTCTCAGCTAATACCATTGTGACAGTGGTATTAACATTGTGATGTCATAACTAAACCATTATGACATCATACACTAGTGTAATATTGCTGTAAAAATTACACTGCAGTATCTTAGACGGACGAGTAATATGTAGTTATCACATGTTATAACGATTTCATTGATAACAGTGTTTGTTTAACATCTTAATCAGCAGTATGACAGTATCCTGTAAATTAATGAGTCTGGACCAGACCATCCAGTGATCCATATCATGAACATTGATGTACATAACTGGGACATACCATGACATGCAACCATCCACAACTGATTGCTGTTCATGATGTTCCTAAATGGATTTGGCGGTCAGGCACGAAGTGTCGGTTGCTCGTGTCTTTGTAACATGATGGTGTGGATTATTGTGCTCAACACATCAAGTACACAGTTATTTAAAGGACTTAATTATTTACTGACTTGATTTATGGGCTTCTGACCCGGCTCGATTCCCCACATGGTTACAATGTGTAAAGCCCATGGGGTAGCCTTGTGATTGCTGGAATATTACTAAAAGCGGTAAAACCATACTCACTCACTCACTATTAGTTTCTGACATAAACATTGTTGTTCATGCTGTCGACCCCTGGTCTCCTTCACCCATACTTCATTAGTTACAGGGGGCGGTGGGGTAGCCTAGTGGTTAAAGCGATCGCTCGTTATGACGAAAACCTGGGTTCAGTTCCCCATATGGGTACAATGTGTGAAGCCTATTTCTGGTGCCCCCTGCCATGATATTGCTGGAATATTGCTAAAAGTGTCGTAAAACCCAACTCACTCACTCACTCATTAGTTACAGTCTGCTGAGAAGTAGCTTAATTTTTGCTAACTTGACATAAAACTGTGTCACTGAAAGGCTATGAAACCTTCCTTTCATTATGTGAAAAATGTCCCACTGATGCTCATATTTTTTTCATAACAAATGTATATTTCGCATAACACATGTGTTTTTTATTTATACAGGACAATAAACCAACTTTCTTTTTGTTTGACAATGGCATTGTATTATGTAACAAATTTGAGGTATATCCGTTTGTAGTTCAGACACATGCACGATGTCATTGCTTCGAAATTATAAGATCTCTGTCTGCACGTATCCCTTAATTCCACCTTCCTGCCTTTCCTATTTCTCACCATCCAATCCGCAGTGGTTCACCAGGGAGAACAGTCTGCACCTTGGTCGTGCTTGATAACCTGAAATAGAACAGTAAAAGGTTAACACGATTACAGATGTGTCCATTTTTCATTTTGCACCTGTAGTAACGTGGCAAACTGTTGATGTTGACAGACCATGAACTAACAAATTGTGTTTACAGGAAAGCTGTATCCACGGATCCTACAAAAAATATCTGTCACATGGACGTTTGTCACAGTAGGAAATGAATTTGGTTGAAGCTCTTTTCTGTGGTGCTAACTGTTTTGAGTAAATAAGTTACAAGATCTGATCATCGTCATACGATTCCTGCTGTGCGGTGGGAAAACTTAGTGATTGATTTCCTTGCACCAGTCGACATTATTCAAACCTCTCTTTCTAACTGACAATGGAATCCTTCATCAGCATGTTTGTAATAGAAAATCTATATTTCTACCTCTTGGCTTTTCGCAAAGCTTTCTGTAGTGATTTCCTGATTCTAGTATTAAAATGCCACATCACATTTTGTAGGATAATGTCAATACCCTCCTTTCAGCATTGGATGGTGAGAAAGTATGATGGTTATAGTGTTAGGTCACCCAGGGGTGGAAATAACTTTAAAATGGATTATTTCCACCCCTGTCACCCTGTTGAACTCGGATAAAATTCCACAAGCCTGGGATGTTCTGGTTGGCCCTGTACTGTTAGGATACTTCTGAGGGCTGAACTTGTGGCTGGTAATTGTGACTGCTGTAATAGGTGCCACTGAATTAAATTACACTCAGATAAAACGTTGATTAAACATTTGGATAATCATTATTAGGCAATTACGATGCCCTTCCACATTGTTGTATTTATTTATATATAATCTATAACATACAGAAGTCATAGGAATTCTAATATTGGGTGCTTATAAAGCTGTTTGTCAGGGGACATTTAATACAGCATATATGGTAATGGTAATAAACTCATTTGCATGCACCAAAGACCCAACATTTTATTCCCAACATGGGTACGTTACAATACATCGTGATGCTTAGTGATAGTCTTGCTCACTCACTCACTCACTCACTCACTCACTCACCCAACCAACCACCAACCCTTTATAGCTTGGCATCACACTCACTCGCTCACTCACTCTCAATCAATCAATCAATCAATCAACCAACCAACCAACCCACCAACCCACCCTTTATAGCTTGGCATCACACTCACTCACTCTCAATCAATCAATCAATCAATCAATCAATCAACCAACCAATCAATCAATCAATCAACCAATCAACCAACCAACCAACCCATCCACCCACCCTTTATAGCTTGGCATCACACTCACTCACTCTCAATCAATCAATCAATCAATCAGTCAATCCATCCATCCATCCATCCATCCATCCATCCATCCATCCATCCATCCATCCATCCATCCATCCATCAATCAATCAATCAATCAATCAATCAATCAACCAACCAACCAACCCATCCACCCACCCTTTATAGCTTGGCATCACACTCACTCACTCTCAATCAATCAATCAATCAATCAACCAACCAATCAATCCAGTCAATCCATCCACTCCACTCCATCCATCCATCAATCAATCCATCCATCCATCCATCCATCAATCCATCCATCCATCCATCCATCCATCCATCCATCCATCAATCAATCAATCAATCAACCAACCAACCAACCAACCAACCAACCCATCCACCCACCCTTTATAGCTTGGCATCACACTCACTCACTCTCAATCAATCAATCAATCAATCAATCAACCAACCAACCAACAATCCATCCAACCAACCAATCAAGCTTGGCATCACACCCTTTATAGCTTGGCATCACACTCAATCAATCAATCAATCAATCAATCAATCAATCAACCCACCCACCCACCCACCCTTTATAGCTTGGCATCACATTGCTGGAAAATTACCGAGTGCTGTGTTAAAGCAAATTAGCAAACAAACACTTGAGCAGCTGGTTTAGTTGTTCTTGGGCATTATTCGGACAACTAAGAGGTTGTTAATTCAAAGTTTATGTCGACTCACTGTGTAGCACGACTTGTTCATATTACTGTTTGAAAAACAACATACTATACATGAAAAAAAGCCCATGTTACAAGAACAGAACACAGGACTGGACAGTTCTGAAGAACTGTGCATTGATTGGCTGTATTTGAATTTATGCATGAACTTGAGGTCCTTGTTAATGTCTGAAGTGTTTGATGTTGACCAAACACAATTTGTCACTGATCCAAAGGACAAATACATAGAACAATGTACAGGTCCTGTTTGATCTCACTTAGACAAGATGATCATGATCAAAAGGTGTTTCAAATGGTATCGCCAGCCATGGTGGTAATCACTGTACCATACAGGGTTATTTAGCTGGCTGGTTTCGTTTATGCTGCATTTACATAAGGCCACGATTATGCCAACCCAACGCGAACCAAATATCGTAGTAGATCTTCATGATTGTGGAACGTTTTGTTTATTTTGCCCTTTCTTGACACTCTTTCATGGTTTCATACGCTCTGATTGGATCTGTTACGCATTCTTACAATTGGGTATCCGATCAGTTACGCTGGAGATCTGTTGCAAATATTTGATGATCTGCGACTTTTTACGTTCATCACAATTTGAGTATATGATCTGTTGCGATTTCTTAATGTTTTGAGACGTTCATAACGATCTGCTACTTTTTGTTACCTTCTGGTTAGACGAAGAAGGGCGATTAAACACAATTGTGACACGCTTCTCAGACATCATGAGTATCTTTAGAGCCCTTTCCTTTGCCCTTTCCCTATTTCGATCCCATCTCCTATATTCTACAATGAAAATGACGATAAAATAGTGTGATATGGCTTGCAGTTGGATCACAATGAATTTCCTCTGGCAGCGTGACACAATTTATAGGAAAGCACACCAAACTGAATAGATAGTGACGGATCGAGATAGATCGTGGAAGTTATTCGTGGTACAGCGTGTTAATAAGTTAATAGAAATTCATTGAATCGTATTATATCGAGATAGTTTGTGTACAACGTGACACAGCGCAGGAGATCTTAATAGAATCGTAATAGATCTTTATAGAATTGCAGTAGATCTGGGTAGAATCGTGGGACAATGGGAACTAACATCTCATACTCGTTATTATGATGTATTACGATAATCCCGACACGCTCCATTGCGATTTTTCACTCTTTCTCACGCTCTTATACGATTTGTTCCAATGTCCACAATCTACTACGCACTACTATGTTCTGAAACGATAGCTAAAAAAATCAGCATAGATCGTGGCAAAATATTGTACATGTTTAATATTTTGCCCAATATCAAGATGCCTTACGATCATGGAGATCTCTTGTGATCACCACGATTTGGATCTACAATCTCTCATGCTTTACAAGATGAGTTACGATTTTCAAAATAAATCTAAATCGTGGCCATCATAGCCTAATCGCGGTCTCGTGTAATTACAGCATTAGAGTTTAGATTCATCCCTAATTTCAAAAGCTGTTAAATTACTTTGTTTCCCAAATAAGTCAAGACCAATGGACTAGTGTTTGTGTCTGTTCCCCTAAACTCAAACACTGGTAAGTTAGATTGTCCTACATTTTTAGGAACCGAAAATTTGTGGGGCCTTGAGAAAATAATCTTTGCCAGATTTGCCAGATGTCTTGGCAAAAAAGGTGTTGTAAAATTAAAAAAGAACCTGTTTGGCTTTGCCTTTCAGACGAAAGATAGTATGTATTAGAGCAATGGCTGATAACATCGTATCTTAACAATAGTCCCAGTCCACTACTCCCCCTCCTGTCTTCCCTGTCCAATCAATAGTGAGCTTTGTATGTATCTGGAAAATTCATTGACCAGAACACCTCACAGCTCATCATCTCTAATTTACTGTTAGTTTGCCTTGTGCAGTGACCTACTTGGAGTCGACCAGGTACAACTGTTTCCGATGGAGATAAAAAACAATTAATCAAACTGCTTCTGTTTTTACGTTATGTAAACGCTTTTCAACTTCCTGAAAGAAATTAGAAATGAGCTTCAATTTTGTTCATCAATATTCATGTCTTTGAATAGGCAGTGTCGTGACATTTTGAACGCTTTATTCATAGCAAGTGTTTTCAGGGTGGCAACTGTAATATTCTGTTCATCAGCTATACATTTCATGGACTATTGCCACTGTTTCATGGCTTCTTCTTTCATGTAGTTTTGTTTGTTCCATATTTAACAGACCCGTGAAGGTCCGGGTTAGAATGAACCTTCAGTAACCCGTGCTTGTCATAAGAGACGACTAACAGGATCGGGTGGTCAGGCTCGCTGGCTTGGTTGACACATGTCATCGGTTCCCAATTTCACAGGTTGATGCTCTTGCTGTTGATCACTGGATTGTCTGGTCCAGACTCGATTATTTACAGACCGCCGCCATATAGCTGGAATATTGCTGAGTGTGGCATAAAACTAAACTCACTCACTCACTCATTTTTTAACACTGCGTTCAGCAATATTCCCTGCATGTGACATCAGTCTGTAATAGAACCAGGACCAGACAATCCATTTACAGTCATCATGAACAGCGATTTATGCAGTTGGGATTCGATGACCTGCATCAACTAAGTCAGTATTCCTGATCACCTGATCAGTTGCCTTTTGCCAGAAGCATGGTTGCTGTAGACCGATTCTAACCTGGATCTTCAGGGCGGTTCAGTATTGGCTGTGGTCACATGATGAATATCCAGTGTTTGCCATGACGCAGAATTGTTGACGCAATGCTACGGGCCCTTAGTTCAGTGGTTTTTTGACTGAGGATGTTTTGCTATTGTTTAAAACTACTTAATTTAATGTTTGCCAGTTAACTGCTCAGTGCTGATTAAATACCTGACCTGCCTTACCTTGTTTTTTGTTATTAAGCAATCACAGTTGATGTCTTGATGAAAGTTCCAAACTGAATTTAACTCCCCAAAACATGTCCATGATTCCCTCTCATGACACTAGGGAGTCATGATGACTCCTAAATTTTTATGCCTGAGGCAAAGAATTTCCCTCGTTCTTCTGTCACTTGAGTCCTCCCTAGAACTTCCATAGCATGAACTTTCGAGTGAGGTTACAAAGAAAACCTGCTTGACTTTTACATTGATTGCAACCTTGACCTTGTGTACAGAGTATGGTGAGACTGATAAATTTCGATTATTGCCTAGGGTAGGCTTGTGGTTTAGTGCTTGCTCATTATGCCAAAGTCTGGGTTTATTACTAACATTGATTCTATAAATAAAGTCCAATCATGCTGACCCTTGCTTGTTTGACCGTGGGGTAGCTCAGTGGTTAAGTGGTCACTCATTGCACCAAAACCTGAGTTTGATTTCCTGTGTGCATACAACATACGAAGCCCATTCTTGCTAATATATGTCTGATATTACTTAAGAAAGCCAGTCGCTAGCTTACACTTTCTGATGGGGGTGTCATCACCAGGGTGCAGTTGCACTAAGCAATCTTAGTGCTAAGGTGATTGTAAC
This sequence comes from Haliotis rubra, assembly GCF_003918875.1. NCBI lineage: Eukaryota > Metazoa > Mollusca > Gastropoda > Lepetellida > Haliotidae > Haliotis > Haliotis rubra. The sequence goes on along the minus strand of NW_025766002.1, from coordinate 2,139,042 downwards.
TACCATACCTTAACATACACTTAGAACTAAGGTTGCTTGGTACATCAGCACCCAGGGCTTGTTAGGTAGCCAGATTGTTAAAGTGTTTGCTCATTATGTCAAAGGATTTTGCTTTTCCATGTGGGTACAATGTTTCGAGCCCATTTCTGGTGTCATGTGCTGTGATATGGCTGGAATATTTTGTTTGAAGTGGTGTAAACCAATCTCACTCTCCCACTCTCTGTCACCACAAGGCCAAATCCATTGGGAAGACTTGTATCAAAGTTGTAAACAGCAGTCAGCCACTCCATCACTTTAATGCTTTCCTCCAGCATTAAGCTGCTTGCATGGATAACAATAATGTGTTCAAAATCCCATCAAAAGCAGAGTTAAACCTTTAATCTTTCACTCACATTGCTCTCACTTGAGCATGCCAGGTACCAATCATCGTGAGTTTGAATCCAAGTTAGCTGCGATTTTATGTCTTTGTTTGTCAACACCATACTCTGCTCGTGCGTCTCTCACCAATGCTTCTGAAACCTATGTCAGTTCAGGATTTTCTTGTTCATTATGTTGACATGATGTTACAATATGATCAGAAGGATTACATCTAAAACTATTATTGTCCGGATAAATATATTTTAATATTGCGTTGTTTTAGTTTCAAAGTTCATTGAATATATTTTAGATAATCTAATAATCTAATCACAGATGTTACATTCAACAAACCAAAGTAATGCATGAATGATAGAATTTCTGTCAGCTAAAGTTATGTTTAGATGAATTCTAAAAAGATCCCTGGTTCAGAGACGAAATTGCAAACATTGTAATTGTTGTATATTGCAGTGATTTGGCTTAAAATTGTATTTATCTTTGCTGGGGTGGTTGGGTAGGCTAATGGTTAAAGCATCGGATTGACATGCTGATGACCTGGGTTCGATTCCCCACATGGGTACAATGTATGAAGCCCATTTCTGGTGTGCCCCGCCATGAAATTGCTGGAATATTGCTAAAAAAAAGTCGTAAAACTAAACTCACTCACTCACTCTTAGTGCTAAGATCAATGTGTGGAATGGGTTCAGGAGCTGATACTTAACGTGTGCATTTGAAGTCCTGTCAAAATATAGTGCAAATGATGTTTACCTTGGTTTCTCATAACAATGTTTGTTGTTTCGTGCTTCTGTCAGTAATATGCTTGCTTTATGATAGGGGCATGTATCTAAATGCGCCTGGACCAGACTATCCAGTGATTCAAGACAGACCATGTCACTGAACCTGACTGCCCACTAGAGGTGTGACGATACCGAAATTTCACGATACGATACGAATTGCGATATCTTGGAACGATTCAATTCGATGGATATCACAATATGCTATCTTTAGTTATTTTCTTAAAAAAAAGAAGGTATATTTTGATAGCAAGTAACTGTAAATTTTGACATACTCGTCAATTTCTAGTGAAAAGTAGTAATTCTAACGATACTTATCACGATATACAAAAAAGTATTGATATATTTATCGTTGGATAAAGTATCACGATTATCGATGCTACGATATATCGTCACAGCTCTACTGCCCACCCCTGATGTTTTGCCCTGTTGCTGTGGGGACTGCCTCCGTGGTGTTGTGGTTAGGGCAGAGAGCGGAAGTTCGCGGGTTCGATCCTCGACCGCGTCAATACCAAAAGACGTTAAAACATGGTACTTGTTGGTCCCTGCCTGGCGCTCAGCGTTATGGGTACAAGGACTGGTCGGCTCGGAGTCAGCATAATGTGTCTGAGTGGGGTATTCATGCTTCACTGCGGCATGGTATCTCAATGGGCTAGCACTATAAAACCAGCTTCAGTCTGGACTAGTACAAGTAGCCGCACATACACATACACACGCATATACGTCGTCATATGAGCGAAATATTCTCAAGCACAACGTTAAACCCAGTTTCACCTCACCTCACCCTGTTCCTGTGGACCTGAATTCTTCCAAGGTTCCCCACTCAATTTCACTCATGTACTAACTCTACCACTAAGCTTTGACACAAGGTGAAAGGCTGTGTATTACAGAATGGTTTGCTGAATTTCATGAGAAATTTGTGAAGAGGGACTTTTAGTTGAAATCCCCAAAGTGTTTAATGCTCATTCCTTGTGTGGAAGTCACTTTGCGTAATAGGCCAATGTGCTTTGTTAATGTCGTAAAGTAGGGTCAGTGCACTCAAATACATGTGCCCTCTTTCACGCTTAACTTTGAATCTTCTAATGTTTGACCATTAAGTGTTAATCAGCGTACACACCCTTGGACAGTTAACCATTATGTTATTATACATTATGTTAACCGACCCGTGAAGATCCGGGGTAGAATAGGTCTTCAGCAACCCATGTGCTTGCCATAAAAAGCGACTATCTTGTCGTAAGAGGCGACTAACGGGATCGGGTGGTCAGTTTCGCTGACTTGGTTGACACATGTCGTCGGTTCCCAATTGCGCAGATCGATGCTCATGCTGTTGATCACTGGATTGTCTGGTCCAGACTCGATTATTTACAGACCGCCGCCATATAGCTGGAATATTGCTGAGTGCGGCGTAAAACTAAACTCACTCACTCACTAATTATGTTAAGCACTATACAATAGTGGGGAGATTGGGAGTTGCAGAACATGCATGTATATTTGGCTCCGGCTTCAAGAGGGACTCAAGAAATATTTCATGTTACAACTCTCTTTAAGGACATCCCAACATATTGGCAGACATTTCTCTCTTTGGTAAACCTTTAAAATTATTTTAGCAATGTATTAAATTTTGTGCTTCAGAGTAATGGAATATACACATGACTACTGCCGAGTGGTAGTTGCAGTAGGTGTGGCCATTATGGCAGGCTGTCTATGAACATAATCACTTTCTTCCTTATATGCTATGTGTCCTGGTCATTACCACATTGAAAGACATGAGACAGTATTGATCAGACTGCAGCCTGCCCTCATTAAAGGGATGGTTGGGTATCCTAGTGGTAAAGTGTTCGCTTGCCACGCCAAAAACCGGGGTTTGATTCCCACATGGGTACAATATGTGAAGCCTATTTCTGGTGTTCCCCGCCGTGATATTGCCGGAATATTGCTAAAAGCTGCCACACTCCCTCATTAAAACTGGTCCCAATGTTAGTGGACCCCCTCCGCCCCTTTTACAAGATGCTAGCATTACTTGTAATATTGGATGTGCAACCAGTCATGTATTACTTTGAGAAAATATTTGTGGGAAAACTACTTTGTTTTGCTTCAGGTGGATGTACGGGTGATAACAAACCTCAGGGCTCAGTTTTAGCAACTGAAACCTACTTGCTCCTGGTGCAACCTTAGACAATAACCTTGTTGCACCAAACAAGAACAGGTTGCACCTGCTGCTCATTGACATATATAATGCTTGAGTTTTGGGTATTGATGATTTAGAGTGAGTGAGTGAGTGAGTTTGATTTTACGCTTCTGTTAGCAATATTCCAGCAATATCACGGCGGGGGACACCAGAAATGGGCTTCACACAGTTTACCCATGTGGGGAATCGAACCCGGGCCTTCGGAGTGACGAGCGAACGCTTTACCCACTAGGCTACCCCACTGACCCTGATGATCTAGAGCATCATTATCACAAGAATATTCTCAGTCAGATAGATCTTACTTACATTTTGATGACATGAATGGAAACAGTAGTTCAGTCACTGTCTGTGTAGACAATTCAGAATCTTTGCTAGAAGCTGACTGATGTCTGTGTGTATCAAACAGCAAAATGTTGACATGGCGCTGGGTTCATGTTGGGATAAGTATGAGGTGGCATTTTGCAGTTGTATCGGTGGAAGTTCTAAATGGCCACATTGAGCCCTGAGCTTGCTACATGCAAATGTTAAATTTGGATAAATTATCACAATGATATACTGCTTAAAGTTGTATTGTCTTTTAAGTTTGGCCCCTTAAGTCCCTGGGTGCCGTTCCACTAACCGATCTTAGCCCTACACCAATCGTAAACCCCTAAAATCCCAATCTTAGCGTGACGTTCAGATTGGATACCGTTCCACTAACCAATCGTACCCAAGTCAATCGTAAAGTTAAGATCCAAAGTCCAAGTTGCTCATGACCAACTTAGGATCGCTAAAATCAATCGTAGAGAAACCAAAATGGTGGCTTTCATATTCTATGTGAAGAAGAAGAGCGGATATTTCACCGTGAGCGTCCCCTAAAATTCCCCCATGATATGAATGTGTTTATTTCTGTGATGTAAACAAATACAGCACTGAAGCCTTACACATGTGAGGCCAGTCTGACCACTGACATCATAGGAACACAGCCAAGGGAGTCGGTGTAATACATTTGTACAACAATATTGCAACGTCATGGTTAAGCATAGGGACAGGTCTTGAAGTGAACAATGTTCTGAAACAAAAAGATACAAATATGTTTGATTATGTGCGCTAATTTGTGGGGGGTTTCAAGACCACTTACAGATTCTAGATACTTTATAGAGGATGCCTCGTCACGCCTTGTTTATTCTGATCGACAAGGTTCAGCCACATTATGCCTGATACCCAGCGTTCACACGCACTTGCACCTGAAACCAAGGTGCTCACTACCCTAATATTTTTTCTCGTTTTTTTTTCTCTCCATGTTTTCACTTGGTTCCAAATCTACTTCCTTCGTCTGCTAGACTATGCGAAAGGAGATTACTCGTGCCTCTCATTTCTCTGTCTCTCGCACGAAAGAGTCTCGATCTGAGCTTAGATCGGATCGTAAGATCGGCACCGGCTACGATCGGCCTAAGATCGGTTAGTGGAACGGATGTAACTTTTAGCTAAGACGATTGTAAAATTGGCGTAACTTGCTAAGATTGATCTTAGGTAAGATCGGTTAGTGGAACGGCACCCAGGTTTGAAAAACTTGTGCCTTTTGATGATTTCGGATATTGAAAAATACTGAGCAGCTATATTGTTTGCTTCATAATAACGGAAGATATCCAATGGCATATCCATGACACGGTTTTCTGGTAGATCATATTTTGTTCAAACAAATTTTACTGAATGTTTTAAAATATTTATATATTCAATTTTACAAAGATTGTTTCAGTATTTCTTTAGAACATATGGGCCTGTAGGTAAATATACCCAAATAAGGTGGAATTGCCATCAAATTATTACTTCATAAGTCGGGTGAGCTACAGAGCCTAGTGGTGGTGTTTTTAGTGAACAATCTGGACAAGTGACTGTTATCCTTTCTAGGGACAAATTCACAATTTTGGTTATTTCGGCACCCATACCCTGGTGGTGTTTGCCATTGGTGATCTGCATAAGCTTAAGAGATACACCTCCATGCGGTCTGTTTGGAGAACAGATGGTTGGTGGTTTGGTGCTCAGCTCTGTCATTCCAACAGACATTGATAGTTTGTACTTGTGGTTCCCCAACCTGATAGACTGTTTCAAGGTATAATACACTTAAGATCTTGTCGGCACAGTATTTTGCTGGGTCTGAGTGGGGCATCAGTGTTAAACAGTGGCATGATATCTTAGTGGACTGGCAATAGTCTGGAGTGGTTCAAGTGCTGGCGTACATGCACACGCTCACACACACGAACACACTTACAATATGCATGCATGCTCACATATCAATGGCATGGGGCACTTACCTGTGGGGAACAAACCACTTTCTAGAAGTGCAATAATCTTGAATGCAATAATCTTGAATGAAAAAAACCCATTTCACCTCGTATTTTCTAAAATGCAGTTTGGACACTGGACACCATTTTGTTAATATTACACCTTTAGAAAAGCTCCAAAATTTTATCCACAATTTTTAAAATTGTCAATATGAATGATTAAATGTAAGTAAAAGTCATTCATCGGGTAAACATGAAAATCTTTCGACATTAGTCCCTCACAACTGAACATCGTCTTCTCAGTGCTTAACATTACTTGACCTTCAGAGCTCTATCTGAAATCGCTTTTAGTCCTGATTATCTTTGTGTATTTTGTCTGCACTAAAACGGGACAAGACTTAGTTCCTACTCAACCACGAGGTGAGTAACGCGAGCACTGTAGGCAAGCTATTCCCGAGTCGTCTCTTGTGTGACAATATCGTGAGCCTCATCAATAGTTTACTGGTACAAATGGGCTTCGGTGTTGATGTTCATTATGTAGTGAGGTAATTCTGTTTGCATACACCAAGCTAGGAGTAATTGGATTGTAGAAGAAATAGACTTTTGTCTTGACTTTGGAAGACACTTTTCCATTAATTCCCCTGTGGAACGGATTTCCATTGTTAAAAAGTCTTGTCTGTCTTTGATATAGATGATGAATAATATTTGCATATATTTCGAAACAGAACTTTTAAAAATTTGTCAATTTCCCTATTGAGCAATTTTGGGTTTCCTTATGTTGCAGAAAATAATTCAACATTTAATTGATATTCTGCTTACATAAAGTTAAGAACATGTTTTGGGGTTGCATCATTAAATGTGTATAATAGCAATATGTTGAAAGTTTCCAATCCCTTCGTTCATGAACTATACTATTCAAAAGTTAACAGATTTTTTCATATGACTACATGCCATTTCTTATGTAAAGCCATTCCACATTTGCTATTGTGGTACGAAAGGATAGGATTTTCCTCGCTTCTATTGAGTAGTATATGGTTTGAGGAATGGATATATTCATTAATACTTTCAAGCTTGATTACCAATATTCGGTGTGTGAACTTGTGTTGATTGCATATACCATAAAGTGTAATAGAAGCAGCAGGCCCCACAGCAAAGAGCTGGTGAGGAAGAAAATCTAATCTTGCAAACTGTTACCTTCAAAGATCAGTATTTGTTACAAACCCACTGTGAGCAACATAAAAAAGTAGTATCACATATTGTGGTCCCTATCTGTGTTTTTATGTAATCGATGAGAGTGCATCTCTCCTCGGTGTCCTTTGTCATTGAGTACATCGACTTTGGTCATATTCCATCTTGAGGTTTGATTTTCTCTTGGTTGCTGTGACAACCGAGATGAAAATGTGATGTCATCACCATTGTGTCAGGTTTATCTCCATGGCTACCTTGTTTTTTTGTCACTATCATTTTTAAAGTAAGTCAGTGAAGATTCGATATTCTGCTAAAAGCTTTGGTGTAGTGTGTGTTTGTAAAACAGGGGTTAACAGAAACTGTTACAAGTGTCATGTCGAGTCTATTGATACGCAAATGTTTAACTAGAAATACAAACTATAAGGTGCACTTGCACTGTTCGAAGATTTTATTGTAAGCAAGAAGTAGATTTTATTGTAAGCAAGAATCAAGTCTGGTAAATTTGATGGTGCCTCTGAGTGAGTGAGTTTTACAGTTCTTTACCTGTCTGCACCAGTAACACTTTGTACAAAACCTGACAGTTAGTGTGAATGTTCACTAGAAAGTTTTGGACGTGATCAACCCTGGACCAGATAAACCAGTATGGTATCATCCTTACGAAACGCCCTGCTCCAAGAAGCACCCATTGACTGTCTTCTGACCAGTGTGTAACAGAGGTACAGATAAGCTGCGTATCTGCGTAAATTACGCAAATAATTATTTCAAAACTCAATTCCTATTAAGTCATTGCGTACAGGTACGCTTGACTTTTTGTAAATGCTCAAAAATGTGATCTTAAATGCGTACACATAAAACTAGATAAAATAACTGAGGTATATTGAGAGGTTCTATTTCAGCACATGAACTTGGCAACTTGCAGTCTTTCTTCTCGTTTCTCATATTAGAGATGAAACATAAATAACAAACATGTAAACCAACATTTGAACTTTATTATATTTTAACAGTAAATGGGAAATGGCAAAATACCCAATTGAGTTTGAGTGAGATGGGTACAATTTATTTGGTTACTCAAAGAAAGATTTGGATACCCAATTGAGATGAACACAAGCGAGTACATCACTCAATGACCCGAAAAGTTATCTGAAGCTCTGGTGTAAGTAGGTTTTGTAAGACTACATGGCAGTCCATGATTATAGTGTACATTACAGAGTTTATACTGAATACGGGCACAAGAAGAAGTCTACAGGGAAAATCTCAAACAATTGTCATTGAATGTCAGGTATATCAACCTGAGTCACTTACAGTTTCAATCTCTTAACCTGTTATGACTTATCTAATTGTGTGGGGCATTTATTACGGTGAATACAGTACTTGATAACCTGAGCGAATGTCCATGCTGTTGGGTCTGATATTCACTCTGACATGTCACACATTGTTGCTCATTGTGGCTATTATGACAACTTGTGCCACAGATACCATTGGTGCCACAGATACCATTAGTTCCAGAGATATCATTGGTGCCACAGATACCATTGGTGCCACAGATACCATTAGTTCCAGAGATATCATTGGTGCCACAGATACCATTGGTGCCACATACCATTAGTTCCAGAGATATCATTGGTGCCACAGATACCATTGGGTCCAGATATATCATTGGTGCCACAGATGCCATTAGATCCAGAGATATCATTGGTGCCACACATACCATTGGTGCCATAGATACCATTGGTGCCACACATACCATTGGTGCCACAGATATCATTGGTGCCATAGATACCATTGGTGCCACAGATACCATTGGTGGAACAGATATCATTGGTGCCACAGATACCATTGGTACCACAGATGCGACTGATGCCATTGATACCACACATACCATTGGTGCCACAGATACCATTGTGCCACAGATACCATTGTTCCACGCGTACCATTAGTACCACACATACCATTGGTGCCACACATATTATTGGTGCCACACATACCATTGTTCCACACATACCATTAGTACAACAAATACCATTGGTGCCACACATACCATTGGTGCCATAGATACCTTTGGTGCCACAGATACCATTAGTGCCACACATACCATTGGTGCCATAGATACCTTTGGTGCCACAGATACCATTAGTGCCACACATAACATTGGTGCCACATATACCATTGGTGCCATAGATACCTTTGGTGCCACAGATACCATTAGTGCCACACATACCATTGGTGCTACACATCCCATTGGTGGAGTAACAGAGTACCAAGGAGTGGCTGCAAAATAAAACATGATTTGGCATGTTGAGGCAGACTTGGAAGTTAACTAGTTTAATTATAATTCACTACAAGTTGAGAGTCCAACATATGTTTCAGGGACCTGTCCATTGAATCAGTGCACACTCAATATTTATTGAAACTGTGAGGTGCTGGAACCATCTAATCCTTCTGGGTACCCATTCACTGCTGGATCAACAAAGGCTTTGTACTGGCAAAGTCACATGCCACAAGTGACACGATATGTGCTGAATGATGAAGCTGTAGCACAGCAATGACGACATAAATCAGTCCCATAATCCTCTACACACATGCTTACGTGAATCCCTCATGTATAATTAGACATATAACAGTGTTGATGGGAGGTAATGTGTCATCACTTATTTGATGTAGACCCTAAAAGTATTTGCACAAGGATATTGGAATATTGACCAGTTTCGGCTGCAGGAATATCAGGCTTTGCCAGCCCTGCTAACCTTTGTCCGAGATGATTCTGTGACAAAAAGAGTTTGTTCATGCTGGTCGGCAAGGAGACGAGGAAGATGATAATCTTCGGATGTTGTCTAGGTATATTAATATCTTCAGATTGATGTAGGGTCGCTTGTAAGTACTGGGCTATATGAGCCGAGGTGTGTGGGTGGGACCATCTACGTTGAAAAGCTAAATATATAAGAAGAAATTGAAGTAATAATGTGTGGGTATTAAAGTCACGATCTCGGTGTGCGCTTAGTAGGGCTTATTAGAAATGTTGATTGGTTCAAATTATAGACTATTTGATCTCTTAGTCTTATTGTATTCTTTTCTTGAAACTAGTGTTATATTTATATCTTCCTATTTTGGGGGATTCTTTTTGGTTGCAGTAATGGTAGTGAGGGGCATTGGCCAGAGTCTTACATTTTAATGTATTGCAGGGTTTTACGAGATGCAGAAATATGCATCCGAAATGCACAAATATATTTAAATGCCAAAACTATATATACAGTCGAGCATCGTTGTGTCGAACTCTGATAACTCGATATCTCTGTTGTCTCGATATAACATCTCGGTCCTGGCAAAATCCTTCTTGATTTATCATTATTCAAGCTCTTTTAACTCGATATGGATGTCTCGATATTTCGGATATAATCACATGGTCCCAACAAGCAAAATTACACTTTTACCTACCTTTCATGGGCTAGTATCCCTCTGAACTGAGGTTGTTTCTACACGTTTACACACGGTTTGGCATGAATCAAAGGGATGTGGTAGTGTAAACTAATTAGGGCTAATTGAGTTGAAGGTGTCTCTTGTTTGTTATTTAATTAGGATTAACTAAGAATGAATTAATTAGGAAGTACTCACTGTTATGACACTACTGATAACGGATTATAGTTTCAAGTCAGAACATACTGAGAATAGTGAAATGTGATGATCAATACCCTGATCGGATGTCTTGAAGTTCGGTTAACTCGATACTTTTTCTTGGTCCCATGAATATCGAGACAACGGTGCTCGACTGTACATATGTATTGCATTTCCGGGGATGAAAAATAATATTAATTGTATCACATTCTTGACCTGAAATATAAAATTCCTGTGAATAAAGTAATTACTAAATCACAGTACTGTGTACTGCTTCATTTTATTGCCTGAACCCCCATTCTTTGTGTGACGACCTTGAAATTAGTACCGGGGGTAATGCATTGGGAGCCCTCTGGAACTGTTATTTAGTAGGACAAAGTAACTTCCTGGTATTGCAATAATGATTCATGTATTGATTCATTCATGTACTGCAATATGTTGCATGCATTGTTGCATCTCTAATTTGATTTTCTGATAATAGTATGATTTTTAAATGGCCTTCACCCTCTTTTTGTTGGATTCTGCTCTGTTCACAAAGTGTGTTTTACAGACACATATACAGGAAATGGGTCGTGAGTAGTTTTGCTTTTTTGTCTCAGGATAATTTTTTATTTGATTTGTCTCTTATGGACTTCGCCAAAGAGATCAAAATCTGTCTGATTTTCAAAAAAGCACAGTATGTCATAGAAGTGTTGAACATATTCATTGGTATATCAAGTCATGGTGAACCAGTATATCGATAATACTTTGCACCTCCAAACAATGATGTCCATTTTGGTGTTCTTTCGGTCACTGCCAGGGATACAACTGAACTTATGGATTCAGTGTAAATAGTGATATTGTGTAATGATCTCTTTGAAGTCCCTAAAAATTGCTCCTTCCCTGAGCTGTGGGATGAACTTAAGGGTTCCTTGTCATGAGAATAAAGTTTAGAACAAAACATTTTAGGGGTTCCAGATTTGTATACTTTCAGCAGCATGTGTCAAGGACCCTAGAACTTTGATCACTGCTCTAGATGCCCTGAATTAAGACTAGCTGTTACCCGTGAAGGTCCAGGTCAGAATGAACCTTCAATAACTCATGCTTGTCGTAAGAGCCGACTAACGGGATCGGGTTGTCAGGCTCGCTGACTGGGTTGACACATGTCATCGCATCCCAATTGTGTAGATCGATGTTCATGCTGTTGATACCTGGATTGTCTGGTCCAGACTTGATTATTTACAGACCGCCGCCATATAGCTGGAATATTGCTGGGTAAAACTCAACTCACTCACTCACTAAGACTAGCTGGCTAGCAGGCCAGTAGGAATTTGCATAGTCTAGTTGATAGTGTTTGTGTGGCGGTTTGATTGACGTGTTGTACCAAAACACATTAAAAGATGGTATGTGTTGTTTCCCTGGCGTCACACTGCATTAAGGGATGATGTTGTAGCTTAGTCGTTCAATCGTTTGCTCATCACACTGAAGACCCGGGTTCGATTCCCAAGAGGGGTAAAATGTGTGAATCCATTTCTGGTGTCCCTCGCTGTGATATTGCTGGAATATTGTTAAAAGCAGCATAAAAATTAACTCACTAACTCAAGGAGATAAAACAAGACTGGTCGGCACAGTCGGAAAATTGTGTCAACTTTGGGTATCCATGTTAAACTGCAACATGGTACACCAGTAGGCTAGCTCTTATGGAACCAGCATTAGGCCTGCATTCACACCAGCAGCCACACACATACTGGCAAACAAGGATAAGTTCAGCACCGACCTGACAATTGACCCGTAATAGCATGTATGAGTGCCGCCCACTGGCGCTTGCCAATGTTAGCGAAAGGGCCTCAGGTTGTCAGCGATCAAGTGTAGTGCGATTTGCTATACCAACATGAGGGTCTTATGAGCAAGGCGTGTGCAGCTACGTGCGGAATCAATTTCATTGGGTTTGCTCATTGCCATGCACCGCCTACTTGTCGTAAACGCGTTCTCTGCGCCTTTCCAACTTATCCTTGTTTGCCAGTACATGTATGGATCCTATGAAAGTGCAATAATCTTGGATGTGATATCCAACCCTATTTGACAGGGGTCAACCAAGCTGAACCTGCACTTTAGGGAAGTAGCATGGAAGGTTCGTTCCATGATGGATTCTCCCATGATGCAATTGCAGTATCCATTATTTACTTCTGCAGCTTTTCAGTGTCTGAAATCCACAAAGGGGGCAGCTTGCATGCATGAGCCCAGTATGGTTTTTGAGTTTTGCCGAGAGAAGTCTGAAAGCCAATCAGTTTACGACATGATGATACAGCAATCATGTGAAGCTTAATTTTGCCAATCCTTGTCCAGTTTTTTACGTTGATATCCAGCAAGGTCTGTTATATATTTCTCAATATTTTTTATTGATCTAACAATGTATTATTCCCAATTTCTTGATTTCACAATCGCAGTTACACGACCACAGATTTCATGAAAACAGAACTTTGAGCTAATTAGTTTTGTATCAAGTTATTCATACTTTTTTTATGGAACCCTGCTTGCTTCGCATAATACAGAGAAGGTTCAAATGAAAGCTTTGTGATGTTTAAAAGTCTATTTGGTAAAAGGACAAGCACGTTTTAGAGGCCTTAAGATGCCACAACTTGTACAGGGTTGTGTCCCTTTGACATCAGGATTTTCTGTTAGTTTGTGAACTGAATGAAAGCTGAAGTTACAAGATAAACTGATTTAGTATTTAGAGACATTCAGCATCATCCAGCTCTGATGTTCAGTTTTCTTGGCTATGATTTGTGAAGCTTTTATATCCCCTTGCACATTTTTGTCAAATGCACAGCATTTGTCAAAATGGACTTAACGTGAAAATTGTCACTCACTCTTTATTAAGTATTACAAATTCTTCAACTTCTTTTGAGAAAAGTACCCATCAAAACTCATTTAACTCAATAAATTCCATACTATTTGACAAAATTCTGTCTAACTTTTGATTGCACGAATCCATGTATATTCAATGGCTGCATTTTCAGACCTGTAAACAGAAAATCCATGATTGCGAAATATCCGTGTAATTTATGCTGTACGTGCCAATTGTTGGTTAATACAAGTAACCTTTTCCAGGAAAACTTAATGCTCATCGTCTGGCCGAGACATAATATTACCCAGTCATTTCCAGGATCTGTTGTTGGAACACTTCCTCAGGGACATGCAGTGTTACAGAACTGTATGCCTTGGAACTATAAAGTTACTCCTAGAGTTGCACTGACTGTCAGGTATCAGACTCTCTTAGGGAAGGAATTTTACTACCTGTTTGTCTGTAGAGGCAACAGAAATGAGGATAAGGTGGATGTTTGGTGCGAGACAGTGTTACAGGGATTATGGGAAAGCTTCATGGCCTAGTGGTGAAAGTTTTTGTTTGTCACGTTGACACTGAAAAAGCTAGAATATTGCTACAAGCAGCATTATTTATGTTTTGCATGTTTTGGAATAAGTTTAAAGTGAGTGAGTATGGCTTTATGCTGCTTTTAGCAATATTCCAGAAATATGGCAGGAGACACCAGAAGTGGGCTTCACACATTGTACCCATGTGGGGAATCGAAGCCGGGTCTTCAGCATGGCGAGCAGACGCTTTAACCACAAGGCTACCCCACCGCCCCGGTATAAGTACAAGGTATGCATTTCAATGGTAATAGTGAGCTTTTTTACACAGATTGATGTGCTGTGAAATTACTGGTTTACTATTGAGAAGAGATGCATTTGCTTTGAGTCACAGAAATTTTGGCTAGAAATTTTGATGTTTTTTTTTTTTTTGCTAATGTGTTTGTAGTAAATTTAATAATGTGTAAGAGAGAATAACTGTCTCTGAACTCTGAATTACTGTTTATCTGTCACTCAGGAACTAGGAGATTAATCCCTCGAAAAATATAAACTGTAATTTTCTGTATAGCTCATTAGTTAATGTCATATTACATGACTGATTGTCATTGGTCCAGGATGAGATTGGTGCTTGTGCTAGCAGCCACTTAGGTCATTACCGAATCTTGATGTACAACCATCTTGACATCACAGCTACAGTTTAATGACAGCCAAGCTATGAGATATAGAAGGTTTGGACATCCAAAATGTCTTTGTAATGGCCAGACATTCGCTGTTTTCAGGGGTCATTGATCTGGAGACCATAGATTCAGACATGGTTGTAATATTGTTGTAAAAGTGCTGACAGCAGGAATCAAAATTGGGTCTTTTGGTGAGTAAAGAGATCCACATTGGAGTAAGATTACACATCTGAATCAGCTGTCCTGTACCAGAGCTTGTGTTGCCATTGGTCCTCTATCTGGCACCAATCAGACCCTGCAAAATTAGAATGGTTCTTTCTGGATTTTCTGCTTCCCATAACCAAATGACATGGTTTCATGGTTTGAAGAGAAAGCCACTGAAATGTTTTTGCATGACATTTGCCGAACTGATCTGATTCTGACATCCAGAATTAATGGATATTGAAGTTGTTTGTGCAGCAGTTCCAGAAACTATTGGCAGTGTTGGAAAATTAAGAGGGTCTTTGGGTGCTGGATGTTTGCAGCTGACGTATATAAATCTTTGAAACCCCTAAATCTTTACTTTTAACATTGGTTGAATGAAAAAATCTCTTGCTTCTTGAGCTTCAACACTGATCATTTTAATCCAGATTGTTTCTGAAGATTCAACCTTGATTATCTGGTGTATATTATCTCCTGACTAATGTGATTAATACTATGGACCACTGTAGCCTTGTATCAGGCATGTTGTCTCCATCCCAATCGCTCCAATCACTGCCTTAGCACAGAATTTCTTTCTCTCATTAGTGTGATTTGATTGGACTGCTGTTTTGAGTGTCAGGACGTTTGAAAGTTCCATAAAATGAAGCTAAGATGTCAAATTGGAAAAGGATATTTATTAAATTATGATGGAAATGTAATTCTGCGGATCATCAAGGATTGTGAAGACTTTGTTTGTGGTATTCACACAAGCTGACATTATGAGATCCGGTGTAGCAGGCCATTTCTTCCCTGATCTAAACTTTCCCCCAGGGAGAATCTGGGCTAGGCCAAACTTTCCCCGGGGAAGTTTTGTTCTAGGATATTCCTACCCCGGGAAAAGTTTGGACTAGGCTAATGTCTGTCTGTCTGTCTGTCTGTCTGTCTGTCTGTCTGTCTGTCTGTCTCTTCTCCCCCCCCCCCCCAAGTTTCCCTCCTGTTTAAACTAGGATATTTTGTTCTGTTTTTTTTATGAAAAGGGGGCACATTCCCTTGCTCTTATATCAAAAGGGGGTTGATTCTGGCCTAGCTAGGCTACTTCTTCCCCACCCTTGCTTTTATATCAAAAGAGGGAGAACAAGTTATTATAAACATCAAACCGACAGTAGTTTTGACTTGCACACCGAACAAGGCAGTTTTAGCCGAATATGGGAGATACCTTTTACATGTAAATTATATGACACGAGTTGTTTCGTTCTGTATACGTCTGCTTCGGCAACCAGACACACGTTTCTCACGTCGCTCGTATGATATGTTAAAATGTTTAGACGACAATGGAGATAATAACTGGTCTTCGGCAGTACGATCAATATTATTTCAACATGGCTTTGCTTATGTATGGATATATCAAAATGTTGGAAACTGGGAATTGTTTTTATATCTTTTCAAACAACGTTGTAAAGACATGTACTATCAAGAATGGACACAAGATATAAGAAACTCAAAATCATTACATATGTATTCTGCCTTTAAATCTAATATTGTTCCGGAATTGTACTTGATTGCACTCTCTTCGCAGAGTCTTAACAAAATTCAGATGCGACTCCACCAATTTGAAAAAAGTTTCGTATAGAAGATCTAAAGACAATGACATTAGTGTAGCTATGTGCGATTATTGTAAAAGTGTTCCAGAAGATGAGTATCATGTGTTAATGAAATGTCCTTTTTATGCAGCGGTAAGAACCCACTACATACCAAGTATCTCTATTATGAACCCAAATAAACAAAAATGTGTACATCTTATAAATACTAAGAACCATAATATAACACTCTGTGTAGCAATTTTTGTAAACAAAATCATGTCCATGTGCTCTGAAAAAGTTTAATCTAAGTTGTCATTTTGTACTATTGGCCTCATGGCCACATTTATGAAATAAACCTGTCTGTATGTCTGTCGGTAGTTTTGACTTAAATTTTGGTAATTTTATTTTGCCAATTAGTCCATTCTTGCTTCTGACTTGGGTGTAGTGATTTGAATGCATACATGTTTGAACGGCATATATCTCTAAATCCATCCTGCTCCTGTCACCATTCCTTAGATGAAGACACATTGCATTAGTTCTTCATCTGTTCAGATCATGTCACCATGAGGTGTAAACATTCAATTCCACATGTCATGGGTAAATAAGATGTAATATACACAGGTTGCTTGCTCTTTATCATGCTGTTTATTATGTAATGATTGTTGTAATGGAACATTATTCACTTTATCTTATCTTATCTTATCAATGTGTTCACTTGAATAGCTATGTCTTGTTTTCGTTTCTGACTTTTTCAAGACGAACATAACATGAAAACAAGGTTGGGAAGAAATAGCCTAGCTGGGCCAGAATCTCACCCTTTTGATATAAGAACAATGGTGGGAAAGAAGTAGCCTTTAAAGTTGATTCAAGGGTGGGGAAAGATTAAGCCTACGGGGGGGAAAGTTTGTCCTAGGCCAAAGTTTCCCTTGGGAAGGTTTGTCCGAGGCCAAAGTTTCACCTAGGAAGGGTTGTCCGAGGCCAAAGTTTCACCTGGGAAGGTTTGTCCGAGGCCAAAGTTGTCCCGGGGAAGGTTTGGCCAGGGGGAAAGTTTGGCCTGTTACACCGGGTTACTATTGGCCTCTAGCAGCCTTGGTTGTGGTAACAGAAGACCAGTGGGATCAGTTGGTCAGGCTCTCTCACTAGTCATGTCTTCCTTATCATAGATTCTCATGTCAGTGGGGGCGGTTTAGTAGCCGAGTGGTTAAAGCGTTCGCTCGTCACGCTGAAGGTCCGAGTTCGATTCCCCACATGGGTACAATGTGTGAAGCCCATTTCTGGTGTCCCCTGCCGTGATGTTGCTGAAATATTGCTAAAAGTGGCATAAAACCATACTCACTCACTTCTCATGTCAATGACAGGATTGGCTGATCCAGACTCAAACATTAGATACTGCCATTATATATCTGAAATAGTTTGTGTGGCTTTAACTAATGGATGCTATCTCTGTTTACATAGATAAGATTCCTATCAACCTAAAACCAACACACTATTTCTGTCAAACTTAAACTAACAAGATTCAAATGTGGCCTTAAGAGCCCTCATAACCTCTTAATTTCGATTTTGGTTTCTGTCAAACATGGATACAGGAGATATATTTCTTCCTTGATTAGCCCGTTGAGGTTTTGAAACTGATCGCCGATAATCTGACATATACTAGTGGTTTGTACTTGAACATTGTGGTACTAAAGGTCACGATGTAGGCAAAATGTCACCTAGCTTAATGACAACACATTGCCATCAGTATCTGTGATGAGGTGATACCATCAGTTCCATTATTGTACCGCAAGTATCAGTGATACACTCTTGTACCACAAGTGCTCATGAATCGACTTAGAAGGCTAAAAGTCTCTCACGTTCAAATTACAGCAAGTCGTTTGCAACAATGGTGGCTGGAAGTGACTGTCTATGGACTAGCCGATACTCGTAAACTGTCTTGGTCGTGGAATAAATAGCCTGGGCTGCATTAGAGCCTCATAAAGAGCTACAGGTACTGGGAAGAAAGTTCATTAAGACGTGAGATAAACCTCATGGTGTTAATTTAGTGGGCGTGCTCCTCTTCATTTCATTAGTGCTATTGCTGCCCATTGATCACACATAGGTATATTGACAGTGCACGGAGAGGCCACCCCAGACCATGCTGCTGCTAGTGCCGCTGCTAATCAACCATTGTTTCCCAGGGACTCCATTGATTGGAGGGAAAAAACATGGCTGAAAATAAAGACTTTTCCGTTGAATTTCTTCAGGGGATAGTGTTAGCTGTCTGACGTGACTGTTTTTTGGGCAAGTTTTGGAGTTGTGTATTGGGGAAGATGCATGTTTTTTTGTGTAGCCTTAGGGCTTGTGATTTGAACCTGACGTGGAGCCATTGTAGTAGTAGGTGGTTGTAGAATTAAGGATATCACTAGATTATGGTGTTTGCTTCTAATGTTGGAAATGGTAACTTATGATTGTGTAGACGACCTTTTAGGGGGTTTCATTTATTTCTTTTTGGCAGAAATTTGTTGAATTTATTTCTTAACTTTAGCCTTTGCGATGTAATCAGTGTTATGGAAAACCTAAACTTGAAGGTTCATGATGGATAAGGAATCAGCGTACCCCAAGTGATTACTGGGGAAGAAAGGACATCTGCATTCAGGTTAGGATGCAAATGTTATGTGCTTTCAGAGTTGTCACGAATAGCTGTAAAATTGTTGATGCATTGTTTAGCAACATTTACTCCCTCCCTGTTCCGATTTATGAGTGAGTGAGTGAGTTTAGTTTGACGCCGCTTTTAGCAATATTCCAGCAATATCATGGTGGGGGACACCAGAAATGGGCTTCACACAATGTGCCCTTGTGGGGAATTGAACCTGGGTCATCAGCGTGATCAGCAAACGCCTTAACCACTAGGCTACCCCACCACCCCTCCGATTTATGACTGACTGACTGACTGAGTATGGTTTTACGCTGCTTTTAGCCATATTCCAGCAACATCACAGCGGGGGACATCAGAAATGGGCTTCACACATTGTACCCATGTGGGGATTCGAACACGGCACTTCGGCGTGACGAGCCAATGCTGTAACCACTAGGCTACCCCACCGCCCCTCCGATTAATGAGGTTGTCAGGGTAGCCTTGTTGTTAAAGTGTTCACTTGTTACACTGAAGACCTGGGTTCGATTTCCCACATGGTACAATGTGAAATATACAACTTTATGGATGACAACTTCTTATTCATTGCCTTTGATCACTGGATTATCTGATCCAGACTCCATTATTTACAGACCGCCATATAGCTGTCATATTGCTGAGTGTGACGTAAAACAAAACTCAACCAATCAATCTGTTTTAAGAGCAGTTGACAGAAGAGAGTGATCAGTTTTAATCCCGTTTTGAATAGTGTTGTATTTATATCAGATGTCAGTTCGGCAGGAAGCAGGAGGTGACGAAAGATGTTTGATGTGTGAAACCCAGGGGTATGACTGAGTTGAATCAAGGATTCAGACCTATGATTACAGATCCTGGCATCCCTGAGAGAATTATTCAGGAAAACAATGTATTAAGTGGGTATATCTTGATATGATATGCACACTTTAACTGCCAACCAGTTGAAATGCTATCAGTAATATGCTGGCAGATTATCAATCTGAACAGCAACACAGCAGTTTGCTTGCATTTATAAAGAGTAGATTATATGTAATTTGTTGATCGTGTTGATATGGTCTAATAGAATTGTTAGTTGCAGTCAAGAGAGCCATTTGTAGCAAAAATAGTATTTTCGTCTGACAAAGGATATCTTGGAGAATCAAAGCCTTGGTGTTATATCACTCTAAGAGCACAACATGTGGTTAAGTATACATCTTATAGTTTCAAGATGAACCATGCTATCTGATTTGCATCTGACTGGAGGAGTGTGTATGTCGGTTGTGTATAGTTCTTGGAATTCGAGTATTAGTCTGTGACTACTTTGTCGGTACGTTTATGTACTTGTACCAAGAACAAAGATGATTTGGATTTTTATATTTTTTATACAAGTTTTGGTTTGTTTTTATGTTTAGTTGCATTTATTCTGCAAGTGCTTGTTATCCCCTGCCATGCATTTAGCGCGAAATGGGGGATATCATATAGTATTAGGCTCCATCTGTCTGTCCGTACATACGAATTGGAATATTTTTTAAGAACTGTTGACTAGATTCTTCTCATATTTGGTAAGTAGGTTCATCACAGTATAAGAAAGATCCCAATCAGGTTTGGTGACCTTGACCGTAATGTCAAGGTCACAAGGGGACTTTAACGTTTTACCCTTGTCAGCGAAATATTTCAAGAACCATTCACTGGATTTTCTTCATATTTGACACCCTGCTTCATCTAGGGAAGGTGCAGGGACCAGGTGATTTTGGTGACCTTCACATAATTGTCAAGGTCACAGCGACACTTTGAAGATTTCAGCATGTAAACCTGCATGTTAAGATTGTCAGCAAAATATATCAAGAACGGATTTTCTTCATAGACTTTCAAAACTTCTCTTGAATGTTTTTTGATAAGCAGTTTCTTTATTACTATTTTTGCATATTTCATACACCATGACATTCATGTCAAGGTCAAAGTGAGTCTTGAAAATATTTGTGTGTTTGAACAACTACAGAGCAAGATATCACGAGAGGTTGACTGGTCATGTTTTTGTTGACAATTAACTGCATCTTAAACTACGACCATCACTTTCATTACTTTTTGAGTTTGATTTGATAATTTGCCTTGGGGGATTATGTCACCTTAGTGACAACTGCTTGTTTCTGGAGTAGAAAGCCAAACTGTTGCACATTTCTTGATCAGACTTGCTATACAGATCAGTCAAGCTGTGAATTAGTACCTTTTGATGATTTGGGATTTTTGATCTTTTATATTTTGGTATGTTTCTATGGTGCTTAGTTGGACTTGTACTGAAAAGTTTGTTCCCAGACCAGGAAAGATCCCAAATCGACATTTTTGAATCAAACTTGCTGCACAAATCTGTCTAGTGGTGGTCTGATTCCTTTCGATGCCGAACAGCATCACCAATTTTCTTATCTCAACTGTAGATATCCAGGGGCGGTGGGGTAGCCTAGTGGTTAAAGCGTTGGCTCGTCACGACGAAGACCTGGGTTCGATTCCCCACATAGGTACAATGTGTGAAGCCCATTTCTGGTGTTCCCCGCCGTGATATTGCTTGAATATTGCTAAAAGCGGCATAAAACTAAAACTCACTCACTCACTAGATATCCAGTGGCAGTGCACCAAAAGTGGGGTATATGTAGCCAAACTCCCTCTCCGAATTACTTCAGACCCATGGAGACTGTCACTATAAATGTAAAGTGAACAAACATTTAATATGAAGAGAGATATGTATGAATTTCTAATTTATCTGAAAAATGTAACTTTTTGAAAGCTGATGTTAACATGATCTTTTAGAAATATTTTATGCAATGATTTATACTTTTAATGTTGAGATGAAAAATAATTTACTTGAATCCATGTTTTCATCGACTACAAGATTCAAGTCTGAGCATAGATCATCAGGCAACCACATGAAATAGATTGGAATTTTTTTCCACTTTGGACCGAATATTGCTCTTTATTTTGAACTTCAAAATGCCAAAGACTCATTCCAGTATGGTCTCTCGTGAGACACAGCTGATAGTCTTGTCACATATAACCAATTAATGACACACAACCACAACACTCGACTTCTGTAGACGGCAGTAGATGGTTTCATGCAGACATGACATAAAACCCTTCATTGTTTCTAGTCATCCTTGTAATTCATAAATACAATATTATGGCTTAATTGGTTTGATTTAGCAGAAAACATTTTAAAGGAGATCTGATGAAAATAAACAACATATTCTCTGACTACCTTATCTGGTATATGAAAAATCAATAGCTCTGTTTGAATAAATATATGGGATTAATGGCGAAGACAAAAAAGCAGTGTGAGACCTGATTTTATACAGATATCTGTATACCATCGGAATCGATTTCATGCTTGCTTGCAATAAATTACCAAACACGTATTGATGTTCCTACAGGTTCTATGGTTGAAACTGAAGAGGACTAGCTTGCTGTCTATTGCTTAAATGGTTGTATTCCAATAAATTGAGTTTCTGGAAGATGTGATGTGATATACTTTGGAATACATTGTGATACCCTGAGAACTCATTTTATGGACATAGGTGAACAGTTTTGCAGAACATTAAGTCACATTTGATGTCTTTGTACTCCGTTGGATGCAAGGATTGAGATAAATTCCTTCTTGATTGTAGAAGTGGTTATCCACTAAGGACTGTCAGTAGTCATTTCTAAACTGTACTGGAGCGATGGGTTAGCCATGTGGTTTAAGTGTTTGCTCATCTTGCTGAAGCCCGGTTTTGATTCCCCACATGGGTACAATGTGTGAAGCACTGCTAAAAGCCGTGTAGAACCTTACTCACTCACTCACTCTGTACTTATCTCTGACCTGCTGACTCATGCTAAATCGATTTAAATTAATGTATGTTTTTGTAATGTCTACTGACCTACCTATTGTCTATTGAGTACTGACCTACATTTGGTCTCAGTATGGAGATTTTTAGTGGTTTAAGGTGCCTCGAATTGTTTTGCGAGTATTTCACAACTTTCCATAAACTTGAGATTTCCATTTCCAGTAGGCAAACATGGACTTCACTTACTACACCTTTAAGCAGGAAGTGTCAGCTTGACCCTGTCGGTAATGGCTGTCATCTGAGGCACAGCACTTTGCTGTGCAGAGTTGCAAAGTGGCATCCTTTGGGAACCACAGAAACCTATGTATATTGGTGCTATTCCCAGTTTGCCCTGATTATGTATCAAGGTCTGTCAGCACTACATATCTATGGCGCTTGTGGGTTTCACCAAAGTGATGACTCGTGAAGATCCGGGTTAGAATTGGTCTTCAGTAACCCATGCTTGTTGTAAGAGGCGACTAACGGGATTTGGTGGTCAGATCGCGTTGATTGATACTCATGCTGTTGATCACTGGATTGTCTGACTTGACTCGATTATTTGTAGACCGCCGCCATATAGCTGGAATATTGCTGAGTGCGGGGTAAAACAATCAATCAATCACCGAAGTGATACTCATCTGAGATCTGTTTCATTTTGGGCTTACCTCCCATTGTACAGGAATATTGTTCATAAACTCAACTCACTCCCTCAAACACTCTTGACCTTGTGGGAATGTTAGATCAGTGGACCCCAGTGAATCCATCTGCAAACAGAGCTTTATATCAGTTATTTGTGTTTATAAACAGAATACATTGCCACAATCCTGCTTGACCTGTTTGTGTACATGATTCAAGTTATTTTTACTTGTTTGTTTGTTGTGAATGAACTGCATATTCGCATATTCGTTTCCTGAGTTGTCACCAACTGCTGGTTAAGAAGTCCTAGTAAGACCTGGATTATAGTATTCTTCTTTTTTCTTTTGTATATACTCACATAACTTTTATTGTTTCTCTCTCTTCGTTACAAAGTGACTTGGTCAGGAAAGGCTCATCCCGGAGGATGAGGAACGAGGACTACTGAGGTTTGGTGGTTCTGCTGGCTTAAGCCTTTGAACCCCATGCCACTGTGCTGGTGTAGAGGGTATGGTTTTAAAGTATCCGAGCCTTGCCTGACCTTGATTTATTCAAAAGCAACGATAGCATCGACACCATCACGAAATCACCACAATGGATTATATTCTTGCTTTCAGTTTGTCAACACCATATCCTTAGTGATGGGTTTCATTGAAGGTGGTGGTACAGGGCCTTTTCTACTGCAGGTATCCATTTTTGACCAGACAATCCAGTGATTAATATTGTGAGTAATGATGCATGCCATTTTTGTGCAATGACGTGCAGTCAGCCAAGTCACTTAGGTCAATCCATTTAGTCACATGTTAGTAGGTTTCTGAGGATGTGTTTTAACTTGGAATTTCACGCGGAGGGATGGCAGAGACAGACATCTTGATTTGAGTGAAATACATGAAATGAGGAAAAATAATGTTAACCAAATCACACCCTCACATAATCCTGTTGTAAATATGTAATATTTTGCAAATAGTGAAATCATTCATCCAGTTGAGCACAGATCTGGAGGAAAGCTTGTTGATTTCTTTGGGTAAAATAGGCCAAGTGGTTTTGTAAAAGAACACCATGAATCTTTGCAAATTTCTTGTAAGGATAAACATTACAAACTTTGGTTAGTTTACAGTTTGTGATGTTGAGCTCATGTCCAACAACTTCATTGATGGCTTCTGGCGGACATGTCTGTGATTGAGATGTGGTAGTCTTCTGGTTGTCATGACAACGTGTCCCCCATGAAAAGTTAAAAGCTACATACTGAAATGATATTTCGGAAGTTGATCTTTGTCCAGAATCCCAGGAGATGATGCCACAGAAACAAAACTGGAGTGGCAGGTCAGATTTTCTGAAAGGTAATTTTCACCAAAGATTGAATCAGAACATGCAAGCTCTAAGCGTTATCGTTCCCTGTTTTTTCCCCCGCACACATTGTCTTGATTTTCCTTCTTGTCATGAAAGAAGAACCTGTCATTTCTTCGGATTCTCTGATCAATCAAAAAAGTATAAGTATTGGCCACTTTTTTGTTCACATCTCGTGCACAAGCCATATCAGCGGCCATTTTCCACAGAGAAAACCCCATGGTATCTATTACTTGTGTTTGGTGTTTATTTGAGACATCTGATAAAAACGCAAAGTAGATAAATCTTTGAATTTTTTCCAGCTGGTTCCCTTCTTGCTTCCATGTTACGAGAATGTAGAGTTTGGTGTGACAGTGACGTAAATATCTGTGTGTGTTATGGAGACAAATAGCTCTGTCATTCGCCAAATCTTCACGACTCAGCAGTTTGTTGACCTCCACCTTCCTAAAGTAGTCAGCAGCGCGCCTGAAAGGTTTTCGCCCTCTTGCAGAAATATTCCAGAAGGTTGTTGATAATTACTCATCCTCTGGGGACTAATGAATATTCAGTTGTTTCTTGCTTAATCAATACATGTAGATCCACCTGCCAAGTGTTAGAAACTCTAATGCACTATGATGAACGTTTATGGAAAATGATACCATGTTTGAAATCATCCAGCTCATATTTCACGGATGCCTGGTGCCCCACAAATGGTAAATGGACCATTCTTGTCACAAGAGAGAACGTGCTATGGGACCGTTCATAATTTATGGCCAGGAAGGGTGATGTTGATTTTTATGGAGAAGCATGTACAATGTGAATGACCCCCCCTAAAATTTATGTACAAAGTAAGTGACACCCCCCCTGCATGTCATGTACAAAATCAATGACCCCCTCCCAATATTTTTTAAGCATTAAATATTTGTATGTACAAAATTGATGTCCCCCCCTAAACGTGTACAAAATTGATGACCCCCCACCTCCCCAGAACAAAATGGGTGACCCTGGGGATCCCTTAAAATCATCTCTCTCTCTCTCTCACTCACTCACTCACTCACTCACTCACTCACTCACTCACTCACTCACACAACAACAAAAAATCATCACACACACACACGTAAACACACACACATGTAAACTGTTCTCTTCCTTTGAGTGCCTTTTCAGGACCTTCATCTTTGGACTCATAAGTAACAGGATAACCTTTCAAGGAACTTAACTCTCATGTAATTTGCTGTTGGAGGTATGTGAAATTAATGCTTCACTCTTGATTAGTGTCATATCATCTTTCTCAGAATCCATCATAATTTTAAGTATTTAGTTGACTACTAATTTTATGGTCAAACTACTAATTTTTATCCTTGAAACTACTATTTGCAACACTTTGGGATTGGCATCTCTGCCAGTGTAAAGCTGTTTCTCAAGTCACAACTGCTATACTGTTCAACAGAAGTTAAAGATCACGTGAAGTGTTTGTCTGTAGTTTATGTCATGGCTAGTGGGTATCACAACACACAGCATTCTAGTTGTTGGTGTTCTTTATCTTGCTAAGCATAGTATGATGTTAATGCTCCTGTATTGAGAATATTGGACATATTCTGAAACCACATGGGCCCAGGAATGAAGGTGTCATGTGTCCTAGTGTTGTGTGTATCCTAGTGTTGTGTGTACTGTGGTGCTGTGTGTATCATTGTGCTCTGTGTATCCTAGTGTTGTGTGTAGTGTGGTGCTTTGTGTATCCTAGTGTTGTGTGTACTGTGGTGCTGTGTGTATCATGGTGCCGTGTGTATCCGAGTGTTGTGTGTACTGTGGTGCTCTGTGTATCGTGGTGCCGTGTGTATCCTAGTGTTGTGTGTGTACTGTGGTGCTGTGTGTATCATGGTGCTGTGTGTATCCTAGTGTTGTGTGTACTGTGGTGCTGTGTGTATCATGGTGCTGTGTGTATCCTAGTGTTGTGTGTACTGTGGTGCTGTGTGTATCGTGGTGCCGTGTGTATCCTAGTGTGTGTGTGTACTGTGGTGCTGTGTGTATCATGGTGCTGTGTGTATCCTAGTGTTGTGTGTACTGTGGTGCTGTGTGTATCGTGGTGCCGTGTGTATCCTAGTGTTGTGTGTGTACTGTGGTGCTGTGTGTATCCTAGTGTTGTGTGTACTGTGGTGCTGTGTGTATCCTGGTGTTGTGTGTGCTGTGGTGCTGTGTGTACCCTTGTGTTGTGTGTACTGTGGTGCTGTGTGTATCCTAGTGTTGTGTGTATACTGTGATGTGTGTATCCTAGTGTTGTGCATACTGTGGTGTTGTGTGTATCCTAGTGTTGTGTGTACTGTGGTGCTCTGTGTCATTGTGTGTGTATCCTGGTGCAGTTTTTTGTCATTGTGGTGTGTGTATCCTGGGGCAGTGGGTTAGCCTAATGGTTAAACCGTCTGCTCATCATGCTGAAGATCTTGGTTCTATTCCCCACATGGGTACAATGTGTCAAGCCCATTTCTGGGTTCCCCCGCTGTGATATTGCTTGAATATTCTGCTGGAATACTGTGTGTACCCTATTGCTGTGTGTGTCATTGTGTGTGTACCCTATTGCTGTGTGTGTCATTGTTCTGCGTGTAACCTTAGTGTGGTGTGTATTCAGTGCTGTTTATACTGCTCCAGATCAGTCGTGACATGCAAGATGCATCTTCCTTCAAGAACCATGCCCTTCAACACAAGGAAAAGTGAATAACTTGAACAAAGGAAATGAACATGATTTGGATGGAGTGAGTGATTGTATTGCCTCTTTGTGAGTTCCCTGCTTATACCAACATTGCCATCATTCAATACAAAATCAATACATGATATTGATTATGCTGTCCAATCATGGCACTTGTTGGACCTACTGTTACACTGGTCATACACAGATGACACAGGAAAGTTGAAAAGAGGTTGATTTTCTAGTGTGAAGTTGTTAATTGCTACAAATTGAATCTGTCAATAGTAGGCAGGTGCCACAACGGATCAGCTGAGGCCGTTGCCATGGCAATAAGATCTTATACTGGGTTGATTCAGAGGATAGGTCCATTGATTTTGGGAGCTCAGGAAGTTGGAGTGACCGTTTTTGACTGGCGCTCTGTTTGCAGTGCTATAACATGGCATATATAGGGTTCCCTTGGCGCTTTATGTCTTTGTAAACCTCTGCCTCTACTCCCACTGAGAGCTGTTCACACATGGGATGTTTGCATAGAACGCCGGCATAGAATAACTAAATAACACACTCGAACAGGGCTGGTCAATTCGCTTGGATCTCTTCGAGAGAATTGAATTCAGATCCTTGATTTATTCTAACTATAATGGAGGAAATCCTTTTAAGCAGCTTCTTCATGTTTTTGACAGATAAAACTTTTGCTTTTAGTTTGATTTTAAAGATTTTGTCGCATTTGTGAATGGTTGATAGCCGGTGTCAGATTGTGCCTGGGGCGTGGATATCAAGTTATGTAGATCGGAAATAGCCATAGAGTTGATAATTATTGTTTCATGAAATATTGCTTTTTTCTTGTTGGGGTTGTTGGCTAAACTAGTTCCCTAATTTGAATAGAAGAAATTAGATTGAAACAGAGATAGAAAAAATCTAAATTCATCTCATTCAACTTCCATGAAAATTCAGGCAAAAAAGCTAATGCAATATCACTACAAGGCCACTCCAGGATCCACATTTGTCAATGTTTGGTAAAAAACAATGATTGAAAGTAAAATTGTCCATTGACAAGAGGAATTTGAGAAGAAGAACACAGGATTTGGCCTCTTTATCAATGATTGATCAGAAAGCCTGGACTGCTAGACAGCCATATGACCGAGGAGACTGGACGAATGGTTCTCCCCTTCTCACCGTCAGCGCGCCATGCTTGATGCAGTTGTTGCGATTACTGGACTAAGTCAAGTTAATATTTATGAAAAAAAAGATTGGCAGAGGTTGAAACCATAAGCAGTTGGACTAAGAAAGTGTGTTACATCCGTCCCCTATCTTTGCTTTCTCATCAGTAATGATAGATCCGCAGCCGTCCGCTTCCTGACGTCTATTTGATCATGAATCCAGTCATAGGCCAGTCATTTCTCTCTCTACCCCATCATCGCTGCCTTTGGCTGCCTATTGATTTTATATTGCGATCTATTCACTCGTGCCTCATGGGATAGAATCGGTGTGATTGAATAGGTGGGAGCAATGGTTTTCAATGTGACGGGCCTTCTTTAGGGCTTGATTAACACTGGCTATTTTCAACTGGTATTCAACTCCCTTGCTTTTAGGACCTGCTTGCATTTTTACTTTTCTACTAATTTCTGTTTCAGAGGTCGTGTTGTGAAGGTTTTGTTGGGTACAACATTCCAAGAATTCTGTAATTTCTTGAATACCCTCGCTGATATGTCTTCTTGAAGAACAGAATTTGTTGGAATCATTGGAATTCCTCTTTGGCTGTGTGATGTTATCCTTGGTTTAAAACTATTAAATTAGCATATGGCATGGGTGGCACATTTTGTTTGTTAACAACAAATATTAAGACATTTTTATTAAAACTGTCAAAACCCCACTTCTATATGACATTTCCCAATGTGGTGTCACTGAACGTCGTCATTGGTTTCAAGACTTTAAATTTATGTGCAGAATTTGGATGCCCTTTGAATGCCCTTTGGTTATCAAGTTGTCTGTATGTTTGATAATAATCTCCTTTATATTCCAATGAATTTAATGAAACCTGTTTGCTGTAATCAATATTGGCCTGGCCGTAAAATGGGATTGTGTGAATATTTGATGGTCTAACTGGACTGCAGGTTGTGACTTTTGACCTTGTGCAGAAGGCCATAACAGTCTCTAGGGTTTCATTTGGTTTGGTTTGGCCCTTGTTGGAGTTAGGTTTGAGTCATCCGAGATTTGTATGACAAAGATTGGAATTAATAGATTAGCATAAAGATCTGGAAAGGACTATTAGCATTCCTTCATGTTGTTATCGATATGAATTCTAAATAATTCATGGGAAATTGCAGATAACTGATTTAATATCTTCAGACTAATTGTATCAAATAAAAGTCCATATCAATTTGTATGAAGATTTGAATTGCTGTTTGGATTTTGAGTTTGATGGCAGTGGTTATGGCAGTGTTCGTCTTTAGTTTTACAAGAGGATCTCTTGAAACTTAAAACTTATGTCAGATAATTAGAAAAATGTTTTTAATAAAATGCCTTCATTATCCAACTTGTAATATAATAAATTGTGTAATGTTGAATATTGACCATAAATAGTATTTTCTTTATTCTGACCTTCTTCCCGCTTTCACTTGCTCTTCAGCAACCCATGCTTGTTGTAAAAGGCAACTAATGGGATTGGGTGGTCAGGCTCACTGACTTGGTTGACACGTCATCATTTCCCAATTGCGTAGATCAATGCTAGTGTTGTTGATCTCTGGATTGTCTGGTCCAGACTCGATTATTTACAGACTGCCACCATATAGCTGAATTATTGCTGAGTGCGGTGTAAAACTAAACTAACTCACTCACTTACTCAATATTTAAAGAACATATAACTCAGTTTGTTTGCCATTTTGTGGAAGAAACAACTAGCAAAAATATCCTAAGAACCACTGACACCATGTGATGCCATTGGGTCCTCCTTAGACTAACAACTAGTCTCTGAAATGAACATATTTTACTGAAAAAAAGTTCATAGTAAAAAAAAATTAAATATAATGAAAAAGTACCCTGAGACTTCTTCATTTTCAGAAGCTGAGGAAATCTAGACTTGCCACATTTTCTAGACTTGCGTGGGCTTTCTTGGATATATTTACTTCAGGGTCTGTACGACAGACTAGGTCCTCCTTTATTTGTAGGGGATGCTGTCAGACACATAAAACATTTCCTGTTGGGTGAACCTCATTTGTTGTATGGACAGTGAGTCGGTCTTCAGCCAAGGGTTAACATCCAACATGGCTGATATCATGGTGCTCAACTGGTGGTTTGTCTGCTAAGTCTGCTTAGTCTGCAGAGACAAAAGAATGCAGGAGGTATTACATGGAACATATCCTTCATTTATTTCAAAGCACACTAGGCTTGTACGTTCTTCAGATCGTCAGCATTTCGTGACTGCACCTTGATTAATTAACTTGGCTGAGGTGTAAAGATCTTGTATTGATGTAACTCTTGTATGTGTGTCGGGAGTTGGTCGCGATTTTGTCTGTGATTGTTTGTGCGATTTCAGAACAATATTAAATAGTTCCTGATGGTTTGTGAACATTCTAGAAATTTTGCTTCAGAGAACCAGTTCACCATTATTTGAAAATTTACATTTCATAGACTGACTGAGTTTGTATTTATGCCGCTTTTAGCAATATTCCAGCAACATCGCGGCGGACATGTCATAGATGAACATGTTGAATGTTGATGTTTTTTATAACCTCAGGTCAAAGATCAATAGTTAAACAATGTGAATGCAGACTTGATGTACAGAACAATTTTCTCAGACGTCCATTATAGATATTTAATCACTGCTGTAGTACAAGGTAGCCAATATCAAATAATAAGTCTTATTTAGCCTGCATAATCTGTAGCTTAGTGGTTAAAGCGTTCGCTCGCCATGCCGAAGGACAGGGTTCGATAGTTTAGTAATTGAGTTCCGTTTATAAATGTGCATCGCAAAATACAGGATGTTTGGGTGCAGACGTGCAGCTTCATTGAGTTTATTTTAACTGTTTACTTGATCAGGGTTTCAAGTTTCAAGAGTTATT
Organism: Haliotis rubra; assembly: GCF_003918875.1. Taxonomy (NCBI): domain Eukaryota; kingdom Metazoa; phylum Mollusca; class Gastropoda; order Lepetellida; family Haliotidae; genus Haliotis; species Haliotis rubra. The sequence goes on along the minus strand of NW_025766002.1, from coordinate 2,107,683 downwards.
CAAAGGTTATTCAAGAAACTACTTCAGCTTGTTTTTATTTCATATAAACTATTCATACACATGAGACAATTCAAGGAGAAAACACTATTGCAATAGTTGGTCACAATAGACTATCGCTATCGCAATAGTATGTTGCAATAGATTATCGCTATCGCAATAGTATGTTCCAATAGACTATTGCTATCGCAATAGTTGTTTCCCCCTCAATTTGTCACCCCTACTTTTTACTCTTTTCAGGATTTGGTAATTATCACCCTGGTGATATTTGAACTAAGTTATTTAGTATCTAGCATGTACGTAATTACGATTCTTCTTTGTGAGGTGTTACATGTGTAAGAGCATTTTCCCACTATGTGAGTGAGTATGGTTTTACGCCGCTTTTAGCAATATTCCAGCAATGTCACGGCGGGGGACACCAGAAATGGGCTTCTCACATTGTACCCATGTGGGGATTCAAACCCGGGTCTTCGGCGTGACGAGCAATTGCTTTAACCACTAGGCTACCCCAGTAGTATAATGAAGCATATGATGGCAAAAAGTTAGGTCAAGGCTTCTAAACAGAAGTTCAAGAAACTTTCTTGAGTTGTCTTGTGAACTTAACAGGGTGTATCATATGTTTCCCAAACCAAAGTTGGTGACATTAAGCCGTGTTGGCGTATGGCTTTATTATTAAAGTAGTTGGAGTTAGTTGACTTTCTAGTTTAGAGTATAACCTGTATTTTCCCATTTGTGAAGTGATGTCATTGAATAAGGGCCATTAACTTTCTCATTGAGGTTAAAGGTGAGGTGAGGTGAAATGAAATGGGGTTTAACGTCATGCTTCAGAAAATTTCGCTCATATGACGACGTGCATGCGTGTGTATGTGTGGCTGCTCGTACTAGCCCAGACAGAAGCTGGTTTTATAGTGCTAGCTCACTGAGATACCATGCCGCAGTTAAGCATGAATACCCCACTCAGACACATTATACTGATTCTGAGCTGACCAGTCCTTGTTGTACCCATTAATGCCAAGCGCCATGCAGGGACCAACAAGTACCATATTTTTATGTCTTTTTGATCGAATGCGGGACCCTCCGCTCTCCCGAGGTTAAAGGCATATCCTCCGAACATCCAACAATACCTGACCTTATGCATTATCAATAATAGAAAGTTCTTCATAATATCTGACCATTATGCATGATAAATAAATGGAAACTTCTTCCTAATACCTGACCATTATGCATTATAAATAAATGGAAACTTCTTCATAATACCTGACCATTATGCATTATAAATAAATGGAAACTTCTTCCTAATACCTGACCATTATGCATTATAAATAAATGGAAACTTCTTCATAATACCTGACCATTATGCATTATCAATAAATAGAAAGTTCTTCATAATTCCTGACCATTAAGCGTGATAAATAAATGGAAAGTTTTTCATAATACTTGACCATTATGCATTATAAATAAATGGAAACTTCTTCCTAATACCTGACCATTATGCGTGATAAATATATAGAAACTTCTTCATAATACCTGACCATTATGCATTATAAATAAATGGAAAGTTCTTCATAATACCTGACCATTATGCGTGATAAATAAATGGAAAGTTCTCCATAATACCTGACCATTATGCGTGATAAATAAATGGAAAGTTCTTCATAATACCTGACCATTATGCATTAAATAAATAGAAAGTTCTTCATAATACCTGACCATTATGCACTATCAATAAATAGAAATTTCTTCATAATACCTGACAATTATTCATTATCAATAAATAGAAAGTTCTTCATAATACCTGACCATTAAGCCTGATAAATAAATCAAAAGTTCTTCATAATACCTGACCATTATGCACTATCAATAAATAGAAAGTTCTTCATAATACCTGACAATTATTCATTATCAATAAATAGAAAGTTCTGCATAATACCTGACCATTATGTGTGATAAGTAAATAGAAAGTTCTTCATAATACCTGACCATTATGCGTGGTAAATAAATCACAAGTTCTTCATAATACCTGACCATTATGCATGGTAAATAAATCAAAAGTTCTTGAAAATGTGCAATGAAAAGCAATGCTCCGATATATCAAAGTCATTAAAATAAAAACTTTATGCTGTTTGAAGTTCTGTTAAAAAAAGGTAAATGTTTGGTGATGTTTTACTGTTGGAAACTGTCACAGTATGGTATCTGTGGAAAGAGCACACCTTGGGCAATATAATCTCAATACAAAGAAAGAAAGGACAGAGTGAACATTAAACAAAGAGTAAAAGTCTACATGCACATATTAAAACTTGTTTATAACATTTCCCAAAGTACCAAAGACATTTTTGTATCCTTAGGATATTACTTCTGATTGCACTTAAACCTAGCCGGAGATAATTATTTACAGACTGTTGTCATATAATTGGAATATTGCCAAGTGTGGTGTAAAACAACATAAGCAAAAGTAGTCATTTTACCCTCTTCGGATTCGTCTTGGTACTTCCAATATGACCCAACCCTTCAGTAACCCATGCTTGTCGTAAGAGGCGACTAAAGGGATCTGGTGGCCAGGCTCGCTGACTTGGTTGACACATGTCATCGGTTCCCAACTGCGCAGATCGATGCTCATGCTGTTGATCTCTGGATTGTCTGGTCCAGACTCGATTATTTACAGGCCACCTCCATATAGCTGGAATATTGAGGAGTGCAGCGTAAAACAAAACTCACTCACTCACTCCAATATGACCCAAGTTTAAACAATATACCCCCCAGCCATATTAGGGATATGGGCCTCCAGGTATAATCTTTATGTAGTGCATTGAGCATGTGTTAGTACAGAATGCCATGTAAAATGGAAGGGATGTCAGGATATCTTTTACATGAAACTAGCATGAAGAATTGTTCTTCAGGTAGGTTACAAGTTTCATTACAGACAAAACAGATCGGGTCTTTAGGGTCGGTGATTTGCTGTATGTTATATTTTTGTACTCCAAGGGGAGTAGCCTAGTGGTTCAGCGTTCGCTGGTCACACCAAAGACTTGGGTTCGATTCCCCACATTGGTACAATGTGTGAAGCCTAGTTTTGGTGTCCTCCAGACTCACTCACTCACTTTGTATTCCAAAGGTCTATATCATCGATCATAATATTGATTACTGGTTTATCTGGTTCAAATTATTATTTGCAGTCCGCTATCGTATTGCTGGAATATTGCAGATTGTTGCTTTTAACAACGAACAAACAAACACACCACAGATCTGGACTCCCCGTGGTTTCCAACTTTCCTTCTGTAGCTCATTTCCAGCTCCTGCTCTGTCCCTGCCCAGCCAAATATCATATATTGATCTGATGTTATGCCGTATTCCCTCGTGTTTTGAGAAGAAGAAAAGAGTCTATGGTTGCATGTCATCCATCATAAGCCATTTCTCTGCTGCTGGAGGTTCAGATAGCAGCCTGCAGTGATCGAGTTCTTTCGATTTTTGTTTGTGAGTTTACAGCAGCATTTGGTTTTGTCCTATTGTCCCGAACGGAATACTGGTGGTTTCAGGTATCAATTACAGATATTTTCAAGGTTCCATGGCTTTGTCACTCTCAAAATATGATTTGACACAATTCATCAAAGCATTGTATGCACCATATTCTTTGGTTTCACTTTTAAATATCTTCTGTGATTCCAACCTTCCAACTTTAGCTGACATGCCATTATGTAACTAGAATGCTGTTCACTCACTCACTCACTCACTCACTCACTCACTCACTCACTCACTCACTCACTCACTCACTATAAAGTCCAGATTTGAACTGGTCTTCAACCCATGATAGTCGGAAGAGGCAACTAACAAGATAGGGTGGTCAGCTCACCGATTTGGTTGCTACATGTTATCGTATCTCAATTGCTTAGATTGATGCTGATGATGTCAATCACTGGTTTATCTGGTCGACACCTGATTACTAACTGACCACATCATATGGCTTGAATATTGCGATGTGAAGCATTAAACAACATCTGCCCACCCGCTCGCTCACTCACTCACTCATTGGCTTTGATTTAGTTTGTTGTTTCTCATAGCTCTCAGTATTTATTCCAGACTCGGTAATTAATCAAGTCTGGACCAGACAATCCAGTGACTGCATCAGCCATCTCATATGATGGCCTGCATCAGCCGTGAGCCTGACCTGGCCTTCCATGACAAGCATGTGTTGCGGTAGACCAGTTCTAACCCAGGCTTTTAGTTGGATTGATTTCAAAATATATTCAGTAGCTCAGCTTGATAACTGCTAGGACTGAGTTACCTTACTGCATGTCTAGTGCTGTTCTGATTGCAGAAAACTTGCAAAACAAACCTAATCAATGACTCATACGGTTTGAGTGAGCGAGTTAGTTTAGTTTTACACTGCTTTTAGCAATATTCCAGCAATATCATGGCGGGGGTCACCAGAAATGGGCTTCACTTATTATACGCATGAGGGGAATCGAACCCGGATCTTCGGCTTTGACGTGCGAACGGTTTAACTATCCCACGCCATGCATTTTGAACACAAACTGGCAGACAGCAGCATTGTTTAAGCGTATTTAAGCGTTGCGACTCGGTAGACTGCCAGGTGTACCCCAATGACAATTTCCACAGTATGAGTCACTGGGTTGTCTGGTACAGACTATATTAGTGAGGTGAGGTGAGGTGAAGTGAAATTGGGTTTAACGTGAAATTGGAGAATACGTTTCCACTCATATGAGAATATTTTGCATGCGTTTATGTGTATGTGCGGCTGCTTGTACTAGCCCAGACAGAAGCTGGTTTTATAGTGCTGAGCCACTGAGATACCATGGCGCAGTGAAGCATGAATACCCCACTCAGACACAGTATACTGACTCCGAGCCAACCAGTCCTTGTTGTACCCATTAATGCCGAGCGCCAGGCAGGGACCAACAAGTACCATATTTTAACGTCTTTTGGTATGATGCGGTCAGGGATCGAACCCGCGACCTTCCGCTCTCCGGGCGGACGACTATATTAGTTGCATGGTGATCTCATATAGCTGGCATACTGCTGTGTTGAGTCAAAGAAAAACAGACAAATGATGACATGTCACAGATGACATGTGAAGTTCATGCCACAATCTTGCATCACTAACTACATTCACTGAAGTATTGCTATATCTATCAACACATGAAGTAAGCATATCATGACAGTCTAATTTTCCAGTTCTGTTGGAGCTCAACACACTTTCAATAACTGATAAATAGTTGTGTGGTGTTTGTGTCAAGCTGTTTTGATTCATCTTGAGGTATGTCAGCTGTAGGCAAAGAAAATCACAATAGTCTTAAGTTTTTTAAGGGTTTTGATATTGCTCGGATATTCAAAGGAAATATTGAGTCTCTTTGAGTTGAATCCAAGACAAGCAGATCCTGAAACATCTAAGGGACGGAACTCAGCACAGCAAGTTGTGTTACCCTAAACCACAAGGCTACCTGTGTCCTTTATTGAGTGAGTGAGTGAGTTGAGTTTTACGTCTCACTCAGCAATATTCCAGCTATACAGCAGCTGTCCGTAAGTCATTGAGTCTGTAGCAGACAATCCAGTGATCAATAGTATAAGCTTTATTGAGTGTGAGAGGCTGTATATGCACATATGGATATGGGAGCATATATTATCAAATATGCTCATACTTCAAATGACAAGTATTTTTTATCTTGAGGTTTTTTTATGAGATGATTTTTGGCTGTGTGGTTTTATTATGTTGTTTCTCGTCGTAATGTGGTACAGAATTGATTTACTGATGATTTATTGCCCCATAATCTGAGATCATAATTTGAAATAATTTGAAATGGTAATGAATAAAGCATAGAAATTGTGGACCAGAAGGTAATGAATCTGGTTAATAAGGGTAATTTGGCTCGTGTGGGCTAGGTTGACATTTCTGTACTTTGGAATTGGTACAAGGACTTGAAATTACTGTAAGTAGAGAGACATTCATGTCGACATGACACAGATTGATCAAACCGTTAATCGTAAGGTCTTGTTCCTGTGTCCAAGTCAAATGCAGATTCTGACAGTGATGAAATATTTTTATCTCAATTTGAAATGAAGTGAAAACAGGGCACAGGTACCCAGTGACAAAAGGTGCACACGTTATGGTAGTGGGTTGTCTCCCTTACGTATGCACAGATCATAGGTGGCCCAATTGTCTGTGCACCTCTGTGAAGAGATTTGTTCAGAATCCTATGAGTATGGGTTTGAATCCTTATTCACCCTGATTGTTTTTAGGTTTCTCGGCACCTTACCCTTGCTAGTCAGTATCATGTTTTTATTATCCCCTGCCATACGTTTAGAGCGATGCGGGGGATATATTATTAGGCTCCGTCTGTACGAATTGGAATGTCTTATGAACTGTTGACTAGATTCTTTTCATATTTGGTATCTAGGTTCATCACAGTATGCGAAAGGTCCCAGTCAGGTTTGGTAACCTTGACCTTCATTTCAAGGTCACAAGGTAACTTTAACCATTCACCCTTGTCAGTGAGATATCTCAAGAACCGGTCACTGGATTTTCTTCATATTCAACACCACGCTTCATCTAAAGAAGATACAGGGCCCAGTCGATTTTGGTGACCTTCACTTAATGTTCAAGGTCACAGCGACACTTTGAAGATTTCAGTTTGTTAATGTACATGTTCACCTTGTTAGCGAGACATGTCAGCGAGACATGACATGTCAGCGATTCACTGTATTTTCTTCATATGTACTCATGGAAACGAATAAGGGAACACATAAAAGTACAAGTGTTCCTTTATTTATTTCCAGAATTTCACTCACAGTGCAGTGCATACCTTGTGAAAAAACCGGGAAAAGAATAAAGGAACACTTGTACGTTCTTGTGTTCCCTTATTTGTTTCCATGAGTATATTTGACACAAAGCATCATCTTGGGAAAGTGCAGGTTGACTGGTCATACTTTTGTTGACATTTAACTTCATCTTAAACTACAACCTTCACTTTCATTACTTTTTAAGTTTGAATTATAAATTTGCGGTGGGGGATTATGTCACCTTAGTGACAATGCTTGTATTTTATTGTTCTTAATCGGTATATAATTTCAATGTTACATGTTTTTAATCTCTAATTGTTATATTCTAGTTGTTTTATTGTCCTTTGGAGACGTATTATATTATATTACATTATTAACATGAACCTGTTGTAGTCATGATGTGGCTAAAATATTGCCGATTTTAAGCTCACGGTTTGCCCAAAGTGATGAAAGACTTGCATGACTCTGTGCTTTCCTCCTACATTCAGACCGCCTCCATGGTGTAGTGGTTAGAGCGTCAGCCCGGAGAGCGGAAGGTCGCAGGTTCGATCCCCGACCGCGTCATACCAAAAGACGTTAAAATATGGTACTTGTTGGTCCCTGCCTGGCGCTTGGCATTAATGGGTACAACAAGGACTGGTTGGCTCGGAGTCAGTATACTGTGTCTGAGTGGGGTATTCATGCTTCACTGTGGCATGGTATCTCAGTGGCTCAGCACTATAAAACCAGCCTAAGTCTGGGCTAGTACAAGCAGCCGCACATACACATACACACGCATGCACGTCGTCATATGAGCGAAATATTCTCAAGAACGACGTAAAACCCAATTTCACCTCACCTCCTCCTGCATTCACAGGGGCGGTGGGGTAGCCTAGTGGTTAAAGCGTTGGCTCGGGTTCGAATCCCCACATGGGTACAACGTGTGAAGCCCATTTCTGGTGGCCCCGGCCGTGATGTTGCTGGAATATTGCTAAAAGCAGCGTAAAACCAAACTCAGTCAGTCAGTCCTACATTCACACTGTGAACTAACTGGAATATTATTGGATGCAGCATAAAACCCAACTCTCTGGCATGTCAGATTTCATGGTCAAGAATCTTAGATTATACCTATTCTTAGTTTTGGTTTGGGAACACCTTGCATGTGGTCAAAGGTTTCATGAAAGTGGTGCACATCTAGAACTAGACTAACGCTTAGTCCCTGAATATATATAATAGTGATAGTAACAAATAAACCCATTCAAATTAAAAGGAGCCCTAGGGAGTTGGAATATTCCTGAAACTGGGGAAATATAGACTTGCCTCATTATGGCTTTAGCAATCCAGGGAGGGCTGGGTAGAAGGGAAATAGTGTGGGACTGTGAGACAGACTAATCTGGAACCCATGTAAGTGTTTCTCATTAATTGAAGTAACTGCAAATTGCTTTCTGAGTTGTGTTCCGTAGATGTACCAGGATCTGCTGGTTTAGAAGGTTAATCTTACTTTAAATTCTTGGTATGTCAGCACACACCCATACTCCTGGATTTCACCAAAGGAGGATGTGACAACCTGCATTACTTCAGGCTTTCTTCTCTCGTGAAACTGACATAGCTCAATATGACGGAAATATTATTTAAGACAGCTTTAACCCAACTCACTCACATCACATTACACCAGTCAGCTAAAATTTGTTCTCTGTGCATCAGTCTAGCCTTTTCCTTCCTTAATCATTGCTCTCATTCCCTGAACTGCATTATTTTCCCTTCTACCCAGCCCTTACTGCAATACTAAATGACCCTAAATGACCTAGGCCTAGATTATTGAAGCTCTCTTAGAGCTAAGATAGTCGTAAGTGACATTCATTAACATTAACTTACAACTATCTTAGCGCTAAGAGAGCCTCGAATATCTAGACCCTGAGGTCTAGAATTCCTCAAGTTCAGGAATATCCCTTCTCACTGGGGCTCCTTATCAGTTTAAAAGGATTTGTGTGTTTCTACCAAAAGTATATTTATTCAGCGACTGCATCTCAAAGCTGCACCAGAATACGAACCGTCTAACATCAGCATTACTTCAAGCTTTCCTCAAACGAGAAGCTGACACACCTTGATATGATTAATATATTACATATAGCATAAACAACCTCATTCACCCAGAACCCATGAACATCCGGGTTAGGATTGGTATACAACAACCCATTCTTGTCGTAAGAGGCGACTAATGGTATCGGGTGGTCAGGCTCGCTGACTTGGTAACACATGTCATCATATCACAGTTGCGATGACATGTGTAATTAGATCGATGCTCCTGCTTTGGATCATTGGATTGTCTGGTCCAGGCCCGATTATTTACAAACCGCCACTATATAGCTGGAATATTGCTGAGTGCTGCGTTAAACAACAAACCAACAAACCAACCATGGGATAAGCCCACCTCCTTCTCCCAGTATGGGGGCTGTGGGGTAGCCTAGTGGTTAAAGCGTTGGCTTGTCGCACCGAAGACCCGGGTTCGAATCCCCACATGGGTACAATGAGTGAAGCCCATTTCTGGTGTTCCCTGCCATGATATTGCTGGAATATTGCTAAAAGCGGCGTAAAACCAAACTCAGTCAGTCAGTCAGTCTCCCAGTATGATAACAATGTAAGGATATGTTGTATGTTGCCCTTAGCAACATGACAGTTTCTTCTTTACTTGAGACATGGTGATAAAGGAATAGAATAGCTCCACAGCATCCAATTCTTGTTTGATGTCAAAATGTAATTTTTGGTCAGGCTTGGTGACTTGGTTTGTGGTATGTCGTTATGTCCCCATGTGGAACTTTGCTCATGATATCAATCACTATATCGTATGGTAGACTCGATTATTTCAAGGCCGCCGTCATATAGCTGGAGTATTGCTGAGTGCTGCATTAAATGACACACCCGTAAAGATCCGGGTTAGAATTGGTCTTCAGTAGCCCATGCTTGTCGTAAGAGGCAACTAACGGGATCGGTTGGTCAGGCTCGCTGACTGGGTTGACACATGCCATTGTATCACAATTGCGTAGATCCATGTTCATTCTGTTGATCCCTGGATTGTCTGGTCCAGACTCGAATATTTACAGACCACCGCCATATTGCTGTAATAATGCTGAGTGTGGCGTAAAAGTCAACTCACTCATTAAATGACAAACACCCTCTCCTTCTTTGAGCTCGCCCACCCACACCATCAACCCGCTCCGACCCCTTCATTACATCCCTTGTCAGCGTCATGACAATGCTGCGTCTTGTATATCCAGACTAAAGCCTGAATATCTGGAAAATGTTCTCATCTCAAATCTTTCATAAAAACATGTTATGTTTTTGCACCAATCCCCTCAGTAGGCCATTACGCAGAGCTTTATTTGGCAGCAGATGCATGGCAAGGTGTGGTTTGATCCAAACACGGTGCTCAATGTTCAATGTTGTTCAGCCACTGATAACTGCACCTAAAATCTCGATCCAATATATGACTAATTTATGGAGTAATTTCCTGGCTTGTAGAATGGCCTTTTGTCCTGCACACTACCGCAGAATGCTTAATGTCTCTACTGGTCGTTCAACGGAATCAGCATGAATATCGCAACACAATTGTTATTTCCAAGTGTCTTGAACAGATATGAATTCATTTTTTTTTTCGTTTTCGTGTTTCTCTTGAATTTAGTGTTTGTACATCAGCAGGTAAAAGTTTGAATGGTGTTTTGATTAGCAGTTGGATCCAAGTGTTCTCAGTTTCTGCTCGATTTAGATGACAATGGAATCAAGATTCTGGGTCAGTTGGTTGCTTGGTTTGTTGTTTAACTCCTCACTCAGCGATATTCCAGCAATATGGCAGCAGTTTGTAAATAATCGAGTCTGGACCAGACAATCCAGTAATCGACACCATGAGCATCTATCTATTTGTAATTTGGATACAATGACATGTGTCAATCAAGTCAGCAAGCCTGACCACCCGATCCCGATACTCGCCTCTTATGACATTAGCGCGATTTACTTAAGGCCAATTCTAACCCGGATCTTCCCAGGTTTCTGGGTGAGAGTGGGTTGCATGTACCTCACACTTGTCATAAGACATGATCTGATTGTTGTTGAATGCTGAAGAGCAATAATCCAGTGGTATGCTAGCATCTAGTGAATAATCAAGTCTGGACCAGAAAATCCAATGATTGACACTATGAACAATGATACATGCCTTGTAGGAACAGAGGTAGTCTGTCTCACAGTCCCTGAACCACATTAATTTCCCTACTGCCAAGCCCTCTCTGCAGTGCTAAAGCCCTAAATAAAGCAAGTCTCGATTTCCTCAGGTTCTGAATCTCTGGTCTCCCTAGGGCTCCTTTTCAATATAAATGGGCTTGTTTGTTACTATCAAAATTATATATATTCAGAGACTAAGTCTTAGTCTAGAACAGTGGCTATTGACCGAGTCACCAAGCCTGTCCATTTAGTCGCCAGTCTTTCACGTCCAGGTTGCTGGAGATCTATTATGGCCCAGAATCTCCATGGAGATACAACACACATGCACTATTAGATGCAAGAGTTCTGGTAGCCTCGGTACAGATACAATTGCTTCAGGAGCTGGTAGCGATGGTACAGGGTGGGGAGGGTACAACAGGCATGCAGCACTAGATGCATGAGTTGAGACAACCCCAGTACAGATATATACTTCAGGACACTAACGTTAGTAGGGATGGTACTGGAAAGGGGTTACACGACTAGACGCATGAGTTGAGACGACCTCGGTGTAGATACATGCTCAAAGACACTTGAGAGGGTGGGGACAGTACAGGGGTTGGATGATACAGCACTCTATGCTTGAGGTGAGACTTGAACCTTGGTACGGACACATGCACCAGGACATTGTGGGGGTGGTGATCAATTCTGTAATGAACTAATTGCTGAGTTCGTCCAAGTAAAATGATTGCAGGACATGTATTCAGTATTGCATCGATGAGGTTAACAGGTCTACATTGTTACACCTTAGTGGGATGTTCTTAATGCTGTATTACATTTGTGCTGTTTTCTTGATACACTGAGGAATTAGCTTCCTGCTTACACTTAGTGGTCTGTCCTGTGGTATTCTTCAGGTGAGAAGAATTTTCTTTTTTTGAAGTGTGTGAGTCCCCAGATTACATATGAGATTATGCTCAAAGTATGTTTTCCTGTTACACCAGTTAACCAGAAGATTTTTCTGGCGTGAGACCTAGTTCCCAAGAGACATTTCATGGAAGTCTGGGCTGTGGTGTAGCCTAGTGGTTAAAGCGTTCGCTCGGCACGCCAAAGACCCGGGTTCGATTCCCCACAAGGGTACAGTATGTGAAGCCCATTGTGTCCTTTGCTGTGATATTGCTGGAATATTGCTAAAAACAAACTGAGTTATATGTTCTTTAACTATTGAGTGAGTGAGTGAGTTTAGTTTTACACCGCACTCAGCAATAATTCAGCTATATGGTGGCAGTCTGTAAATAATCGAGTCTGGACCAGACAATCCAGTGATCAACAACACGAGCATTGATCTGCGCAATTGGGAACCGATGACATGAGTCAACCAAGTCAGCGAGCCTGACCACCTGATCCCGTTAGTCGAGCCCGTTAGTCCCAGTACCCTCAGCCTAAACTGGCACAGGGGTTGGTTCATGCTTACCTTTGGTGATGCATTAATGTAATTTTTTTGCAGTATATAAAAAACTTTAAAATATGAAGGAAACAAGAAAAAATGTTTTTGCAAAATACATGTCCATACTTGTAATCAAATACTATTGAATCATAATGTTACCGAAAAGTAGGTACAAGCATATTTAATATGAACACAAAGAAACTGTGCAAAGCATGTTTTCTTGGTCACACATTAACATTAAATCAGTTGACTCCCCGCAATTGATTTACAATCTCAACCATAGCCCCAGGGAAGTAGTATAACCAATATACCGTTTGGCTGATTTTACGAGAAAGCCAAGAGGAGTGATCCAGCAAATTATGATAGTGTGTATATTTTTTCTGTTCTGCATGAAGTGGTGTAGATTACAACCAGGGAATAACTGTGTATGTTGAGTCTGCCAGGGGATGGAATCATGATGTTGGAAGGCACTCACGTTGTGTGGCTGGTGGATGATATGATTACGTATATCACAGGCAAGGTGGAACTCTTGAACAGTTCTGACTTAAGCTTCCCATGTTGTTTATCTTGGAAGCAGATTTGTGTTGTAAATACATCCTATATCCTTTATGGGTTAAGTTCGACACTTAAGAAGGGATTTTATAAATATAATTCTTGTGCACAGTGGCCAAGTGTTAGTCTCTGTATGTGGCTTTTGAATAAATAACACCATTCTCTTAAAGCATTTTATCAATGAGTGTCAATATGCGTTTCACATCATGAGGCTTTGAAGACCATCTTCAGTTACATCACAGTTTGTAAGCTTTAAACGGGAAGTAAGCCTAAAGTCATTGACATCTTTGACATTATGCACTTTGGGGAACGCAAAAACCCAAGAGGATAGTTTTGACAACCAGGGATCATAATCAAAGTTGATTTGGGATTGAAATATCCTTCATCAAAGGATCCTGGCATGCCTGAGGGAGACAACTCTGCACAGGGAAGAGTTGTGCTATAGATGTCTTTGCTGATTATCAGCTCATATATATTTGCTGTGAGGTCAAATTTTTAAATATTTAAACGGCCATGATGTGTCTAATATGACAAATGTCTTTTTGAAGTGGGGCACGAAATGATGAAATATCAGAGCCATACATCATGTTTGACACAGACAACCAGTCTGTGTCATGTACAAAAATGATCAAGTGGACTGGAAATACTGTGACATGCATGGGTGTTTTTTTGTTTTGTGAGTGCTTGGTCACTGTTGGGTGCTGATTGGCATTTTCAAAGTGCTTATTCATCATTTCAAGGTATGCCAGTCTGATGTGACTACTTTAAAAACTTCAAGGTCAGATTTGTGCTTTTGGAACCCAATATTGTGTGATATGATCTACTGCCTGTGACTATAAAAAAAATTGAATCAGTAATAACTGCTGTTTTTCCAAATACTTTGCTGATATTCACCAAACAATAGACTGATGAAAACTAAGGCTCATATACTCCAGCACAAAGATCATCAAATAATATAATTCTTTGAATTTGTATTTCATGGAAAAAATGTCCGTTTTCATCAGGCAATATCTGTTTTCCCGGTGACATTCCATATTGTATCAGTTTACGTACTAATAAGATTAAACATCACAAGTTGATAAATCATTTGAACAATTCGCCGATATTTTGCACTTTATCTGTGATAAATCTGAAAACTGTCCCAGTTTGTATGTGAGTTGAGTGCAGTGACATCATGACAGTGCTGAAGGTGCTGGGTGTTATGGTATTATATTGACCAGACATTAAGCCACTTCCTGCCATTTCAGCAGATTATATTACTGAAAATGTGTTATTGTTGGAGGTTGGTATTACTTCAATAAATCTTCTGCCCCGGTATATGTTGACAACAGTTGTGTGAAAACAATGCATCATGATACTACAGCTGATAATTCAGAAAGTATTGATTGGCCATTGGCTGAAATAATGTATTTTCGTAAAACCCTGCCAAAACACATTTCATGGCATTTTAGGTTTTACTGCTTACTTCCTGTTACAGGACAGATAAAAAAAAGGGTCATTAAGTAAAAATGTATTAGTCAAAACTGTTTTCAAAACATGAGTAGGCAGAGGTTGTGTAGGGTTCTGTACTGCTGTTTTCTGTGCTTTATCACTTGTAGAAGCCTGCAGCAAACACCTATTATTGTCTCCGAGTTCAAGATGAGATAATAGACAGGATGGCAATTTGTTTCCCTCCTGACATACCACAACCTCAGAAAAAAATCTGTAAGGCAAGGAATAAACATTTTAGCCTGCCTAAAATGGATAAAAGTTGCCTTCAGAATTATTCTTAGAACAACCCCCGTTTGACATTGGCCAAGGAACACATCATCAGCAATGATTTATGTCATTCGACCTTGACCTTTGGTTATGTCATGTTCAAAAGGAGATAACTTTAGGCCAGACCAATCCGCCTGTCACATTTTGTCAAGAATAATATGAAAAAAATAATTAATTTTCCCTGCTCAAAAAATAAATCCTAATGTTTTTATTGGCCAAAAATGTAAACTTACAAGAAAAATGTTTTTACATTGTTTTTTGCCCCATATACACTTCATAAATTGCCAAAAGTAAAATACTTTGAGTATTTAGAAGGAATATTACTTTGACTGGTGATTTTATTTTTATTTGTTTTCCCTCCTGCCTTTAGGTTTTCTGAGGACAAAAATCTGTAAAACAAGAAATAAAATTGGTCTGGCCTTATGAGCAAATCAAATGTCAGTTTTTCATATTTTCCTGTAAATTGACATCGAACAGATATTGGGATGTGCAGTGGCTGATACAAGAACCTGAAGGTCATAATAACAAACTTTGCCATGTAGTCTCAGATTTACCCTCCATAAACACTCTCTTGAGTGACTCCTCATTTGATTTTGATTTTCTTCTGGGGTGGTGGGGTCACCTAGTGGTTACAGTGTTCGCTCGTCACGCTGAAGGCCTGGGTTCGATATAGCACATGGACAGAATTACTGTTATCCCACTGCCATGATATTGCTGGAGTTTTTGTTAAAGTGATGTAAGACCCATTTCACTTACTCATCCAAACATCCGTGGGCGGTGGGGTAGCCTAGTGGGTAAAGCGTTGGCTCGTCACGCCGAAGACCCGTGTTCGATTCCTCACATGGGTACAATGTGTGAAGCCCATTTCTGGTGTCCCCCGCCGTGATGTTGCTGGAATATTGCTAAAAGCGGCGTAAAAACAAACTCGCTCACTCATCGAAACATCCGAACAGGACATGGTACATTTGTGTATAATCAGTTGGCTTCAAGGCCTTGCTCAGTCTGTGAGGTGACAGTCATATTGAAAGTCAAAGTCAGCCACCATGGTTGTGTACATTAGTAGGCAAAAATCTATGACATTTTATGGCAGTGTGATTGATAGAGGCCCCATATATAGGCCAGAATCAGGTCATTACCATATGGCAGAGGTCTGCAGTTTGCCTTATCACTTGTTGACCATTTACTGATAACTCCATCTGTTTTAGCTGACACAGACATAAATTATGAGGTTTTATGGGATTGCATTCTGTTTCATTTAAGTAATGGATTGTCACACCTCCTTTTGCATGATTTGAAGATAAGAGAAATGTTTACAGAATGCTTCTACTTTGTATGAAGTGTTGGCTCGTCACGCCGAAGACCCGGGTTCGAATCCCTACATGGGTACAATGTGTGAAGCCCATTTCTGGTGTTCCCCGCCGTGATGTTGCTGGAAAATTGCTAAAAGCGGCGTAAAACCAAACTCAGTCAGTCTACTTTGTATGCTGAAAAAGATGAAGCTGATTTCAGGTGGTAGGATAGCCAAGGGGTGTAAGTATTTGCTCATCACACCATGATTTTGGGTTTGATTCCCAGCAAAGGTACACTGTGTAATGACCCTTCCTGATATCATGTGCTCTGTGATATTTCTGGATTATTGTTCAAAGCAGAACAACATGATACTAAATCTATACCAGATATTTACAGGTTTGGGAGAACTTTGATATTTCTGAATTGGAATGATCCATGAGAATCTGGGTTAGAAGTTCACCTTAAACAACCATTGCTTGTTGATCAACAGGAACAGACGGTCAGACTCACACTGACTTGGTTGATGCATGTCGTTGTACCCCAATTGCATAGATCAGTGCTCATGATGTCAATCACTGGATTATCCATTCCAGACTAGGTAATTTTCAGACCCCAGTCTTATATGGCTTATACTGAATGACTGAGTTTGGTTTTACGCCGCTTTTAGCAATATTCCAGCAACATCACGGCGGGGGACACCAGAAATGGACTTCACACATTGTGCCCATGTGGGGATTCGGCCCTATATGTCTTATAGCCTTAATATAACAGAGTGACATGTGACACAACAAACATGTCGTGTTGTTTTGTAAATAATCAGTGATTATGTAAATAATAATTGATCACTGATTGTGCACTATTTTCAGTAGATAAATGATTTGTAATTAGTAAACCGCTGGGAACCACAAGGTCAAACCAAGTATAACACACATGAACATTTATTGTAAAGGATCGGCTGAAGCGAATTCTGCTTCCAAAATTCTGGACAAGTAAATTTTGGCAGACTGAGACAAGGGAGGTTGTGTCCTGTTTATTCACCGCAAGAAACACAACAGACCCTGCTCAGAAATATGAAAGTAGGCAACACTTAACTCATGCATATGAATTGACAGTGTTCCTGAGTGCATCACTCTTGAAACGTAGTTTGTAAGAAGCCTCTCATAAACAAAGAAGAGATGATGGCTCTCTCGTTCATCTTCTTGACGTGTATCTTGCTGCATCCTATAACAATGTCTTTAAACTTCTACACAGTAGAAAATCACTGCATTGAAGAGATTGCTGTTGTGAACTGACTTAACCTGTCTTTAAACAAGAGCCTAGTTTATGGAGCTTATGTATTCCTGTGAGTTTAAATGAGTTGATATTGCCTTGGACAGTATTTCAGATATACTACCCATCAAAAGTTTTGACTCGCTTAAATCAATCTTTATAAGTTATATATGTACATATGGTTACATCGAAGATGAATTTCTCCATTAACTTGGGGGAAACATCTGCAAACCTTATGCAGATTAATTGCACGAGGATCATGCATAAAATTGCTGAAAAGCATGTGCAAATATCGTGCATGTGAACAGCTATGTTTTGGTGTAAAGTTTTGATAAAAAATTACCATTTTTCACCGAGTTTCATCATTTATTGAACACATGACAATAACCTTTTCAACGTCACGAATTTGTTTTACAATACATCGGCTCATGTATAAACAGTACCTTTAAACTGTATGGATTATTTTACAAAATCTAGTTCAGAACAGTTGACTGAAGTAAGTGGCTACATTTACACTAGTGAGTCTACACTTTTGATGGGGAGTATATATTAGAACTTGAATCATGTAAGAATTCCCAAACGATGTGGTCTTAGACAGTTACAACTGGGTCAAAGTGATGAGCACACATCTGTTGCTGAAAGACCAGGGATCATAATCAGATGAATCTTGGATTCAAACCCAATCATGGTATTCTGTTGTGTCTGATGTCATCAACAGAAATTTTCTGGTGAATCAGTGATGCTATTTGTTCTTTTGGATTGAGGAGAACTTTGGTAATTTGATTACTATGCGAATTGTCCCCCCGCCAAGACTATGCATTCAGCACCATCTGTCCGTTGTCCATCTGTACGTCCCGATTCTTGTAAACATGATATCTCATGAACTGTTGTACCTGGTGACAGCCTACATTGGGGGGTTACGCAGACACCATTCGATTTGGGCGACCTTGACACTTTGACCACTTTCAAACTTATGTGACACTATATCTCATGAAGCGTTCCACCCAATGTCTTCAATTATGTCGACAGCCTACATTGGATGACTACGCAGACACCATTCATTTCAGGTTGACCATGACCATACTTTCAAGGTCACATGAAACTTTTCAAAATCTTCTTAACATGATAACATCACACAAAAGGTAATCTTCTATGTAAATATGTTAAATTTCATTCTTCTTTAGCGGCTGGGGACATTGCCATGTTAGTAGCAAACACTTGTTCTGTGTCTGATTACCACTGGTTGTGAAATAGATTTTCATTCTAAGAAACATCATGTCAGTGAAAAGAAATGACCGGGTTAGAATAGATATTCTGCAACCCTTGTTTGCCAGAAGATGACTCGGGTGATGCATGTAATCGTTTCCAGATGTAGAGATGGGTGGATGAAATTAATCTCTGGATCGTCTGGTTGAGACTTTTAAGCAATTTAATATATGGACCGGCGTCATAGAGCTTAAATACTGCAGAGTGTGACTTTAAACAACAAACCAACATGAAATGGGAAACATTTTCTTTATTCACAATCCATCTTGTTGAATGCCCAGTGGGTTTTCCTTGAAAGAAAATAGTCCCACTACACCTTGCCCCTCATAAAGAAGATTGGGTTGTTAGGGAAGTGGCCAGCAAGTTGTGTGTCATGGTGCCCTACTGATATGGGTCGACCACTCTTGCCTGTTTCAGACTGATAACTCACAGGCAGCTGTGGTGCTGTTGAATATCACTGAATGCGGCTTAAAACTATATTCATCCACTGCCTCGCTTATTTAGAGGGCACAGGTATCGGGAATTTCATATGTCACAATTCTAGTTGTATTCTTTGGATCTGCAGCAAACCTGTGATCTTGGGTTCAAATCTTGGAGCATCTTGATCATATTTATAATTTAAAAGAGGTTTCAGAGATATGGATGACTTTGTATAATTTTGGAATATTGTACGAAGCATCATTAAACCCAACTAACCGACTGCAAATGCTTTTATGAATCATGCTACTGCATCGCAAAGTGTCCTTTCCATTCATAAACCCAACGAGTGTTCAACATTATGCAGGCAATTAAGAGTTCCTTGACTAAACTCTGATTCATTAGACGGAAGATTCGTGTATCATTGTAGAAAAGAACCCAGCACCCACTTATATTTCATGCGCTGACGTGGGCTGTCAGGATCTTCTTGAAGATAGTTCATGTCCACAAACATGATCGCACAATACCAAAGATGTTTAAAGATGGCTCTTTTTTGTGACCCTGACCTCAGCATTATTTGTTTGTTTGTTGTCTAACACCACACTCAGCAATATTCCAGCTGTATGCCGGCTGTCTGTAAGTAATCAAGTATGGACCAGACAAACCAGTGATCAACAGCATGCATATCGATCTATGCTATTGGGATACGATGACAAGTGTCAACCAAGTCAGCGAGCCTAACCACTCGATCCCGTTAATCGCCTTTTACGATAAGGATGGATTAGTGAAGACCAATTTTAACCAGGATCTTCATGAGTTGGCTCCGTATCAGTTGCATGAAACTAGAACTGATTGTCGCAGAGTTGGTATACTGGGCTGTCCATGTTGAGATGCAGCATGGAACTATGAAACCATCATTAGTTCTGACGAGTGCAATAAACATACGTATACACCACTGTATATCCAAAATATTATTGAATAAAAATTCAGGTTAGCTACAATGCTCATACCTTATCGTCAAAAATATTTGACCCACTGAGTTCTAGTTTGTGGACATTGAGTCATATCGGAGAACCGATACATTTAGTTTATCACCCTTCTACAGAAATCAATGGCTGTTTGCAAGAAGGTGCAAAATGCTCTCGCTGCACATGGCGGACCCACTCTGGGAGTTCCTGTAAAGTGTGTGTTGGCAGAAGGGATGGTGTGACGCTACAGTTGATTTGTTGCAGGATGGCATTATAAGACTCCATTTGTCTTGCTAACATTACAGAATATGTTGCAGGTCCCATACTGAAGCTTAGATTTATTGAACTGTTAGAATTTACATGCTAGATCAATAATGGAGGAAACTTCTTGAATTCTACATATATATTTATTACATGAGAAACAGTTTTGAAAAACAGCTTTTGAGACTTGAAGCGTTTGACTTCTTTCCTGGAACAGTTTGATGAATGAGCTGCATCTGTGTTGGTGTTTGTGATCATGAAGGATGCCAAGTGTATTCAAAATATCAAGTTTAGAATTTCAGACATGTTTTCGGTTGTTGTTTTTTTAGTAATTTCTTCATGAAAGCTAAAAGGGATATGAGTATGAGCTTCTTCGAACTCGTCTCTCTGCTCCCATGACATCTTCGAGTTCAATATAAAACATCCAAATGCACTAGTATGACGTACTATATATATTATATACCCTCTTATCTTGCATTAATCATAATAATCATAAGCGTGATAGATTAGCTTTGGAGAAATAGAATCGGCAAAATCTGGGGGTACACACACGAATTTGACCATGTCATCCATAAATCTATAGGTTTATATGGGTATATAATAAACTACCATATTGCACCCTGTGAAGTTTAGATATTACTATCTACCTAAGTTTATATGGGTATATAATGCTACCATATTGCACCCTGTATTACTATAGTTTACATGGGTATATAATAAACTACCATATTGCACCCCTGTATTACTATCCTAAGTTTAGAATATAATAAACTACCATATTGCACCCCCTGTATTACTATCCTAAGTTTACATGGGGCATATTGCACCCCAGTTCCTAAGTTTACATGGGTATATAATAAACTACCATATTGCACCCCTGTATTACTATCCTAAGTTTACATGGGTATATAATAAACTACCATATTGCACCCCTGTATTACTATCCTAAGTTTACATGGGTATATAATAAACTACAATATTGCACCCCTGTATTACTATCCTAAGTTTACATGGGTATATAATAAACTACCATATTGCACCCCAGTATTACTATCCTAAGTTTACATGGGTATATAATAAACTACATATTGCACCCTGTATTACTATCCTAAGTTTACATGGGTATATAATAAACTATCATATTGCACCCCCTATCCTAAGTTTATATGGGTATATATAATAAACTACCATATTGCACCCTGTATTACTATCCTAGGTTTACATGGGTATATAATAAACTACCATATTGCACCCCTGTATTACTATCCTAAGTTTACATGGGTATATAATAAACTACCATATTGCACCCCTGTATTACTATCCTAAGTTTACATGGGTATATAATAAACTACCATATTGCACCCCTGTATTACTATCCTAAGTTTACATGGGTATATAATAAACTACCATATTGCACCCCTGTATTACTATCCTAAGTTTACATGGGTATATAATAAACTACCATATTGCACCCCTGTATTACTATCCTAAGTTTACATGGGTTTATAATAAGACTAGGACTCACACTGGAAGTATCTTTGGATTTTGCTATTCATATGTCAAACTGCTGTTAATTCTTGAATTATATATCAGATAGGATCTATTTTCCCTCAACAACTATTTTGTATCAGTACCAGTGTACTTACCTACCTGTTTGAATAGACCTGTGAAGATCCGGGTTACAGTTCATCTTCTGTAACCTATGATTGTTGTAAGAGGCGATTAATGGGATTGGGGATCAGGCCCGCTGACTTGGTTGACTCATGTCATCATATCCCAATTGCATAGAACGATGCTCATGCTGTTGATCACTGGATTGTCTGGTCCAGACTCGATTATTTACAAACCGACGTCATATAGCTGGAATATTGCAGAGCGCAGCGTAAAACTAAACTCACTCACTCTGGTGGTGTCAGATGCATCAGAGGGTACAGGTGGTCTAGTGGTGTAAGATGCATCAGAGGGTACAGGTGGTCTAGTGGTGTAAGATGCATCAGAGGGTACAGGTGGTCTAGTGGTGTAAGATGCATCAGAGGGTACAGGTGGTCTAGTGGTGTAAGATGCATCAGTAGATGTTCTAGTGGTGTAAGTGCATCAGAGGGTACAGGTGGTCTAGTGGTGTCAGATGCATCAGAGGGTACAGGTGGTCTAGTGGTGTCAGATGCATCAGAGGGTACAGGTGGTCTAGTGGTGTCAGATGCATCAGAGGGTACAGGTGGTCTTGTGTCTGTTGGATCAGAGGGTACAGGTGGTCTAGTGGTGTAAGATGCATCAGAGGGTACAGGTGGTCTAGTGGTGTCAGATGCATCAGAGGGTACAGGTGGTCTAGTGGTGTCAGATGCATCAGAGGGTACAGGTGGTCTAGTGGTGTCAGATGCATCAGAGGGTACAGGTGGTCTAGTGGTGTCAGATGCATCAGAGGGTACAGGTGGTCTAGTGGTGCCAGATGCATCAGAGGGTACAGGTGGTCTAGTGGTGCCAGATGCATCAGAGGGTACAGGTGGTCTAGTGGTGCCAGATGCATCAGAGGGTACAGGTGGTCTAGTGGTGTCAGATGCATCAGAGGGTACAGGTGGTCTAGTGATGCCAGATGCATCAGAGGGTACAGGTGGTCTAGTGGTGTCAGATGCATCAGAGGGTACAGGTGGTCTTGTGTAAGATGCATCAGAGGGTACAGGTGGTCTATTGGTGTCAGATGCATCCGAGGGTACAGGTGGTCTAGTGGTGCCAGATGCATCAGAGGGTACAGGTGGTCTTGTGGTGTAAGATGCATCAGAGGGTACAGGTGGTCTTGTGGTGTAAGATGCATGAGAGGGTACAGGTGGTCTTGTGTAAGATGCATGAGAGGGTACAGGTGGTCTAGTGGTGTAAGATGCATAAGAGGGTCAGGTGGTCTTGTGTAAGATACATCAGAGGGTACAGGTGGTCTATTAGTGTAAGATGCATCAGAGGGTACAGGTGGTCTAGTGGTGTCAGATGCATCAGAGGGTACTGGTGGTCTTGTACAGGTGGTGTAAGACGCATCAGAGGGTACAGGTGGTCTAGTGGTGTCAGATGCATCAGAGGGTACAGGTGGTCTAGTGGTGTAAGATGCATCAGAGGGTACAGGTGGTCTAGTGGTGTCAGATGCATCAGAGGGTACAGGTGGTCTTGTGGTGTAAGATGCATCAGAGGGTACTGGTGGTCTAGTGGTGTAAGATGCATCAGAGGGTACAGGTGGTCTAGTGGTTACAGGTGGTCTAGAAGATGTAAGATGCATCTGTGTGTTCAGGTAGTCTAATGGTATAAAATGCATCTTTGGGTACAGGTGCTCGAGAAGATGACACAGCCAATTATCCAGCACAGTTGCAACCTTCACCTTCTCTAAGACTGTCCAGATTCTTGGCAAAGATGACTTAATTGCATCAAACATAACCAGGTTTGTCCTCCAGCATCCTGTCCGATCCCTGTCTAGTATCAAACGTTCTGATAAGCCTGAGCTAACTTTGAAGAGCTGTTTAAAGAAGTGCAGCTACTTGCACATGAACAAGAGAATATGATGTAGCTTGATTCATAGACTGATGACATTCAGGATCTGTCTTGGTTTCAAAACCCCGGGAGTGTTTCATGTAAGGTGGTAGCTTTCTTGATAGGAGATCTTGATTGAATCAAGCTGGTGTTGAAATGAAACTCTGCCTGTCAAGGCTGTGCTATAGCTTGGCAGATGACATTTCTGTTCTGTTTTATCACATATGTATATTAGACCGTATGCTTTCTTGTGTGATGGCTGTGTGTGTCTGGAAGTGGAGTTGATTGTATATAAGAACTTCTAACTGATGTGTGTGTGTGGTGGGGTAGCCTTGTGGTTAAAGTGTAGGCTCGTCACACTGAACACCCAGGTTCGAGTCCCCACATGGGTACAATGTGTGAAGCCCATTTCTGGTAGAGCTGTGACGATATATCATAGTATCGATAATCGTGATACTTTATCTGATGATAAATATATCAATACTTTTGTTTGTATCGTGATACGAATCGTTGACCTTAAAATTGTTAATGTTCACTAGAAATTGATGGTTATGTAAAAATTTACACTGTTACTTGCTATCAAAATATACTTTTTTAAAAGAAATAACTAAAGATATCATATCGTGATATGCATCGAATCGAATCGAATCATATCGTTCCAAGATATCGCGATACGTATTGTATCGTGACATTTACGTATCATCACACCTCTAATTTCTGGTGTCCTGTACTATGTTAGATACACGATATTTATTGCGCAAATGTTCCATGTGTTGCTAGAATATTACTAAAGCTTCGAAACATTCACACTCTTCTCACTCTTGATGATGGTTGTGAGAATCTGAAAGTGGAGTTGATTGTTCATAAACTTCACACTGATGTTTCTTAAACTGTAATTTCAGACATATGTTCAACTGGCAGATTGGGCAACTCTGGGCTTTGATGGAGGAAGGGATGGTGGGGCACACCACAGCTTAAGTTCAGCACAGTCAAAGGGATGGTAAGACCACAGTCACTCACTCTCACATTCTTAAACTTGAGAACGTGTCCCCAAAGAACATATACCTATACAACCTGACCTTATTAATCAGATGATCAGACCTGAGCCGTCATGGCATAGAACTTTTAATACAACCGCAAGAGATCGTTAACAATAAAGTGACAGATTTGTTTTTTGCTTTGAGAATGAAAAATTAAGGTTGTATGATCATCATGAAGGAAAAATGACTGCCATTCTTGATGCTTTATGGTGTGAAAATAGTCACTACCTAATGGCATTTGACATGCCTGTCTACACAATTTGAGTTAGTCATATTGCGAAGTTCGGAGACATTCCGACCACTCCTTTTTCCTCCCAGACCATTCCTGTAGGGAGTAGCTATGGGAGCAATAGTATTATATCAGAAACTCTAAACACTGTGTTGTCAGCTTCACTGAAGTTTTGGCAAGATTAAGAGACAGAATGGACAGATGAGCCACGTGTTTTATATGTGAATCTGAGTTCCAGAAGAATAATTCTTTTCCTGCTTAGTTGAAAATGAAACCTGTTCTTTTATTCTCATCTGACTGAAAGTCAGTTAAACTCTTGTTGCTCCATGTTGTCTGTCCGGCTGTCATGAACCTTAAAATTGCTGCAACTGCAAGAATTATGAACTTGGATTTGCAACAAACTTGTGTACATTAACATGCATTACATTCTTTCCATATTTTCTTGTTTGATCAAGGGGTGATCTGTGACCTTCAGGTAACCTCTGTTCTGAAGTGTAATTGTATTTTTTAGACTTCCTTTGAAAATAAAAGGCCTGTGATGTACTCAAACTGCATGGAACATATTTCATATGGCAACTGTCGCTGTTGGCTACAATTTGCAGTGGAGAGTTACTTCCCTTGGGTACAACAGAAATCAGTGATCAGTTGCGTTTCCAACTCTCTATATTTTTTGGGACGTACTTTATTCTAAGTGCACAAATCACTCCTGATGCATGCTGACATGAGAAATTCTTATTTGGTATTCATGTTGTATGAATAACAGCAACACTCTGTCAGATCTTTCCGATTTTACTTCTTTTGCATTTCTTTTTTGTGCACCCTCACCCAGCTCACCAGTGGTAAACATCACAAACATCAATCAATTTTGGCCTTTCCAATATGGAGTTGTATAGAATGGCCTATCACAAAAAAAAATACATGGAGTTGTATAGAATGACCTGTCCAAATGGAGTTGTATAGAATGATGGCCTGTCCAAAAGGTATTGTATAAAATGGCCTGTCCAAATGGAGTTGTATAGAATGGCCTGTCCAAATGGAGTTGTATAGAATGGCATGGCTTGTGCATAGAGTTGTATAGAATGGCCTGTCCAGACTGGAGTTGTATAGAATGGCCTGTCCAAATGGAGTTGTATAGAATGGGTCCAAATGGAGTTGTATAGAATGATGGCTTGTGCAAATGGAATTGTATAAAATGGCCTGTCCAGAATGGAGTTGTATAGAATGGCCTGTCCAAATGGAGTTGTATAGAATGGCCTGTCCAAATGGAGTTGTATAGAATGATGGCCTGTCCAAAAGGTATTGTATAGAATGGCCTGTCCAAATGGAGTTATATAGAATGGCCTGTCCAAATGGAGTTGTATAGAATGGGTCCAAATGGAGTTGTATAGAATGGCCTGTCCAAATGGAGTTGTATAGAATGGCCTAGAGTTATATGGAGTTGTATAGAATGGCCTAGAGTTGTAAAATGGAGTTGAATGGAATGGAGTTGTATAGAATGGAGTTGTATATAGTTATGATGGAATGTGCAAATGGAATTGTATAAATGGCCTGTGACAAATGGAGTTGTATAGAATGGCATAAAGTTCAAATAGAATGACATAGAGAATGGAATGTCCAAATGGAGTTGTATAGAATGATGGTCTGTCCAAAAGGAGTTATATAGAATGGCCTGTCCAAATGGAGTTGTATAGAATGGCCTGTAGAAATGGAGTTGTATAGAATGGCCTGTCCAAATGGAGTTGTATAGAATGGCCTGTCCAAATGGAGTTGTATAGAATGGCCTGTCCAAATGGAGTTGTATAGAATGGCCTGTCCAAATGGAGTTGTATAGAATGGCCTGTCCAAATGGAGTTGTATAGAATGGCCTGTCCAAAATGGAGTTGTATAGAATGGCCTGTCCAAATGGAGTTGTATAGAATGACCTGTCCAAATGGAGTTGTATAGAATGATGGCCTGTCCAAAAGGTATTGTATAAAATGGCCTGTCCAAATGGAGTTGTATAGAATGGCCTGTCCAAATGGAGTTGTATAGAATGATGGCTTGTGCAAAATGGAATTGTATAAAATGGCCTGTCCAAATGGAGTTGTATAGAATGGCCTGGCCAAATGGAGTTGTATAGAATGGACTGTCCAAAGTGGAGTTGTATAGAATGGCCTGTCCAAATGGAATTGTATAAAATGGCCTGTCCAAATGGAGTTGTATAGAATGGCCTGTCCAAATGGAGTTGTATAGAATGGCATAGAGTTGTATAGAATGGCCTGTCCAGACTGGAGTTATATAGAATGGCATAGAGTTGTATAGAATGGCATAGAGTTGTATAGAATGGCCTGTCCAGACTGGAGTTATATAGAATGGCATAGAGTTGTATAGAATGGCCTGTCCAGACTGGAATTATATAGAATGGCATAGAGTTGTATAGAATGGCCTGTCCAGACTGGAGTTATATAGAATGGCATAGAGTTGTATAGAATGGCATAGAGTTGTATAGAATGGCCTGTCCAGACTGGAGTTATATAGAATGGCATAGAGTTGTATAGAATGGCATAGAGTTGTATAGAATGGCCTGTCCATACTGGAGTTATATAGAATGGCATAGAGCAGTGTTGTAAACTCCCCAAAATTTCGGCTAGATAACTGGTCTGGTAACTCTCAAAAGTTACCAGACCGGCTGGAAAGTTACCAGTCCAGAATTTTCAGGATTAACAGTGATTTTGAAGCCTATAAAAATCAGTAGGACAAATGTCCTGAGTGGGTGTCTGGCTGATAGGCCATTGACCTAAAGCTCTTTTGACATTTTCTAAATCCCAATGCCAATCATATAACTAAATTATTAATGACATTTAATGTTGCAACTTTGGATTCTAGATATACAGCAAAATTAAAAGATCTAATCCCACTGTTGATAAATATGAAATTTATTTTTCAAATAATACAACTACAACTTAAATAAATTGAGCTTTTAATGAAAATTCAAGCATTTTATAATGTCCAGAAATATCACAAAAGAAGCCAAAAACTATGGCGATTTTTTTGCATTTGTGACATGTCATAACATCCCCGCGGCCTTTTCTTTTATATTTTCATTTTCACGTAATCAGAAAAATTATTAACAGCCACTGATATCGGAAATAGGCTGACCATACATTATTTAAGAAATCTTATAGGCTTAATCCTTACATATTATTTAAGAAATCTTTATATAATAACGCATGGTCGCTTCTATTTCCCCGATATCAGTGGCTCCGCTCGGGTAACATTGACACAACAACGGAAAATACTCTCGTTTTGAGCTTCTCGTGATGAATAACATGCGAGGCGAATCGCTTGATGGCGGTATCGCTCGAAAGCTCTGAACATCAACAATATCTCTATACCCTTGCTGAGAGTATTTTAACAGTTGTAAGAAGCGATTTTATTGGATAAAGATTGGTTTCTAATGACGCTTTTCGCCACAGTCTGCTATAAGAGTAAATTGATTGGTCAAAATCAGACACGCGGAGATGAGACAGCCACTCATATTCGGGCAATGGATACTGTCCTCGTGATCTGAAAACTTTTATATTTAGGACGAAAAGTTTTGGGTAAAATAATGCTATTCGAACATAGTAAGCACGAATCGCTCATGTATTCGCGGAATTATGGAACTTATTGGACGTATCGCGGCTAGGTTTTGACCTGTGACAAAAATGCTTCATGCATATATCTTCGCATTAAACATCGTGTCCAAGCGTGAAGATTGTAGGCTTGAGATGTCACTGTCACTTGTCAGTGACTTGACTCGTCATTGACATGATCGCACAAAAGATGGAAATAGTAGTTTTATATGCACGTTTGACAACTTTATGAATGCTATTGTTGATTTTATTCCTTAGTTTATTCTATTTTTTAATGATTTCCTTGAAACATTGTTACATGCTGGTGGGGTCAGGAATGCCCGCTTCTGATTGTCCAATGCTTAAAATAGCAAGCCAATCGCGCAATCCATTACATGTACAATTGGTAGCTTAGTGTGATAAAATGGATGCGTAAATACATACACGCCGGAAACATGATCAAGATTTCGTGGGTTAGTTTTAATGAATTCAGAAATGATGATGTTAAGTAATTTATTAGGTCAAATATGTGAAAATAACATCGAAATTCATCGATCGGCACAATAACACGTTTTAAATGTTTTAGTTATTATATACATTACAAAATTACGCTGATTCAACAGCCAGACCATCGGGCGTGCAACTTTTAAACTGACCCGATCGGTCATAGAAAACAGACCGTCCCGGACGGTCGGGCAGGCGGAGTTTGCAACGCTGCATAGAGTTGTATAGAATGGCATAGAGTTGTATAGAATGGCCTGGTCTGTCCAGACTGGAGTTTTATAGAATGGCATAGAGTTGTACAGATTGTATAGAATGGCATAGAGTTGTATAGAATGGCATAGAGTTATATAGAATGGCATAGAGTTGTGTAGATTGTATAGAATGACATAGAGTTGTATAGAATGGCATAAAGACTATATAGAATGGCATAGAGTTGTATAGATTGTATAGAATGACATAGAGTTGTATAGAATGGCCTGGTCTGTCAGACGTGAGTTATATAGAATGGCATAGAGTTGTATAGAATGGCATAGAGTTACATAGATTGTATAGAATGGCATAGAGTTGTATAGAATGGCCTGTTCTGTCCAGACTGGAGTTATATAGAATGGCATAGAGTTGTATAGATTGTATAGAATGGCATAGAGTTGTATAGGATGGCATAGAGTTATATAGAATGGCATAGAGTTGTATGGATTGTATAGAATGACATAGAGTAGTATAGAATGGCCTGTCCAGACTGGAGTTATATAGAATGGCATAGAGTTGTATAGAATGGCCTGTCCAGACTGGAATTATATAGAATGGCATAGAGTTGTATAGAATGGTAGAGTTGTATATAGAATGGCCTGTCCAAATGGAGTTGTATAGAATGGCCTGTCCAAATGGAGTTGTATAGAATGGCATAGAGTTGTATAGAATGGCCTGTCCAGACTGGAGTTATATAGAATGGCATAGAGTTGTATAGAATGGCTGTAATAGAGTTGTATAGAATGGCATGTATAGACTGGAGTTGTATAGAATGGCATAGAGTTGTATAGAATGGCCTGTCCAGACTGGAGTTATATAGAATGGCATAGAGTTGTATAGAATATCATAGAGTTGTATAGAATCACCTGTCCATACTGGAGTTATTTAGAATGGCATAGAGTTATATAGAATGGCATAGAGTTGTATAGAATGGCATAGAGTTATATAGAATGACATAGAGTTATATAGATTGTATAGAATGGCATAGAGTTGTAAAGATTGTATAGAATGGCATAGAGTTGTATAGAATGGCATAGAGTTATATAGAATGGCATAGAGTTGTATAGATTGCGTAGAATGACATAGAGTTGTATAGAATGGCATAAAGTTCTATAGAATGACATAGAGTTATATGGAATGACATAGAGTTGTATAGAATGGCCTGGTCTGTCCAGACTGGAGTTATATAGAATGACATAGAGTTGTATAGATTGTATAGAATGGCATAGAGTTGTATAGAATGGCCTGGTCTGTCCAGACGTGAGTTATATAGAATGGCATAGAGTTGTATAGAATGGAGATGTAATCCTCTGGATAATCAATGATGAGTCAATTCTTGCACTGTGATACTCTGACATTAATAGTGTTAATGTCTGGTTTTATGAGTTTCTTGACGCAATCATGTTGCAATATCACACATTCAACGGTCATGAACACAAATAGTGTCTGGCAATTGTGGATATATATTCATTCTCAGTTCAAGTTCATAAGAGACCTTCATATGTATCATATATCTGAAATATTTAAGTGAAAGAACTTTCTTGAAGTTCAGACATATATAGAAGTAGTTCACATTGTTTAATGGTATTCACAATCAGCATTTTATAAATGTCATTCTGCCATATACCGAAGAAATAGTCTTAAAGAGGAGAGTTAACTGTTATACAATGGTGATCAAATATGGAACAGCGTTATTTTGGGGAGTGGGTGGGAGTAAAGATGCTTGTTTGTCAAACCAAGTAAATATCAAGTGTCAAATTAGATTGTCTTGACTGTGGGCGGTGGGGTAGCCTAGTGGTTAAATCATTGGCTTGTCATGTTGAAAGCCTGGGCTCGATTCCCCACATGAGTACAATGTGTGAAGCCCATTTCTGGTGTCTCAAGTGGTGATTTTGCTCGAATATTGTTAAAAGCGGTGTAAAACTAAACTCACTCTTTCTTGACTGCTTGCTCTGGTGTTTGTTGTCAGTTGCGTGTTCTATATTTTAATCTTCTTCTGAGAAACTAAGGAACCAATGAAGTTTGAATTAACTTCTGTGTTCCCTCTAGTATTTGCAAACCAATTTATCGAAGGGGTTCAAATCTAATTGAAATAATGGCCACACAGCAGCCATATTGGAAAACCTCACTTTTACAATTACTCGGTCATAATTGTTAAACATGTAATGAATATTGGTAATAGTTGGGCTCAGCATATGCTTTCAATTTTTCGTGTAGTTAGAGGAGTGTGTCAATACAATTTTCATCCCCCGTAAAGCCTTTTGCGAGGGTATTAAAATGCACCCTGTCCGTGCACATTCGGGCACTTCAAAACTGTTCACTATTTCTTCACCAAACTTGGCACATAGATAGATCGGATGGTGTACTGGCGCCTTTTGGTAGTTTTGGATTTCTGAATAAAATATTTTTTGCGTTTCCATGGCAGCAAGTTCAACTTCGACTGAATTTGGTGGTAGTGCTCTTTTCCAGGGGAGAATTTTAAAACCTTTTACTATTTCTTCACCAAACTTGGCACATGGATAGGTTTGGTGGTGTACTGGTGTGTTTTGGTAGTTTTGGAATTCGGAATAAAATATTTTTTGTGTTTCCATGGCTACAAGTTCGACTTCGACTGAATTCGGTGGTAGTGCTCTTTTCGGGAACAGAACTTTAAAACCGTTCACTATTTCTTCACCAAACTTGGCACATGGATAGGTCTGGTGGTCTATTTTGGTAGTTTGGAAAATATAGTTGTTATCCCCTGCAAATACCCCCCGCGAAACACTTTGAGGGGGGTATTAAAATGCGCTTCATCCGTCCGTCCGTACATGCACAATCGTCTTTTCCGGAGCAGAACTTCAAAACTGTTCGCTTTTTCTTCACCAAACTTGGCACATGGATAGGTCTGGTGGTGTACTGGTGCCTTTTAGTAGTTTTGGAATTGTGAATAAAATATTTTTTCTCTTTCCATGGCAACAAGTTAGACCGACTGAATTTGGTGGTAGTGTTTTTTCCGGAGCAGAACTTAAAAACTTTTCAATACTCTCCTTCCACTTTTCCATATACACACCAAAACATTTGACATAATCATAACTAGTAGACATATACATGAAGAGTATTTTGCCATTGCGTGGAATATTGATGACTTTGTCTTCTTGTGATTCATATTTTGTAAATGATTTCACCTGTGTATTCTGTCCATGGTCCTAAATCACCATTTTGGCGTGCTGTAAATATCACCTCAGAAACCACTTGACTTGTGAAGCCGAAACTTAAAATTCTTGTTTCCATGATATGTTCAAGAGGTTAGAAAACAGCAACCATATTGAAAAATCTGTTTGACCTTTACTCAACCATACTGATACTTGTTTGTCCATTCAAGTAAATATCAAGTGTCAAATAAGGTTATGTCTTGACAGGTTTCGGTGAGATAGCCTAGTGGTTAAGGTGTTCACTCGTCACGCTGAAGACCACCTCCGTGGGTGCATAGTGGCGGAAGGATGGTTCGATCCCCGACCACGTCATACCAAAAGACGTTAAAATATGGTACTTGTTGGTCCCTGCCTGACGCTCGGCATTAATGGGTACAACAAGGACTGGTCGGCTCGGAGTCAGTATAATGTGTCTCAGTGGGGTATTCATGCTTCACTGCGGCATGGTATCTCAGTGGGCTAGCACTATATCTTCAGTCTGGGCTAGTACAAGCAGCACTACATGCACATGCAAACCGAAATATTCTCAAGCACCTCAAACCCAATTTCACCTCACCTCGTCACGCTGAAAACCCAGGTTTGATTCCCCACATAGGTACAATGTGTGAAGCCCATTTTTGGTGTCCTCAGCCGTGATATTGCTGGATATAGCTTAATGTGACATAAAACCGATATAACTTACTCACTACTCTAAATCTCTCAAATTTATACCTAACTCAAAGCCTTGATAATGCCAGATTTGAAAGAACAGAGCAGAGCTGAGGGTATATATGTTTCTTTATATCAGAGATTTCCTCATCTTGAAGTTCAGTGCCCACAGCAATCACTGTTGATTGGTTGTGTTGTTATTTTAAACTGTTAACCAAGTGTCTTGGTAAGTTGTTGTACCATGGCATTATTTTCACGTAAGTGAGTGAGTTTAGTTTTACGCCGCACTCAGCAATATTCCAGCTATATGACGGTGGTCTGTAAATAATCGAGTCTGGATCAGACAACCCAGGGATCACAGCATGAACTTTGATCTACGCAGTTGGGAACCGATGACATGTGTCAACCAAGTCAGCGAGCCTGACCACCCGATCCCGTTAGTCACCTTTTACTACAAGCATGGGTTACTGAAGATCAATTCAAACCCGGATCTTCACGGGTATTTTCACGTAAGGCATGTCAGAGTGAAAAGGTTTGTTGGTTAACAGAAAGTATCTATGGCTTTTATAAAACATTCAGAACCTACAACAATATGATACAAAAATGAACTAAAATATTTAAAAGTGATATTTTTATAAAAACAATTTGCAGCTTGTAGCAAGATAGTTTTTCTTTAGCACAATCAGCCCCCTGCAAAGGTAAACTGTTGGGTTGCACAGCTTCCAGCAAAATAACATGTCATTAAAGAATGTCACATCAGGGGAAGATGGTAATCCCTATATTATACCCATGGGGAAAAACAAAACTTGGTCTTGAGTGTGTTAAAATATTGCTTAAATAAAATATTTGACCAACCCTCTGCTACAGTGGTCTATGGGTTGGTGAGGACATTTGCTTCCATTAAGCACAACAGAAACCTAAGACTTCAAATTGCTGTGTAGAGTTATGGCCCTTGGGAAGTACAGGAACCTATGATTGTTGGCTTGAATCCTTGCTTGCCCTCATTATGTGTGGGGGTTTGTCAGCATGTGTTTGTGAGATTCATCAGGCTTCATAGCTCAGGCTTTCCTTCCACATTAAGCTGACACAACATAGTGTAACTGGAATCTTGGTCAAAGCAGTTTAAAACCCAACTCAGTCACTCACTCTCTCACTGGCGTACTCACTCTCTTACTCCCGATATATTACCTTAGGGAGAAATAGCCTGGTATACCTAACTGCATTTTGCCTTTGCTGATGAATGGGCACATTAGCTTTGTTTTTGTTGTACCTGATGATGGGGCCAGAACAAGCCCTGAAACGTTGTACCAAACAATAAAAAGATGAAACCCAGAAAAGTCTCTGTTTGTTTTTGTTGTTTAACGCCCAACTTGGCATTATTCAAGCTCTATAACTATGGTCTGTAAATAATGAAGTCTGGGTTTGACAATCCAGTGATTGACATTATGAGCATCTTTTCCTTTGGGGTGTAATGCCACATATCAACCAAGCCAGCATGCAGCCGAGTTCCGTCAGTTGCCACTTTGTGGGTCACTGACCAGTTTTAACCATGATCATTGCCTTGTTGATCTGCAAAGCATTCGCTGAGTATTCCATGTAGGATTTTAAACCCACTGTAATCTATGCTGGAGACAAAGTGGATTGGGTGATCAGACTTGGCAACTTTGTATCCTGATTGTGTTGATCTATGCTCATTATGTCAATCACTGGATTGTCTGGTCCAGACAACTGTTATTTAATTGGAATATTGCTGAGTGTAACATTTAACAACAAAGTAGGAAAAGCTGACCGCTGTGATAAAACCGTGCAATGCGACTCACTCACTTGGGCACTCACTCACTCACTCACCCTGAGGATGAAGTATTATCAGCAGCAAAAGTGCCTGCATATTTGCAAATATTCGTTTGCCACATCGACATTATATGCTGGGAATATGTTAAAATCTGTGTTGAGTCATTGGAGGAGAGTCTGATGAAGACAGAAGGGATGTTTTTTGTGTGGCCACAACATTAATGTCACAATAAATCATCACAATACTGTTGTCCCTGTAATGAGAATGCTGATGGAGCTGTTTGCAGGATTATTCATGGCTGTGGAAGTATATTTAGAGACGATCCGTCATCACCAGACCTGTGTAAAATCAGTCCTAGGCTGGAAATATGGAGACAGAAATTTCATTTCTGAAGATTTAGACAAAATATGTGAAGTTCTTCAATCTGGTGTAGAAATGGCAGACCGTTGATTCAGAAGGATTTGGTCTTTGTTGTTGGAAGGACGATGCAGGGTTTTACTGGTTGTGAATATTGTGTCCTCATGGTAATGAGAGTGGACATATTCTCATTTGTTTGGGGTAAGGACACACTCACCTTTATGTGAACACCTGGTATCATCTCTAATTAATAGTATTCATAAATGATAGCTCTTGTATGAGCAGAGATTTCTTATGATTATGGAAAAGGCTTTGTTGCTTTCATTTACGACAATTGAGCAGTCCTAGAAAGTCACATTTGGAAGTGGGCCTTCGGACAATGTTCCATCCTTCATGCTGGTGATGGGTGGCCCAGTGGTCTAAGCCAGGAAATTCTGTCCCTTAGGCTTACAGCCAATAATGTGGGTTCTAATCCCAGTTTGCCTTGATTAAGTTCCTAGGTTTTGTCAGGATCATACCGTTTTGGGTTTCACCAAAGTGTCAACTGGCAAAGAATTGCATTACTTGGGGTCCTTCCACATTAAATTGGCACACAGTGGTTTAAATGGTTAACTGTTCAAAGTTGTTGTTTTTTGTTGTGTAACACCACATATTACTGCTATCTTAATCTGCAAATAATCAAGTCTGGACCAGACAATCCAGCATGTGTGTTGATCTACGCAATTGGGATACTGTCAACGTGTATATACGTCGACTGGTGAATTGGCTCACAATTAAGATGAAGTGTGCGTTGAAGACGAAAGCATAGTGGAGTTCAAACTTCTTTAGTTACATGTCAAACAAATACACAAGACATAAATGTGATGAGCGGAGTACCTGCTCAACCCCAGGACGTTTCCTACAAGCGGCATTATCCTGCTCGTGGTTGTCCCTACGCATACAGTCAGACTCCGGACTCGTACCCTTTGACAAATATGTGAGCCTATATATACAGTTCTTGACAACAATGGACAGGCGACGACTCAACAATGGACAGATAGAAAAACAATAGCACTTCCTTGACCAGTTGATGTGATGGCAGACACGGCCAAGGGGGATGACCAATTAAGGTTATAAATGTCATATACAGTGGTTAATTGCCTGACAAGTTGATGTACAATGCGGAAGTGATAAGGATTACATAGAATACAGATTAGCATCATATAGATAATTACAATAAAGTCTCATGTGTCTTGAGTACATAGTTTTTTAACTTTTTAAATATTTGGACGATGGCTGTCCTGAATTAGTCCCTATAACAATACCATGACATCTATCAATCAAGTCAGTGAGCTTGACCACCAAATCCCATTAGTTGCCTTATGTAAGCGTAGGTGCTGAAAACCAATTCTAACCCATTCTTTTTTGGTAACTGTTAAAAGGTGTGTTAAGCCCAATCAGTCATTTACTCATCACAATGTCCACTTGCATAACATGATCTTAGTGCTTCCGAAGCAAAGAATAGTGTTTTATCAAGCTACGATAGTTTTTATGCCACCCGGTGGAGATCCCGGGTTAGAATGGGTTCCCAGCACTCTGCTCATAGGAAGCAATCAAATGGATTGTTTGCTTAGACTTGGAGTGAGTTGGGTTTTATGCCGCTTTTAGCAATATTCCAGCAATATCATGGCAGGGGACACCAGAAGTGGGCTTCACAGATTATACCCATGTGGGAATTCAACCCGGGCCTTCTGCGTGACGGGCAAACTCTTAACCACTAGGCTACCTCAACGCTCCTTCTGACCCGGAATCCCTATGGGAGGGTAAGCAAGTGAAGTGCAATATCACAGCAGGAGACACCAGAAATGGGTGGTTAGGCTTGGAGACTGTCCTCACACCCTGATGGGCGAACTCTTAACCACTAGGCTACCCCACCGCTCCTTCTGACCCGGAATCCCTATGGGAGGGTTAATAAGTGAAGTGCAATATTACGGCAGGGGACACCAGAAATGGGTGGTTAGGCTTGGAGACTGTCCTCACACCCTGACATAGTTATAGTTGAACACAATATTAGTCACTGATTTGTCATGTACAGTCTGGATTATTTATCGGCCACCGAATTGGGTGGTTAGGCTTGGAGACTGTCCTCACACCCTGATGGGCGAACTGTTAACCACTAGGCTACCCCACCGCTCCTTCTGACCCGGAACCTCTATGGGAGGGTAAGTAGGTGAAGTGCAATTTCATGGCAGGGGACACCAGAAATGGGTGGTTAGGCTTTTAGGCTTGGAGACTGTCCTCACACCCTGACATAGTTATAGTTGCCCACAATATTAGTCACTGATTTTTCATGTACAGACTGGATTATTTATCGGCCACCGTCGCACACCTGGAATATTGCTGAGAGAGGCATAGACAACAGAAAACTCTCAATCAAACTTCTACCTACGTATGCAACACAAAGACACTTAAAGGCCAGTGACGAGACCATGAGTTAGTGACAAGCGTCGCGACTCAAAAACAAGTAACGTGAAGAAGACTTACTGGACAATAAGACATGTTATAGCTCTTGCAAGATAATCGACAACAGGGCACAGGGAAAATGGTTTGATTTTGTGAAGATCTGTAAAATGGATTTAAAACGGTCTCTTATTGATTAAGGAATCAAGGTTATGCAATTTCTGTAGCATATTCCACTGAGATGTTTGCCTCCGATATATTATCAACTTCAGATCAGGGATAACAGGACACCACAGTTATTGAGTGGCCAGTGTAAGAATGAATGCTAAATAATAACCCTGTTTACTGCTCCTGGCTTCATGTCGAACCTCTTTCTATTATATTTTTATGCTGAGTTTTTCTTTGATTTCCCAGCGTCAAAGCACAAATTATGATCCAATACAGCACATTAATTTCTATACATAGAAATGTGTTGATTTCATTACAAATCCATGACAGTGTAACCAGAATATGGTTTGGACAGACATTACTTCCACTCCCGCTTCCATGCTAGGCCTGGAAATTGATGTATAAAAATCAGTTTTATTTCAGCAGTGGTATTAGTGCCTGCCAATGGAGTTAGGGGCAGGGGTGGTAAATTGCGTCGCTGAATCAGACAAGAATTTGCTGTGCTCACAACAGTCCAAGGATTGATTCTACAGGTTTTAAGTATAGTTCAATTTCCTTGAAATCAATTTGAGAAACTGAGTCAAATGAAGAAGGGCATAGCATCACCAGATGACATTTCAAATTTGCCTTTTAATGACGGCCATCTTGAATTTTACGTCGTAGACGGTGCAGAGGCGTACATATCCAGCTGAAAGACAGGGATAGGTTTCATGATCAACATTTCACTTTGATGTACAACAGATTTCATGATGTAAGAATAAAAAAATATTTTCCAACAGAAATCAATCTTTAATTTGAAGAAGGTTCTGTGAATTGTTCGGGAAATTGTTCAAGATGAGATGAGATGTGGGCATTGTTAGATCACTTGCTGTTGTATCATCATTGGCGGACGGGCCTAGTGGTTAAACACTTTCATTCTAAACCCCCAACTCCTGGGTTTGATACCCAACCTGTGTGAATTTAAGAATCATAAGATATGTCCTAATGTTTTCCCTCATAGAATTGAAACTTTGTTCCTTAGGGGAATATTTACATTGAAAAGAAAAAGACATGTATTTGGCAGCTGGACAGATTCCCTGAATTGGCAGCAAATTGTTGAAACTAATATTTCACCATTGCACATTTTGACTTTGTCGTATCTTGGACGTTACCCGTGAAGGTCCCGGGTTAGAATATGAACCTTCAGTAACTCATGCTTGTCGTAAGAGGCGACTAACTGGATCGGTGGTCAGGCTTGCTGGCTTGCTTGACACATGTCATTGGTTCCCAATTGCGCAGATCGATGCTCATGCTGTTGATCACTGGATTGTCTGGTCCAGACTTGATTATTTACAGACAGACACCATATAGCTGGAATATTGCTGAGTGCAGCGTAAAACTAAACTCACTCACTCACTTACTCACTCGTATCATGGACACATGACAGCAAGGTATGTGTATCATATTTTGACTCCAAGCACACCAGTACTTGTTAAATCCTGTTAATACAGAATGCCAGGCAGGGTGACAACTTTTTATATAAATTGAGGGTACTACAGAATACCGGATACCTTCCGCCATCTTTGAAAGCACACAAGTTTACTTGGGGTTAGTGGGGTAAGGTTTAGGGTTAGGGGGGTAAGGTTTAGGGTTAGGGTAAGGTTTATGGTTAGGGTGACGTGACACTAAACAATATGGCTGGTTGGTATCCAGGTATTCCACAGCATGGTATACCCATGGTATACCATGGGGAGAAATGGTGGTGACCACGGTCTACCATGGTTTCTGGTGACCATGGTCTATAATGACCATTATACAACAGTGTCCATTAAACAACTAAAATGGAACACTTCACTCAGTGAGAGACATGTTAAAATGAAGTGTGTTTTAATGAAACATACAAGAACACAATGCCATAAAAAAACAATTATCAAGGGAACAGTTCACGTAATTTAACTTTCTCATTGTTGCTACAGAAACACACAAACAAATAAGGAACAAATGACGTCTTATACTCTTGAAAATCAAAACAAAATTAACCCTCGTACATCTGAAAATAAAATAATTTCGCCCCTCCGTTTTGCTAAAGTTGTCCATTAAACTGTGTAAACACACTTCATTTTAACATGTCTCTCACTGAGTGAAGTGTTCAATTTTAGTTGTTTAATGCACATAGACAAGAACAAGGATCTGTAAGATATCTATCATGAATATTCATTAAAGTCAAACTAACTCAGGCAAAAACATTTTTCATCTGCCACTTACATGTCCTTTGTAATGCTATTGGTATAATGCTTGTGTTACACTTCATTGAATGCTACTGTTATTTGTTATTCATAAATGAACCACAATGTCATGAAACAGTCAGGATGTCAATTATAATTGTTTTATTTTCTCACAGTTTGAAATGTAAAATTGGTCTGTCATGACCATGGTCTACCATAGATTTGTATGTCATGACCATGATCAACCATTATTTTGTATGAGAACACCATGTTCTACCATTGTTTTGTTTAAGATGACCATGGCCTACCCTGGTTTCTGGTGACCATGGTCTGCTGTGGTATACCATGGTGACCATGGTCTACCATGGTATACCATGGGGAGAAATGTTGGTGACCACGGTTTAGCATGGCAAACCATGGTAATACCATGGATTTCCATGGTAAGCTGTGGTTGACCATGGTCAACCATGGTGCCTTTTCAGCTGGGCAGCCAAGAATCCCAAACCTTCACCAACAGGTGGAGCCCTAATGGTGTTAGCTCTTCTTTACGTTAGAATTCTGGGAGCACCTCCATATGTAACCTGCATACGTGGTATGATGCATCTTGGGTTTGAACCAAGGACCTTCTGTTGTCCAGGCAGACACTGTGTCTTCTGCACCATGGTGCTGATTGGACATGTGGCATTATAGCCCTTTTCAGGTGTCCCCGCTGTGATACTGTGCAGGAGTAAGACGCTTGCTCGCTTGCACACTCACTCACTCACTCACTCACTCACTCACTCACTCACTCACTCACTCACTCACTCACTCACTCACTCACTCACTCACTCACTCACTCACTCACTCACTCACTCACTCACTCACTCACTCACTCACTCACTCACTATTAAAAATTGAATATATGCCACAGATCTGAATCCTACACATTCATATGAACTAATAATTCAACTTTAAGCGGTCCAAAGGGTAGCTATGTGGTTGAGGCAGTCGCTTGTGATACTGAGGCCCTGGGTTAAATTCTCTACTTGGGTGCAAAATGTGTGAAGCTGATTCCTGATGTCCTTCTTGTGACAGCTCTGGAATATTGTTAAATACCCACCTGCTAAAAGTATCTCAAACATTTTCTTTCACAAATTTTACAGTGACATTAAACCATCTTTGTTTGAGAGAATATATGGCAGCTGACACAGGGCCACCACCTCAGAATGTACACCATGTTTACGGAATGTCATGAAAGTTTCATTCAGCACCTGACAAATAAAGGCCTTCTTTTTAACTCCGAACACAGGCTACAGCTGTCTTAAAAAGAAAATTGTGAAATTGGAAGTGAAATGCTTCCTTCATTACCAGCCCGTCCCTGGGGGAAGTAACCGTGCAGTACCGTGATGCAGGTGATACCAGGCCCTAGCCAGGCTTGGAGTACCTAGCAGCCAACAATCTCGCTAAAATGTTTACACTTCAAGCCGATACATCTGAAGTCTGCATGGCCGTGTGGACAGGATCTGCAAACTTACACACGTGCTATGTGTCCTTGCTTTAACTTGCGGAGGAAGAGATTCAGACATGTTCAGTATACTCCATGCTGCGGGCAAGTTCCAAGTGGAGGGTCGTGATTCCTTTGAAGATTAAGTGTAACTATGTCCAAGTTGGAAATCATGTTATGAATACGGAAACATGGCTTTAGGCAGTTTCTTGTCGTCTTGTTTGTTTCGCATTTGCATGTGAGATAATTTGAATCGGCTAATCAGACCAGCTCCTCTTAGTTTCTCGTTGATCTGGGACTGGTGTTTGAGAAACAGGATAATAATAGCAAGACTCAGGACTTGAGTGGGAGTTGTTCTCCCTTGTAGTCAAAGAAGAGACAATTCATCTTGCGGATCCTGAGCAGTGCATTACAGTCTTGGTTAAAACACATGTGGAAATGTGTGTTATGATGTCTTGAAATAATGCTTTCATGAATTGTACTGACTATGACAAGGATTTGTTTCAAAGAGGTGGTGGCAATTGATTTGTTGGTTGATATTACATAATATTCTATGTTTGTAGGGATGCCTTCATGTGTTCAAATTTGAGCTTAAGAAGTAAGAAGTGCTTGCTGTGACTCTACTGCTAAGAATGAAAGATTTGAGGGTTTCCATGTACGAGAGCAA
The DNA here is from genome assembly GCF_003918875.1 of Haliotis rubra. Lineage (NCBI taxonomy): Eukaryota > Metazoa > Mollusca > Gastropoda > Lepetellida > Haliotidae > Haliotis > Haliotis rubra. The sequence goes on along the minus strand of NW_025766002.1, from coordinate 2,065,431 downwards.
ACCACAAGGACTGCAGGAGCCTATATTACTGAGGATCCCAAACTTCAGTTAACAGGTGTCAGGGTAGGGGGAACTTGTGGAGATTGCTCTTTTTAACCTGGCCCCGATCTCTCTCTAAACAAACTTAAGTTAGAGTTTTTACTCAAATGTGAGAAAATGCATTTCCCAGAATGAACTGAAATTGATTTTTAAAATTATTAAACTCAAACATAGTAGATAATTTGACTTTGGTGGATAGATTTGGGCTTTATTATTTTAAAAATGTAGTTTTTCAGCTTTTTCAAATTGTCAAACTCAGTTTGATATTTGAGTTTCTTTAGAGAAATCGGGGCCTGAACCCCCAGAAGATTAATGGCCTATGGTGGCAGATCTTTTTCCAAAGCAAGACCCATATTGTGGAACAATCTCCCAAACAACATCCAGTACATATGCGAACTCAACCAGTTCAAGCGAATGATAAAAGCACAGCTTTTTGACTCTGCCTTTGTCTGAGCGCCTCTGAGCAATTTTTTGGAACAGGCGCTATATAAATATAAACGATATTATTATTTTATTTTTATGTAGCATGCATGCTACACAATCGTTCTGTTGGTTAAACTGATCTTAGCACTGTCACAACTCCAATACAGCAGACTGAATCCATCTTAGTGCTGAGATTGTTTAGAGAAATGGGGCCCAAGATTCTGTCTTTCTAAACTGATGTTAGCACTAAGATGTCACAACTCCCTTACAGCAGACTTACATCCAGCTTAGTGCTGTGATCAATGTGTGACAGGGGACCCCAGATTCTGTTCCTTAAGTGATCTCAATACTTATCACAACTCACATAAAATACATATACATCAGTCTTAACACTAAGATCATACCAAAAGACGTTAAAATATGGTACTTGTTGGTCCCTGCCTGGCGCTCGGCATTAGTGGGTACAACAAGGACTGGTTGGCTCGGAGTCAGTATAATGTGTCTGAGTGGGGTATTGACGCTTCACTGCGGCATAGTATCTCAGTGGGCTAGCACTATAAAACCAGCTTAAGTCTGGGCTAGTACAAGCAGCCGCACATACACATACGCATGCACGTCGTCATATGAGCGAAATATTCTCAAGCACGACGTTAAACCCAATTTCACCTCTTCTCACCTAACACTAAGATCACTTTGTATTTTTTATTTTTTATGATTTGTTTTATTATGTTGTTTTTTTGTAGTTGTGGAACAATGCCCAGGTTTCAGTGTCACTAGGCAACGTTAGCATAAAGATAAACATAACTCCAATTCTTAAAAGGCCGCTGTGAGCAGTCATAGTGCTAAGATAACTTAACGAAATATGATCCTATGTTTTAGTTCACAAATGGAACAATGTGTGAGGCCATTCCACTCTATAGCAGTTTGTTATTTTCTTCTCAATATGGAAAGTATAATCACAGCTTAAACCTTCTCGGAAGGCACTCTAAAGTTAAACACCTAGGGTGTAATGTATCCATATTTCATCCATATTTCCTCCGTATGTGACCCGTGAAGGTCCAGGTTAGAATGTACCTTCAGTAACCCATGCTTGTCGTAAGAGGCGACTAACGGGATCGGGTGGTCAGACTCGCTGGCTTGCTTGACACATGTCATCGGTTCCCAAATGCGCAGATCGATGCTCATGCTGTTGATCACTGGATTGTCTGGTCCAGACTTCATTATTTACAGACCGCCGCCATACAGCTGGAATATTGCAGAGTGCGGCGTAAAACTAAACTCTCTCACTCACTCACTTCTCCGTATGATGCAAGTTAATTGGTTGGGTCTTCAGTTGCATTTGTTTCATGTGGAAAGTTGGAACTGATTGATTTAAGTTTGTTCAGCATCACTTTTGAAAAATGAAAACTTTACCAGCATACTGCGAGAATGTGTTTCAATGGGGATACATAAGGGTATATTTCTTGCTTTATATTTTCTAAGTGTGGATTCCGGGGAAGAATGCTGACCCAACTTGTGGATTGGGTGATCAGTTTGGACACTTGGTTGATTACATGTCTCTGTATCCTAACAGCATGGTTGGTTGGTTGGTTGGTTTGTAAATTGTTGTTTAATGCCACACTCAGCAATATTCCAGCTATATGGTAGCAGTCTGTAAATAATAGAGTCTGAACCAGACAATCCAGTGATCAATAGCATGAACATTGTTTTATGCAATTGGGATACAATGACATGTGTCAACCTGACCACCCAATGGGTTGCTGAAGACCAATTCTACCCCAGATCTTTACGGGTCCCTAACAGCATGGACCATTCTGCACTATATCAATCACTGCATTGTCTGGTCAGGAGGCCATTGTCGATAGGCCATTGTTAAGTGGCCTGCTTTGTCATTTATGAAGGCCAATCCATTAAAAACTGAATGAAACACTATACACCTAAGGAGAAGTTAAATTGGAAGCCTTTTGGGGTTCATGCAAGTGAAAGTCAATCAGTCTTCTCTTGCCTTTAGCCAGTAGCGTGTTGCAACACCCTACCTTTATTCCAAGGCAACGAATGCAGTGTTTTTAAAGTTCACCCACTGTGAGTCCTAAATTAGACTTGAACCAGCTCTAGGGCAATGCTGACTTGTCTAAATCATATTTCCCAAATGATATGAAGGAAAAAAAGTTGTACCTCAAAAGATTATCTAGGTTTCTAGACTTTGCCTGTTATATAAACATAATGACTGCATCTTGGACTTTAAGCTTAGAGCACGGATGTTTCCAGATGTGAATCTGTAATTGCTGTGTGTTGTAATGACTGCATTCATAAGAAAGAGTACCTCCTGAGAAACTGATGTTGCGTTGATCTATCCAGACTTACCAACTTCAAACAAATAATTGACAATATCATCGTATTTTCCTTCATAGCAGCCTTGGAGCAAGGTTGAGGCAGGACATCACTTGTTAAACAGTACCTGCTGTAAATGTGTGTGAGTTATTGCTCATTTTATGATGCTTTAATGTAATGCTATATTTTCTTGTTTTCTTTCAGAGTGGATAGATATGAGCTCTGTTAAAACATAGTCATTTCCACTTTGTGTAAACTCTTGACCTAAAAGCCTTCCAATCATTCCATTTTGACCATAGTTCAAACCTGCAGTGTCAGTAACCACTAAGAGTACTACTATATATAAAAGTCAAAAGTGGTAAAGAACATATACACTCTGTCAGTTTTAGTCATATGAAAAAAAATAGATGTACTTTAACTTCATGCTCGTCACGCCGAAGACCCGGGTTCGATTCCCCCCATGGGTACAATGTGTGAAGCCCATTTCTGGTGTCCCCCGCCGTTATATTGCTGGAATATTGCTAAATGCGGTGTAAAACCATACTCGCTCACTCACTCACTCACTCACTCACTCACTCAAGAGCTATGATTGTTAATCATCTGTGCCTTTGTGGAACGATACTTCAGCTACTTTTGCTTCAGCAAGCATTTGTCTGGTAATTTTCTGATTTTGTTTATGATCGTATTTTCAGAACAGTTCCAATCTTGACTAGACTGAATAAGACATGATGAGTCACAATGTACATGTTCTGTCCTTATCATGCTTCTTGTCGGACTTCCAGCTACTCTTGTCTGTTTTCCTGAGCAGAAGTCGTGTCCAGACAGTTATTGTTCACAGGAAGCTGTAGCAGGCAGGGCTCTCAGTGGCTAGAAATCACTGGAGGCACCATATCTGGAATGTTCAAAGGCACCATATCAAGCAGGTCTATGGCTCCTGATGTGAAGTGTCTCAGCCACCATAGCTGGAATGTTCAAAGGCACCATATCAAGCAGGTCTATGGCTCTTGATGTGAAGTGTCTCAGCCACCATAGCTGGAATGTTCAAAGGCACCATATCAAGCAGGTCTATGGCTCCTGATGTGAAGTGTCTCAGCCACCATATCTGGAATGTTCAAAGGCACCATATCAAGCAGGTCTATGGCTCCTGATGTGAAGTGTCTCAGCCACCATAGCTGGAATGTACAAGGCAACAGGTCAAGCAGGTCTATGGCTCTTGATGTGAAGTGTCTCAGCCACCATAACTGGAATGTACAAGGCAACAGGTCAAGCAGGTCTAAGGCACACGATCTGAAGGGCCACAGACACCACATCTGGATTGCCAGAGGCACCATATCAAGCAGGTCTAAGGCACACGATCTGAAGGGCCACAGACACCACATCTGGATTGCCAGAGGCACCATATCAAGCAGGTCTAAGGCACACGATCTGAAGGGCCACAGACACCACATCTGGATTGCCAGAGGCACCATATCAAGCAGGTCTAAGGCACACAATCTGAAGGGCCACAGACACCACATCTGGAATGCCAGAGGCACCATATCAAGCAGGTCTGAGGCACACGATCTAAAGGGCCACAGACACCACATCTGGAATGTACAAAGGCACCATATCTAGAATGGCCAAGGCTCACGATCTGAAAGGCTTCAGACACCATAACTGGAATGTACAAGGCACCATATCTAGAATGGCCAAGGCATGATGTCTAAGAGGTCCTAGCCACCACAATTATGGGACAGCATTTAGAATATCTCAGCAAAGTATCTGGAATGTCTGATGCACTAGATCTAGAATGTCAAAGGCTCCATATCAAGAGTATTGTAGGCACTATATCTAGAATGTCAAAGGCTTCATATCAAGAGTATTGTAGGCACTATATCTAGAATGTCAAAGGCTTCATATCAAGAGTATTGTAGGCACTGTATATAGAATGTCAAAGGCTTCCTATCAAGAGTATTGTAGGCACTGTATATAGCATGTCAAAGGCTTCCTATCAAGAGTATTGTAGGCACTGTATATAGCATGTCAAAGGCTTCCTATCAAGAGTATTGTAGGCACTGTATATAGCATGTCAAAGGCTTCCTATCAAGAGTATTGTAGGCACTGTATATAGCATGTTATGGGCATCATTGTCGGGGCCTGAGTGGCCTGAACTTCCTTATATGAGGGGCGGTGGGGTAGTCTAGTGGTTAAAGCATTGGCTCGTCACGCCGAAGACTCGGGTTCAAATCCCCACATGGGTACAACGTGTGAAGCCCATTTCTGGTGTCCCCCGCCGTGATGTTGCTGGAATATTGCTAAAAGCGGCGTAAAGCCAAACTCACTCAGTCAGTCAGTCAGTCCTTATATGATTTGAAGACCAATATACATTAAGACTGGTGTGGTGTCTGACCATGATTGATTGGGTGATTAAAAAGTTCTACAATAACATTAGTGCCAATATTAATTATAGTGCATTTGTGTATGGAGTAATGCTTTCAGTAGCTTTTGACAATTTGATCATTTTCAACAATGTGGTGAGTGTAGATTTTAAGACAGATTTGTTGTGATGGATTTCTTGATTAAAAAAGGTTGAAATATAAATGAATGCTTCCATCAATTCAAGTTCCATGGAATGTTAGTTAAAAACATTCATGAATACTTTTTTAGCTTTGGCATACAACCTGCACTGTCTTCCCTCACAATGGAACTGATATAGCATGTTTGCTCTATTGGCTAAAGTCTGTAAATTTTTAATAGATAAATAACAGAAGAAGTTACTGCCACTATGAAGGATGTGCTTTGATGAGGTTTTGTCTTCATGAATGTGCTTTACTATAAGTGAATGGAGAATCGGTATCAGAGTAACATATGTTTTATGAGTGAATAATTATAATGTATAAAATAAATTATAATAAGTGAATTAATGACTTTTTATGGTTGGTCGGTTTGTTGTTTAACACCGCACTCAGCAATATTCCAGCTATATGGTCGTGGTCTGTAAATAATCGAGTCCGGACCAGACAATCCAGTGATCAACAGCATGAACATCGATCTACGCAATTGTGATACGATGACATGTGGTCAACCCAAGTCAGCAAGTCTGACCACCCAATCCCATTAAGCCTTCTTTTACGACAAGCATGGGCTGCTGGAGACCAATTCTAACCGGGATCTTCATGAGTACAAGATTTTATGACAGGTAGAATTTGGATTATGGCAGCATTGCATCCATATGTTGGCAAGCCTGACCACCGCATCCCATCAGTCACCACTTTCAAAAAGCATGGGTTGCTGAAAACTAACCCAGATCTTCATTGACCCAATACTCAATCTGTATGACTGCTTTCTGTAAATAATCGGGGCGGTGGGGTAGCCCAGTGGTTAAAGTGTTCGTCGTCACGCTGAAGACCCGGGTTCGATTCCCCACATGGGTACAATGTGTGAAGCCCATTTCTGGTGTTCCCCTGCCATGATATTGCTGGAATATTGCTAAAAGCGGCATAAAACGCAACTCACTGACTCACTCACTCTGTAAATAATCAGTTCTGGACCAGACAATCCAGTGGTTGACATCAAGAACATCAATCCACCCTATTGGGATATGATGACATCTTATTTAACTAAACACAAGGATAGTAAACAAAAACGTGAGGAGACAGATAGCTGTTAGCTTCCTATATTTTGCCCAGGCTGATGTTGAAACTGGATCTTCCAATGTACACTATCCCCAAACTGAATGAATGTCAGTTTGCAAATGTGCAGCAGATTCCTCCCACTTCCTGCTGTTCATCCAGGTCCAGTGTGCTATCTGTGAAGCTGTTTCTTCATGATTCAGCTGTGATAGGACTTGGATAAGGCTGCAGGTGGTGTAAAAACATGCTTGCTCTAGCTTGCTTGTAATTTCAACTGTGTTTATATCTGTTAAACTAGTCTGTTAATGATGACAAAATCTGTCCACTCATTAAAATTGTGTCTGCTTGTGGAAAAATGGCTGCAGTTTTAAAAATTTGATATTAGCTTTCCCTTTGAAGAAAAACATTATCAGTTGAGAATCAATGTTAGTAATAAATTAAGTTTGAACCGTTAGTGGAGTTATGTCCCCTGTTTACTGCCTGATGCCAGTAGGAGCATCTGCAAATTGGATTTTGAGTTTTAGTTCTGCTTACTTGAATTGTTTACACGGCTCATTTCCTTCTGTGTGCAATACCACAGCCTCAGCCAGTGCAACGAGAGACAAACAAAGATTCTCCTTTCACTCTCTCATCCAATGGAGAAACATTTTCATAATTTGTCCATGTGTGGGAAACATGTGTTATTAGTGGTCAGTAATGTTAAAATGGCTGTCGTCTGCTCCCTCCTGCCAGTGCTCCCCTCCTGCTCTAGTTCCTATCTTCAAGGGAATAGCAAAATGTGATGTGCATATGTTAGGTTCAGTGCCAAACTTCACCCCTATTTAGACTCAATAGTGGCCATACCTCAAGGGAAATAATGTCTCATGTTTCACATCGACCCTGTCCCTCACCTCAATTATTCCTGGAAAGTTTTTGCACTTTTATCCAGATTTTGATGAACATGGTATTTTTGTGCCTTTTCTCTGTTTCTGGATGTGATTATGTGGGCTGTACGATTTCTAAATCAGTGAGTAAGTGAGTGGGTGGGTGTGGTTTAATGCTCCTTTGAACAGGATTTTAGTTCTATCTTTCTGGCCATGAATAGCTGCAAAACTGCAGGTGTGGCAAACGCAGCATTTGGTCTCACTCACTCACTCACTCACTCACTCAGTTATATCATGATATATCAGCTTTGTTTGGTAGGAAAGCCTCAGTTGATTGATTCAGGTCTAGATGTTTACTATTTTAGTGATGCTCTACCCGTGATAGGTCTGGGTTAGAATATTGATCTTCAGTAACTAATGCTTGTCGTAAGAGGCGACTAACGGGATCGGGTGGTCAGGCTCGCTGACTTGGTTGACACATGTCATCGGTTCCCAATTACACAGATCGATGCTCATGTTGTTGATCACTGGATTGTCTGGTCCAGACCCCAGTATTTACAGACTGCCGCCATATAGCTGGAATATTGCTAAGTGCGGCGTAAAACTAAATTCCCTCACTCACTTTAGTGATGCTCATGAGCACAGGTATAGTGCCTTCACTCATCACGCCGAAGGCCCAGGTTCGATTTCCCACTTGGGTACAATGTGTGAAGCCCATTTCTGGTGTCCCACGATGTGATATTGCTACGATATTGCTATAAGTGGCGTAGAACCCAACTCATTCACTCACTCCGGGTCAGAATAGGCCCTCAACAACCTTTGCGTGTCAGAAAACATGACGTCATGCTTCAGGGTCCATGACTTGGTTAATAGCCTGTCTTTGTACAGCAATGGCACAGATGGTGCTCTTAATATGATGAAACTCTGGTTTGTGTAATCCAGACCTGATTATTTACAGCCTGCTGTCCTATTGCAGGAATATTACTCAGTGTGGCGTTAAACGACAAACAAACCAACAAGCCCCAACTCAACTCCATCACACTAATGGTTACATTCGGCAATAAATGAATATCACTGACTGAGAGAGAAGCAGAATTGTCTTCTGTAACAACCGCTGAAGTGCTTAATAATGATATACCCTTGAAAGGCCTGACACTTCACCGTGTGTGATTGGGCATATGCAGTGCTTTCTGGAGAACACTAGCCAGGGCTATTGGTGCTGGGGATTCTTCAGTATTGATTCTATGTATACTGCACACAGCGATACATATATATCTGTCAAATATATCATGTCTATTTCTATACCACAACTATCTACTTAACTTTGAACACGTCCTTGAAAAATGCAGATCAAGACATGTTGTTCAGTATGTTTGTACTGAGAAGGTAGTTTTTTCATTGAAGCTATTGTTCTGGAAATAATAGCCACAAATGTCATTCCATAATCTTAAGAAACCTCTGTAAGCAGAGTCCATTATGCTATATCATAAGCATATGATATACGAATCAATATCAGATAGTAGCAAGGGTAGAAATGTTTGGTCAAATGTTACCTACGAATTTTGGTTGTGGTAAGTTGGAATGGTATATATTGTTCCATTTATTGGGATACATTTATTTATAGGGATCATGAGTGTCTGTTCCACAACCTGATCATAGTGTTAAGATGATCTCATCTCCAATACAATATCACTGACTTAGCACTATTATTCTTTTTGTGGAATTGGTTCCGCAGTTGGCTTCACAAGTAGATGTTTGGAAATCCATCTGGGGTCATCAATGTAATGAACCAACACTTAGGCCACAAGGTTAATCTGCTGCTCTGACAAAATCTTTATAATGTTAAACAGAACATAGTGAAACTATTGAATATATTGGCATGGTCACATATCAAAATGGCTGAGAGCTATCAGGTATCCTTTGCTTCTTGTGAGATTTAAAGGTCAGGACTGGGCCAAGATACAGGTTGTCCTTCTGAGTGGAGAGTTCCTCTTACAGTTGGCACATAGCAGTTGATTTAATGCAGTTTTATAGATTGGAGGGTCAAGCTTCATGATTTGGTACACGTGTCATCATACCCAAACATATGATTGCTCACATCACGCCGAAGACCCTGGTTCGATTCCCCACATGGCTGCAAAGTGTGAAGCCCATTTTTTGGTGTCCCCTGCCATGATATTGTTGGAATATTGCTAAAAGCGGCATAAAACAAACCCAACTTACTCACCAGTATTGTTGGATTGTGACTCATATTGTGAATGATACCATAAAAAATGCTCTTTGTTATGAATCTAAAGAATAATAACCCATACTTTGTATTAAAACTCATATCATTTAGTACAAGTAATGTTCCCTATCATGGGATTCGCACTCATTTAGCTTTCTTTGTTAATTAACTAGTAACCACATTATTTTGAATGGCGTGGACCATAAAACTAAACTCACTCACTCACTCACATCATCAGTCACTGGTTTAGTTGGTCCAGATTCAATTTCAGTAAAGTATGTTAAGTACAAATGAATGCAACAAACTGTAACTAGTGGAAATGCAAATCTTGAACTGTGGTTCTAACAAACTCAAATAAGTGGTCCCTTTGAGTTCGTCATGGAACTTTGCTGTATTTACAGGCTGCCATGATATAAGTGTAATATTTCTGAGTGTGGAGTTATGTGAGTGAGCGAGTATGGTTTTACGCCACTTTTAGCAATATTCCAGCAATATCACGGATGGCGACACCAGAAATGGGCTTCACACATTGTACCCATGTGGGGCTTTGAACCCGGGTCTTCAGCATGATGGGGCGGTGGGGTAGCCTAATGGTTAAAGCGTTGACTCGTCACGCCGAAGACCCGGGTTCGAATCCCCACATGGGTACAATGTGTGAAGCCCATTTCTGGTGTCCTCCGCCGTGATGTTGCTGGAATATTGCTAAAAGCGGCGTAAAACCAAACTCAGTCAGTCAGTCTTCAGCATGACGGGTGGACGCTTTAACCACAGGGCGACTCCACCATCCCAGTGCGGAGTCAATCAACAGACACTTAAACTCTGCATCATGGAAAAAATTCTGTTTAATAAGTCCGGAATAAAGTCCTCTCGAATAATTTGAGTCTCTTGTATCCTTTGGGCAGAGCAGTGTATATGTTGAGAGTATCAAGATTGATGGCGGCTGATGTTTCATGCTGCATACACTAAGCTTGTACTCACACAAATCAATACAGTCATGTTTCATAACAGACTGCTGCAAACATGTGAAAAAAACACAGTGTATCGAATAGGGAATATTCTGCCATACGTATGTGGTCTGCAAAATCTCCGACATTGTTATGAATTGCTGGTATGAATATTGGTAATAAATCAGGCCATTCTGTTTCAATTACTGAAGGTTGCAATAAAGTGTGAAGGCTTCATCTTGGGTCTGCAGTCAAATGAGACTACTTATACTTGATGAATACTGTTGACGACGTGGAATAGTGCCCCACTATTTATATAGCAGTTCACTGTACTGAGTTACATCCCTTACTCATGCCAGGATCTTCTTATCTTGGATTCAAATGTCAGATCTTCCTTGATTAAAACTCTTGCCCAATGTTTCCTAAACATACTGGGTCGATGGGGTAGCCTAGTGGTTAAACCGTTCGCTTGTCACACCGAAAGCCCGGGTTCGATTCCCCACATGGGTACAATGTGTGAAGCCCATTTCTGGTGTCCCCTGCCGTGATATTGCTGGAATATTGCTTAAAGCCGTGTAAAACCCAACTCACTTATTCACTCACTCTCGACATATAGTAAACATTTATGTTCCTTTCACACATTACACTTGACAGACATTAAGTTTGAATAACTGAAATGCTTTTGACAATGAAGAACAAAATCTACCTCACTTAGTCAAATAATTGCTTCTGTATAAGTAATGTCTGCATGAAATGCTGACTGCTTGCAATATTCTTACTGATGATCCTTACCCAGTAGTGATGGATTGTGACTCATATTGTGAAAGATATAAAAAATGCTCTTTTTCATCTGTTATGAGTGAGTGAATGTAGTTTTACGCCCCTCTCAGCAATATTCCAGCTGTATGGCGACAGTCTGTAAATAATCAAGTCTGGACCAGACAATCCAGTGATCAACAGATTGAGCATCGATCTGCGCAATTGGTCTACGATGACGTGTCAACCAAGACAGCGAACCTGACCACCCGATCCTGTTAGTCGCCTCTGATGACAAGCATGGGCTACAGAACATCAATTCTAACCTGGATCTTCATGGGTTCATTTGTTATGAATCTAAAGAATAATCTGTACTGTGTATTAAAACTCACTTTGAAAATATTATCATTTACATCAAGTAATGTTCCTTATAATGGGCACAGGGGCATGTCGCGCTTAAAAAAAAAGCGTTAGAAAGACATATAGGTATATAGACCCTACCCTAGTACTAGATAGAAGGAAAGGGATGTAACGACGAAACCACCCCCTCCTCAATCAAAGTTAGATTTCACCTCGTAAAATATTTTTGAGGCCCCACCGATGCCTACAGATCGAAAGCAAGATGATTTCCCTACAAAATGAGCTATAAATGGTCACAATCGGATCATTATTTCAAAAGTTATACGCCACGACTCACCGAAAACAGCCACCTCCGCAGTTCTACACCAAAATCATGGATCAGCCAAGACAGAGAAAACTCACCTTTTAAATTTGTTTATTAATTCCAGCCACGTTGACAGCAGCTATGTAGGGCTAGATTCGATCGGCAGCGGTATTCCATGGATCTAAAAACTTTTTGCAACATCTACATATCATTTCCTCGACATTAAGCTGGCATTTTCTCCAAATTTACTGACATCATCGTTTTCATTCACAACTTTCAGTGTTGATGTCAAGCAAAGCCAAATGTTCTTTATGCATGTCAGGCGCAATGCACAGTGAAATAACTTTGTATCAGTGAATTCTCTCAACTGTATTGACACAGTCAATGTTAAACTTGCATAAGTCTCTGAAGTAATAATTAATAGTTTATATGGTAATTTCTAAAAGATATAAATATTCCTCTAACAGACTGGCATCCTTTGATGTACTGTCCGCTAATCTAGGCTTGCCTCGTTAAAGGATAGAATTACTGTACATCCATTGGCTTAGCTATACTATGCATCCATTGGCCAGGCCTACCAAAGAAAACTTTCCCACTGTGCAGAAAAGCCCTCATTATCGTGGAAATAGCAACATAAACATAATACCTCGATACTGAAACAGTAAAAACGACAACTTTTAATCGCTAAAACTGCATAAAAAAAAACAAAGAGCCTGCAACTTCGATTTTGCGCATGCGCACATGGAAGAGGAAGTCTTGATCGCATGTTGACATTTTCCAGCTCGGACAAAAGTTACATTCCCATTTTAAGTATTTCTGTTGTGTTATTTGGCATTTATCATCATGATACTTGTGTGCACACTTGTTTAGTTTACTTTCCATTCATATGAAATGACTGACAGCAATTATTTCGACATATTTAATACTTTTTCTACGCGAGGCGATTCATGGTTGCTTGGAAATTGGAAAGAAACACGGATCGCAATGCGCATGTGCAGTAGAGGTCAAAGTTCGCTGATATAAAAATGTTGCAGTTTCATAGTTTTCGTTGCCGTTTTTACTGTTTCAGTAGCGAGGTATTATGTTTATGTTGCTGTTTCCACGATTAATGTGGGCTTTTCTGCGTGTTTTTCTGCACAGTGGGAAAGTTTTCTTTGGTAGGCCTGTTGGCTTAACATTCGATTTATACTGTTATACAAATTCCATTCCAGTCGGCAAAACGGGCGTTTAAGAAAAGGCATTATTAATGTTGATCAGGTTATATATGTTTATATCTGCCAGTGTGCTGTAATAAAATTGAGTCGCCAGAAGATATTTTTTCAAGGTAGCGACCTCTTGATATTGAGTATGCAAACTAAAAGGCTAATAGACTTGCATGACGAGGACAGACTGGCCATGGTATGCAGGTTTGTTTTACAGGCGTGACAACAGAATTATTCAACACTTATTCCCCGGTCCAATAGGAGGCATGGGTAGGACCGATGTGTGAATGGTCCAAATGCAGTGTCCCATTGATTTGACAGAAACGTGTAACTCTTTCGAATCATCTACCTCTTTTACATCATTGCCGTAAATATGTATTTGTATCATGTATCACACAAAACTAAAATTCAGAATTTTTCAACAGAAGCCCTCTTCATTGTCAACTACAGAACTAGTTTTCAAGATAATAGTACCTCTAACAGCATCTGGGTCTTCAGCAGAAAAGCTCACCTCTTTTTTCTGTGCGTTCTCAAGCCAACAGTTTAAGAGATGTGTCCCTTTGATGGACAGATATCTGTGATCACCGGATGAGATCCTGAATGTTTGTGCTGGTTGTACCATGGTTGCTAGCACAATACCCATGCTCATACATGTATCTGAAGTAGTGGTGTACCACCAAACACACGAGTACTCACGGCCTTCTTATACTTATACATTTTGCTACTTCTTATGGTGGTGGGGCAGTGGGGTAGGCTAATGGTTAAGGTGTTTGCTCGTCATGCCAAAGACTCGGGTTTAATTCCCCACATGGGTACAATGTGTGAAGCCCATTTCTGGTGTCCCCCACTGTGATATTGCTGGAATGTTGCCAAAAGCGGCGTAAAACTAAACTGACTCACTCTCTATACTGGTACCTATTAGTATCCTCCTGACATTCTTTTATTCCTGCATACAAATAACATTGAGGCAGTAGAACCATTTCACAATGTCTCACATTTCTCTGATCTCAGGTTGTAGAGAATATAATATCGGTCTTCCTGTCTGAATTTGGACGGGGTAATCTGGAATTATTTATATAGCTGCGACTTAGTCTGGGAGTGTAGACAAAAGTATGTATAATCCATAATAGATAGATGGTATCACGCAGGCCCTGTGACTGCTAACCAAAATAACGCTGGTCTTCTGAACAGGGTGTCTGGTTTGACATTAAATAGATGACTCGTCCCTGCTTACTAAACCAGACAGTCCTGATGAAATTATGAAAACGAGAATGAATGTCACTGTTAGTGATCATGATTTCTATGCAACAGGCTTTTAACCTGGTCGACAAGTACACTTGTTGAGGGTTCAAAGTATGTCGCTCTTTGTTACGCTCATTTTCGGCACAAAACTCATTACCATTACTTCGTCCATTTCTTGCCCTGGCGAATTTGGAAGAATCCTTGACATAAAGTGTATTAGTACCATGCTTGTACTGACATGTACGGACCCTCCTTGGTTACGAGGCTGCTGAGCAATAAGCAATATTGAGGCCTAATATGTCTCTATTGAGTGATAACCATGCTGATCAATTGACTCTAGCTAGCCGATATTGGCTAGCGGTGGAGCGCTCCTGTATAGAGCATTGATCTCGCATCTTGCAGGGACTACGTATCGCTGCGATACTACACACACCAGCCCAGTCGTTGGCTCCATGGAAAAACCTTGCCAATTTCATTCTGGAGGGACATGATCTGTGGCCACTTTATTGGATACACTGTTTCTCGTTTCTGGATATTTCATATGTTCTGCCTGTTATAAGGTTTGTACATCTTGTTTATTCCCAGTTCACGTCTGCTTTTATTGTTCCATGAAATGTTCATGACACCTGTTCATTTTCTTTGAAAGACAATGATTGGACAGTGATTTTTGTTTTTCTTTTGTAAATTTAGTCAGCTCGTGTCAAGAATTGTTTGAAAACTGTTACAGGAAATCAGAATCATTTCTCAGTCTCGTCTAAGTTACTTTTCCAGTTTTAGGACTAAATGTCAAATAAAAAATGAAAATAGGTTTACAGATCAAATGTAGTAAGTTTGAAATTATTTGGATTGCTTTTACATCCAGAAAAGCTGTAAAATATGTTAAAGTTTGTCCTTAACCTTTTCTGTAATTGATTTTGCATTCTTATCATAAAAAGGCACGTCTCTAACTTTGACCGGAAGTGATCTAAGACGGTGTAAAAATATTACAATGTATATCCTAGATGTTTATCTGTCAGGCAGGGAACAAACCTACAAAGCATATAGACGAGTGGTATCATTTGTTATGTTTTCTCTTTCTCACAATGTTTATTTTGTTTGCCTTAAGTACCATTTATCACTGAACATCTGATTAAATGAACATGAATAGAAAACAGGTTAAAGTTCAGCATAAATTTCATGGCTGTTCCTATGGCAACTGATATGGAATTTCACTGCCATATTTGCAAAATCGGCTGAAACCCTCATGGTCTATGTTTTATATCATTTTCTTCTCAAAGACAAACCGTCCTGGTTCCAGATAGATTTACAGAGTATATAAAACAGACCTTGATGGTTGGAAGGTTTCTCGTGTAAGCCCAGCTTGGTCCATGCTGGCATATACTTGAAAGAAAACTGCACTTTTTTCTGAACTTTTATATTTTATGCATTAAAATAGTCATAAAGCTGTTTTTCTCTTTCTGTCGGTGTAGAAACTTTTGTTTATGAAAACAGCTCAGAAAGGCACAAAATGCCATGCAGTGTGAGGAACCATTATTGATTGCTGATTGAATCCTGCGATCTTATCTATGGTCGGCATTTATGTTAATGAGACTGTTTACCAGCAAATCGGATTATTGTTCTCTTCGAGGTGTATTTGTCATGGCATGACAGTTCCGCCATCTATGGAGTAGAAACTAAAACCACGGTAAATATTCTTTTTCAATTTTCATTGTGTTGGGGATGGGGAAACGAGAAGGTCTGGATCATGAAATTTGAGTTGTGAGTTGAGTTCGGGCTTGGTAGCCAGTGTTCTGGGCTGGGGTTTGTAGGGAAGCGTTCTTGTTAGTTGATGTATATTTTAGCATGAGTATGAGGTACTCTCAGCAGGCAACAATGATGTCATCGCTAGCTCTTGCTGGACATGCTGATACATTACGTTCTATGTCTTCATTTGCCTGTAGAGTATTTGGTCTGCTGGAGGGCTTTTATTGAATCTTTTTCACTCGAGAAGGGCATAGTTTATAAAGGATATTGAAATATGTTGATAAGCCATTGATTGATTAATCTTGGTTGAGTTAAGGAATGGAATAGAGGATGTTGAAGGGCCAAGTTTTCTTAATTCTGAGCAAACAAAATCTATTTTTTGTGTCTTTGCAAATAATCTTTTCGCAAGAAATTCTTGATTTTGAAAAGATTTCCGTTTTTCAACAGGGCTGTTGAAATGGAAAATTTATGCTGGATTTTGTTGGTGGGTGGTTTTCGTATCTTAAAAGCTCTTAAAAATTAAAATCCTAATTACTGTAACATGTTAGGTTCAACTTTATCTTTTGACAGGAAATGTTTATATTTTTCAAATTATTGCATACTTTAAAAAAGTTCTTGCTTAAAGTACTTAAATTTGTTTCTGTAAGATCTTTTTATCTTCATCTGTGTTTAAAGTAAAGATAAAGAAAGCAAAATTTGTCGGTTTTAGCAAAACGCAGAAATAAAATCCTTGTGTAGCAATTAGGTCAACCAACCCTGTCCATGATGTGATTCTGAATCACTGGCAGACATATTTAATATCTGGCTCACTCTGCTGGTTCGTAAGGCAGTCAAGAAAACTGACACAACCAAACACAAAGCAAATTGATCTGAACGAATCTTTGATTCTTCATCATCAAAGATTTGTAATGAAGAAAATCTAAAAATACCGGTTGCCATGGAAAAGTATGATCAGCTATTTATGCTCAGGAGAAGTTGTTTGTAAGCTGAGTATCTCTTAAAGTAGATAGATATTTTTCTCAGTTTACATAATCTATACGACCTTGGGGCAAATTTTGTTTTGATGTCTGAATACTGTATATTTAAAAAGAGAAATAGGAACACAGATAAGTTGTCAGTGATGCCCCAAATACTTCGAGTTACGTTAACAGGGCAAATATTCTGCTCACAGAAGCATCAAATTAGGTGAATAGGATTTGTTTTTGATTGCAAAGGGGATGCGTTTTGATTTAGTCTTTCTTGAAATTAGTTTGTAAAAGTGTGCTGTTTCACTTGCAAATGTCTGGAAATAATGCTTAACATGATATGCACAATATCCTTGTATGCTGTGTGGAAGCGGAAAATTACATTTCCAATTTGTACATTTTGTAAAGAAATAGAAACAATTTTCTTTGCAATCAAAAGTAGAAAGTTAATAATGCCTGTTACAATATCCTCTCTTCCAGATTCTATTTTATTCAATTTTGATTAGTTTATTTTTTTGTTCAAATATTTGTTTTTATCCACCTCAAATATGTAGAAATCTACGATTAAGGTGTGATTTTTGTCAGGTTTGTCCAGAGTGTATGCAAAATGTTGAATTGTATAGTTGATGCTTTGCTCCTTACATTTTGGTGTGTGTGTGTGTGTGTGTGGTGGTTTAGCCTAGTGGTTAAAGCGTTCTCTCATCACGCCTAAGACCCAGGTTCGATTCCCCACATGGGTACAATGTGTGAAGCCCATTTCTGGTGTCCCCCGCCGTGATGTTGCTGGAATATTGCTAAAAGCGACGTAAAACTAAACTCACTCACTCACTCCTTACATTTGTGTGTTGGTGAAATAAAAGGGCTAAAAAACTTTCCTTAGTCAAAGGAAGTCTCTCCTAAAAGCATGAGTCCATTCAACTGTCTCCTTTGATTGGCATTCTAGATAGTGATAATACCAGGTGTTGGTAAAAGCATGAGCTTGTCCTGCCCCATCGGTGGCAAATGTCACAAAAACATGCAAAGCCAAAGCAATTGTTTACCTGAAAAAAATACTGAAACACATGGTAAAAGTGATAATAAGGATTTGCATCAGACTACACAGCTCCTGAATGGGAATGTTTTCTTGTGTACCATTTGGGGGCGGTGGGGTAGCCTAGTGGTTAAAGCGTTGGCTCGTCACGCCGAAGACCCGGGTTCGAATCCCCACATGGGTACAATGTGTTAAGCCCATTTCTGGTGTCCCCCGCCGTGATGTTGCTGGAATATTGCTAAAAGCGGCGTAAAACTAAACTCAGTCAGTCAGTCAGTGTACCAAGACAGGTAGAACCTCCACATTGAACATATGAAGGTAAATGTCAAAAAAGGTCATGTCATTTGTTTCCTCTTCCTCCTCAAGAAAAGGAGAAATAATCCCTACATGATTACTCCCAAAACACCAGCAAACGAGGAGTTTGCTAACAGCTTTAGCAATGAAAACATGAGCACAGGTTGCCATGTTGTGTTAGGCACCAGTGCCCTCTACAGGGTTGTCTCCCTTTGTCATGTCAGGAACCCTCAATTGTGGTTTGAATCCTTGTCTGCATAATTATGTTTCTGGGTATGTCAGCAATATACATATGCTTGGATTTTTCCTCTCACTCAATGCTGACAGGCTGTGATATAAGTGAAATAATGTTCATAGCAGCATTAAGCCAAATTCACTCACTAACTCACTGAGGGGACCCGTGAAGATCTGGGGTAGAATAGGTCTTCAGCAACCCATGCTTGCCACAAGAGGCGACTATGCGTGTCATAAGAACCAACTAACGGGATCAGGTGGTCAGGCTCGCTGACTTGGTTGACACATGTCATCGGTTCCCAATTGCACAGATCGATGCTCATGCTGTTGATCACTGGATTGTCTTGTCCAGACTCGATTATTTACAGACCGCCGCCATATAGCTGGAATATTGCTGAGTGCGGCGTAAAACTAAACTCACTCACTCACTCACTCTCTCACTCACTAAGTTGCCACTTAGTTTCAGTTGCATCCAAGTGTATTTTAATGATGATAAATTTCAAAGCTTTTCTCTTTAGTTACCAGCAAGATAAGCAAATCAAGGATAGAGTCGGCAGTTGCTTTTTTGGCACAAGCCACTTCCATGAATTCCACGGGGTGTAAGTTATCATTATCGGGTAACTTCACTTTCTGTTCATTTCTATCCCTGCATATGTGAGGATCTCACCGGCTACAGAAGACATTGTGTGTTATACAATGAATATCATTAAAAACAGATAAATGTATTTTGGAAACTTAGATCACACATTATGACCGCTAACATTGGTGTTCACAAGGTTCCAGAAGCATCCAAATCACCGAACTACTATTTGCTTTCTGAACTGTTGGTCAGTTGATGAAGATCTCAATAATATATGTATCTCATGCCTCAGTAATGAAGAAACACTCTTATCTCAGTGTAAGATAGGCAATCAAAGGGACTATCATGGCTTTGGAATGTCCCCTGATGCCTTGGAAAGAATTTTGGTGACCTGATTGTTACTGAATCCTTTGATTGATTGATTTGACAGATTGATAAAATCCTGAAACTGATGTGAATTGCTCATGTTGGGATTATGTACATTTTCAAACATGTTGAAACATTTAGTCCACCTTCATCTGAGCAAACTTTGTGTTAATATTACCATTTCTGGTGTTCCCAACACCATGGAATACCAAGCCCATAACTAGAATCTAGGGGTTTCCCACCTAGAATTGCTCTAGCAACCCATGCAAGTTAAATAAGCAACTTCATGGATTGGCAATGTGATCAAGGAAACACTGTACTTGCATACAATGAAGCTACCTGTACTGTACTAATGAGGATAAGTCTGTAAACATGTAAACATAATTCTGGGAATAAAAACAAACCTCGTGGATTTGCAATGGGGTGTCAATGTACCCTACTGGTGTGGGTAATGGCTCATAACATCAATCACTGGATTGTCAGGTCAAGACTAGTATTAGCCACCATTACAGAGTATTGGATATTGCAGCTCATCAGAAATTTGTTAATCTGGATGAATGGTAACCGTACTGTCTGGATTAGCAGTTTTGACTGTATGGAACAGGCGGTAGACTATCTCAGACAATGATAGAATGGTTCATGATGCTGTTAGTGGACTACAGGGACACGCGGGTTCCCTGTACTTGTGGGCAAATTTTGGCTAAATCGGGTTGGACAGCCTCAAAGTGTGAATGTGTTTACTTCGATGGCTTCCACCTAGGAGGTCCCAAGTCTCATCACTCGACTGACTGATTTCAATGAGCACTGAAGGAATATGTCAGTGCATCCACTTTGGGCATATTGGTTGTCTTGCTTCAGGCAAAGACCCACTTTCCACTCTATTGTGGAGGGGCACAGTTGGGTCAGTTGTGTATGTATGAGGTCCTGCATCTCTGAGGATTCATGGGTCCTGGGTTCAAGTCCTTGATCTGTCCAGGTTTTGCTGAATCTGTTTCATAACACAAATGCTAAGTTGTACAAATGCATCATGATGGTGCTAAATCTATTTCACTTGCCCAACAGCAAAGCATGTATTTCATGATATGAGAGACTTATCATTATGTTTTGATAGCTTTGGAAAATACAACTTTGACACAGGTTTTAAATTGTTGGCTTTTTGTGCCAGAAATATAGTTACCTTATTTAAAAGTAAATGCAGTTGTCTTTAAAAATATTTTATGAAATATATGTATCTACAAAACAAATCCAAACGGAGCCTGTAACAATGCTTAATTTCGAGACAAAGACATGCAAATTATTCTAGTCTTCAGTTGGACTTTGTCTGTGTCCCAGATGCTAAAAATTAATTAATTGTATTGAAATAATGTTTTTGACTCTTCATTGCCTTCAGCAAAATATCTAAGACCTGCCTCAGACTATTTAGTTGTTTCATGGCCTCCCCCCAGAATATTTATACAGATGTCCATTTGTGAAGTGTTCTTTCAAATTAAGCCTGATGTGGCAGCCTATCAAAAGAATTGCAACTATGTGTCACTTCTGAATTCCAATTCGAACAATTCCACCAAGGCTGAATATTCTCCCATAAATTCCAACCAATTCCCATCCAATTTTCTCCATGAGAGATCAGGGCGCTCTATATGAAACATGATATTCAACAACAAAATCTATGTCACTAGTGACTAATATAATGCTCCAGATTAGTAAGGGCAGAGACAACCATGAATTGTGTTTGTGTGGCAGTTCGGTCATATAAACATCGTGAGGCCTGCATTGAGGCAGTTGTGGTTTTGTGTGGAGTTAATTCCCTTTCCAGTCATCATGATGAATATTTGATCACCAAGCAGCATGTAATGTTCAAACTCCCATCCCTCGGGAGGAGTTCAGGTGGACATACATGCTAGTTAGCTTTAATATGGCTGCCAAGCCTGGTTTTACCTGAGTTTTCAGGCAGTCTTGTTGTGGTATCCCAAAACGTACTTATCATCAGGTTTTGCATCACAGCTGGCTTCAGAAGCTCTGGGTTTTAGTACTATATGTCATTGGCCAATTCATGCATTATGGAAGGGAAATGGTTTGAAAATGTGGTGAAGTGAGTTTATTAGAGTTGTGTGGATGATAGCACATGACGTAATGGAGGAGATGAAATATGTATGAATTGAAGGAACTGGAATTAAGCTTGTATTGATACACTTGTGTGGCTAGATAGGAGGGTATTGTTCATCACTTAGCTGGCTTTATTTCATCACAAGAGGATTTCGTGCAACACGAGTTGATCATTTTATGGATTTTTTTGATGAAATTTTTATAAACTTGGAAAAAGTGTCAAAACTTAAAGAACCATCAGTTAGTGATGCCAAATACTTGAATTTTTTTTTTACAAGAACGTTTTTATTCATGTGTTTAACTAAGTCTGATTTTAGTATTCAGACAAATATTGGCTTCCTTATTCAATACACTAAATAGGTAGAGTCTGTCTTTTTGCTATATTAAATCCTAAAAGCAGGACATTAAAGTTTGTAGATATGTCTAAGATGTCACAATTATGTAAATTCTTTGGGTAAGAATAAACCCTGTACTTGGACACCCTCCGCAACATCCTGATCAATGCTATTAGTAGGCTTTCTGTAAATTACATTCATATGTTGATACTTTACTTTACATTTTAAATCAAGTTCTTTGAAATTTGAGTGTTCCCTGCATTCCAACAAAGCTGTTCTCAATGTCACTGACCTCCACTTATAGTCAGTGTTATTTTTCATAGCTTAAAACGCTATCCTCCCTCCAAAGTTATTCAGTTATTCACAGACACACAAAACAAAATATCCTGATTTTCAATTCGATTGTAAGAATGATAAAAATACAACTGAAACATGACCTACATTCAAATCTAATTCTTTTTTTGTCAGAGATTGCACAGGATCTGATCACCCAGAGAGCTAAATATCTTTCAACCAAAAGTAGTTGTCAGGCAAATAGTCTGAAAGGCCAGTTTCTTTGTTGCTGGAAACCTTACACGTCTTCATCTGAGTCGTCCAGTGGGTTTGCGTCTTCCCATTGGCCTGAACACATAATAATGGTGTTTAGCTGCTCCATTGCCTGTACAGTTTAATGCCATGGTTTAGTACTTTCTGCAAACACCTGGAAATGAAGCCTAATGATAAATCATTAACATGCGTCAGTCTCGTCTTTCAACATCAAACAAACCCTTGAAATGCTTTACTGCTCAATTTGGTGTGCTTCAGCTCAAAATAAATACCCATTTTTATTGGATATTTCCAAAACCAATTTTTCATACAATACCTTGGCTGGATTATTAAGTGTAGATAAATATTTCATAACGAAGAATCAGAATATGGTTCATTAACATGGACAGATTGTAACTATATTTTGGTTCTATTTTGTTGTGTCTTTGTAGCTGATTTTCTGAGGGATTTTATGTTTCTAAATATCTACTTTAAACAGTTTATTACTAATTAGACAAGAAGAAGGTTTGATGGTTCACTGGTATATGCTAATTAACATCTTTGAATTGACTTAGACCAACACCTAGCCTCTGAAATGAACATATTTTACAGAAAAAAAACAGTTCCTAACTTATGATCATAAAATGTAATGAAAACAGGCCCAGAATCTCGACTTGCCACATATTCTAGACTTGCATGGGCTTTCTTGGATATGTTTTTTCAGGGTCTGTATGACAGACTAACCGGACTGTGATAAGGTTGCTAGTGTCAGATCTTGTTTGCGGAGAATATGATAGTCTCGTGGTTAAGCATTCCCTTGGCATGTCATTGTCTCTCTACTCCAAAACTTCCGTTGGTCACGCTTAAGATCCTGGTTCGATTCCCCACATGGGTGAAGCCCATTTCTGATGTCCCCGCTGTGATATTGCTGGAATATTGCTAAAAGCGGCGTAAAACCATGCTCACTTACTCACAACTCCAAAGTGCTAGATTTGAAATACCCAGTTTGCCATAAACAAGATGATAAGGGGTTATGATTTGAGGGGTCAAAGTTCTATAAAGCCAGATTGGCTGTCTGTTTGAAATTCACAAGCAAGTCCAGTTTATTGCCACAAACCATTAATATGACAAATGTTTCCATTTGGTTATATGAAGAAAGCTTTGAAAACTAGGTTCATGCTACATGTCATAATTGTAAAATGAACCACTGTATAGATCCAACTGAATGCTAAGTGTATGTTGATTGGCTTAAAATGTTGCAAGTATCCAATCAGGGTCACTGTTGTTGAGCTAAATGGTCAGAGCAATTTTAGCATTTTGAAGACTTAAACTATGATGTGGGACAGTAACATTCTGTTGTTGGCCAGCCTTCCTGCCAAATGACTTTTGAAAACGGAATCATACACTGTTAGGAATCATAAATTTTACTCAAACATGGATGTTTAAGTAGAATTTTTTAGAAAAGAATAATTCAACTGCAGATGATCATTAGCAAAGAGCTGTTCCATGTTGCGACTTAATTTATGGCACACTAGGGAAAGTAGTCAGCTGTAGCAACCGTATCTGATAAAATCAACATGCAGTTGTCCATGTTTTATGATACAATTTTTTGGTAGTTGTAAATTCTCCTTCTGTTGGCAAGGTAGTGGACCACATTTCTCCTGGATGATTACGTTGTGATACGAAGGCAAGTTGTCACGGCATCACATTGATTTTACAAACATAAAATAATGTCATTTGGAGGTTTCAGTTTCCGTCCTAAATATCTCTTTGGTTAAACTGCCATCACTGTGGCCTGAATGTTATTCAAGTAGTGAACAGGTCACCAGCACAGTGCTGGAAACTAATCGTCAAAATGGGCAATTCAAATAGGTATAGTTCTTGGTTGGATGACGAACTTGGAAGTCCATATCTCACTCGGTGTTGGAAACTAGTCGTCAAAATGGGCAATTCAAATAGGTATAGTTCTTGGTTGCATGACAACCTTGGAAGTTCATATCTCACTCGGTGTTGGAAACTAGTTGTCAAAATGGGCAATTCAGAAAGGTATAGTTCTTGTTTAGATGATAATCTTGGAAGACCATATCTCACTCAGAGTTAGCTGTGGCTCAACACCTTGATTGTGTTAATCAATTCCTTCATGACATCAAATTTGGGTGCTTCACACACCCAACTTGGATTAAATTGCTTGATACAGCTGGAAACTTGCGTACTTCGTCTGGAATGCTATAGAGTCCGTCACTGGTGTGAGAGATGGAGCTTGGTCAGATCAAGATTTGTTGGGTCCATGAAATCTGTAGGAAATCAAACAATGTTTAATTCAACCCTTTCTTATCCTAACTAGTTCCCAATTACGACAGGTACATACATCTCCGAACAGCTAACAATCACTTCAAAGACATTGCATTGATTAACTTGCCCACACCTTGGACAATAAAAGCATCCCCTTGGAACCCAGTGTGTCTAATTAAACCTGTATATCCCAACCAGGATGATATATCTGATATAGCCTCACTGACACCAGGGTGTAAATCTCCTTCTGTGGAGGTGCTGCTTTCTTGTGGCGGGAGGAAACATCTTGATTACCTCTGATCCATACAGCACACTTGATGGATATCAGGGAGATCTACTGGTCAGTTTTCCTGTGATTTATACAACACATTCTTGATGAATATCACATGGATCGACTGGACAGTGGTGCCATTCAGGACTGACCACAGCATTTCAGGAGATTGGATGGGGTGTAGTGGAGGCAGTATAGACTAAATTTATGGCCCTGTCTGTATCCCAGGTATTGGCCTGATTATACAATGCCATTTAGAAAGTGGACAAATGTAACATATGTTATATTTGGGATTACACTTTCTTTCGTGTGCTAGCGATTTGGGGCCTTACTCTGAGGGTGTGGGTTCGAATCCCGGTTGAGTCCCATCCGCGATTCGAACCCAAAAAGGTACTAGAATTTGTACTTGACTAAGAAAGTGTAATCCCAAATATAACATGTTACAGGTATTGGCATGTTCCAAGTACATCATGCAGGGTGGGTGGATAGGTAGTTGATGGGGTCCATATAAAGATTTACAGGGGTGTATTTTGGGGTCAGGGTGGGCCGCTGTGTACTTAGTCTTTAAATTAACTCCATAACTTAAAGAATGTATTTTCTGATTGCGTGACTTTTATTTTTGGACAAAAACATATGTAAACTTTGGGTCAGGATTGGTCCTCCTCATTACCTCCTCCTTGTCATTAGAGCTGAGTGAAGTCAAAGTCAAGCTCGGCAGTTGGATGATGGGATGTCACTTACCCCATTGATTGGTACTGTTGCTCTGCCTTCTGTCTCTGCTCTGCCTGGTGCAATCATCATTTACACCACATTGTGTAGACTAACGCTTGGCCTCTGAATATATATAATTTTGGTAGAAACAAACAATTCCTTATAAATTGGAAAGTCCCCCAGTGAGATGTCAGATACTAGACTTGCTTCATTTAGGGCTTTAGCATTGCCAAAAGGGCTTGGCTTTAAGGGAAAAGAATGCTGTTCAGGGACTGTGAGACAGACTAGACATTGTGATACAGACTGACGATTGCTGATCGTAAAGTTAAGCAGCATTTACTGGTCTTTCTGGTCCAAACTAGATTTACAGGACATCGTGATGTGGCCTCACTTCTGTTTCCTGGAGAGTTACGCAACATTCACTCAACAACTCACTCACCTCGAGCCGGTGGGGTAACCTAGTGGTTAAAGCGTTGGCTCGTCACGCCGAATACCCGGGTTCAATTCCCCACATGGGCACAATGTGTCAAGCCCATTTCTGGTGTACCCCGCTAAGATATTGCTGGAATATTGTTAAAAGCCGCGTAAAACTAAACTCAGTCAGTCTGTACTGACTCACCTCATGACTGCAAGAGCATTTGCTCTGCAATGGAATATATACGAGACCATTGTCGTCCACTGGCGACAAAGAAGTTTTTTGAAGGTCATTCAGATGTTGACTGAACACGGACTTCTGTGTTTTGGTCTTCCAAATGCCATACAGCCCCAAGAGCTCATGATTACTTCCTGTTGTTGAGGTGGTAGCATCATTTCCATAAATTCATGAGCTAGTCCAGATAACAAAGGTGCCATTATCTGTCTTTTGATACTCGCTCAGCCTTTGGTGTGAGGCAGATTTATTGTGTTATCTTTAGGTCGTCCTCTGTCTGTGGTGGTGGCTGTGACATGTTTTACCATCTTTAGGTAGCAATATCTTTTTGAGCGATGTCTTTATAAAGGAAATGCAGCTGAAATGTGGGCATGAGATGGACACTGTTCATGTATTTAATTGGAAGAGTAATGAAATTGTGAAGTTGAATTCCATTGGGGGAATTTTTTGTAATTGATATTATTAAGTGATCAGATTCCTGAAAGGATGTTCTACATAGATAGCAAAAATCATGTTTAAGTATAGAAAAATGCTTTGAAAATATAAAACTGCTATTTATTCCTTTTTACGGTGATAATGATTAGATTTAATGTTGATTTCATTATTTGTGTTTCTATACTTGTGCATGGTTTCCTTTTAAACATAGATTTCTTATTTGAAATATATTTAGCTAATCCATCACTGTATCCATTTGTTAAAGGAGTGAATGAAAAAAAAAACAAGAAATCCTTAAAGAGGTGAAAAAATGCATGGAATTTCTGAATTTAGGACAAGTGCCTTGCAAGTGCACCAAACAAAGCTTGAGTTGTGTTATCTGCTGGTGTCAGAAATGTAAGAAGAACAGATACTGAAATCTTGTCAATGTTGGCTGCATGTGTGTCTGATTCCATCAGTACCGAGTCGACTCTGACGTAAGCTACAGATGGCGCTAGTGATACATTCATGGCACTGCCGGCTGCAGAAAGATGGTTACATGACAATGCTTCATGCTGTCACAGGTGCTGATTTAATCAGAGAAAACAGAGGGGGCACGTGACCTCGAGATCCCCACCCAGGAAAGGAGCACCATGTTGGATGGGCAACATATTCATCATAGCTTCGGACATATTTGTGTCTGTTGTGTATGGAAGCTTTGTTTACTGAAGTGAGTTTGACAGATGTAGGTTCTTGAAGTCTGTGTCAGTTCATGTCATAAAACAGCATTTGCTAATCCCAGAGGCAGTGCTCTTGCACAGCCTGGTTTTAATGGTGTGCACATGGGTCATATATTCCTCAGATGTGTGTATGAGTTTAAGTATTTTTCGATGTTTCATGACTCTCTATGGATGTAGACAGGACTCTTGTGGGAGATAACTGCATTGCACAGTGGATGGTTACAAGAGCAGGGAATTTCACACATTGGCTGCTGTGCAGTGTCGGAGTTTTCAAGTAATTAGAGGGAGAGGAGAACTGTGGTCTACCGTTCTGTAGTCGGATGTGTGGAGTTTTGTCCCTTTATTGAGTGACATTTAAGATTGAGCGTGTAAGTTTAGTTTTACGCCGCTTTTAGCAATATTCTACCAATATCACTCGGGACCGGGGACGTCAGCAATGGGCTTCACGTATTGTACCCATGTGGGGAATCGAACCCGGGTCTTCAGCGTGACGAGCCAACGCTTTAACCACTAGGCTATCCCACCGCCCCAAGGAGAGGAGAACAGTGGTCTACCGTTCTGTAGCCGGATCTGTGGAGTTTTGTCCCTTTATTGAGTGACATTTAAGAGTGAGTGTGTAAGTTTAGTTTTACGCCACTTTTAGCAATATTCTAGCAATATCACTCGGGACGGGGGACGTCAGAAATGGGCTTCACGTATTGTACCCATGTAGGGAATCGAACCCGGGTCTTTGGTGTGACGAGCAAACACTTTAACCACAGGCTACCCCACCACCCCATATTTTAGAAGTTGGGAAGTACAATATGGACAAACTTTATTGATACCGTCCATATGAAATATATATCTCCTCTTCATGTTACATTCCTGCTTGACAACAGTACAAGCATCTGTGTCGAAACGTCACATTCACTAAATTAAAGAAGTTGGTATAGATAAAGTTGTCCCTATTGTTATCTCACTTACCGGAAAGATTGGTTGATCTGGGGTTCTAGTCCCAGACTTGCCCTGAGTGTGATTCTATATCTCTCAACACCATACCTTTGATTTTCACCTTCTACAAACTGTGTCACTGAGGAATTTGGTTTATCACCTTTGCTCACTGTATCATAAATGATATACCCAAATACTTTCAGAGGTATATGTGCCATTAGATGCTGTGCCCAGTAGAAAGATCGCTTCATCTAAGTGATGGTGACCGAGACATATAGAGAGTTTGGGAGTGAAATTTCTACATTTCTGTTATTTTGTTGGGGCATTCTGCTTTTTCGTTCCCAAGTTTGAAACATATTTTGGATATTTAATATGATTGGTCAGCGGCTGAGAGATTGAGCTTATCTGAAACCCAGCTTGGAGATGATCTGTTTTATGGGAAAAAGACTGTAATGTTTGATACATAAGAAAACTTAATTGTAATGGACATCGGCATTTCCCCCATCAACCCTTTTCCTCAATAAACTGAGTGTTGCTGATGCTGTGTCTGGTCACCTCCCACCAGCTCCAGGGGTGTTATATGCCATCTGAAGCAATATCCACATAAATAATGACCAATGGTGGTTAATCCTAATGGCAGGGCATGTTGTAAAATTGATATGTCTGTGAAGCACTTATCCTTCTAGACTGAATTATTCCCTGCAATGCCTTGTGTTCCGTGTTGATACGGATTTTGGTGTCTGGACAGATCTCAGTAGAAATTACGTACGCCTTAGATGTTTAGTTGTTTTGTTTATAAATGCTTTTTAGCTGAATATTGGTCAGAGTTCTTTACTTGTGTTTGCTTAGAAGTATTGTAGAGGTGTGAAGAGAAAATGTAAAGATAGACAAATTTATGTGAACGGCTATACTAGGGGTTATTTCACTTCCTCTTTCAGCCAAGCTTAACGTTTTGTATTTTGGAATTGATGAATGGGTGTGGAGAGATAAAACTGTGTTATTGCTGAACACCTAACAAAGATGTGTGAAGACAGTCTTTGGTAACTTTTGTAGTCATTTCGCTGGAATGTAGCAAGAAGTAGCATGAAACTTTTCTCATTCCTTGACATTTTTGGTAAGTGTTGATGTTTTCCCCTAGACTTGAATCTTGAAATGACTGTAAATGTCTACACATCAAAGGAACACCAAACTGATTTGAACTGTACACCCCTCGAAAAATCTCTTCAAAGCTGAACGTGTACAAAGCTATTCTTGCCAGACATACCTCTGATGTAATTGTTACGTAAGGAATTAGACAAATGACTGTTCCTGCAAATCCTGACATTTAGCGGGTCAGAAACTCGGTGTTGAATGTGTTAACAGCAAATGCATGCCGCCATTTTTTGTCAAGCAGGAATCTGTCAGACTGTATTGTTGTCGATCTCTGCAACCTCAAAAGGGTGGTGCGGCTTGCTTCTGTTTTGACGAATGCTAATCCCCCAGAAGACGATGTTGAAAAGGTCACCTGCAAAATGCTTGCACACCGACAGCAGCAGCATCGGCTGTGACAAAAACCTGATGCCCCAACCTGCTGACTGCTCCGCCACTTCTGGGAGATGAGGCCTAAGCTGTATGTTGATGCTGAACAGATGGTTTGTGTGTGTTGTAGGGTAGGTTGTGTAAGCAGGGCAAAAAACACCATCAGAGAATATTCCTGGAACAGTCCAGGTTTCCGTGACAATGGCAATGTGCACTAGTTCCACTGATTGGACTAATTTACTTAGTTTGCATGAGCTTGTGAAAATATTTGTTAAAGCAGAAATGGGATTTTGAATCGTTACCAATTCAGGTTGAAAAATTGTTTTGGGAAACATTGCTCCTACTTTTTCCTTGCTAATTTGTTTGATGATTATGGAGGGTGGGCTACGTGTTAATGCTGTGTCAGTAATTACCTATCAAGATTACATGAAATGAAATGATAACATAACACACATGAAACTAAATATGTCTGAGGTAACATTTGAAGCTTTTTCTGAAATTCACTTCAAAATTTACCAACACTGTTAAACCAAACCCACTAAGCTTCAATATACTCACTAGGTTTACATCAACATACTTGGTCAGTGGAGGCTATACCTTACTCAGGTCCTTGTTCCCGAACAAACAGACCTGTTAATGTTATTAGCTGCGTAACTAGTCCAGAAAACAGTGGTAGTGGGCTTGAATCCTGTGTTCATCCTCATTATGTTTACAGGTTTTCAAGACCATGTCAGCATTTGTCAGTTTCACCAAAGTGAGACATCTTAGACCTGCTTAACTTTAGGCCTTCCACTAAGAAGAAACCGACATGCTGTGATGTCGTTAAAATTCTGTTCGTGGCAGCTTGAAACCCAACTCACTAACTTAACTCTGCTTTTCACCGCTCTTTTCCGCTCTGCTTGTCTCTGCTCTGCTTTCCCACTCTGCTTATCTCTGTTCTCCTGTGCTCTGCTTTTCTTTGCTCTTTCCTGCTGTTCTCTGCTTTTTAATGCTCATCCTTGCAAATCTCCAATCTGTACTGCTCTGCTGTTCTTCCCTCTCAACTGCTCTGTTTATATGTTCTGCTCTGCAGTGCTGTTCATCTTGACACAGCTCAGCTTTGTATATTCTACATGCTGATCTCTTTTCTGTGTTCATCTTGTTCTGTTCTGCTTCGCTCCGTTCCATTACTGTTCTTCCCTTCAGGTAATGTTTGTGGTCATGAATTTAACCCGATAACGCAACTCTGACAGCATAATGCATTTTGAGCAGGAATCGATTTAACAATTTCTGTAATTGTTTCCCAGAGCACTGCTGTAAATTAGGATCATTTGGGCAGCTTCTATATCTCCAGGTGCTCGCTAGATTGGACAATCTTCAGACTAGGGCCATGCTGAAGGATTAGCACTGTCATGAAAAGGTCACAAGGCTACCCATGTTTGTTTAGATATTAAATCTTGGTCCCTGTAGGACATTTATATTTTGTGAGGATGAAGATCATAAAAAGTGGTGCTGCTTCCTGTTCCAGTGAGTTCTTCAAGACAGAAATAGGTCCTTCGTGTTTGCTGTCAATGTCTGTGGAACGTTTTCTATTTTCTGTAGAAACAGTAGGTCAGAGCACAAACGATCCGAGATAATAGCTGTAAGGAAATAGGGACTATGAGCGTAGATGATATATGAATAGAAAGTATTAAATGATCTGTGGCCTGATTGAACAGACAGATCATGTCATGTTGAAATTAAGTAAAGAATTTCCAAGTTGATCTATAATTTTGGATCTTCTGGTGAACTCTGTATGTTACTGAATTAACTGAAAGGCGAGTAAGAAGAAAGGAATTAGTGTTCCAATTGGTATCTCTTGAGCTTGTCACAATCCAGTGATTCTGAGTTTGACTCCCAGATTTGCCGTTGTTCTAATGACTGGTTTGCTCAGGTCATGCCATGCTGAAGGGTTTCACCAATCACATCAGACTTCCCTCTAACACAATGACTGGAACACTGTGCAATAGAGTGCCCTGATATCAACTACAATACAGCAGGGCCTAGATTTTCGAAGCTCTCTTAGCGCTAAGATAGTCGTAAGTTAATGTTAATGTATGGCACTTACGGCTATCTTAGCGCTAAGAGAGCTCCGAAAATCTAGGCCCAGGTGTATAACTATAATACTGAGGAGGCAGTAGGGTGACATATGTTATCATTAACTTACGACTATCTTAGAGCTAAGAGAGCTTCGAATATCTAGGCACTGGATTTGATTCCCCACATGGGTACAATGGTGAAGCCCATTTCTGGTGTCCCCTGCCATGGTATTGCTGGAATATTGCTAAAAGCGGTGTAAAAACATACTCACTCACTCACTCACTCTAATACTGATGACTTAGTATAAAATATGTTCACAAACTCATGTCTTCCACAGATCTCTTCCAGCATGAGGGGCTGTGGGGTAGCCTAGTGGTTAAAGCGTTGGCTCGTCACACCAAAGACCCGGGTTCGATCCCCATATGGGTACATTGTGTGAAGCCCATTTCTGGTGTCCCCGCCATGATGTTGCTAGAATATTGCTAAAAGTGGCGTAAAACCAAACTCAGTCAGTCAGGCATGAACTGACCATGTTGATGAAAGCGAGCAAAGCTTGTGGGCACCTTGTGGATTTTTCTCAAAACCTTTATGGCTGTGAATGAGATAATCGAAAGCAACTCTTTATAACGAATCTAAATACCAAGTAAGCCTACTATTAGAGGCCAGCTTTCATTGTCTTAACAGTACTGGGCGTGTCAGCAGGTATTCCAATAAGCTGACAAAGGATCGACCATGGTGGCATTGATTGCTACCAACACAGTGTGGTTCATTAGGTATGGAGTTTGTCACAGTCACTTGCTTTATACCATAGTATTAAGGTGCAATTTGTGAAGGATGTAAAAACTTCTGCCTCATTTAGTGTGATCTGTTATTGGATTCAGTCCGTTCACTGGGATCACCGAGTTCACGTTCGTTCTTCTGCATTAGTTGACAATAATATATTTTTTTCTGTTTCATAACTGTCAATCCCAATATATATTGGATATTTTATTCTCCAACTGTGATAATTTATTGGTAAAATTAGGTGTTTCTTTTGTCTTTCGAGAAAATACTTTTTTGAATTTGTTCCATGCGTTCCAAATCTGACTATGGCAAATTACCTCTTCAACTGCAGTTGCCAGTGTCATATTGATTGAGGGAAAGATGTTGACACACTCTGTTGTCGTCTGTTTGAATTGATGTCATCTCATCGCGTTACAGAGGATGCACTTATCGTTATGCCTTTCTGGTGGAATGAAGGCAAACACAAACTGAAAATACAACAGTGTACAACAATGTCATATTTCTTCAACCAAATTTCACCCAAAAAATGTTCCACCACTGCAAGCACTTATTAAAAGAGTGAGCTATAACTTTGCCACCTCAAGATGTAGGACTGCCTTTGTGGGTTGTGGATGGAGCCTCTGCCCAGAGAGCCTCAAGTTGAAGGTTCGGTCCCCCCAAAAAAGTGTTAAAAGATGGTATTGTGTATTTAAGAGATAAAACAAGCACTGGTTAGATGGGCGACAGTATTCTGTGCCCAAGTGGGATATCCGACCGCGTCATACCAAAAGACGTTAAAATATGGTACTTGTTGGTCCCTGCCTGGGGCTCGGCATTAATGGGTACAACAAGGACTGGTCGGCTCGGAGTCCGTATAATGTATCTGAGTGGGGTATTCATGCTTCACTGCGGCATGGTATCTCAGTGAGCTAGCACTATAAAACCAGCTTAAGTCTGGGCTAGTACAAGCAGACGCACATACACATACACATGCATGCACGCCGTCATATGAGCGAAATATTCTCAAGCACGACGTTAAACCCAATTTCACCTCACCTCACCTCACCAAGTGGGAATCCATGTAAAGCTGCAGCATGGTATTCCTGTTGGCTAGCAACACATCACATTGTCAGCGCATTCATCTTGAATGTGACATTGATAGTTGCTTGAAGGTGCATGTCGGCCACTGCTCACCAGAGGTCAGAGAAGTCACTCTTCGTATGTGGAGAGTTGCTTCCCTTTGTTGTGATTGGATGGGCTGATAGTGAGTTTGGATTTCGGAGTCGCCCTGATTATGATTCTGAGTCTGTCAGTCTCGATGCTTGTGGTTTCACATGGCACTTGCAGCCTGCATCACTGGAAGCTAGGTCCCTGGTTAGAAGAAAAGCTTTTCTTGCTCAACACAGACATGATTTGTGAATACCTGTTTGAACTTTTAACCCTGTTGGTGTTCCAGGGTATGTACTCTATCTTCTCAGTGTGTAAGAGCTGAGGGAATGGTTGGACTTGTTGAGTATCTCAGAGTCACCAGAAGCAAATGATCATGGGTTCGTATTCCAGATTCTTTGGGGGAGGTGTTGTCACAATCATACCTGTACTTAAGAAAAGTGATATATATATGTAGGTCCTTCATCCCTTTAGGTTCTCCTCGTATTCGAATATTTTTCAAAGCATCTTTATATACAACTCACTTACTTCCATGTAATGGTGATTAGATGACCAGTCTGTAGCTGGTGTAGTTTGGTTGATTCCTTAAGGGTTTGACAACAACCACAGTAGTCTCCCCTGCCTCTGTGGGATTCCTGAGAGTGCCATTGAAAGTACTGAAGGTCAGCAGGCTATTTTGTGGTGGCTTAGTGTAAGGCTAATGACAGATATGGAAGGTGGGTATAATTGGATCGTGAGATGATTGTGGAGCTTGTGAAGGAGAACCCTGATGAGGACTGGGATCAGGATCAGGGAGGCAGAGTTGGTGTCCGCCTCGTGAGGCTTAAACCTAAATAGTACTGGTATGGACAGAGTGCTGGTGTTAGTGTTACAGTCAACAATCGTATGTCTGTGTAAATGTTGGGGAATCCTTTGTGGAAATGGTCATATTAAGGAGGTTGAAGCATGAATTTACTTTGCAAGTTGTCATCCTGATATCTAATTTGATGAAAATGTGGGTTTTTTTCAAAAAGATCATGTTGAGAACTTGAGGCTTGAAGCGTGGATTACTTTGCATGTGGTCGTGCCTAATCAGTTGAGGAGATGACTGACTCATTGACATGATTTTTATTAGACCAACTGTGTATTGACCTTGACCTTTGATAAATGACCAATACTTCAGGTTTAATGCCTGAGGTTATCGTAAGATGACGGTTATTATACGGTTTGTAGTCTTCTGTCAATCTGTTGATCCAGGTTTGCTTGTTTTGTTTCAAGGCTTTTTGATTGATGACAGACTTATCTAAATCTGGATATTGTTCCAGGATGTTAGCATTTTGCATGATGCATTAGAACTGTTGGGTCTGTGTTGAAACAGTTGATATGATATTAGGGATATCACGATACATAAGTTTCATGAATCGATACTTATCACGTGTCCATGTCACGATTCAATACGTATCACGATACCTATTTTCGCAGCATTATTGCATAAATTTAGTTACATTTTGAACATTAATATTTCATATTTCATAATTGTCCATAAGGATTTCCCATCTTTGTGCATGAAAAATAATCATTTATAACTCTCATAACATCAAAAAACATGATACAATTGCAAAATGTAAATGATACCTAAACTTATTTAAACTGATACTTTCAAAACTAAATATCGATACAGTTTTGAATGTATCAATAATTGTATTGCCTTAGAAAAAGTATCGATGTATCGTTGCATCCCTATATAATATGTATTTCTATGATGTGTTCATGTTGACTCAGGGGGTCGGTGTTCACCATGTGATCTCGGCAACATCTATCAAATTACTGTATGTCACAAGTGGGCCTTAATCACAAAGTGTGGCAATAACTCAAGTGTCATCGCAGGTCTGGTTTCACGACATGTCTAACATCCTTTAGAGGATTCCTTGCCTCCTCGAGAGCTCTTCCTGTTGTGAAGGAGTGCATCATCATTGTAGCATATGCATGGTAGGTATCTGCAAGTTGATGCTCCTGATAAAAGTTACAAAAAGAATTTCTTTTCTTTTCTTGTTCGGGACATATGTTAATCAAGTATGAGCTATGACTGGAACACATTCAAGATTTGAATAGACGTTTATGTATTAATCAGAAATGCAAGGATCTTACTGACTTTATTCTGCTGATCAAGGGGGTCAAGGAATATTGCCACTGCCAGAGAAGAGACCAGGAATGATGCTATGACTTAGCCCTAACTTACAACGAGTTGTGGCCATCAAATGGGGCCAGTTGAGAGTATGACTGCTACAAGAAATAATCATTGTACTACGATTGTACGATTGTCAATGTTCATGTTATGAAGTTACAATTGCCTTAGCGCTAATGTGGGTTTGAGGAGCTTGGCTGCATTTCACAAAGCAGGCATAGCACTATGACTGGTAGTGCTACAACTGTCTTAAGTCTGTAAAAGCATAGGTGTTACGTTGGTAGTGCTACAACTGTCTTAAGTCAGTGTAAAAGCATAGGCATTACGTTGGTAGTGCTACAACTGTCTTAAGTCAGTGTAAAAGCATAGGCGTTACATTAGTAGTGCTTCAACTGTCTTAAGTCTGTAAAAGCATAGGTGTTACGTTGGTAGTGCTACAACTGTCTTAAGTCAGTGTAAAAGCATAGGCGTTATGTTGGTAGTGCTACAACTGTCTTAAGTCTGTTAAAGCATAGGTGTTACGTTGGTAGTGCTACAACTGTCTTAAGTCAGTGTAAAAGCATAGGCGTTACGTTGGTAGTGCTACAACTGCCTTAAGTCTGTAAAAGCATAGGCATTACGTTGGTAGTGCTATGACTGACTGGTAGTGCTACAACTGTCTTAAGTCTGTAAAAGCATAGGCGTTACGTTGGTAGTGCTACAACTGTCTTAAGTCAGTGTAAAAGCATAGGCATTACGTTGGTAGTGCTACAACTGTCTTAAGTCAGTGTAAAAGCATAGGCGTTACATTAGTAGTGCTTCAACTGTCTTAAGTCTGTAAAAGCATAGGTGTTACGTTGGTAGTGCTACAACTGTCTTAAGTCAGTGTAAAAGCATAGGCGTTACGTTGGTAGTGCTACAACTGCCTTAAGTCTGTAAAAGCATAGGCGTTACGTTGGTAGTGCTATGACTGACTGGTAGTGCTACAACTGTCTTAAGTCTGTAAAAGCATAGGCGTTACGTTGGTAGTGCTACAACTGTCTTAAGTCTGTAAAAGCATAGGCGTTACGTTGGTAGTGCTATGACTGACTGAAGTACAATGCATCGTTACAGCCCTAATGCTTACCTATATTGTGAACACCTGGTGTCATCACTGATTTTCCATGGTAAATTCACATAATCTTATCATCTCTTTTGCCTTTTATGCCAAATGCAGTTCCATTGCGTACACTAGAGTTGTCATTCCCTGCCATTGACATCATATACACTAGAAACAGGGCCCTGGGCTCTCTTCATCAAAACGATCTACTATGACTGCCACAACTTCAGCAGTGGTAAGATCATCATATGGAACCTCAGTACTCTAGTTTCCCTGCTGGATTGCCTGTGATGAAAGCTGGTATATAGACCCAGTACATACCTCCCTGATTACAGCATGTCCCCCAGGTGCTCCCTGGTGTGGTTATCACAGACATGGGGTCAGTGGTGGATGGCACACTTACGATCAATACCTACCATACATATTGTCTAATGATGGTCAGGGGACTGTACCATTTCTGGAGGGGATTCATGCGAAATGATGCTCTTGAAAATTACTTTCAATAAAACCTTCTTAACACTTATGTGTAAGGCTTGAATTGTCAAAGGTTAAGGTAAAATTAATAGAACATTAGTGTTTTGCACGGGCTTGACTTCAGAGGCGTTTGGGGAGTTTTGTATTTGAAAAGTATGTATTGTGAAGTTGCCCTACTTCGTATGGAAGTTGTGGAAGGATGAAACAAGATGTTTGGCCAGTCCTTTGGGGGCTGGGTGTCATGAAAATGGCAAAATAATTAATTGAAACCGAACGTAAAACCAATGACTAATTTATTTTTTATATATTTTAGGTATAAGTACAATGAAAGCAAAAGCCATGAGACATTTCAAACATTCAAGAAGGTGTGAAATAACATTTCTGGCAAATGGGGCCCAGTGTATGTTGAAGGGATACATTTAGTTGAAGCAGGATCTGCTGATTGTGGGTTTGAATCCCTGATTTTCCCTGAATAAGATTCCTGATCTTTCAACATCATCACCATGTTCAAGATTAAGCCTGAGAAGTAAGGGATCCTTTTCATAGCCTTATGTTGAAAGGTGGACTTCAATCAATAAGTCAGTGGTTATTAGATTAAAATGACAACGGAGCAAACTTCAGCTTCCCTTGGCTCTTTTACATTTCAAACACAATAACCACCTGCATGGTTTTCACCCAAATGGTGAACATCTACCTCCTGACTAGCTTTAAGCTTTCCTTACACTTTAAACCAATTCATATACTACTCCGATATGGCTGAAATATTGCCGATGTGACGTTAAATAATAACTCACTCACTCACTCACTCATATACTACTCAAAAGAAGTTAAAGATGGAATGGTAGAGCAGCTGCAGTAAATGCGAGAATTGGGTTGCCACTCAATTCTTGAGGAATGAGTATTATTGTATAACTGATTCAAAGAAGGGTTGAACCCAATTCACTCACTGACTCAGACCTTTCTTGCTCTTCGACCCATGAAGATCCGGGTTAGAATTGGTCTTCAGCAACCCATGCTTGTCGTAAGAGGCGACTAACGGGATCGATTGGTCAGGCTCGCTGACATGGTTGATACACGTCATCGCATCCCAATTGCGTAGATTGATGTCCATGCTGTTGATCACTCGATTGTCTTTTCCAGACTTGATTATTTACAGACCGCCACCATATAGCTTGAATATTGCTGAAAGGGGCATTAACAGCAAACCAAACATTCTTGCTCTTTAGGTTTGACTGGAAATGAAAGGTAACCTTTAAAAGTAGGATGATGCAGTCTTGTGGTTTCTGTGATGAGTCTCCATTCTCTCTCGTTATGTTCCTGTGTATTTGATGCCTTTCGTTCTCCGAAATGGAAGTTATTAATGAATGTTGTCAAGCTAATAGAATATAGAAACGATTTCTTGGAATCATATTTGATCTCTCGTATTTCACTTCCTTCTGGTTTAATGAATAGATTAGTTTTGCTGTATCAGCAACTCATTATTGATTATAATGAAGCCGATTTGAGTGTTGTAGGAAATATATTCACGTTTCTGGGAACAAAATGGCTTCCGATACCTTTCTTGTTTTTCCTCTGTTCTTATTTCCTGTTAGATGACTGATGACCAGAAGAAGGTGTTAAGATTTTTTTGTGAGGGGAATTTTTTTACAAGAGAAGGACATAAGGATATGGTCTGCATGACTTTTATATGCTCGAAGAGTTTTTCTTCAAGACATTATGTTAACTTCGATTAACAGTGGAGCACAAATTACCAAGTAATGTGGTTATGTTTTCTATGAAAAACTAAACAATTTCCAGAGTAAAAGCAGGATCCGATGTTCTTGAAGTTACTTCTGTTGTTCCATAAATCATGCGACAGTTTTATTGGAGGCATTTTTAAGTTAAAAAACCTACATTTTTCTTAAGTGAAATTCAAGTAGCTTCACCATGATGGCTCCCAGGGTTAATTCATGTT
Organism: Haliotis rubra; assembly: GCF_003918875.1. Taxonomy (NCBI): domain Eukaryota; kingdom Metazoa; phylum Mollusca; class Gastropoda; order Lepetellida; family Haliotidae; genus Haliotis; species Haliotis rubra. Next base: position 2,025,772 of record NW_025766002.1, on the reverse strand, counting down.
AAGTGAAATGCACCACTTCACTTGCTGAGCATTCCAGCATTACAATATTTGTAATTGAAATCCTTCGATGTTCATTGCAGTCGATTTGAAAAATGATTTGGAAAAATCCGAGGCGTTTTTTTTAGCATGATGTGGGAAAAAATATCCAGAGACTCTTGGAATGTTCTGATGTTTGGGACTCATTGTTGACAGAAGGCCTTGTTGCAGTAATAGACCCCGTGCACATCAAACAGACATGGGTGGAGATCAAATAACACTGTATTTCTTTGATAAGATGAGCAGAGAAAACAGCTCAGGAACTAAATGACAAACCGGTTGCAGGTTTTCTTGGGAGCTCATTATGCTGACATCAGGAACAATTTGATGCAGCGCTCACAGTTGTGTGTGTATACACTTTACGAGGTCTCATTAAGATAATTACCTTGTAAAAAACACAGAGACTTAACGAAGGGTATGTTGGAAAAGCAAGGTGTCCTATTTTGTAGAATGTTATTGCACACACTTGGTGTGTATGTGTTGGTTCAGAGAGCATGATGACATTCGTGTCCAGTTGACTTCATCTTTTGTGTCTGGTTGTTATGGGATATATTGGTACAGCAGTGTTATACATTGTTGTGTTTGTCATTGTGCTGTGTGTAGCAGTACCATTGTATTGGTTGTAGGTGTATGTTATATCATCGTCTTTCCTGCTATGGTTTATTGAACTGCATTGTTATACTAAATATAGGAGTCCATACTATTTTTGAATGGTATTGTTAAACTGTATATCAATGGCACTGTGATGTCATTGTATAACGGTATTTTTACAGCTTGATTGTGTATCAGTGTTATGCTGTATTTACAGCATTGTCTTGTTATTTAAGCATATGTTGTTGTTGGGACATTGTGGAGCATGCAGGTACAGACATTCATACAGAAACACACACAAAACAAAACACACACACACACACACACCAGGCTGTCAAGACTACTTGAGGTCATGTCATGTATGCCTCAATATACCTTGAATAGTGCTGGGTGCGGCATAAGCAACATGCAAGGCTTTTTTCACCTCCAAAATTGAGTGCAGTTCTCACTTTGTTTCCGAGACAGGACCACTAATTCAACTGTCATCTCTACTTTGAAAGATATGAATCGACATAATTTGGTAGATGTTGCATTTGAACGTTGAATAAAAATACATTTATATCTGGCTCCAATCAAAGTTTATGATGAGGACAAGCTTCTTTTTCTGAAGCCTTTTGGCAACATTGAAGCTGATGGCACTGGCTGTAGGTCACCAAGGCACTATGCATCAATGTACAAGGAGTAAGTGGTCTAATAGATCTCGTTTACTGTTTTATACCTTCTTCCTTTCAAGTTTAATTTCTGTTGTAAATTAGAGTTGACGTCTGATAGATGAATGAAGCAATGGTTCTTGATCTCCATCCATTGCCTTTGTCCAAACATACCCTTCGGAGTCTTCAAAGCAGTGTATTAAGTCTGTAGCACCAGAATTAGCAGGGAGGGTATTTATGTCGAAGAGATACTCATCTCAAGCCTGACTGTTTTCGCTTTGAGTCAGGTTTACCATGAAGAAAACATGGGCCGAGTCTGTCAGCCACTTCAGTGGCAGATAACGGTAACCAGTGTTGATGCTAACTCAGGTAATCAGACCAGGTGATCGTCTCACCTGGGTTTACCTTGTGTACATGCATGTCTACTGTTTGTCGTTTTAAAAAAATCCCTCGCTTCCTTCAGTTTACTTTAAAGACTTGGGCTGTCCAATTTATTTTACTTCCAAGTGTGATATGTTTTTTTATAAGATGTTGTCCATTTAGTTCTTGAACTTTTGTTATGCCTTGCTATCTTGGTGTGTAGACTACAGAGATAGACGCTACGCTAAATTTAGCTTGTTCCATTTCATAATGTTTAGGTAACATCCATATATGTTTGGAACTAAGGATAAAGTCGGGGATCCCTGCCCTGTACGATGCAGGTGTGTAGGTAGAATGACTTAAGGGATCTTACACTGTAATACTGAAGGAAACACCCAAGGGGCCTAGTGACTTCATTAGGCAGGGACCAGAGATGTGCTATGTTGAATCTGGAAGAAGGCTGAAGATAATACATGTTGCAGTGATCTTATTTACCAGAAGCCTGCCTTGAATCTAATTTCTCACGTTTTGTCAATCTTTGATTTGCTGGTTAATATGTCTACAGGTGTGGTATCTTAGGGTAATGGTGGCTTAGTGGTATAAGTGAGTGAGTGAGTTTAGTTTTACACCGCACTCAGCAATATTCCTGCTATATGGCGGCAGTCTGTAAGTAATCGAGTCTGGACCAGACAATCCAGTGATCAACAGCATGAGCATCGATCTGCGCAATTGGGAACCGATGACATGTGTCAACCAAGCCAGCGAGCCTGACCACCTGATCCCATTAGTCGCCTCTTACGACAAGCATGGGTTACTGAAGGATCATTCTAACCCGGACCTTCACGATACAGTGGTATAAGATGCAGTATTTCCATCTGCCAGGATCTGCTGATCATGGTTGAAGTCCTTGTTTTGTTCTGTTTATGATCCTTGGTGTGTCAGCTCCATGATGATGTTTTCGAGTTTCTTCAAGGTGGTAAACACTTCCATGATGTGCGGGCGGTGGGATAGTCTAGTGGTTAAGGCATTCGCTCAGCATGCCGAAGACCCGGGTTCAATTCCCCACATGGGTACAATATGTGAAGCCCATTTCTGGTGTCCCCCACCATTGATATTGCTGGAATATTGCTAAAGCGGCGTAAAACTTAACTCACTCACTCCATGATTTGCATCACTTTGTGCTCTGATCCCAGTCCCACTACACCACTAAGAGCGCCGCCCCTCCTTCGTCATTTCCACCTCTATACACAAAATGTGATATATGACTGAAATACTCTCACTGACATTACAACATCATAGAAAATTATTAGAGGAATGCCTGCTAGCCCTTTGTTTACGACAACTAAAACAGTGTAATGGGCTCTGTCTATCTCTCAGGCAGCCAGGGCTGATATCTGTATGTCTTGTCGCAAGAACTATGCTATGTGTAAATAAGAAGTGCTTGTGTGAGGAATCTTCTTGCATTCCCCACAGACTTCAACACAAAGAGAGCGTGGGTTTATCAGCGTTACCCTACCTGTCTGAGGTGATCAGTGTAGGCCCCTTCCTGGTGCCCCACTGAGATCGCCATCAGATCAGCCATTATACCAGGTACCCTCTCCGGAACTATCGGAGAACTTGCACCAAGTTACTCCACAACTCACCTGCTTTGTCATAAGTATGTCATAACTGCGACACAATGTCTCCCAACAACTGGTTCTTTCCCATCACTTGCCTCAGAAGAAGCTGTGCTGGGTTTTGCTTGTTTCTTGAGCAAAAAAGTTGTATCAAAGCAGATGGGTTGTAATTTTTATGTTGTTTATACCAAAAACACCCCATTTATTCTCTCAGTTGTGACCACATTATTGCAGATGTGCTTCGGCTAGAACAAAACTGTTTTGCTGATAAACTGCTAAAACCCGATTATCATAATTCGTTTATGGCAATTTATTGCATGTACACAACAGATAAAACAAACTTGCGCTCACTGTCTTGTCACAATATTGTTCTTGTACTGCTAAGACCCCTCACTCACTAACATGGGGCCATGTTATTGACTGAAATGCATCCCGATGGGGGATATCTGGTGATATACAATTGCTTTGTGGTTCATATTGGTTGAATGATATAGAAGTTTCCAGTTCTGAGTTGTAAGATTCTTGACTTTCTTTGCAGTCCTGCATATATGAGAAAGTTTAAGAGAATGAATGTTTTATTGAAGTAATTTAATTTTTAAAGACTAAAAGTCTTTAAAAATTAAATTACTTCAATAAAACATTCATTCTCTTAAACATATTGAAACAGTTTATGATAAGTTTAATGTGATAAGTTTAATGTGGTTATTTTTGTATTTCCTGGTGTCTTGTTTGAAAGGCAGTTGGCACATGTTTTAAAAGTATGATTGACATTTATCAAACAGCAGTTTATTATAGTTATCTTGGGTATAAATATCCTCTTCTGGAGCTCTGTAAGATGTTATTATCTTCAGGTCAAATCTCTGACCCTGCACAGTCTGAAATTCACATTATCATTTTTTCAAAATATTCAGCACTCAACACAGTGTCATATGAACCCCATACCCGCATGCATTTATTGTTTGATAAAGACTTGTAAAGTTAGTAGTATCATTAGAAACATTATCCTCTTCCTTGCCCCAGGGAATGTGATAAACAAATGTTTGCATCTGCTTAAACATACTCCTTTCTTATCTTCTTTATGAGTCCTGACTTCAGTCAGCTGTTGCATGTTGCTTTTATGTTTAAAAACTTTTTGAAACATTCCCCCAAATTACCTCAAGGAAAGTTAACCTTCTGTTGATCCAGAACAAGCTTTGAAGTCGATTTTGTCAAGTGGGCTTCTTGAAATGATTTGGTTCTCCAGGCCACATTAAGTACTAATTACAAAATCAGACAGTGAAATTATCATCCTGGTTGGGCTGGCGAGTAGGCCTGATTGTATAATAGCCTAATAGGTAGGAAGGTTTTAGCAAATTTTATCAGAGAGCTGACTGGCAACACTGATGAAAGCATCTGGCCAAACAATTGGCCCCAGATTGGCCGAGAGAAGGTGGCGGGTGTAATTGTACCTATCAGCAGCTTCATCCTGGTGGGATTATCTGGATCCGTGGAACATTTGTAGATACGACAGGAGTCAGCCCTCTGGGCCATGGCATAATTGAGGCCCTTGTGTCCAGGTTTGGAGTCACAAGGTGAATACTTGCTCTTACTCGAAGCTGAAGCAGGTTTGTCAGCTGTAGGCTGGACCAGTTTTATTTATTTATTTTATGGATTATTTGCCAATGTGCAAAGACATGATATGACCTAGAAACCGTCCCCTGAAATTGGTTGGAACTGAATGTGAAGGTTTAGTTTTGGGGCATTATCAATCCCATCCAGTACAACGAACATAGCATGACATGTAGTGTCTAGGAATCACTATAGGTACTGTTATGGAAAACACTATTTTCTATCCAGTACAACTATGGTGGCAAAAAAGCATGATAGGTAGAACCTTAGAACTTGATGCTTTTTTCAGCACTCACTCACTCGGAAATATCCTTCATATTCACATGCGTTTTCAATTAAACTAAAAAAAAAAAATATGTTCTTAATTTGCATGTACATGCATATGTCTCTGCCCCACACCAGAATTACAAAATCTGTAATTTCCAGTCAGGGTTTTTCATACATCCTACACTCCAGCTGTGGAGATCGAGGTTATTTATCTCCTGTTGGTAGACCAGCATGTTTTCTGGACTCCCAATTTAGATAGTAATGTGGAACAGATGAAATATTGCATGGATGAAGAAACCAGTTTGGATGTCATCAACTGCCGGTATGGGATGATCATTTTTCCCTGTTGGAAAAATAAGTATGAACATGATATCTTTTGAATAAACAGAATGAATATTGTGAAGACATTTTCTGGCATTTATTTATCAAAGTCTTGCATTCATACTGACAAAAAGGTGGGGTTATTTCATCTGGCTTCGATTAAAGTGTGGGATGGTTTCGAAAACTGATGGTTTTGTCATAGAATTCATCTTGCTTTTCTGATCAGAAGCATATTCATCCAAATGTTTCCGGTGCAAATACGGTCATTGTGTGAAATCTTGGGCACCATCAACAGGAAGGATGGATGATGACGGTGTGCAAGTGTGGATACGTCCTGAATATGTACTTGTCACGAACTTGTTCTCGATGGATCGCACACACAGAAGTGTATTTGTTTGGTATTGGAAGTGGTGGGATAAATATATGCTATAGTGGGGAAAACTATTTGTATGAACGGAAACTGGGGGCGGTGGCACATTATTGGTATGGCTGCAGTATGTTTCGTTTATTGTTGGATAAAGTGTGTGTCAGGCCTTCAGTGGGCCAGGTTTAGTATGAAAACAGTATGTATTTGTTATTTAGTTTCCATCACTTTGAGGAAAGTTAGTATATAAGAAATAACCATATTAACATAAGTACCAAATGTTCTCTGAAGTTGTAGAAGCTTGAAGTCAGCTGTTGTAGATGTGATGTGTTTTCACACAGTAAAACGATCCATGGAACATTTTTACTTGAAACTTGATCACACAACAAGTGTTCAGAAGCATCTGAGAATACTTCTGAACTCCAGTAAATAACATGGGTCTGTATCACACACAAATAAAAACATATCGGAGACAAGACGTAAATACGTCTGAGATACCCAACCAATGCAGACTACACGCCTTTTACACATGCCCTCATCTACGATTGTCTCTTGTAGTGCATGTGGCAACCTCACGGACCAGTGGCGCCCTCTATTGGCCCGGCAGACGGAAATACCTGGCGTTAGTTTTCCCATCTTGCTTCAGGGACTGTAAGACCGAGCTTGAGTTACCCTCAGGGAGCTAAGGACCAACGTTCCTCCCTTTGTAGTTTTTCTGCTGGAACTAACGTGCGTTCTATGATCTCATCCTCCTGCTAAAGCTTAGGCAGGTGTCATCGTGCTGTTTTTGTTATGAAATGCTCACAACTTATGAGGAGTTTCATGGCTTGTTGATATATTGCTGAGCACTAACTACCAGGGTTCTGTAATAGCTATTCTTTTGTCAAAAGTGCAGGAAGTCCTACACATTTGCGTTCGTCCCAGTGATGTATTTTGAAATGAAATGAGCTGTTCAAGGCTTTAATGTGGACCATGATAAAACAGGCAACATGGGGAAACAGGCAACAAAAAATGAAGTATAAATTTGATAAGGAAAACATATGCATGGAGCTAGACTCAGTAGCCGTATATCAGAGGATTGAGGCGTGTTTATACAACATGGGTCAGGTGGTGTATTATGTAATGGGAAGATAAAGTCTGGAAGATCCACTGTTGATGTCAACCTTGGACAACTACAAGGAGATAACTCATGTATAAAAAGCATCAGTTTAATAACCCTCACGCTGATGTTGGCATATGTATTTCAGAAATAGATTTATTTATTGCCACAATTTTGTAAACATGACAATGGCTGGTAGTAATATTTGTAATACATGTCTTATTTCTGCATTTTGGAATTTAAAGCAAGCTTTGAAGGTTTGGATTGTTGACAAACCCTTGTTTAAGGAGTTGGGAAGGTAATTGTTTTAGATTATGTTTTCATGACAAGGTTTTCGAGATAATAAGGTTAGATAAAGATAGTGTCGTCTTCATGAATCACAACAGAATAGTTCCCAGAACTCTGTGCCCATCAAAACAGGAAATAGAATGGGATTCGGATGGTTATATGTCTTATTGTTTGTTTGTTTGTTCAACGCCGCACTCGGCAATATTCCAGCTATATGGCTGTAAATAATCAATTCTGGACCAGACAATCCAGTGATCTACAGAATGAACATCAATCTAAGCATTTGGGATATTATGACGTGTGTCAACCAAGTCAGCGAGCCTGACCGCCCGATCCTATTGGTCACCTCTTACAACAAGCATGGGTTGCTGAAGACCAATTCTAACACGGATCTTCACAGCTTTCTGTCTTATGATGAATCACGTGTCTTTGTACTGAAGTACAGTCAACAGGTCGTTTGTGGAGTCCAGCATTGATCATTTGGAGATACTGACTTCTGATGTACATATGGGGCGGTGGGGTAGCCTAATGGTTAAAGCGTCGTCCGGTAGAAACAGTTTAATGGGCACAATAAATTCTGGTGTCCCCGCCGTGATGTTGCTGGAAATATGATGTAAAACCAAACTCAGTCAGTCAGTCAGTCATGCATTCATGGCTGATAGAAACAGTTAAGACATGGAAAAAAAAATAAAATATGATGTCCTAATTAGTGTAACTGTGGTGGATCGATGTAGAGTAGGTATAGTTGCACAACGATCTGTGCACTTGACATTGTATATCAGAAGATAATTTTGGTGTATGTGTTTGTGATTGTGAAAAGGCTAAAATTGCAGAGTGCAAAATAAAGCCACAATGTTATCTGGAGTTGCTTTTTAATGTAGAGATCATTAAAATGAGGTCCCAAATTGGATTATCAATAAGAGTTTGTTCTGTTTGGAACAGTGGTATATTCCGCCTAGTGTTCTGGTGAAGCATCAAGTATATTTGTAATGCAGTGTAAAGACACACGTTTGATTATATGGCTGTGAGGTGTCTCGGATCCCAGCAGCCAGTACACACATCTGTAATGCATCCTGAGCATAAATTAATTATGTTTCATTTCAAGTTAACTTAACAGCACAGGGTCTGCACCTTGGAGAAGTAACAATAATCCAATCAGACAGTGATGGTGGCATCTCCTGGGCGGTGGCATGTGAGTCGCCTTGTTTAAATTGGATGAACTGGAGAGTTCCTCGTCCACAACAAAGGCTCATTGACCCGAGGTCATCCCTTCCAGTCAGCAGCCATGGCCTGATGGACAGCCAAGAGGCTTGGTTCTTCTAGCCTTGCTAAAGTCGCTACTGATTAATAAGTGTACAGTCTTCTATCCTTACAATATGATGATAAGAGGTACAGTATAGTCTTTTATAGGAGAAAATTTGTAAAACAACAAGCACTAAAATTCGAAAATTATTTGTGAAACTTGTTCGTATGGTTAAATTGACTATTAACTTTGCCACAGAGACATATGCAAGTCTAGGTTCAGCTCTTCAGAGCAGCGTGGCAGTTTGTTGTAGACTTGCTTCAGGCTCAGTTTGGTCAAGGAGTTGCCTGCAGGAGTGCTTTGCTTGAAAGAGAACAATGGAAGGGTAAAGGGCACTACTTGTGTGGGTTGCAGGCGTAGTGTTCAGTTCTGGATTCATATGGATGTGTTGAAAATAAGACCTGAAGATCAAAATATGTTTAGTAAATAGTTGAGTTCCACTTGAATTGCCAGGAAGATGAAGTTTCTGGTTTATGAGTTGTCTGAAGAAGTCTCGTTAGGACTATGATGAAGGTACCAGGCACCCTGCCAGAAGATGTACCAGCTCTTCAAGGGATTACATTATCTCAGTTGTCTAATCTATATTCTACTTGATTAGATTTTGACAAGAATTACAATTGGGTGGCACATACATTCAGACACCAGAAGGGACATTTACAGTGTGGTAAGATAATATATGTATAACAAAAATATGACATGAATAAACGGGCAATATAGGGGATATACACATAGACAGTAGGATTTTAACAAGGAGATACATTCTTTTGTCGCTGGTAAAGGATCACCTCCAGCAGTGTCTGAGGTAGGGGCAGTGGGCTAGCCTAGTGGTTAAGTGTTCACTCGTCATACCTAAGACCCGGGTTCAATTTCCCACATGGGTACAAAGTGTAATGCTTATTTCTGGTGTCCCCTGCTGTGATATTGCTGGAATATTGCTAAAAGCAGCATAAAACCACTCACTCACTCACTCACTTTGAGGCACTTACTTTGTTCACAGAAAAAATTAAAAACATCTCTGGTCTAAATTATTATTCTTTTCCTCAAAAAGTCTTAATAATATTCTATGCCACTTGTACCAACGGTTTTCAAAACATTTTGACTTGGAGAGTCTAAAGATGCAAATTTGTGAATAATACAAAAACAGAACAATTTTGACAAGACAGTTAAATATATTTGTCTTCTACAATGCTAAAGAGCCATTGTGACCATGTAATGATAATGGTAATTGCTTGAGGCAACTACGGTGCACAGGTTGCTCCTGGAGACTCCCTATGTACAGCAGCATTGGTGTATTGTGTAGACTCCCTAATGTGCCTGCCCCTCATCCACGTGTGCTGGATTAATGGGCCAGGCGTGAGACCAGCACCAGGCCAGCGCAGCCACTGATTGGTAGCGACAGCTTCAAATGCAGGAATACTGTCTTTTTTTCCTTGCCTGCATTCTGCAGCTGTTCCTTCAACAGTTAAGGAACTCACAAGGGAATTTCTCTTAAACTTGGATACATACATATTGCAAATCGGATTTGATATTTCCAAAGAGGTGAGAATTGTCACGTTTTGGTTTTGTTGTGTGAAGGTCTGGCTGAGGGAATGTTAGCCTTGTGTCAGCCTGACTGTAGTAAGATACTGGCAGTGGGTCGACCAGGGTGCTTTGGAGCATGTGAATTTCACGCGGAGATGTAAACAAATGCAGTTGGGTCACAATGCGTTATTAATGTGATTTCTCCTTAATTGTGTTATTAATCATAACAGATGGCTGATTTGTGGAATGAGATACACGTGGGAGTGTTAGCTTTCCAGCTGATTTCATTGGTCGTAAAGATCACGATCGTTGTGGAGTTTAATTATGGCAACAGGGTATTGAATTTAGCGTCAATATTCCAATGAATGCTTGAGTCACAGAAGATACACAGGATACACACCCATGTTAATTTCATCAATGCTTAACCCCCCTAGTTGTCATGACAGTGTAGCTTTTCAAAGGTGAATTGATGGAATATATAGATCAGCAAGAAAAAGGCGGGAGCAGGGCCACTGAAGCTAATATCCCCTAGTTAACCCTTTTGTTTCTGTGATATATGTATGAAGACGAGCCCTGCCGTGCCATCAGATGAAGGGTGATGGTTGTTGGGCCTTGTTCTGATAATGGAAGACTCCTTTATGAGATCCATAAAACATACAGCGTGAACGTCCCAGGTATTGGTGTAGACAGGTTATTGGCGTTGTCAGGAAGGAATGGGCTGTTAGGATTACACTGCATGGCTAATATTACCTCCATATCTGCAGGTTATGATTAGATTGTAACTCAGTTTGGAAAATAGTTTCAGTTAATGATGGGTGGTCGCAGGTGTAATTTGTTTTCTGTGAATGGTCAGATAAAGTCGAGAGATGTACATTGCTCGGTGGAGTGAGAGATGTACGTTGGACAGTAGATTATACTTTAATCAGGAGTTCATTGTCCGATGTTTGGTTTTGCTTAATGTTGTGACCAATCATTATGAAAAATAAATTTGTGCAGCTTTTGAAATTATAGGATTGCTTGTACCACAAAATTTAGGAAGGATTTGACCTTTTGACTTTTAGCTAGAGAGAGCATGGGTGGCCCATTCATCTAAGATGTGTTTGGGATTGTGGCCTTTGATCGTGTGTGTTTGAATCCTGTTTCGTGACGACTGTGTTTCTAGGTTTGTCAACACCGTGCCCATGTTCCAGGGTGTCCCTGAAGTGGTAGATATCTGACCGTGCTTCACTTCTCTCCTCCCACTGTAAACTGATCATGACATGTGGTGATATAACTGGAATCCTGTTCAAAGCGACATTAAAGCAAACCCACTCAGTACCCATTAGATAGATAAGTGAAGGAAATCGTTGTTACAGGCTATTGAAAATAACATAAATTCTAACCCTGATTGTGACAAATTTCAAGAACAATAACAAGTGTTTCCACCTGTTACTGGTGAATGTAATGAAAGCGTTTTGAGTCTTGGCAAATCTCCTTGTGTGGAAATAGGACAAGAAAAGCATTATTATCCCGTGGCAGGATGTAGTTTCTGTGTGGTTGTATCGGAATTATGTGAGTATAGTTTTTGATGGCTATTTCCTGACATACATGGATGACTTTCATGTAAATGTAGTAAATTGCTATTATATATGGGTTTAACATAGTCTGGGGTTCAGTTTGGGAACATGCATCATGTCAGAGGTTTGGTTTCCCACGGAGTGGTAATGGTGGTAGCAGACAGACAACAGCATGTAGTGTGAGCTAACGACTCTGTAAATGCAGGCTTCCTCATCAGTTCTTCACAATCACTGTGTAGTTGGGAAGACATGTTTTACGTGTACGTAAACATTCGTTTCTAAATATATCTGGTCTGAAATACACAAGATGATGTTATCAATGGCTCTTTGACTCAGGGTAGGTAGAGAGGTGAGGTTGTCTATCAATGGCTCTTTGACTCAGGGTAGGTAGAGAGGTGAGGTTGTCTATCAATGGCTCCAAGAACTCAGGGTAGGAGGTTGTCTTTGACTCAATGGGTATGGGTAGGAGAGGAGGTGAGGTTGTCTATCAATGGCTCTTTCAGACAGGGTAGGTAGAGAGGTGAGGTTGTCTATCAATGGCTCCAAGAAGTGGAAGGTAGAGAGGTTGTCTATCAATGGCTCAAGAATGGGTCAATGGCTCAAGTCATCAATGGATCTTGGATGGGGTAGGTGGGGAGGTGAGGTTGTCTATAGATGGATCTTGGATAGGATAGTTAGAGAGGATAGGTCTATCAATAGATGGGTGAGGTTGTAAGGAAGTTGCCTCATTAATGGATCTTGGAGGTGAGGTTGCCTCCTTAATGGCTCCCTCGACAGAGTAGGTAGAGAGTGAGGTTGTCTATCAGTGGATCTTGGATAGGATAGGTAGAGAGGTGAGGTTGTCTATCAGTGGCTCTCAGACAGGGTAGGTAGAGAGGTCAGGTTGTCTGTTAGTGGCTCTCAGACAGGGTAGGTGGGTAGGTAAGCTTGTCAACCTATGGCTCCTAGACAGAGGTTTGTGCTGTACTAAGGTTGTCTATCAGTGGCTTCTGGGCAGCTGTTGATGTTTTGGCCCCTTAGCATGCCTGTACATACACATACTTGTGGGTTTAAACTAAGTGAATGTCTAGGACCTGCACCACTAGAGATGCCATGATCTAACATAATTGCCATTCAGAGATTCGTTAAACCTACTCACTTACCCATTCCAGTGGTAATACCACCCTCCGATTTGAATGTTTCTGTTCCTCCATGAACACTAAATGGATTACTTTCAGAGTTTCAGACCATGAAAGGTTTCAGCATCTAATAATCGTCTTTTAAGTCGAGTGTTATATTTGAAGTCTAATCGTACAACCCTCAAGTCTGATATTGCTGATGGGAAAAATTGCATTCATAGACCAATTTGTCAGTGCAGTCAATGAGCAAGATGTGTTTGATGTTTATGAAATGCATTTAGCGTTGAGAACTACAAGTAGAAATTTTTGTGGATTTGTTACAGAAGTTCACATTCAGGTTCATTGCGTACAGAAAGCAGAAGTAAATCATCGGAGCTGTATATCTATAAACAAACATCCCACCGTTTCGACTCCGGAGATTGACTTTGTTTTTCAAATGTTGTAGAGCTGCAAACAGTTCGTCAGTTTGGTCAGAACATCTGAAAGTGGAGATCAATTGTTAAATCTACAGGCTGTTGTTTGCAGAATATTGTAAATAAAGATACACACCTTGCCTACTGTACGTCAGCAACACGTAGGTATTCAACATTCAGGCCAAAGAATAACCAGTCGTAATTATCTACTTAAACAGTTTATGCTGGGCATAAAAGAGAAGTGAAAGAGATATGAATGTATCACTGAAGTGACACCAGGTGTTTGCCAATAGGTTTAGCATATCCTGTACCTTCGTTCTGGCTGCTACAACCTCAGGGTAGGGGGGGATAGCATAATGGTAAAAGTGTCTGCTCATCATGCCGAAGATCCAGGTTCGATTCCCCACATGGGTACAATGTGTGAAGCCCATTTTCATGTCCCCTGCCGTGATATTGCTGGAATATTGCTAAAAGTGGCGTAAAACCATACTCACTCACTCCTGCAACTTCAGCTCTAGATAAAAAAATGTCTGCTTGATTAAGTACTTGAACAGAACTCGGTCAAACACTGTTGTTGTCGTCAGTATGGTCTAATATGGGCTCTAATTAATGATATAATATCTGTTCCAAGGAGTTGAATTGGTCGTACATGTAAGTTACACACTCTCCACAGGCAGTGTGTGAAATGTTAATCAGTACAAATATACGTAGCGTGAAGTTTTTGTTGTAAAAGACAGGAATAGATTTAATCATTCATCCAGATGTATTTCAAGTTGCTTGGAAATATTCCTGAATAGTGCGAGGCATTTAACACTGGCACCAGGTCAGCCAGACATGGAAACCTTTTCTTCAATCTTAGACCCTCACGGCACATATAATGTTTTTCTAATAATTTGTATGTTTGGGGAAGCGAACACAATCGCTTAAAACAATATGCAAGAAGCGACACAAGGGAACATTTGTTCTTTTGGAGTTCCATATATTTTGCTGCAAGGTTGTATTTATTGATATTAATGAAGTGGGTTTACACATCCATCATCGCAATGTAAGCAGGTCAGGTTGTCATGGAGCCAGCCGGCCTGCTCTAGGTTACACTATAGGGGCAGGGCCGGGATGATACGGAGCTGGAGGGTGGTTGGGAATGGTTGACTTGAACCGTGTTCTTCAGAGTTGTAAATGATTGTGGAGAGTTGTGAATGTTGTATAGGATTCTATAGGTTTGTGCAGAGTTGTATAGTTTTTTCAAGGATTGTACAGAGTTGTATAGATTTTTAAAGGATTGTACAGAGTTGTATAGGTACTTACAGGGTTGTACAAGTTTATTTATGTTTCTTCTGGATTCTGCAGTTAATATGGTGGTACAGGATTGTGCAAAGTTGTGTATGTTGTAGAGGGTTCTTTAGGTCAATGCAGAGTTTTACAGATATTTTTCAAGATTGAAAAGTTACATGGTATTTTCAGGGGTGTATGATTTGGTAGTGGGTGTACAGATTTATGTATGTTTTTTCTGAATTCTGCATTTATATTACAGGATCACATAGTTTGTCCAGGGCTGTACAAAGCTGTCAAGGGTTGTATATGGTTTTGTTGTTTTGAGTTGACATGGTTGAACAAAAGTGTAGGGTTGTACCTTTCATGCAAGGATCCTTTCGTATGGCGTCGGTGCTGTGAGGTAGCCAAGTGGGTGAAGCGGTAGCCCGTCATACTTAAGTCCCCTGTTTTGATTTACCACATGGGTACAATGTGTGTGAAGCCCATTTCAATGTCCCCACTGTGTTATTGCTGGAATATGGTTAAAAGCTTGCATAAAACCAAACTCATTCACTCACTCATTCTTATAGAGTCAACTATTTATTTGCCTGACTTGACTCAATCAGTTTCTCACTCATTCAGTTGAGCATACTCACTTACTCTCTCTGTGCTGCAGCCCTAACTTGACTGACTAACCTTATGATACATCTGTATTTTAGACTGACAAAGACATTTCTAGAGAAGCATGGGACTCAAATATATATGTATGCATTTTATAAACTTAATTAGATGGGGGTCGGTGGGGTAGCCTAGTGGTTAAAGCGTTGCTCGTCATGCCGAAGATCCGGGTTCAATTCCCCATGTGGGTACAATATGTGAATCCCATTTCTGGTGTCCCCACCATGATATTGCTGGAATATTCCTAAAAGCCGTGTAAAACCCAACTCACTCACTCACTTAATTGGATGGTATGTCGGACTGCAACATTTGGGTCCAAACAACCTTCCACTTTGTTCAGGAATCTGCATTGGCAGTGCTCATGTCCGCTGTGATGTGGGCAGATGGTAATTACTGTGTCCTTCGTTAGGGTGGTATTTATGACATCAAAGAATATGAGAGGAGCGCAGTCTGTGGGTAATGTAAGCCATGCATGCATGTACCAGGTCAACAGGTCACACCTGACCTGGCGAGGGGAGAAGACCTGAGGATGAACCATTCTTCCACTTGACTTGATTGGGGCTGTAAATTAAGGCAAATGGTTACAGACATGCTGGCACTGCCTCCTACATTTAATCAACCAGTGTTAGCAGGCCAGTATTAATGATTCCTTTAAATGATGCTCTTCAATTTGGAATCAAGTTTAGTGAAATTCCAGCAAAGAATTAATTTCTTTACCCAAAGTATCACTGATTAGTGAATGATGTATTTGCTTTCTGATAATGCTGGCTAATTTATTGCTTTCTGAGGTGGCTTATGGGCTGTTGAATGTTATGACACTGAGGTGTGATGGTGCTTTGAAGTCGACATATTTGGACCAACAGCATGATATAGTAGGGGCCCCATTGATGATGCTGTGTAGCCAATAGCTGTTTAAGTAATCATCTTTTTGAGTTTTGAATCCTGTCTAAGTATGATCAGTCATTCTGTCACTTTGGAAATATGATTTGAAGAAATGCTGTCCATAGCATTTTAAACTCTTTCAGATTTGTTAATGTTTTTCAAACCATCAAAATGTTAAAAAGTCTCATTCTTTCACACTCTGTCATTCTGGGGATACTTTATTGGTACCAAGGTTTATGTTAAAGGAGATTTGTCTTGAACATCCTTAACTACATCTCAGTGTATGTAGGCTATTGATATGTTACTTTAAGAGGGTATGCAAGGAGCCTGATTTGAGTAGGGGTATACATGGCGACCGATTTGAGTAAGGTGACCCGATTTGAGTATGGTGGTATAGGGTATATGGTGACCGATTTGAGTAGGGTATACATGGTGATTTGAGTAGGATTCACAGGGAGACCAATTTGAGTAGCATATGTAGGAGAGGGTATAGAGGGAGACCGACTTTGAGTAGGGGATTTATAGTAGGGAGACCCGATTTGAGTAGCATATAGGAGGAGACCGATTTTGAGGTATAGGAGCATATAGGAGGAGACTGATTTGAGTAGCATATGGGAGGGAAACCGATTAGAGTAGCATATAGGGAAACCAATTTGAGTAGCATATAGGAGGAGACCAATTTGAGACCAATTTAGCGTATAGGAGGAAACCGATTTGAGTAGAGTGTGCAATGAGACTGATTTGAGTAGCATATGGGAGGAAACCAATTAGAGTAGCATATAGGAGGAGACCGATTTGAGTAGGGTATAGAGGGAGACCAATTTGAGTAGGGTATAGGGGAGACCGATTTGAGTAGAGTGTGCAATGAGACTGATTTGAGATACCCCACAGTGAGGACTGATAGAACTGATGTCAGGGTGTCGAGTTCGACTGAAGTCGTTAGGAGTCCTTGTAGCTGGATTCAGGTAGACTTTGAACATTCCAGCAAGAGCAGACGTGAAAGATGCCTTCAGAGAGAGGTTCAGAATAATAGCTGTGCAGCTTTACCATTTACCCTCGTATTTCACCACCTCTGATCAGCGCTGGATTGGGTGGTGCAGGACTGCGGCACTGCCATTGTGCAAAGTTGCTGGATTCCACAGATAGTGTGCATAGCATTTATGTGGCTGCACTGTTGGCTCCACACGATGTCATGATGGAGGGATATGATTGCAGGACTGAAATGTCAGTCCATGAAAACAAGCATGGATATGTCTTGGTGGCATGCATGATGTGATCTGGTCCTGAGCTGTCCATAAATTGTGTTCATTATAGGCTAATATATTGATACGATTGGTTCAGATTCATGTAGATGCCTCATTCTGCCACATACTGAACATGGTGTTATTGTGTCTTGTGTATCAATCTAAGCTTCTGGTGACAAAGAAACAATTTGTCTTGTCCAGATTGTTTTATGGGTAATTCATCAAGGCTGTTTTAGCTTTGGAAACAATGATAGATATGTTTTGGGACAACACACATCTGGTAGCCGTCCGATTTTTCTGGAAAGTTTAAGGTGGATAGATTTGGAATATTCTGAACTGAAAAAACCCATATGATACGTTGGATATTCTATTCCTGCTTCATTGCCTTGTCCAAGCCGAACTCTTGAATTTACTGCTTCTATCAAGGAGCTGTTTCTGTTTGCTGAACTTGAATATCAGGCAGGTTTTGATTAGTCAAATTTAGAGCTTAAGCTGCACCAAAGGTTTTCAGCTAAGAAAATAGTTTTCTTGAACAACTGGGGTCCTTACCAAGGTCTGTGTACATTATTTTGGGTTCTGTTTGTGTCATTATTCCATGTGCCCCTTTTGAACCCTGGGAAGGGTGTAATAATTTGCTTAACCATGACCTTTGCAAGTATTTCTTGTACAAACAAAACATTTGCATGCTATTCTCCTTACAGCTTGTAATTACAATCATCTTGAGCTGGAACACATGTAGACGGGAGGGATGGCATCCATGTCCCTTACACCCAGATAGTCTGAATGTCCATTCCCCGTCATTAATCTCAATCTCACCATCATACCCAGACCCGTTATCAACTGAGGCCTTGGCAGTGATTGGCCTGTTCTGCAGTTGTGTGGTGACTAGTGTGAGGGAACAATAGATAGGGATGTGGTCCTGCCATGTTGATTCAGTGATAAAAGGATATTGTTGGTCTTTTTCCCAGACTCCAGAGAATATATCAAAAAGTGAATCCAGCTGAAGTTTGGAATTATTTGGCGAGTACAGTTTGTCTCAGGTCTAGCCTTCGTCTACCACATTATTTCCCCCACTGCCTTGTCCTCCCTGCAATGCTAAAGCCCTAACTGAAGCAAGTCTAGATTTCCTAATCTCACTGGGGCTCCTTTTCAATTTAAATGGGTTTATTTGTTACTATCAGAATTGTATATATTTGGAGACTAAGCGTTAGCCTACTCTAACCATTTTGTTTGGCTTCATGTGGATTTTATTTTTCTCTGTAGGTGTATATTTTTTAATGCTATAACGTTTTGTTTGTGTGTTGTTTAATGCCACACTCAGCAGTATTCCAGTTATATGGCAGCAGTCTGCAAATAACTGAGTCTGGACCAGAGAATACAGTGATCAACAGCGTGAGCATCGATCTTGGGATACGATGGCGTCTCAACCAAGTCAGCAAGCCTGACCACCTGAACCCGTTAGTCGCCTCTTACGACAAGCATGGGAAATGCTGTACACTTAAACTAGTTCTGCCCTGTTTGCAATTAATTTGTAGTGAAGAAGATAACATTGATGCACCATTTATACACGGTGAAAATATTGAATTTTAGAAATACACTTTTGATATTAATCCTCTTCATACATTGATAAAATAATATATGAAATTGCCATTCTGTTTTCTAGAAAATATGTACGTTATTGAATTACTTGTGACTGATAAGAATTCCTTTGATAAGAAAAAGTGTTTTTTTCCTTTCCAATACCAAGATGTTTACAGATTCCTTTAAAGCTCTGCTTCTCTGTTTGTATTATGAAGAGAAATTTTGCAACTCAGCATGAAATATGATGACATAATTGCACGACATTTCTCTTTACTGTAAAAAAACATAAAGTATTGCATGCAGATATTGCCGATTGTTTTATGCAAGTATTTATGTAAGACACATGGCTACATAGTGTAAAGTTTGTGAGAGATAGAACTATCACTTGAAATGGTAGACATTTTATTAGATCTTAACCCTTTGATGTCATACTCTGTCTTTCTTCTGGGGTTTATATCAAAGACATGTTGATAGGAAAACGTTATCACATCCATGGTTAAAAGACATATAGATACTGATATATTGGATGTAGTTTACACATGCTTCTTTGCTAGCTATCTTCTTGGAGATAGTTGTATCTGCGCTAGTATCGCCACATGCTTGTTGGGAGTACACCAATATGTCTTCATTTTAAATGGAAAATGTTTGTAAGATCAGGAAGTGCACTGACATTTGTTTAACTAAAATGTTTAAACTGCTCATTTATAAGAATTTGAATTTCCCAAAGGATTTAGATTCAATTTGATGAAGTGTTAAGAAAAGAAATTAGGTTTAGAATGTGATACATAACATGTCACTATGATAAGCTCGGGGGAGATTATGGGAGGAAATTAAATCGCAGGAACTTGGGGCAGGATTATGTGAATGCACTTTCTAAAGACATTTGTTTATACAACACACATGTATTTGATTGTTTCTCAACTAATTCTTCCGTGCAACATGAGAAAAAGGATATCCTGAAGATGGGAAATGTCAAAGTGTATTATCTTAAATATTTAAGGTAAATAATTCATTATTTAGTCTCAAGAAATGTTCCAAATATATTTGAGTGTCAAGCACAATTGCGCAAAATTTTCAACAAGTTTGAACGATTAGAGTCTATATACTCCCCAAAAGAAGTAAAGGATCAGTGATTCTTTCATATTAATGCAGTCAATTTGTCATAACAAAAGTAATACGAAACAATCTAACAGTTCTCATCTTCTTTTGAGTAGTGTAGCATTTGATGTTGGAAACTGTTATAAGGTCAAGTTATGTTGTAATTGTGTGGGATTTCGAACACAGAATAGGTGTGTTTTTAAAATCCCAGTGTGCACAGATAATCGTAAACTTGAAACAACCCTGCTTGTGTATGGATAAAAGCATAAGGTGACTTTGAAGTGTCACATCTCTGAGATGTCGTATAAAAATATGTGATTTCTTTTTGTTTGAATCGTTATATGTAATTTTGAACAGAAAATATTCGTGACTTTAACAAACTATGGACAATGATGATGGCAGGTGGATGAATCAGTTGTCAGAAGGTTTCCTGAACTGTATGAGTACATTGTTCCCATTTATCATAAATACAAAAATGAGGCTAAAAATATCTGTTCTGTTCTCTAAAATGACTGTCAACTTCCAAAAGGTCACATGCACTCACTGACTTGCCAATACTCACTCACTCACCCACTCATTCACTCACTCACTCACCCACTTGTTCCTGTAACTGCTGACGTGACCATCTGCTCATAGAGATGATACCACTCCGTAGCAAAATATGAATATCTGAAACATTACATGAAACATATGGTGTATGTGAATTTTAAATAAATTAACTCGTGAAGATTTCACATCTTGAATTGATAACATATGATTAATGACATGATAATGTCTGGGATCTTGGACGTGTTTATCATGTTTTTATCAGAGGCCTCTGAATCATCACTGGTTCACATCAGTCTTACGACAGGGGCCCAATGAAGACCAATAGAGACCACTCTATTGTGTAATCCTAAATAATCCCAACACTCTTGCATAGCTCCAAATTAACCTGGTAATGGTGACTCTTCATTCCTTTTCAAACTCGATTCATATATCTCATTCCTATCTGACAACACAAGATTAACTACTCAATGATCATTTTGATTCTTTCAGAAGACCTGGCCAAGTGCTTCAGTTTAACCCAGTAATCCTGCCATACAGTTTATGAATAATATACCACTAATTTCAATCTGACAAATCAGGAATAATATACTCACTAATATAAATCTGACAAATCAAAGCTAACTAGTGCAATAGTTCTGGAACATGATACTGTCGGATGACCCAAGCCAAGAACTCCAGTCTAACCTGTAAAAACCACCTTCCTCTATACACTATATATGATGTTACCCAATCTAACAACTCAGGACCAAGTGCTGGATTCTTGGGCCAAGGCTATGTTTCTGGTTTATGTTTCTGATGTGAACCACAGATCAGATGATCTTCAGCCAAAGTTTTTCAACAAGACCCTGTCCATGAACTTCAGTTCAACTGAGCAATAACTACTTCTGTCCATACCTTATCAAACACTCTTCGTGTAAGATGTGAACCAGAAACAAGATGATCTTCAGCCCTGGTTCTGTTACAAGCCACTGTCCATGTGCTTCAGGTTAACACAGCAATGACTATTTCTGTCCATACCTTAATAAACACTATTCATGTATGATGTGAACCAAAAACCAGATGATCTTCAGCCATAGTTCCTCAAGAAGACCCTGTCCATGAGCTTCAGTTTCACCCAGTAATGACAACTTCCATCCATACCTTGTCAAACACTATTCATGTATGATATGAACTGTAAACCAAATGATCTTCAGCCCTGGTTCTGCAACACGACCTTGTCCATGAGCTTCAGTTTAACCCAGCAATGACTACTTCTGTCCATACCTTGTCAAACACTATTCTTGTATGATGTGAACCAGAAACCAGATGATCTTCAGCCCTGGTTCTGCAACAAGACCTTGTCCATGAGCTTGCAGCAATGACTACTCTGTCCATCCATCAGCTTCAGTTTAACCCCAGTAATGGCATCTTCCATCCATACCTTGTCAAACAATATTCATGTAGGTGTATGATGTGAACCAGATAACAGATGATCTTCAAAGCTGTCCATCAGCTTCAGGTTAACCCTGGCATCTCCACATACCTTGTCAAACACTATGAATGTGTGATGTAGCGATGGTTCTGCTACAAGGCGCTGTCCATGAGCTTCAGGTTAACCTAGTAATGACACACACACACACACACACACACACACACACACCCCCACCCCCACCCCGACCCTGCAAACCTCCCACCTGTATGGCACGCTGATTGCACTGTTCAGGACAAAGTTTACATTTCATGGCTTCCATCTGTTCACCCACTGAAGCAGAGATGGCCCATTGTAAACCTCCCACCTGTATGGCACGCTGATTGCACTGTTCAGGACAAAGTTTACATTTCATGGCTTCCATCTGTTCACCCACTGAAGCAGAGATGGCCCATTGTTGTTCCTCGGCTGGCTGAATGCATTTGCTTTCCTCTGTCCATCTCAGTAATGTGTTCCGCACAGTTAATCCGTGTGGGGCTGTTTCTGATTTTCCATTTTGTTTGTTTACGGACAAACGGTCGACATGAGCGGAAGATGGTTTGATTTAGTGTTGATGTTTCCGTTGTTTTTTGCCCTGCTTGTTTCTGAGGGTTGGTAGTGATGTTTTGCACTGGTTGAAATACGCTAAGATGAATTAGGTCATGCGGTTTGAACTTGTGACCTGAGCAATCAATACAAGATCGATGATTCCTGTGAAAACCTTGTTAAGTGATAATGAACCTACCTTGTAAGAATCTCAGTATCTGTTTATGATTAATTTATGCTGACATTTGATAAGACTGCTCGTCATGTTACAAGGATACTTACATGTAGAAGACAAATTATCGAACACTCGAACATATTCTCTCTTCAAATTTAAATATGGGCAAATATGATCATTTGACATATTAAGTTTGGATTTTCTTGTCAAACCAGATGTATATCTCACCAAGTGCCCTGACAAAGTTTGTATTTTCAGGTGTGGTGTAGTATGTAGTGATATGCACAATAAAGGCAAGATACTTTATGGATGACAAGCTCCGTATTGCATTCACGATGCGTCGTTTTGGTGTAGATTGTTTTATTGTTGTCAAGGTCAAAGAGATCACACTATATAGTTGCTCATGCTTTCAGTCACTGGATTGCCTGGTCCAGACTCAATGAGGCTGCTGTGGAAACATGGATTTGAGTCTTGGTATAGCATTAATTATTTAGCACTTAATCACGCTTTTAAGCTGGGATTTGCTTCATATGTTGGTACAGTTGTTCAGCCCATTCTTGGTGTCGTTTACTCACTCATTCTTAACTGGAGAAAACAGAATCTTGTGTGGATTTTTTTAGTTTGAAATGTTTGATTTAATTTTTAAGCTTTTCCTTTCGTTCAATCTGATCTATGAACCAGACTGATTTGTTCGCAAACTTTCTCAAAATTTTGAAACAAGAATATTGGACAGATCTTCGCTCACAGACTTTATTTTTTGTATGTTATAGAACCACGATGCCGCTTCTGACTTGAGTTTCACTAAAACTTGTTGTTGTGCGTGCTAGAGCTGCCATGTTGATATGTCTGTTTCATTCATCAGTTATTCGGAACTTCATATATAAGGTCTTGTGTGTGGCAATGGGAACAGTGGGGTTGCTAATGAAATGCATATTTAACCTTGTTATGGCCAGATTTATTTGCGAAAGAACTTGTTGAAAACACACTACACTTGCTGGAGTCGAGACATTTTTGAAGCTTTGATAACAAAATGATTGTTTTGTGTGGATATGACAAAGACCCCATTCTCCTGGAAAACAAGGCCAGTTAATATGGCTCCCTGTTCAGTCAGTCTGACCTGTAGATTGAGTGTTTGTGTTGTGGAGGTTGAGGAACATGATCACTTGTGTGGTTTTTCTAAGGACATGTTTGTGGTTGAAAGCTGAGAGAGCACCACATTAAAACATGTCATGGAACAAACCCAACTGGAACATTGTCATCAGACGTGTATGTCATCTGTCCAGAATAGCATCATCTGAGATGGGAAGGTGGAGCAGACGGACGGATGTAGGAACACCTCTGGGCTTCACACAGCTATTGTATGGAGCAAATTAATGGATTGGGTTATCAGACTCCTTAACTTGGTTGAGTGTGTGTCGTCCTATACCCTGATGATTAGACTAACAACTGGTGTTTGAAAATGAACATATTTTGTGTGGGGTGTGGGGATTCATAGTAAAAAAGGAGCCCTGAGAATTTCTTCATTTTCAGAAGCTGTGGAAATCTAGACTTGCCACATTTTGTTGACTTGAGCTTTCTTGGTTATGTTTGCTTCAGGGTCTGTATAACGGACTAGCTTAGTCCCTGAATATGTACTATTGTGATAGTAACAAATACACCCATTTAAATTGAAAAGGAGCCCCAGTGAGTTGGTAGATTCAACCTGAGAAAATCTAGACTTGCTACATTTAGGACTTTAGCATTGATGTGAGGGCTAGGTATTGGGGAAAATAATGTGGGTTATCAACTGTAATATAGACTACCTGATGGTGTGAATCCTTCCCTGCTAAGTTTACTTCTTGTCATGGTGTACCCTTCTCATTTTGATATCTTCATTACTGCTGGGACAAGCCAATTTATTTTCTTTACCATTTTCTGTTCACAAATAAACAAGAGCAACAAGAAAGTCTTAATCGTTAAAACATCTCTGTTGAAGGCAGTCCATTTGACACTTCATATAACATGACACTGTATTTATGAGTCCTTGGCAAATAGTGATGATGTTTATAAACAGTAAAGCATATCCATGCACAATACTTTTCATATTTTGTTATAATTTCTATTGGAATCTCTTTCAGGCGTAACATTTGGTTCATGCACCATACTGTTATTTGAGGCGTGTTGGCCATCTTGAGATTTGAAACCCATTGAATAGTTCCTTCCATGAAACAGGACTGTGTCAATACTTTTGCAGTTTTGTTTCTTTCTTTGTAGTGTTATGGGAAAGATATTTCTTACCATTTGTTACGTGCCAGTTCATGGAGATGACTCCCATGGTGATGATGGTTTTCAACTCTGAAGACATTGATCACAACTGTTGCCCATAGTATGTCTGACCTTGACCCTCTCATCTCTGTTTATTGCAGATCCCACAATGGATTATAAAGGCTGATGCTGGCGTCATGTAAAGACTGGGCTGCAATGGAATTTGTATTAGGATAGTATACAACCCATCCCTCTGTCCCTCCTCATCGGAGTTACCTCCCCTTCAGCAGCTGTATGGTCACAACATACACAGGTATGTACCATTGTTTATCAGTATTCGTTAGGAAATCCAGGTATGTACCATTGTTTCTTCGTTAAGAAATCCTGATGTTGGCAGAAATCAAAGTTTTTGATACATCTCATTGTCAGTACTTGTTGACAAACTCAAGTTTTCATACAGCTGTTTGTCAGTACACATTAGGAAATCTGGTCTGGACTTGGCAGTTTATGTCTTGTAAAAGCCAAAATTTAAAAAAAATCCATATGATATCTTGATGTTATGTGTAATGTCATGTCATATGCTTGTAATGCTAAAATTGACACATTCTCCGTGCTGAATGTCTGCTAGTTTGTTACCAAAAGAGTTGTCACACAAATATATTTCCGAAAATACTAATTGAAACTGGTAATGGTAAATCTTGTTAGATGTGTCCGCACGCAGATGGAAAGTCTGTCACATTCTGACTGTTCATTCAGCAAGACTGAACCTGTACAAGCCTAGTCAGTAGTGTAGAGAATTAGTTGTAAAATCAGGGCGGTGGTGTAGCCTAGTGGATTAAACCATTTGCTCATCACGCTGAAGGCATGGGTTTGATTCTCTCCACATGGGTACAATGTGTGAAGCCTATATCTGGTGTTCCCCGCCGTGGTATTGCTGGAATATTGCTGAAAGCGGCATAAAACCATACTCACTCACTAGTTGTAAAATCATGATTGATGCATCATCCCAATCATTGGATAACTGAAATTAATAAGTCAGTGGTGTTTTGTAGTTTTTTAGTGTTGATTTCATTTAAATTGATTACAACAAAAAGAAACATCAGGTTCTTAAACTTATTACAACGACTGGCCTCGATTTCATTTTATTATCCTAGTACTGAATAGTAAGAAAAAAATGATAAGAGTTACCAAGACAGATTGTGTAAGCTATGTTTCTAAAGATTAAAACTGTTGAAAACATGAGGCAAAATCTTACCTTTTAAAATGAAAAATTGTGTTTAATGTTTTGGACCTTTTGATCAGGCATGGATTATTTTAATTAACTGCAACATCACAATTTTTTACATTGTATAATGTTGAGCACCCAAGCTGTTACTTTTGCTAATGCCTATTTGAGCTGGAACAAAAATTGGTACAACATGAAATATCCATTATTGTGTGGTATAATTTTTAGAACATATTTATTGCATGTGAAGGTGTTTGTTTTGACCAGATGTACAGGATGCAGATACAGGATATTGTGGATGAAGGTCGCCATGGAAACGCTTGCTTGTCTATTTTCATTGGTCTTCTGTGAATATGTGTGCATGTGAATATTGTTTGTGTTTGTGACTGAGAGAGAATTCAAGTTGAATTGATGTATATTTGTAATCATTGTGGCATAAAATAAGATGCAGGCAAGGAAAGTTAGTGTTCCATGCTTAAATATGTTGAAATCATGATAAATGTCAACTTTGCCCAAAATATATGCTTATACTTTGAATCATGTAAATTTCAGCGAATATATATTGTTCATAAAATAAATAATCAATAGATTCTTGTCATTTCAACTTGGATTCCATTTTCAACATGACATTTCACATATTGTTTTCTTCTAACAGGCATTGTTTTCAGGATTGTAGGATGGTTGCTATGGTACACAGAAAAGGTAAGTCAGGAACCATGGGGCATTGTTCCTGTTTTTTATCACCAAATACAAAATGCAGACAAATTGATCTTCATACATAGAAAGTACCAAAAAAGACACACACAGGTTACCAAACTGAAAAAATGGACATTTTTAAATGGCAACAGTGAGCACAAATCCTGCAGCGATTTTGTACAACCATTAAATGTTTCAAGGGGATTTGAAAACGATTTGATGTAAGAGCCAAATCCGAACCAAAACCCTTCAAAATGCATTCTTAAGAAGTCACACGTTTTTCAAATGTTTGTCGTCATAGGAGCGGAAGCAATGGAGGCAGATGTTCCTCAAGTATTACTAGCTGCTTTGGTAGCGCTGTCTCTAGAAGTTTTCTTCAACAATTTGGCAAAAAGCGAGGTTCGCATATAGATCCCTTACAGTTAAGTGGCATAAAGGTGAAAGATACTCCAGGAATTCTGAGAGGCTTCCAAAAGGTGGCAGAAGGTGGCAAGTTGAAGAGAAAACAGCCCATGAAACTTTTTTATGGAGTTATTTTTGGCAGTTTTACAATACACCCCATGACAACTTGATGTATAGTGACTGCTTCCTGTCACATAACATTTGCAATGTCTCTCATATTTTTGGGAATGGAAACCGTGAATGAATATGGCCAAAAACCAGTTGATAAGCAACAGAAAATTGCAAAAGGAGATTTTCATGATTTTGTGTCATCAAAAATTTCAACACAAGTCTTCAGGGGTTTTAGATGACATTTGGTGAATGTCCTTGAGATTGAACCTACCTAAAAAACATATTGTTGAAAGTTTCTTTTGAAAGCATTGCTGTTCTCACTTTCAATTGGTGTCTATTCTCTATTTTGTTTTGTAGTCCATGAAGAATTGTGTGATAATTTAAAAGGAATCAATGCTCTGTTTCTTTTGAATTGTTTAAGCTCATATTTTTGTAAGCTTAATGTTTTTATCTTTTGATGGAAACCATTTACAAATTTGGTAACCTGTGTGTTCTTGCTTCGAAGAAGTAATATCAAGATGTGTCTACTGGCTATCCAAGATGATCCAGGTTTGAACTGGCCTTCAGTAACCTGTGCTTGTTGTCAGAGGCAGCAACTGGATCAAGGAGTCTTGTGAGCTGACAGGATCAGGTGTTCATGTGAGCTGATTGGTGGATGTGTGACCCTCTTCTGTAGAGGGGCGGTGGGATAGCTTAGTGGTTAAAGCGTTGGCTTGTCACGCTGAACACCTGGTGTTTGATTCCCCACATGGGCACAATGTGTGAAGCCCATTTCTGGTGTCCCCACCGTGGTATTTGCTGAAATATTGCTGAAAGCCGCAAAAAACTAAACTCACTCACTCACCCACTTCCGTAGATCAATGGTCATGGTTTGAATCCCTGAATTGGCTGGTTCAGACTTGATTCCTTACAGCCTGTTCTCAAACAGCTGGACTATTGCTGAGTGTTGCGTCAAGCAACAATTGATCAGTCAGTCAACACTGGTATTGAATTAAGAAAGATAATTAATGGTTTTTACTGAAGGTTAACTCGAGTCAGTACCAGTGTAAAAGAGGAACTGCTGTCTGCTTTTAGACAAGAAGAATTATTCAGTGTGATGCAATTATCACTTTGACGACGTGTTGATGTATCGGTTTGAGTTCAGCACTTGTGCTGTCTGTCTATCAATCAACGGACAAAGCTATCGGCTACACCATGAAGTACCTATATGCTTCAGAGTGCAATCAGTGCGCTGTTCTTCCAACATTAAGAGCTAGTATTTACCATGAGCAACACTGACTCAAGAAAACAAAAGTCTGACAATAGACAGGTTCATTAGCAAGAACCATTATCAAACACATACATGATTAATGATGCTTCAGACAGGAATGACAAGTTACACAGCCACACAGTTTAAAAAATGTGAGATGTATGAAAATATCCTTTGCCTATTATACATACAACCAAAAATGCTGGTTATTTCTTTCTTGAATCTTTAGTGTTTAACACAGTTGCTTGGTAACATAAGAAAAAGACGGAACATAATTTGTCCATTAAGCACAGGTGAGCAGTAGAGACGATTATGTATCTACTTCCACCCACCCACTCAAGACATGATGACAGAAAACACATGGGCTTGAGAAGTGTTTCTTTCAACTTGTTGACTTTATAATGAACCACAAGGCATAGATATGATTGTTTTTGACAGTGTCCATCAATGACCTGTTGGAAAACTTTATCTTAGCACTAAGACTTACACACATTAACACTGACTTGGATGGCTTCATAGAACAGGTCCCAACACAATTGTGTTTCTCTCACAAAGCCCAGAGCATATATTCAGTAAGCCAGTAGTCTGTCATACAGACCCTGAAGCAAATATATCCAAGAAAGCCCCTGCAAGTCTAGAAAACATGGTAAGTCTAGATTTCCACAGCTTCAGGCTTTTTTTTTCTGTAAAATATGTTCATTTCAGAGACTAGTTGTTAGTCTAGTAAGCCAGCTGCCCATTTCCATTGCTATTCCCTTCTTGGTAGCCTTGCTTCAAGGCTTTACTGAATGCTGAGCTCATGGATGTATAGTAATTCTATCCTTCAAAGAGGCAAGTCTAGATAACCGGACAGTATGGCTATGGAGCCAGTCTGTTAGATGGACAGTGTGTTTATTTATATTTTCAATTATTTGATGCTCCAATTTGACTATCAGTATAAGTTTTAAAATACAATTGACAAAAAAATATATAATTCAACTATGCAACATGCTGATTAGTCAAACTATATGACTTGGATTTGAAAAAAGTATCTGGAAAAGGTGCAGGAAGTTTCTTTTAGAATACAGCTCCTGAATCCTCACGATGGTCAGCTCTCTCCTCTATTATCAAGGGTTTTATTTGTCAGACAAACAACTATATCCAATACAGCCCATGCAAGTCTATAACATCTGGCAAGTGTAGATAAATGCAGTTTCTGAAAATGAGGGATTTTTCTGCTCCCCTTAAATATATTTTATTTATATAATTGAACTTATTTTATATCAAATATGTTAATTTCAGAAACTACATGTTAGTCTACATTGCGCTGTTGTTATTCTGAGGTGGGCTACAAACCGCCATGGCATCTTTTCTCATCTCTCTTCTCATTGGACGATTCTGGAGATGTGGGGTTTTTCCATCTAACCATGCATTTATTATGCAATAGTTTTCATTTCCAGTTAATTTATTTGCTGATCTAGTTTGTTTATGTCATAAATGAGGACGACTTGTTGGAGGCTTGTGTCAATATTTGTTTGTGTTGATGGCAAGAATGATAGGATTGCATGACATTACATGCTGTAGTTGATGCTGGGGACGTAGCAGATGTAGGAATTTTGAAGGTTTGTCCTTTCTGTCTGTAAATTGATTTGATTTCGGAAGCTACTCTTGTCATGAACATTTTACTGGATTCTGAGTTCTAAATGCTTGGATCAATAACAATTTGAGATGGATTTCATTCTGCTAAAATCACTTTGCTACTGTTTTTAGTCACCTAAAAAGAATATTTCCTTGCCATTGAGAGGATTGTTTTAGTACCATAACCAATATTGCACTGTTTCAATTTTGTATCCTCATTGCCAAAATCTGAATATTAATTCAAAACTGAATAGTAGGGTGGTTTTTTTCAAGCTATCATCATCAACAGATGCCCAACAGCAAAGAACTATAGCTCCCCATGAAAGCATTTAAAGAAAATGTATGAAAAAGGTCAATATAAAAGTTTAATAATTCCCTCGAGGCAAGCATACCATCACTGACCAAGCAATTACATGTAGTAACCTGGTGAGCAGACGGATTGAGCAGACGTAATATTGGTGGCCATTATTGAGAGTGGAGATTGTCTTCACCTGATGAAATCCTCTTCCCTCTAGTGATTTATTGTATCCGACAGCGACGGTTACTTCATTTCATGGTCATAACACCAAGCCATGGGCTGTGAAGATGGAGCTCTGGCTGTAACTGACGTTGTGCTGCAGCCTCCGACTCTAGATGGAATATGTAATAATCATGGGGAAATTTTCTGTCTACCTGTCAGGGTCTTACTAGGCAGAACTGTTATGTGATGGGGAAGTCGTTTGGTGGAGTGATGGAAGATGGGTGATGTCCACACGGCTGTAGAAACCAGGATTTACTGCTAATTTGATGATACTTTGTTTTTGAAGTGAAGAGGAATTAATTCTTAAAATGGGTTGTCGAGTGTTGGAGGAATGGATCCAGGTGTTGTGGTGTTCTTGGAAAGTTTGTTTCAGACGAAAGGAGTGCAATATGTGTGAATTTACGGTAGTATTTATGATCTGGGGTTTTTAAAGTGCAGTTGACTTTGGTTGCAATGCCTGAAAAGATGCAGTGGATGAATTGGGTTTACTTTTGATGACATTATTGTTGTTCAGTCAGAAGTCAGAATGGGAAAATCATCTTTTTCATACTTGGACACGATGAATGTCTCATAGGATGTGCAGATAAGTTACAACTCAGGACTTCTTTCACAAAGCAGTCGTTGATCCGGAACTATTGTTAGTGTTACAAGTACATTTGGCATCACTTAATGGTCCCTTTCTTGAAACAAGGCTTAGAACTATAATTACCTGTAGAAAGAATGGCTTGCATCAATAAAATATGTTGTCCAAGATATTTTTATGGATTAAACTTCTTTTTTAATTTTTTTAAATTAAAAAAGAAGTTTAATCCATAAAAATATCTTGGATATCAATGTACAACTTCTAAATGCCACTGAAAGACATAAAATATGTTGTTTCTTCTTTGTTTAATGTCACACTTAACAATATTTCAGCAATGTGATTGTGGCCTGTATATTATATAATTGAGTCTAAACCCAACGATGCAGTTAATGATCCTGTGAAAAAAAGATTGTCTCTGGCGTAAGAGTTCAGGTCCAGGGTTGTGGTACAGGGATTTACGAGACTCATGAAGAAAGTCAAACAAATTAAGTTTCCTGTTATAATGATAACATCTTGTGATACAGTACACTACACGACATGATGACTTTTCAAGATCATTATATGTCTTGTAGGGACACTATACATTAGTTATAAGGGGTCCCCTAGACCCTGGGTAGTAGCCTAGTGGTTAAAGTGTTCGCTTGTCACGCCGAGGACCCGTGTTTGATTCACCACATTGGTTCAATGTGTGAAGCCCATTTTTGGTGTGCCCCGCCATGATTTTGCTGGAATGTTGCTAAAAGCAGCATAAAACTCCACTCCACTCCACTCCACTCCACTCCACTCCACTCCACTCCACTCCAGCTATATGGCGGCGGTCTGTAAATAATCGAATCTGGACCAGACAATCCAGTGATCAACATGATGAACATCGATCTGCATAATTGGGAACCGATGACATGTGTCAACCAAGTCAGCGAGCCTGACAACCCGATCCCTTTAGTCGCCTATTACGACAAGCATAGTCGCCTTTTATGGCAAGCATGGGTTGCTGAAGACCTATTCTACCCCAGATCTTCACGGGTCTAGTTGAATATGTGTCATTGGACACTATCAGTCCTAATTTTCGCTAGCCCAGAGGATTTATATTCTGTGATGTAATTCCTGGAATGTTTTAAATAAAATCATTTCGACAAGTTGAAAAGAGCAAAATCGAGAAAAGACTTGAAAATGATCTAATAACATTTCAAAGCCTGAAATATTAAATATAATGGAGTAGACCTAACACTTTTTTCTGATAAACTGATTCTGTTTTGAATAGTTCTCTTCAACTGGTATTTCCAGCCCATATATTGTCAATAAACTGGTTAGAACTCTTCACATTTTCTCTGATATACTGATGTTTTAAGTTTCATTGGTATTTCCATTTTGGCTCTTGGTACAGCCCTGATTTAGGGTGTTGAAGCAATTTGGCATTTGTCGGTTTAATATCAGTCCAAGTGCTTCTTTACCTGATAAAGCAATCAGTGAGGAAACTACGACCAGCCGTAAAGATAAGGTTAACGATGGCAGCAGAAACATATATGTTGATATTGGTCTCAGATTCTGAAAGTCAACTGCCACTGACATGAGCTGAAGGTGAGACCATAACTGTCTGGTAGGTCGGCAGGAACCGTTTAACAGGGCATGGAAAGGCAGGAGAATAAACAACAGCTTGGGGATAGGTGTTGAACTGGGGCTGCAGCTCTGGCTGAGGAGGTGGAGGAGATCCTGTCCGAGACTTCATTTCAGACAATGATTCTTTTACTTAATTTGTTCAGAGACTCATGAGCATAAACTGGTTCTGCGGTCATTTCCTTCAGGAGGTATGGCATTGCATGCAGCAGACTGAAGTAGGTCTTGAATTGCTGTCCTGGAATAGAATTCAAATTCCCATGCTCTTGCTAAATGCCAGGAATGGAGGATACTCTTACAGGGACTGTCTAAGGGCTAGGACATTATTGAAAGGTTATTTGTACTTTGATTTTCTGTTACAGATAAAAGGGGAGCAGTGGTGTAGCCTAGTGGTTAAAGTGTTAGCTTGTCACACCTAAGACACAGGTTTGTTTCCCCACATGCGTACAATGTGTGAAGCCCATTTCTGGTGTCTACTGCCTGTCCCCTATTGCTAGAATATTGCTAAAAGTGACATAAAACTAAACTCACTCACTGTTACAGATAATATACAATTTCCTTATTCTTCAGGACACAGTTTACAGTTGTTGCTGACTTTGCTCTTTTTGAGTTTGTGGTGATTGAGTGAAAATATATCCTACTTTTAATCAACAATGTATCTGTATAAACGTAGGAACATTAACAAAGAGCAAGATTTTCATATTCTGGACAAATGTGGGGAATCAAACTCAGATGTTAATTATGAAAAGGCACTGTGCTCCTAGACGGGAGAAACCAAGCATACAACTGAACCAAATCAGCCAGAGCCAAAACTTTGTTAAGCTCTGTATTAGGTATTTCTTTGTATTATATCTTTCTGTTCATGTTGTCATAGCAATGATGGTTCTGATATTGAGGACCGCCTCTGTGGTGTAGTGGTTAGAGCGTCCGCCCAGAGAGCGGAAGGTTGCGGGTTCGATCCCCAACTGCGTCATACCAAAAGACGTTAAAATATGGTACTTGTTGGTCCCTGCCTGGCGTTCGGTGTTAATGGGTACAACAAGGACTGGTCGGCTCGGAGTCAGTATACTGTGTCTGAGTGGGATATTCATGCTTCACTGCGGCATGGTATCACAGTGGGCTAGCACTATAAAACCAGCTTCAGTCTGGGCTAGTACAAGCAGCCGCACATACACAGGCATGCACGTCGTCATATGAGCGAAATATTCTCAAGCACGACGTTAAACCCAGTTCCACCACCAATATCTGATATTGAGGTATACTCTCACAAAAGAAGGAGGGAACAAGATGTCAGAAACTTGGTGAGCAGTGATAATAATTGCGGCAGCTGCCAGCCAGGGTGAAGGAGCTGTGTCATGGAACATTGACCTCTCACTCAGCTGGAGGAGATTCATGATGTGTCAGTGCTTGTTCTGGCAAGTGTTCTGCCACAACCATGATGGTCGACAATATGCCAATAGCGTTTTCACAGAACAATGAAATGACCCATGTCAGAAATGCCATACTGTAAATTGTGTGGTGATATACTGCCAGAAATATCTATTTAATATGAGAGAAGGTCAATAATCTGGGCGGTGTTTATGAATCTGCAGGGGCCGTGGATTTTCAGATGTGCATGGAATATGGATTGTCCGGCCTCCCAGGAAAACTCAGCATTTGAAAGGAAAACAGGGGAGTGTGGAGATTGTTTGCCTCCCCTCCTAGCCAGAGAGCATGTTTACCATAGAATGGTACAGGGTATTTGTTGCAGCGTTGGGATTTGATTGGAAACGGTGGAGACCAACCTCAAAGACAGATCCTGCTGGAGGGTCACAATCATGGTGTGAAAGAAGAGAGATTTCTCTGTATCAATAGTGGCAGACAAATCTAGAAATGAGAGTAGGGTTCCTGCTTTTCCATTGCTGAGAGTTTTTCTGTTCGATTTTCTCTTACAGTGTTCTGATTTAGTTGTTACCAAAATATAGTACCATGTCCTTTGGCTGTTATCTACTCCACATTTGGTATTTGGGAAAATGTTAGTTCAAATCGTACAGATCACCGATAACTATTTGTGGTATTGGTTCCTGTTTCTTTCTGTTTTAGTTACGTCTTGGTTTGAGTTGTTATAAGAGAGAATTTAATGCTGAGTATGCTACATAAACTATAAATATGATTATTTATCCAATAAGCAGTGTTTGGGAAAAGAGTGGACTTTGCCATATTAACTGTTTGTCAGTTGATTTTGGAAGGAATGTAATTTAAAATGTAATTATGTAAGAACCTAATTTATTTGATAAATTAGTGTAAAAAACATTCAGTGTCAGTATCAGTTTTATGTTTAGAAAAAGCACAATAATACTGCAACTCAGCAAAGCACACCTCACTCACTCAGTCTCTCTCTTTCTCTCTCTCTCTCTCACTCACTCACTCACTCACTCACTCACTCGTCCAATATGTATGAAACAATTTGTCTCTTGGGAAAACAGGTCAAGCTTTAACTAAACAGGAATACTCCACCAACTTCAGAAGAGGAAGTACTCTGTTAAGTTCCTGAGGATGTCATGTGGCTAGACAACAATGTCTGATCCCAAGTGTATCTTGACCTTCCAAAATTACTCTCTTTCCACTTGGTATGTTTCATGAAATGTA
Source organism: Haliotis rubra (assembly GCF_003918875.1). Classification (NCBI taxonomy): domain Eukaryota; kingdom Metazoa; phylum Mollusca; class Gastropoda; order Lepetellida; family Haliotidae; genus Haliotis; species Haliotis rubra. The sequence goes on along the minus strand of NW_025766002.1, from coordinate 1,990,321 downwards.
TGACCAAGCCGAATGAAGCTGACTAGGGTTGTAAGACAATGAAAATAGTCTGTGTTGATATAACCCAGAAGGGAGTCCACAGGGTCAGCCTTTGAAAAGCCCCCTTTCTTAAGGGCAACAAATAGACAAGTGCATGGCACCACAATTAATGGTCAGACAGTTACTTGTAATGCCAGTCTGTCTACTCATGACAAGATAATGCCCTTCAGCGGCAAGCTTGTCTTTTTCACAGCTGTTGAAAATGGAACTGGGTGTATGAAGCACTTATGAGTCTCCATGTCTAAGCCCTTACCTGCCTGTAGGGTGGAATTGTTGTGTTGCTCTCGGCAATGATACAGCTGTTTGTGGATGATCGAGTCTACCAGACAATACAGTGATTGACATCAAGAGCAGCGAGAAATATAATTTGAATACTATGACATGCATGAAGCAAGTTAGCAAGCCTGATAACCCAGTCATGTCAGTCACCTCTTCCTATAAGCATGGATTCCTCAAGACTGAGTCTCTCCCTCTCCCTTCCCTCTCTTCCTCCTCTCTCTCTCTTTCTCTCTCCCCCACCCTTTTTTTTCTCTCTCTCTCTCTCTCCTCTCCTCCCTCCTCTCTCCTCTCTCTCTCTCTCTCTCTCTCTCTCTCTCTCTCTCTCTCTCTCTCTCTTAAGGTCTCTCTCTCTCTCTCTCTCTCTCTTTCTCTCTTCCCTCTCTCTCTCTCCTCTCTCTCTCTCTCTCGATCACCTCTCTCCTCCTCTCTCTCCCTCCCTCTAGGAGTTCTCATCACCTTGTACAACGGCACACTGGTTTGACAAATATGTTGGTCTATAAAACTAAGCCAGTGACATTGATTCCATGACAGTAATTCTATATTTTTACTGGACAAGCTGTACATAAAATGAGGTTCTAAACAACCTCATAAAACTCTTGCAACATTTTTGAGTAAACCTCTCTGATTGACATCAGAATCAATATTTGTCTTGAGAAATTCAGTGGTAGAATGTTTTCCAGCTTCCTTGACATTCATTCACTGGGGACGTGTCTCACTTCTATTTTTTACAGTGGATTTCATGGGAGTATGTAGAGAAATATCCTTTCTGATTAGTCTGCCTGTGCTGATATCGTCATGGAACTATTTTTTGGCCTGAATTGCGCTGATTCAGTGACAGTGCCATTTTGTCACTTTTGACAGACAAACTTGATATTCTGTTGTATTTTGTATTAAATATGTGCCTGTTTTTGTTCATCTCATCTTGTATATCCATGGTTGTCATCACAAGTGGATTAAATTATTTTATTTTGAAACTCCACAGAAATGTTTCACAAACACACCATTTTCACCTCCACTTTTCCTTTAACACCCAACGAATCTGTTGCTAATTAAGAATGTTCCCAGGTGTTGACGTTTATGTTTGTATTTCTACATTTGTTTCTTCTAAGTGGTCAAAGGTGCCATAATTTGCTGGACTGCTTGTGGGTTACATCCAAGATTTGCTCCAGTTCCATCCCAGTCAGTAATCATATACCCAGACCTAGACTAACAGTTAGTCTCTTAAATGAACATATTTACAGGAAATAAAAGTTTTAAATTAAAATGCAGAAGACCCAGGTTCGATTTCCCACATGGGTACAATGTGTGCAGTCCATTTCTGGTGTCCCCTCTCGCTGGAATATTGCTGGAATATTGCCAAAGCGGCATAAAACTAAGCTCACTCACTCTCTGTACAGGGAACTTAGAAATTTGGGTTTGAGTCCTAGTGTGCTCTAAGCATACAGGTTTCTCATCATCAGAACCTGTAATACCAGCATCTCTTCGGACTTTCCGACCCGTGAAGATCCAGGGTAGAATAGGTCTTCAGCAACGCATGCTTGCCACAAAAAGCGACTATGCTTGTCGTAAGAGGCGACTAACGGGATCGGGTGGTCAGGCTCGCTGACTTGGTTGACACATGTCATTGGTTCCCAATTGCGCAGATCGATGCTCATCGTGTTGATCACTGGATTGTCTTGTCCAGACTCGATTATTTACAGACCGCCGCCATATAGCTGGAATTTTGCTGAGTGTGGCGTAAAACTAAACTCACTCACTCACTTTTGACTTTCCTCAGAAGTGGACAAGCTGTGGTATAACTGGAATATTGTTGAAGGCTGACATGGGCCCAACACACACCTTCACTCAATGGCTCCTTGATAGATTACTCAATGTGCTGCAATTTCATAACTCAGACTGATGAATGTCCCAGTAATCTCCACAGCTCCTGCATGCCGGATACAATTTTTACATTCAGTGTCCGTTTCGTTGAATTTCCATCAGCAGTCCTGTCCTCCCATCAGAAGAATGGCTGCACATGGTGGCCACATGGGTGTTTGGCTTTACAAAGAACATTAATATAAAATTTAGGGTTTAATCAGTTCATTGCAGTGGGTTCATGGCGAATGACAAATGTGGAAATCGCTAAACAATTCAATTCTTTGTCTACAGAGTATCTTATCATTGCCATATTTCCGTCACCACCTTTGAAGTCTGTAGAATGTGCTTGATGCTCTTGAAATAAATAATGTGGCAGTTTCCGTTCGGATTCTGGTTTCCTTCCTCCAAGTATTGTAAAACTGAAATCATAATTACAGTCTATTTATTTCATTTCTCACTGTCAAGATCGAGAGAGGAGGATTCAAATGTTTAAATCTAAACATTTAATATAACATTTCTATTCTTCTCTTTTCTTATTCCTGAGAACTGAAACAATATGTCTTTTTTATAATACAGAAGAAATACAAATATGTTGTTATCAGCCTGGGGAGTATTCATGTTTTTATAAGTGTGTTTACTTTCTAAACAGTTGCAGGATGGGCATAGGTGTTAAGATGCTGCATCTTTTACTGTATCTAGAATGTCCAGATGTTGGTTTCAACATGCTGATATGTTCAGTTCTTACTGTAGGGAAAGATCATCGTCACTTCTTCCCAAGAAGGTTGGTACGTGTTCTCGTGTTCTCTTCATAGGGCGGGACGGTGGGGTAACCTAGTGTTCACTTATCATGCTGATTCCCCAGATTGGTACAGTGTTTGTTCTCCAGATTGGTACAATGTTTGAAGCCCATTTCTGGTGTCCCCCGATGTGATATTGTTTTAATATTGCTTAAAGCGTTGTAAAACTAAATTCACGCACTCACTCTTCATAGGGCTAGTGCAAACCTCAGTGGGAAAATGGGTGGGCATGGAATGATTGTGTTCGATTTTAAGTGTCTTAGAACACTATTTCAGTTATGAGGCAGAGTGAACTAAGTGAAAAGAAATACAATCCACATATGAAACAGGCCATAGACTTTTACTACTTGAAACACTTTACGTACAGGACAACTAGGGGGATTTGAAAATGATGGATGGAACCCTGTGCAGCAGACTGCATTATGTTGGACGTTATGAACGGACATAGATGAAGGCCAGTTTGACATGGGTGAAGGCCTGTTTGACATGGATAAAGGCCTGTTTGAAATGGATAAAGGCCTGGATGAAAGCCTGTGCGACATAGATAAAGGCCTGTTTGACCTGGAGGAAGGCCTGTTTGACATGGTATCACTGAGCTAGCACTGTGCGACATGGGTAAAGGCCTGAATGAAAGCCTGTGTGACTTAGATAAAGGCCTGGTTGACATTGAGGAAGGCCTGTTTGACATGGTATCACTGAGCTAGCACTGTGTGACATGGAGGAAGGCCTGTTTGACATGGTATCACTGAGCTAGCACTGTGCGACATGGATAAAGGCATGTTTGACATGGTATCACTGAGCTAGCACTGTGTGACATGGATAAAGGCATGTTTGACATGGTATCACTGAGCTAGCACTGTGTGACATGGATAAAGGCATGTTTGACATGGTATCACTGATGGATAAAGCACTGTTTGACATGGATAAAGGCATGTTTGACATGGTAAAGCCTGAGCTGGATGAAGGCCTGTTTGATATGGATAAAGGCCTGGATGAAAGCCTGTGCGACTTAGATAAAGGCCTGTTTGACATGGAGGAAGGCCTGTTTGACATGGTATCACTGAGCTAGCACTGTGCGACATGGGTAAAGGCCTGGATGAAAGCCTGTGCGACTTAGATAAAGGCCTGTTTGACATGGAGGAAGGCCTGTTTGACATGGTATCACTGAGCTAGCACTGTGGGACCAGCATGTGTCAGTTCCAGCAGCCACATACACACATACTTAAGTCTTGAACACGACATGAAACCCAATATCGCCTCACCTCGTCTCATGTATCAGTCAATTGATTTGACATTTCTTACAACATGAAAAATGAAACAGAAGTTGAATGCAGACAGTATCAGAAAACCTGTACAGGTATGTTCAATTGATTGGAATATTTCCCACATTTGAGATGGGGTTAGTTCAGGTGAAAGGTATATTGCCATGAGGAGTGACTGCACATAGTGTTGCCATCATAACTCTCTACTTCAGGGGGGCGGTGGGGTAGCCTAGTGGTTAAGGCGTTCGCTCGTCACGCCGAAAACCCGGGTTCGATTCCCCACATGGGCACAATGTGTTAAGTCCATTTCTGGTGTTCCCCGCCGTAATATTGCTGGAATATTGCTAAAAGCGGCGTAAAACTAAACTCACTCACTCACTCTACTTCAGGGGCCGCCTCCGTGGTGTAGTGGTTAGAGCATCCGCCCGGAGAGCGGAATGTCGCGGGTTCGATCCCCGACCCGTCCTACCAAAAGACGTTAAAATATGGTACTTGTTGGTCCCTGCCTGGCGCTCGGCATTAATGGGTACAACAAGGACTGGTCGGCTCGGAGTCAGTATAATGTGTCTGAGTGGGGTATTCATGCTTCACTGCGGCATGGTATCTCAGTGGGCTAGGACTATAAAACCAGCTTCAGTCTGGGCTAGTACAAGCAGCCGCACATACACATACAAATGTATGCACATCGTCATATGAGCGAAATATTCTCAAGTCCGACGTGAAACCAAATTTCACCTCACCTCACCTCACCTCACCTCACCTCACCTCACCTCTACTTCAGGGACATGCCGTGGAATCTCGAGAGACATTTGTCTTAATTTAAGCAGGCTGGCATATGAATCATATTTCAGTGACTATGAAGACTAAATCTGTGTGTCCTTGCTTATTCTTGCAAGACTTGTAGAATGCTGATTTACCTTACGATGATAAATATCTAGATAGATACTTGATAATTAGAATTAATGCTAGTCCTATACCCTGTATGTTCTGTGGGTCCCAGTTCAGATATTGTTGGTCCCAGTTCAGATACTTTCTGTCCTAGCTCAGGTACTGTGAGCCCTTCAAATACTGTGGTCCCAGTTCAGATATTGTTGGTCCCAGTTCAGATATTGTTGGTCCCAGTTCAGATATTGTTGGTCCCAGTTCAGATGCTGTTGGTCCCAGTTCAGATATTGTTGGTCCCAGTTCAGATATTGTTGGTCCCAGTTCAGATGCTGTTGGTCCCAGTTCAGATATTGTTGGTCCCAGTTCAGATATTGTTGGTCCCAGTTCAGATACTTTCTGTCCTAGCTCAGGTACTGTGAGCCCTTCAGATATTGTTGGTCCCAGTTCAGATATTGTTGGTCCCAGATATTGTTGGTCCCAGTTCAGATGCTGTTGGTCCCAGTTCAGATACTTTCTGTCCTAGCTCAGGTACTGTGAGTCCTTCAAATACTATGGTCCCAGTTCAGATAATATTGGACCAATTTCAGATTCGATGGGTCCTAGTTCATGAACTGTGACGTTATGTTTGTCCTGAATGTGTACATCCTTCAGAATGTGCAGTGAAGGTGGGTAGGAGGTTGAGGTTTCTGTAACATGGAAATCAACTCCGGTACACTACAAATAAACCTGTCTATCAGAATATGAGAAATCAATGAAGGTCACAATGCTATCAAGTAGGAGCTTTAGCCTCTATTGATAATTTATGCCTACCCAATAAGAGTCACTGGCCGGTCAGAGACCAGGGCTTTAGGACAAAAATAAACCCTTGCAAGGCTGGTAGATGTCAAGAAGAATAATTTCATTATGGTATTGATTCAGCCTAAGGCTTTGGTCTTCAGGAACAAGTGGCCATCTTCTGACCTTCCCATATATTGCATTATACAGAGGAAGGGCCTATGGCAAGCTACGACAAGTTGCTGGCAATTGCTAGGATGACAAAAGACAAATTGCCCTTATTGTAAGGTCTCCTCAAGGTAAAAAGTTTGGGATGAGCACAGGCCTGAAGATGAGCAAAAAATACGTCACAGAATCTACTCATTGTCCCTATGAAAGGGAGAGAATTGCCATCGGGGAAAGAATGTTGACCATGCGTCTTGTAGCTTGAGTGATTGATGATGTATTGGGAGATGTTTAAGCCTGATGTGTTGCCAGGAGGGAGACAACTGCAGGGGAGGATGAATAATTGATATTCAATGAAGAGCTGCTTAAAACAGACATAGGGGGAGAGATTTTTTAAATGAGCTTTGACAGCCCTTTGATGTGTAGATTTTTTTGGCAATACATTGGGCAGCCATTCTTTCACCCAAATGGAGACATTAATATCTGACAAGACAGAGGAGCCAATCCAAGATCCAGGGAGATAGATCTTCGGACAAGTAGAAGTGGAATGGTCCAAGAGGATGATATTTGGTGTCAGAAGGTGTCTGATGACATTTGCTGGCTATAGTTAGGCATTAGGAGGACAATTTGCTGCTTCGTCTTCTGACGTGGAATAAATAACTCAAGATGAGAGCATCCAGGAAATAAAATGTCGAGGTGTAATTCCTCCTTCCTGTATGGTCAATGAATGAGTTGACACTGATGGAACGGCCTTCAGACTGGCGTATATAACTAGTTAGGAATTAATCTTGACAGATAACTAAATAGTGAAATTAGGTCATTTCTGGTTATTTGATAAGTGTCTGCAGCCATTTGGGCCAAGAGGGACCTATAAATTTGTCTACACACATTTCATTTATCATTGATATTGATGGTACTTTATTTCAAACATTTTGTGTATACCTTTGCTTACTAACTTCATGCTGGTCTAAATGCTCAAATGAATACATAATAATCAGTTAAATGACTCTAATATAGCATGAAGATAAGGACCTACAACTGGTGCAAAGCTCGTGTGTTTGATGTCTGTAGGTTAATCAGATCTAAATTGACCCGTGAAGATCCAGGGTCAAATAGGTCTTCAGCAACCCATGCTTGCCACAAAAGGCGACAATGCTTGTCATAAGAGGCGACTAAAGGGATCGGGTTGTCAGGCTCGCTGACTTGGTTGACACATGTCATCTGTTCCCAATTGTGCAGATCGATGCTCATGCTTTTGATCACTGGATTGTCTTGTCTAGACTCGATTATTTACAGACCGCCGCCATATAGCTGGATTATTGCGGAGTGTGGCGTAAAACTCACTCACTCAGATCTAAATTAACAGTAATGCTGAGGCTGAAAACTTCGGAAGAAGACATATGTACCTAGTGTATATAAAATACCATGGTGTTTCCACTTGTGTGATTGGCGAATAATATAGAAGGATTTGATGGAAATATTGCTTTGTGTATTGATGTTAAACTTGGTATTAATGGAAAGTATTTACCAGAAAGAATCTTGTGTATGACAAGATTATACATGTACAGATATCCAGCAGCAATCTGAAGGTCAAGGTGTTTGAAGGAACAGTCTCAATTTATGAATAGTTGAAGATAATGTTATATTAAGAAGGAACATGGGTGGCCCAGTAGAGTGGTACAGTTTGCCATGCATGGTTGTGTCCCTTGGCAGAAACCTATGACCATAGGTTCAAACCCTGGTTTGCCCTCATTATGTTCCTTGGTTTAAATGCCTACAACCCTTTGGTTCTGGTTTCAGTATTAAATGTGTAACTAGACCTGCTTCACCTTTGGCTTAAAAATGTCCTCCTGCTCAAGCTGAAACCTTGTGATGTAACTGTCTGTCATGGTTTTAAACTAAATTCATTCACTCATCATCAAACTTCAGTGGCTCACATGAGTTGGTTTAATTAGTGTTAATTTGATTTGTAACAGATATGAACCAGGTAAAATCAACATTTGTGTGCAGACAGGGAGATACACAATTTTCCATTGGTCAGAATAAAACGTCCGAAAATGGCCGTGTTGAGACTGCAAGTAATTGTTTTCCTGTGCTTATACTGCACTAATGGAATATACCAGGCATCAGAACGCCATTTTCACAGTCGTCACGAAGCCAGTCTCCAGTCTCAGTCTCCAAGTCTCAGCTGAAACCTTATAGAGCTTCAGCTCTGAATGAAATTACAGAAAACCTATTATGGTTCTTTGTATTGGTCTAGCACTTATTGGGCAGCCATCTCCTAGAACTGGTCACCTGCTTCCATCTGTTTTAGAGGTGTCGGAGGCCATGTGAAGGAGAGTGACTCTGATGTGTAGTCATCGGGAGGAACCTTACGCAGCAATGAACAAGAGAGACTGAATTGAATAGAGGCATGGTGGTGAGGTTTAGGTGAACATGGAGAAGCTGAAGATACTGTTTCTGTTTAAGTCAAGCCTTTTGCAAAGGTGACGAATGAGGAGGGGTGATTAATGGGGAGTAATTTGTGTACATCCCATGGGGAACAGGACAGGGTTAATTAAACAAGGCACGTGGCATTGAAACTGCTCGTATCATGATGCCGTACCAATACACAGCTGTCCAGTTTTGGAGGTACTTTTTTGGGTGTATCCAGAGTACGTACTGCACACTGGGGGCCTGGTATCACAACTCTTGTGACAATTTTGGGGAGGTGGGGGTAGTTTTGTGGTTAAATCGTTCACTCGTCATGCAAGACCTGGGTTCGATTCTACACATGGGTACATGGCCATTATATTGCTGGAATATTGCTAAAAGCTGCATAAAACTAAATCACTCACTCAATCTTTCGACTCTGTCATCCCTTACTTGCTTAGGCTATCATCATCATCAGATGATGATGATGATGATGATGAAGATGACATTTATGATGCACCAAATTCATCAAGAGAGTAAATGTCAGCAACCTGCGGCAGGTCAGGTTCCTCTTCTCTACCAGAATTAACAGACAGTGATATAACATGGCAAGAAATAATACCTGTAAATCTGAAAGAATTAGGTATTCCTTTACCTCTTTTGAGAAGTATATATTAATAGTTTTTTTAGAGATAAAGGTGAACAAGTAATTTTTTGTTCATGCAATGATTTTTATCATCATTTGAATTCCAAGGAGATCCTTCCTATTGTTTGGAACAAGTGGATCTCTGTGAGGAGTCTTATCAGAGAAACACAGCAGTGTTTGGAAACCAAGTCGGCTCCAACAATGCTGTTTTCCTTCCTGGAACAACAACAACATACACTCTCACTGTCATGCTGAACATCTAGTCTGGCAATCTGTGTGTGCATCGCATGTAACCCTAACTTCCAACAGCTGGTAACCTGCACACCTCACGCTGAGAAAATTCTTTAAATGTCTTAAAACAAAATTCAAGATCCCTGTGGCGTTTAGCTAGTTTAATGTTGTTTAACAATATGTGTGGTGTGTACAGTAAACCCTGTAAGTCTTTCAGCACTTTTTTGTTCTGTTTGTGGTTCCAGAGAAGATGTATTTCTAGAGATGTAATAAGTGGCATTTCCTTAACCCCCTGGATGCCACAGGGACATATATGTCCTTCCCCTTCAACCCTCAATTTGAAGTCGAATAAAAATCAAAATATCCCATGCACACAAATACACTTCACAGTTTCGAATTCTGCGGGAAATTTCCTGTTTCTTGATACCATCCACTATTATTTTAGACAAAGCTCAAGTGCTGAAAATGACCTTTCAAAATAGGCTTCATCGAAAATGGCGACATTTTTGACACAGTATGAAATCGCGATTCACAGCGTTATTTGCTGTATGTTTTGAAATGTGAAAATCGGATAATTACTGTGAGTACTGAATTTCAAAAATAACATATTTATGATCACTGATATCAGTTTTACATGATTTCGCTAATTATGATTCTGAAACGTTGCCGATGAATCTAGAATCGGTTGGGATGTTTTCGAAAATGCACTTACACGAACGCCGTAGAGCGCTTTCCGCCATATTGGATAGTGTTTACAAAATCACATTTCGCGAAGGCCGGTATTGAGACGCCTATTACATCACGTATGTTTCATATTCAGCTTCGAAAAATGCATCACTGAATTCCCCATACATTTTAGAATCAATTTGAAACTGGTCTGTGTCACCAATAATAATTGTCTAGATAAAATGAGACGAAACATATTGGGTGTGAAAACGAACGCTGTGCTTGAAAGACTGCGTTTGTGTGAAATGTAAACAAAGACAAATTCCGATTTTACACTGCGTAGCATTTTCTGAAATTTTTTGAACATTCATCCGTCTATTCATTGCTTGCAATGACTCAATACCTTTAGAATATACATGGAAAGAGTATCGTAGCAAGAAATAGGAAATTATAAATAGATACAATGCAATGATTTGATAATTCATAAGAAATTGTCAACGTTTCCGTGCAGCGTGACGCCATGACAGACGCAAAATCACGTAAAACGACAACGGTAATTATCCGCATTTCTGTCCTTTTCTCTTACGTATAGTGAAAACGATAAAAACATATAACAATACACAGAAAGAGAATTCATTCTGATTACTTACATCTCATATTTATGTACAAACGATCCCTGAATCAGTGGAAGGGTCCTCGCAAAATCCTGTGTACCTTTGTCAGCAAAGCCGCCATTTTGTAAGAAATCGGTCAGCGGTAGTGATGTCATACGTCAACATTGTTCTACATATTAGGCAATTTCTTCGAGGTGAAGGTCGGTTGAACAAGAGTAAACACAATCGCCATATCCTTCCGATTACACTGTCAGTATTATGATGTATATTTTGCGGATAGTTCGGATACTTTTTCATGAAACTGACTTCAGTATCTACATTTAGCCTTGTTCAATATCATATCATACGTGCATATAGGGTTTACGGTGTTTTATTCTTTGAAAGTTTTTGATTGTTTGAATCATATTTACATAAGAAATTGACATATTTATTGGAATACACCATATTCTAAACCTTTACACAAGTGTTAGAAGATCAAACGTAGCCATAACTGCAACTACTTTAGTTCCTATGATGTACAATATTCAATTTATTTGGACTAATATTGCAATTTCATATGAACAGGTTAATGAACGGTGATATAATTCAACCTATATGCAAAACTGATAATATTAATGACAATGATTTATATATGGTATGAAATGTATATGCACACATATTTAAAGGAATTGTCTTGTTCATTGCATAATTTTGTGTCGTTTTATAGACAAAAGAATGATGCATATAGATCGGCAAGGTGCCCGTTTGTTGGAAACGTTTCATGATTCTCTATCATTGTTTTCGATAATATATTCAATTCACATTCGATTAAATAATATTGTGATGACAGGATATCAAACTCTAACTACATTTATAGGAAAATTGTTGAAAAATATATATACCATCTCATGTGTTAATTCGGACAAATCTTATGTCTATATTCTAATATATAGTTCCATATATAAAAAGCTATCTTTTTGCATCTTTCATTGCATACGTATGAAGAGAAATAGCTACATAATCATAAACAAACAAAATTCTTATCCCAAACAAAATATTTGGGTGTTGTGAAATATTATTTTTATTTACGTTAAATTGATGCCAAACAGGTGCGCGTGTTGTTCACAATAAGAAATGCTATCAAACCGTCTAATTGTTGATATATTCAGGACACTACTTAAATGGAAAAATCAGTCATTTTATGTTTTGTCTAAAGAGTGTGAAATTCTGACATAGAAGTCTAGACCTTTTATACAATTAATGGAAATTAAGTGAGATATATACTAATCAGCATACCAATGTCGTCTTTTTCCGACGTCGCAAAATGCATAAAACGAGCGATGACGTCAACTAAAATGTTGTATTATTTTCAGCAATTTCGTTATATTTGAAGATATGGCTAGTACTCTGGTAATAACGATGCAAAATTAGTCAAATTACATCTACACAAACAGGAGAATATGGGAATCTAAGAACTAACTTATATATCGGATAGGGCCATTCAAATCGCTATTACGTGCTTTCACATGTAACACGTTGTCATCTTTTCTTATAAATTGTGAAACTACCAAAGCGCATTGGGGAACTTTGAATTGGAATAGTGTGGTTTACCATGAATATAAAATAACGAAAATATAGCGTCCGTATCCTCAACAAATTCTCTCCAAGTGATCTGAGTTACATTGACCTAGTGTTACGCATAACGGAGTTATGCCCCCCTTATCATTATACGTGTATGACCTCTCTGTCGTCGTTTGACGTCATAGAAGAAAATACATTTTTGACATTTATTGCGAGTCATTTTTAATGTTGAGCGTATAACGTTATGCACAAGCACATAAACCCAATTCATATACACTTATGTCGTTCAGATATCAGGCTGTATTTTCTTCGCTCACACTTTCCGTAAAGATGCCCCATTGAAAAATTCGTAGCACAGTGCTTTTATCGGTGCGCGATAAAAAGCGGAGAAATGTACTGTTTTTTAAACGCATAACAAAAATTTGGACAACATTTAGCAAGGTCTATTTCTCAAACCGCCGAGGTAGTTGCACTTATATTTATACCAACGGATAGGAAATTTAATATTCTACATTTCTGTGTAATTTTATAGCCTTACGTAGATCCAGGACCACGCGAGAGCAATACTCGCGCAACGTTCACATTTCAAAGCGTATAAAAATGTGCGCCTGAAAAAAAACTCGGCAGCCAGGGGGTTAAAGACAACAGTGTTTGTACTTTAGGTTCACAGGTCAAGTCTGTAGGGGGTGTTTATGGTGGATGAGCTGCATGTGGAAATAGTTTTTATAATTTGTTTCAGTTTAAAAGTTTTGAATGTAAACATTTATTGTTGTCATCTTTGAGAGTAGCTAGTTTACGTTCCTGGTTCACATATATAAAGTTCATGCGAGGACGTCCCAGATTAAAGTCCTGGGAGGGCGCAGTCCACACAAATATATTCAATAAATATTTTGTTAAGAATAGGAGACAAACATGATGCTTGAAAAATTTGTGAGAAATGTTTGTGTTTGTTTAAAGCCTACTGTTATTGGTATGAATTGAGAAAGTAAACAGTTGAACTGCATGTCAAATTTTTCATATTTCAAATATTACAAAAAATTAACATATGGGATGTTGAAAGTAATTTGGATTATTTTTGTTGGACCAAATCTGGATCAGTCTCATGGGAACAGAAGATATATTTTATTTATTTGTTTCATTTGAGAATTGTGAATATTAAGATTTAGTAATATTTAAAATGAAATACACCAATTAGCTCAAATATGGCTGAGAAGTAAGAACAGAAATTGTTAATGAAAATGGTAATGAAAGATCAGTGGTGAGAATTAACATAAACACAGCCGAGAAACTAATCCCCATGAAACTGTTCATCACTCCTCAACACAGATCAGTCTCTTTTAATTAACATCATCTATTAAGTTTCGCTTAGTAGCATAGGTTCTTAAATTATTTCATTTATCAGAAAATTTAACTGTCTCATGAACTTGCAGTATTACAGTACATTATGATAACCCTTCATGTCAACCAACTGAAGACCTTGTTTCTGTAATTAGTTTTGGACACAATCGAGTGAGTCAGTGGTGTGTATTTTTAAGTTAGCCAATTATCTGCCACGATGTTGATGCTGGCTGCACTGCGTCCTTGTTCGGAAAAAATGATTGGGTCCTCCAGGGGGAATAATGTCGCATCCAAATTTGGCGATGAACCAGAGATGTCGTGATTGTGTTGATGGGAGAAAGGCTTTGTTTTGATAGAAAATGGAAGAAAAGCCTGGGTCATTGTGACATTTAAAAAAATAGATTTTTGGGGGTCCATATCTGCATTAATTGCGCCCAAGGTAATGCCCTTTTTTAGGCTAATTTACAGTTACACTTTACAGACGTTCTTACACAGCTGAGCATGTTTTCAGAGGAGTTAGAATAATGTCTTGTGATGGCTAATTGTGTTTATAGAATCGTCTTGTCAAAATTTAATTGCACTTGCATTGTTAAAGTTAGGGTAGAATTGGTCCTGTCACTAAAGCTTCATAGCTCTTTTGTCAATTGGCTGGAAATATATTCGCATAAAAATATCCAATTGCATAATTAGTGGCTTGCATATGCTCAACTAATGCCTTTGTAATTATGTTTTATGTGTACTTTTTCAATTTCACAACCGTGATTCTTCACCAGAATCTTTACTATTGCTACAAAATGGAGCCATAGAAGAATTTGTGAAATGTACAGATTATGATGGAGAAGGTAGAAGAGATAGGTTTCTTTTCGAACTGCGATTGAAACAGTGTAAACAGTTGCAGACAAAACATAGGCGATTTGTTGCAGTGATTTATTGGGTTAAAGGTACATCACTCATGACTGGTTTATCACAATTTGTATTGTAATCTGTTAAAGATTTTTCTCTTTCATTCCTGTGTTAAATCTTTGGTTGCATAAAAGACATCTGCACATCTGTTATAATTAGAGGTATTCTTCATTGCCACACTCAGCAATTTTCAAACATTATGATGGTGGTCTGTAGATAAATCTGGACCAGACAAACCAGTGATCAATGTCATGAGCAGTATCTTCTACTGTTGGGTCACAATGATATGGAATCAACAAACTAACTGAGTCTGACCATCTGGTCCACTCAGTCTTCTCACTACTAGTGGGCAGTGGGGTAGCCTAGTGGTTATTGCGTTCATCATGCCGAAGACCTGGGTTCGATTCCCCACATGGGTACAATGTTTGAAGCCCATTTCTGGTGTCCCCTGCCATGATATTGCTGGAATATTGCTGAAAGTGGCGTAAAACCAAATTCACTCTCTCACTCACTCACTCACTCACTCACTCACTCACTCACTCACTCACTCACTCACTCACTCACTCACTCACTCACTCACTCACTCACTCACTCACTCACTCACTCACTCACTCACTCACTCACTCACTCACTCACTCACTCACCACTCAGTTCCACCCTGGATTTCTGGAATATTTTATCAGAGATGGAGTTGTTGGTGGTTGATATGTGGCAGACACTTGCCAAAGTTATAGAAATATAAAATTTATAATTTATGTTTGAGGTATCAGCTTCCTCATTAAAGCTTAATTCAAGAAGTAATCGATTCAAATAGTTTTTGTGTTGAACTTACTTGAGAATATTTAGAGCTGTGATTAAGATTCTATTCAAAGTTTGAATTAAGACAACTCAACAATCTTTATTATGCATATGTATATGCATAATTAATTAATAGCCAATTAATAAAAGATATTCAAGCATTAAAGATATTTAACCATCATTTGCTATCTATTCTCAGTGAGATAATTAGAGATGAATATTTAAGTGCTGAAACAATACCCCACAAAATCATTGAAACACTTTAATCAGATTTATTTTCAAGTAATTAATGATACAGAAGTAGAAATTATTTTAAAAAACACTCTCTATTATATTATAAAGGGTGTATTGTGTACAGCAGCAATGCGAGATAGAAGTGTAATGTGTAGTTAAATCTGAGCTAAGTCATCCAATCAGACACTCTGCTTTTACCCATGAAGAAGACTCTCATGTTGACAAACAAGATTTCTCCAGCGGAGAACGGCCATACTTAAAGCTGAGTATCTAAATGGAGGCAGCTCCTTCAAATCTGTGTCATCTTAAACCATCATGGAAAAAAATCTAACCAATCAATAAAATATCGTGGATTACACAGCGGTAATGATGTTAGACTTGTGCTGAGTGTCATGCTGGAAATTGCCCACGGAACAGCAAGATTAAAGGACGCTCTGCAGTGGAGTGCGCTTAGGGGAGATTTGACGGCACAAGATTTGCTGCAGTTGGGACGGAGGCGCTCTCTCGACTGACTTCAGAAACTGCGATGGTTTGAGTTGTATGAGCCTCCATTGATTGGGGCAATTATGCCTTCAGTAGAGACACGTCACTAAACTTCAAACTCAGAACACTTTCATCATGTTTTGCTGTAGGAAACTTTGTCATTCTAAGAAAAAACCCAGAACCATATGCATTGTTGTGGCAGTGGGCTTTTGTTTCAGAAGTTGTTGCAGGTGAAAGGAGGGGATTGGGAAGATGATAGTTGCATAACTGGGCTGGTTGGTTTGTGTTGGTCAGTCTGATCCAAGTGATTACTAAGCTGTGATTAACTTGTGATTTTCTAGTCAAGATTGTTTGAATTTTCCTGTTCTCATATCTACAGTGGAAACCGCCTAAGTAAAGACCGCTTAACTAAACAGACCTGAAAAGTAAACACTTTTCTTTGGTCCCGGCAAATTTCTTCATTAATTATCATTATTAGAGTCCTGTTAACTAAACTTGGATAAGTAAACAATACCACTTAACTAAACGTCTTCTCACAGTCCCTGGAAGTAAATTACTTAACAAAAAGAGACCGGATAACTAAATTAGTGATCACCACATAATCCGACATGAGGGGCACATGCCAGTCACCAGCTAAACAAAGATCCTACTTACAGCTCGCTGGCGTCAAGCAGTTGACAATACACTGACAACTGGAGGCCAGCCCTGATAAGTGGTTCAATGTTACATATGCATATATACATGCATATGGTTGTCATTTGCAGATTTTTATAGGTTTGGATAAGTAAAATACCTGATAAGTAAACAATTTTGGCGAGTCCCTTGAAATTTTACTTATCAGGTTTCCACTGTATTTGTCTGTTGACCAGTTTTAATATGCCGAATTGAGCTACAAAAGGCTTCCCAGCTGTTGGTTTTTACTATAACGGTTTGTTACAAATGGTCAGAGCAGTCAGCTCGAACCTCCAACTGCCATACCCACAAGCCCCGAAATCAGTGTTTGTTACATGAATCCTGATGGCTTGATGCTCATGATGTCCATCGCTTGATTGTTTATCGGCAGAGACTAGGTGCCAGAAATGACACATTTTTGTTGACAGATATCCCAATTGGGTGCTGTAAAAGGAGTGATCTCTCTGTGAGAATAGACTAGGTGCTAGTGGGAGAGACATCTTTGTTGATGTGATGGTAGATATGTTGGTAGATATGCCAACAGACAAGGTTCTGGTAGAAGACACATCTTTGTTGATGTGGTGGTAGATATGCCAACAGACAAGGTTCTGGTAGAAGACACATCTTTGTTGATGTGGTGGTAGATATGGCGGTAGATATGCCAATAGATAAGATTCTCATAGAAGACACATCTTTGTTGATGTGGTGGTAGATATGGCAATAGATATGCCAACAGACAAGGTTCTGGTAGAAGAGACATCTTTGTTGATGTGGTGGTAGATATGTCGGTAGATATGCCAACAGACAAGGTTCTGGTAGAAGACACATCTTTGTTGATGTGGTGGTAGATATGTCGGTAGATATGCCAATAGATAAGATTCTGGTAGAAGACACATCTTTGTTGATGTGGTGGTAGATATGTCGGTAGATATGCCAACAGACAAGGTTCTGGTAGAAGACACATCTTTGTTGATGTGGTGGTAGATATGTCGGTAGATATGCCAACAGACAAGGTTCTGGTAGAAGACACATCTTTGTTGATGTGGTGGTAGATATGTCGGTAGATATGCCAATAGATAAGATTCTCATAGAAGACACATCTTTGTTGATATGGTGGCAGATATGCCAATAGATAAACCAGTAGACAAGGTGCTCGTAGAAGAGACATCTTTCCCTCAGTCTGATCAGTGTCAGCAGCTGAAGAGCTTGTAGTGTGAGAAGCTGCTCCCCATGTTGTGTGAGTTATTGAGCTCTCCTCTTCTGCATCCCTGCTTCCAGCCTCCAGATACAGCATCAATTATTAATACCCCTTTGGTCCCATTTGTCTAGATACGCTTACAATTAGTATTGGTCTTTTCCCCTCATCACATTTCACATGTTCGAGTAAAACTGACAATTTTTCTGGCAGATTCTTATCAAGACATCATCTGATGGAAGACCGAGAATTTTCAGAAAGAATTGATGAGTCTATTTGGTCTGACATAGCTAGTTAATTGAAGCCTGCTTTAGTTAATTAAACAACTGTAGGGTGAGAAACTGCTCTGATGAGAGATGGCATGATAAGAGAGGATGTTTCAAATGCTGGTACATTCTTTAGAAGATTAGATTAGTGCTAGAAAATTGAAACTCTGCTGGGGGGGTTTATAACTGGGACACCCTTCAAACATGAATGAACTGTTTCTGACCGTTGTGTCATGTTACAGAAACAGTTGGAAAATGGTAACTTGTGAATATATTATGTGAAGAAATATTGGTAGCCTAGAGGTTAAAGCGTTCGTTCGTCATTCCGAAGACCTGGGTTTGATTTCCCACATTGGTACAATGTATGAAGCCCATTTCTGAGCTCCCCCGCTGTGATATTGCTGGAATATGCTAAAAACTAAACTCACTCACTGACTCCCATGAGCATCGTGGGAAACATTAGATAAGTATCTGTTCTGTTGCAGCATGTGCTTGCTTAAATCAGCAGTAGAGAGGTGGGGTGGTCATGTGGTTAAAGTGTTTGGCTGCCATGCTTAAGGCATGGGTTTCGTGCCCAACATGATCATTACATGTTAAGCATATTCCTGGTGTTCCCGGGGCGATGGGGTAGCTTAGTGGTTGAAGTCTTTGCAAGTCACGACCAAGACCCAGGTTCATTTTTCTACATGGGCACAATGTGTGAAGCCCATTTCTGGTGTCCCCTCCCATGATTTTGCTGGAATATTGTACTGGATTGTTTATCGGCATAGACTAGGTGCCAGAAAAGGACACATTTTTGTTGACAGATATTCTGGAAAAGGAGTGATCTCTCTCTGTAAGAATAGACTAGGTGCTAGTAGAAGAGGCATCTTTGTTGATGTGGTGGTAGATATGCCAATAAACAAGGTTCTTGTAGAAGATAGATCTCTGTTGCTGTGGTAGATATTTGCCAATAGATATATACCAGTTGTTTAGTGATTGAAGTGATCGCAAGTCCCGACCAAGACCCAGGTTCAGTTTCCCACATGGGTACAATGTGTGAAGCCCATTTCTGGTGTCCCCCATCGTGATGTTGCTGGAATATTGCTAAAAGCTTCGTAATACCATACCAATGGCTCACTCACTCAGAGTTGTCTGTAATCCTTCACAGAAAAGCCTTAAAGAAACAAAAGGTCACTGAGGCTCTTTTGCAATATCCAGGTGTTATCCTCTATTATAGCTCATGGATTGCTTCTGATTTTTATCCTTCATAAAACAGACCACCATCTCATCACCAAAGTAACCCTCACTTCTGACAAAATTAAATTTGATACTGAAGGACCCAATTACTTTACCCACATTGTCTGTTCGTACCTGCAGCTAAAACACATCCCCAGACATCTTGCACCTGGCCCTGAAACCCTGGATGACACTTTAAGCAAATTGAGGAAATGTCTAGTTGGAGAGGCTCGCTTTTGAAGATGCTCATATGTCATTCTTGCTTGGGTTCCTGCAACTGTGGCAGTTCCCAAGGTATTCATTACTTATGGACGTAAGGGGAAAGGAGGGTCTTTAATGCTGGGTAATCAATGTGGAAATCCAGGGAGGATCTTTTCAGTCACGAGGGTAATAGGATTTGACATGCTGTTGCTCCTCCCAACTGGTCTTATCAAGTGTTTCAACACAACGGGATTGCCTCCATACAAAATGAACATAAACTTGATAAAATATTGTCAAGGTTTGACATAGAAGAATTGCCGCTTGACTAATTGAGGAATCATTATTTGCCCTTTGTGTTGTAAGAGCCAAAAACACTGCATCAAAGCTAGGAGATAATTTTACAGGCCATTAACCTCTTTAGCCAATTGGGAACTAATTCTGTCCAAGGGGAGTTCAGTCCAAGCAGGATAGACAGAGAGTATTTGGGATTGCTGATGATCAAGATTGCATAGTGGCCTTCACACTGACTTGTTGGTCCTCTTTGTGGGTAAAGAGTTCGCTTGTCAAGCTGAAGATTTTCAGTTATACCTGTGTAAAACACATTCTGGATGTTAACCCTGACAAGATATTGTTTATCAGACCTAGTACCTGGCTTTGATTTACAACATGGGTGTAATGTCTGGAGCACATGCTTTGTACTCACTCACTCACTCACTCACTCACTCACTCACTCACTCACTCACTCACTCACTCACTCACTCACTCACTCACTCACTCACTCACTCACTCACTCACTCACTCACTCACTCACTCACTCACTCACTCACTCACTCACTCACTCACTCACTGTGGAGCCCATGCTTGGCATCCCTCTGATATGATATTGTGAAAAACTCATGAAAAGCCCAACGTGAAATCAATGAGGATTGGGAATAAGTTCAATGCGACCACTATTTTGTTATCCTGAAAGGGTCTACATGTATTTTGTTATCCTGAAAAATGCAAAATCTATATTATAAAGATCGGTACACCTCACACCTACACTTATGGATTATAAACACTTAGTCATTATTCCAAGCCCACAACAAGGCAACTGGCCTGTGGCTCTCATTGGCTCCCTGCTGGGAGTTAAAAGGTGGCAGTGTGGTGGACCCTGGGACCAAATATCCTGACCATCTGTTGATCCATGTCCAGTTGAAGCCACTGGAGATGGTCCTCACTGTTAACATGGCTGCTTGTTATCAGCTACACCCTGCAGATGCATAGCTTGGGGCGAGATGAGTTTAAGACTTCTATTGTTATTTGTCAGATTATAAGCTTTGTTTCTGAATTGTTCAGGGAATTGGGATCAAGTCTGTATTGGTCACCTCGAACATTAGGACCAGCAACGGGTTCAGTCCAGGAATATCTGCATTTAATTTAATCAAACCCAGACATGATTATACAGTCAGCTTGTCAGCTGTATTCCACAGATCAGAATCAGAAAAGAAATTTGTTTAGGCTTGGAATAAAGATATTGTGTACTGGAAGTTTTCAAAGACTATGTTAATCCAGCAACAATCCATTGATAGATATAAATTGGTTTGTTGTTGTTCAAATATGATATGTATATGTTGCTAGTTCTGATACCTGTTAATCTATGAAGTAAGTTTAAAATTAGAAAATCCTTTCATAAGGTCTAGTATGGTCTGTCTCTGCAGTGCTAAAGCCCTAAATAAAGCAAGTCTAGATTTCCTCAGGTTCAGGATCCCTGGTCTCCCTGGGCTCCTTTTCAATTTAAATGGGCTTGTTTGTTACTATCAAAATTGTATATATTCAGAGACTAAGCATTAGTCTAGGTCTAGTAGAAAGATATCATTCTGTCACTGGCAGACTGAAGGGCTCATCGGCAAAGTTATTTATTCTTTCTTGTGTAGTCTTTTACATCATTTATCAATATTTCAGGTATAAGAGATCTGGAGAAAAAGAATGAATTTATCTTAGAACCTTGTCTTATCCATGTTAATTGGATGCACAACCACTACCCTATCCTAATAATTCGCAATATTTTTGCAATCCATGTAACGTTTCCAACCACTGAGTAAAAGTTATTTAATTTGTCAAATGTATTCAAGCATGATATTCAGAGGCATGATCCACTGATTCTGTGGTACTTTGAATAAACACGATAAGGCTCACAGCGCTGTGTCGATGATGTGAAAAAACAAAAGACATCAGACCACATTTAATGCTTGAAAGGAGGGGAAAATTCCTACTTGTCAAGCCAACTGTGGGTTTGCTTTTTTTGTAGGAGAGTGAGTCATCTGGTTGGAACACCAGCTTCTCTTTCCATAACCTAGCTTCCCTGATGATAGGCCGGACTCCAGACAGTCACTTCATGACCACCCACTTTTTTCAGAAGCCACCAATTCATGGCGGATCCATGCAAGCCCAACTTCTCTATACTTGTATCATTATGATAATGGTGTGATGCTTGGGGATAGGTTTTTTCAGTCCTCCTGCTGAAGATCTATTGATCGATACTGGGGCGAACATGGAACTATTTTCAGAGCACTGGCCCGTATCAAGGCACGATTCCGGGATTGGTAAGGTGGAGGATAAGTTCTTGCAAAGCTTACCGTCACTTTGCCTGCTCATTGTTTGATGAATAATTGACAGGAACTGCACAAGAGCATTTGTGGCAAGTCCCTCATAGGCGGTGTTGTCGTCTTTTGCCAACAGCGCTGTTGTAGCTTGCCTCTTGCGTTGCTTTTATATGTGTGTCAACTGATGACATTTCCACTTGACTGACCGTTTCTGTCACAGTGTTGTTAAGTGCACACATTCAATTTTTATCATGACTTTTATTTCATGGATGCAAATTTGACAGTCATGAACGAACACTAAGTTCCTGATAAGTGGGTTTTATTGTAGTCATACAAGAATTAATATCCAAAGGCATTGTCATTAACTTAAAAATTCATTGTCTGTTTAGTCAGAAAATCAAAGCCATTATGGCATCATAGACTTGTAATGAAAATAAATAAATTCCAAGAGCTTTTTGAAATGAGTTTGAATTTGCTCCAGATATGTTATTCTACCTTATAATGATAATGCTTTTGATGCAATGATGAAATATTCCAGGTTTTTATATTTAACTGTCATCAAGATATGCTTTTATCGGCAGTTTTCCATGGTGAAGTTACTATTGTCTTAACAGTTATCTCTCCAATTATGCCCTATTAGCAGTGTTTATCTGTGCTAAAGTCTGTTGCCTAGCAACTCAAAAGAAAATTAAATTCCAAAATCAATCGTAAGTTCTGCAATTGTGCCATGATCTGAGCTTGTCAGCAGTGACAACAATAATTGCCGCCATTTTGCAGAAGGAGTTTTACAAATGAATATCCTCAATGAATCTCATTCTGGAATATTTGTTGAAGACCAACTGGGGAGAAGTCATTATTCCATACAATTCAAATTGGGATGAATGCTTAGTCATCAGAATTTCTAAAAGACAATCGGCCACTCCCTTGTGTACTCTTCTGACTGTTGAATGCTGTAGAACTTGTTGCTGTATAATGTCTTTTTTATCAATCCTGACATTATCAGATTTTGTTTTCTGTGTGATTGTTCTTTCATGTTTTTGGCTGTGAAATTCAAACTAACAAAAAAAATGTTTCACAGCTTGTCATTTGTGGCATGTATACATCTTTTGATATTTGCTGTTGTATATTCATTTTATTCCAACCATTGCCACTTTAGTAGACATTTTATTGATATCGGCCCCTCATAAACTGTCCAGACAACATGAAGCTAACGTACCGGCGCCAAAATGGTACATGATCTATTAAGAGAGGACTCTCATTTACAACAACAAGCAGTCAATATGATAAAGTGATTACATCAAATTAGAATGCATGGGAGGGTGATTAAACAGTTGTTTCATATAGGTGAGAGGAGGTTAGGGCCAACATAAAACGGAGCTGTAGGAATCGGGAGGCAGGGTTAACCAGGCAGATGATGGAGCGTGGTAACAGGCCTACCAAAGAAAACTCTCCCACTGTGCAGAAAAACGCAGAAAAGCCCACATTAATCGTGGAAATAGCAACATAAACACATTACCTCGCTACTGAAACAGTAAAAACGGCAACGAAAAACCATGAAACTGCAACATTTTTATATCAGCGAACTTTGACCTCTAATGCGCATGCGCGGTACGATCCTCGCTTCTTTCAAAGATGGCGGACTCCGGAATATCTTATGCGGTTGGTGAGTAAAAGTTTAAACTATGACTTTATTTTCATTGCAAATGAATAGTTGTGAATTGGAAGATATAGTTTTCAGTGTGACCTTCTCGTAAACCAATTTGTTTTGACGTTTTAGTCTTAAAAACCATAGATATCTTACGGTAAATTTTGTACCGTGAATTTCGCTATAGTCTGTATCGACAATGTAGTAGTAGCATTCACTCAGCCTCGTGGATGGAAGAGGTAGGGACGCAGCTTTCAATATGAAATACGCATTACACATTAATAATATCTAGTTACAAAGTTTGGCAACGAATCGGGCTTAAACGAATAAAAACCGACTTGCTACCCGCCTGTATCGGCTATTCGGAAAAGTATTTTTATGTAAGCAAACGTCTTTCTATTTCTCTTATTAATGTCAAAAAAATATTGCTCTGTGAAGAAAGCATTTAAATCTTACTTTTGATATTTATTTATTAGATCTACATCTCATTTTAAGTCACTTAATTATCTACTTGCCAACATGTTTGTAAAATCAAGAACCTGTATTTTGCTGCCAATTATTCATTAGAATATTTTCTTTTCAGCAAAGCTTGTCAATTCCATGTATGCTGACCATGATGGTGATGACTGCACAGACCTGGATGTCATTCCAGAAACACAAGAGGATAGTGATATTCCAGGCCTTGTGTGTGTGGAATGCAAGAAAGTGTTTTCTACCAAAATGGGAATGAAACTTCACATGAGACAACATGACAAGTCCTACCCGTTTAAGTGCTCCATGTGTGATAGAGGATTTCATACCAAGATGCGCCTGCAGGAACACTTGGCTCGGCACCTAAAGGCTCCCTTTGCCGTATGTAATATATGCAGTAAAGGGCTGTCATCGCAAAACAGTGTGAGAGCACACAATGCTCTTCATGCTGCACCAAGCCACAAGTGCTCAGACTGTGGAAAATTGTTCCACACACTGGCCTCCCTTAAGAAGCATGCTGCATCGCATGGGGAGAAATCTTCACAATGTGAGATATGCCGAAAAAACTTCCACCAAGATCAGCTGAACAGACATTATCGGGAAACCCATGGTGATAAAGACAAAAAGTGTGACCTGTGTGACTTCAGTACCACAAGGAGTGCGGACCTCACTCGGCACATGAAAACTCATGACTCTGTTAATGTGGAAATGTGTCCATCGTGTGGAAAATCTTTCAAGTATTCAACATCCTTTAAACGCCATGCAAAGATCTGTAAAGGCAAATCTTCCACATTTGAAAACATGACACTATTGGACACAAGTCACTTGATATGAGAAAATTATGTGCTTTTTTCAATTGAAACAAAGTACCATGTGTTGTATTTCATAGTTCACCTTTTTTTACCATTCCTTACTCATTTTGTATTCCATACTTATTTAACTGTGATGTAACTGCACTTGTGAAATCAAAATATGTGATGTTTAGGTTGTGATAGAATTAGACTATGTTCCTTTCAATGTTGTGAAGTTCCACATCTTTGTTGTACTTGTAGCAAAAAGTAATTAATAATTTGTAATCAGTGTTCATAAATTTTATTCATAATTGTATTTTGCATGCTCAAGAATGATGTGCAATATTATCCTTTTTGGTAAAGATGAGAGATGCTAGATTTGACATTTTTTTACATATCATGTGATGTAGCATAGTATTCAATGTTTGTTTTTTATTTACATTTCCTCATTCAATATATTTTCCATGCATATAATTTAAACATTTTGATGGTAAATGCTCAACATCCATCAAAATATTTGCCTTGTGTAGTAGATAGTTAGTTTTGATTTATACATGAACATTCTTTAGTGTCCTTGGGATTGTGTAAGCTTTCACATCCACTTAATTGCTGCAGTAATAGCAATTAGTCCATTTTTTGACATTCCACAATCAGTGTGATTTCCATGCATGTAACTGTTCAGTGAGTGAGTTTTCTTTTTATGCCACACTCAACAATATTCCGGCTATATGGTGGCAGTCTGTAAATAATCAAGTCTGGACCAGACAATCCAGCAATCAACATGTAATATGTAACTGTTCAAGTGAAGTTGACATATATGGGACTGTGTCTAGAAATATTTCTCAAAATGAACATCAAACACATCTTCAGTCAATAAGAAAACAATTTATTCATGTAATGAATTTAATCATGAATTAACATAAGTTTCACATAAAATTATTTTGTTGAAAATGTATGGATTTCTTTCTTTTTTTATACACTTCACAGTCGATACATATAATGAGGCGTTTTGAGCCTTGCATGATGAAGAAGAAGTTCTCTAGATAATCTGCTTGTATCATGTCATACTTGCTTAATAACTACATGAGCATCTGCACCAAATTGAATAATTCAAATGCCCGTATTTTTTTCTACTCTATCCAGAATTAGTAAGATCTCTCTTTAAACAAATCAATCAATACAGTTCTTTCGTTTTCCCAGTCGAATGAGAGGGTCAATTCTGGACTCATCCACCTTGTGATGAGAGCGGACTCCTGACACGCCTCTAGCAGGTTCGTGCAGTCCAGACAGTCCTCGCGGGTTGTGCCGGGCTGTCCTCTTTCGAGCCTTAGTGTCGAATGGGTGATTCTGTGGGCAAAAAGAGAAAGATAATAAATACTCCAAAACATAAACTTTTAAACATATTTGTAACATTTTCTTTAAAAATGAAATGCCAATGAAAAGTCTGAATGAGTGTGCTACCAAATCTTGCACTTGACTCTTGTATGAAACCATTTGTACTTAAATCAACATGAGATGTGACTATGATATCTCTCAGGAAATTATGAAAATTAGATTGTAAATAATAATGTCTCAAGGTTTATTAAAGTCACAACTACACCTCTTAGTCAATACTCGTTATGAATAACAATTCTCTTAACAGAAGCTGTTGGAGATATGCTTTGTACAAGGTTTCTTGACAACAATACAAATTATTTTGCATAGAGTATGCAAAATTAGGACACAGCTAAGTGGGGGAATAAAACATACTTCCATACAGAATTTTGGACATTGTCTTTTTTTACCTGGAGTACAATTGAGTGTAAGTAAGATGGAGGATCCACAGGAGGCAGCAAAGGTTGTTCACTCTCTGTCAATGTTGACTGTGGATACACCGGAGCTGATGACAGTCTCAGTGGGAAGCCTCTGGAGAAAATATAATACCTGATAAAGTTAGCCCAGTTGTGCATTATCAAGTGACCAGTTTGAAAGATTTTTAAAAATTTGTTTGAGTTCCTACAAGGTAGGACAATTACTGACAATAACTCCTTTTCAATAAGATTATAAGTAATATTTTGTGTTTTCTCAACTTAAAACACAGCACTGTCAATAATGATATGCACACCTATTAGGGTCAAGCCTGACCAAACTTTCTCCACACAGTTTCGCCATATTTGACTCCAGACCGACACATGTGGGGACACCATTCTGAGAGCCTGGCAGTGCAGCCAACGAGGAATAGAGGGCCTCACAATTCTGGCTGCTGACTGCTCTACTGTTGTAAGATCTGCGCTTTGTGAGTCCATATAGGAGGACATCAGCTTCAATACTTGCAACAGTAGCCTCCCAGAGCTGCTTGGGATATCCTCTGATATACATTCCTGGTGGTGGAAATGTATTGAGATCCACCAAGGACAACAGGTAGTTCCTGTATCTGAAAACAAATAGGAAAGCTATGTTTATAACTCTTTTCACACTTGAAAAATCATTCACATTACATATTACTGAAAAGAAAATCATTGATGGGTTTTTACACTTTATACTAACATTTTACTTGAGTGACAAGGTCATTGTTGCGAAATTACATTTTACTGTTCCAGTAGCAAGGTAATATGGATTGAGGGGAAAATCTGTCCTCCTCAACATTTGTAGGGAACATGATGACAAAAATGCATATGTATACTCCCAGGAAATTCATGCATACCTCCATTTCTGTTGACACCTCAAAACTGCATCAATGCCTGGTTCATCACATGAATGGAACCACTCTCTTACCTGAAGAAAAAATAATTAACTAAATTAACTATCTGAGTGAAAATGTAAGTCATCATAAACTTTGTTCCACATCATACATCACTAAATGCACTGTGAGTCTAATGGCAATGCTGTGTTCAGAGATGTTCATTTTTCATTGAAAAGTAATTAAGAATAATTTTTTATGATAAATAGATTCCCACCCTTGTGTATTCAGTTATCAAATATATCAACACACACGAGCAGCGTAGATTTGTATTGAGATATATTTTTTTAATTTAAATCATTATCACAATATTGAAAAAGGTATGAAAATATTTTCCTTCAGAGGTGTCAAAATTATCTTAGAGCATATGTCAATACTATCAGAGGTAGTTTAAGAGACTAAAAAATTCTAAGGAAGATAGTTACCATTTTGCACAGTTCAGCAGACTGGTTGCTTCCATTCAGGCTCAGCTGCTGTTCAACTTCCCCGGAGAATGTGATGAGGGAGTAGTCAGTAGACTGCATATTGAGACGATCCTCCAGCATACCTGGTTTAAGCTGACTGTGTCCACTTTCAGCTACACTCATGAATTCAGCCCGTTTGGCAAATCCTATATCTCTTTTGCATAATGCAGATCTGTGCCTTGTCAGAAGGTGATGAGGATCTATTTTCTTTATTTCCAGCTGTTGTCTCTTGGTAGACCACTCAGGTACATAGAACCAATAAATATTATCTTGTAGTCCTTTGACATCCATGTTATGGTCAATTCCCGATTGCTTTCTCCAATCATCAACATGGGATGGGAACTTCCAATTAGCATAGGCAATGTTGAGGGCAACTTTTGGATAATGCTTGCTTTGCAAACATCTAGAACTGAGAGTTTTCAAGGTGACTGGATTTCTTTTCCTGATCTTTGGTTCCGGCAAACAACCCGTTAGATTGAGTATTTGACATACTTCTCTCGTCAAAGTTGCCTTTGAGCCGGATACTTTAACAGTTAGGTGTTTATAATCCCTGAGAAACTTAAGCACAGTATTTAGTTCCTTTGCGCTGAGCTTAGCAACGGTATCACAAGAGTTCAACCTTTCAGCAACCTTCACACTGGAAACGTTCGACCACACCTTTGAAACGGCAGACAACTCCTGATGCAGATTTTCAATGTCACTTTCTGTTAGTTTCAAGGAAATCTCGGATACTGTATCACACATACTCTCGTGTGTTCTTTCTTCCTCTTCTTGACCTCCTATTCCCATTGGATGTACTTCACTGATTTCGCCCTGATCCTCCATGCATATATCTTCTGCAACATCCAACAACTCATGGCAGTTGTTATTCTCTATCACAAGCTCAGCAGGAACATCTTGAATATCTTGGGCAATGTCTCGCTCCAAAACTTTTGTTTCACTTGACAACAGGTTCTTCTCCTGGCGATATTCTGTCAGAAATCTCAATGCTGTTGCTGGCAGGCGAGAGAGTTCACTTGTCACTAATTTCTTTCCATCTGGAGTGATCTCAATCTTGACAGTATTGACATTGCAGGATTTAATCTCATTGAGTATTTGGACCTTTGTTTTCTTTGTCACACTATGCCAGAACTGTTTCTGGAGCTCCATCAAAGTAAGTGGTTGACCTTCTCTTGACTGTTGAAGAAGTTTCATAAACTGACCATCGAAGCAAGTTATAGGAATATGAAGGCGTTTGGCATGACAATAAGTCAGAAAGTCTTCAAGAATATCTCCAACAATGTGTACTGGCAAGCTGTAGCCACGAAGAAAGTACCCTACAGGTACACCATGAATCTGGTCTTTAGACCATAGTCTGTCAAGATCCCCAGCAACAAATGTTACCACTTCAGTTGCTTTTTGTCTGGTGGCTTGATACTGTTTTCGTGTAAGGGAAAGTGCATCCTCAGATACATCAATGATACAGGTCTTGAGGTCATGGAAAGAGGAATGTATCAAAGCATTTCCTGTCAGTGTCTCTGTCACGTTGTCATCACAAGAATGTAGAGACTTGAACTCGCAAAGGACCTGAGCATTCCGATGTATACCTTCCTTTATTTTTGCCTTCAAGTTCTTACTTTCTGATGTCAAACGTGAAGGACATTTCTTCACATGTTTCCCAAAAGTTGAGGAGAGAATGTTCAGCGCTAAATTCCACACTGCATCATCCCTTTTGACAACAAAAACTCTTGTACTTTGCTCTGTCCATGAAACAAAATGACAAGTAGCCACATTCAAAGCCACCATTTCTGCTTGGATCTGCAGATAGTACCTGTCAGGGACTTGTTGGTGTAGTCCAGCACTGAAGGGACACTTTATTTCTATTGCTGCCACCTCACTAGAACATCCTGGTTTGTACAATAACCCATCTGGTGAAATGATTAGATCTAGAGAAGCAGTCTCATAATGGATGCCTCCTGTTTCCTTCACAATACAGTCAGGAAAGAAACATGGTACAACTTTGGAGCAATATGTTGCAAGAGCACATACCTCATGCTTCTTTCCATGATTCATGGCTGCTATTGTGGTGTCACTGAAGGTTTTCTTTACCTTGCCCTTTTTTTCGTGGAAGTATAATTTCTGGGCGCTTAGTCCAGCACACCCAACTGCATCCCAGAGGCGGCTCCCTGTGGCAGATGCCTTTTCTCGAGCGTTAAACCAGGCTTCAGTCCCTTGCTTTGGTTCAATGGCATTGTGTTCCAAGGGTATAAACTTGCAGCTAGAAATCAACAGATGATTTGTCTGAGGCCAGGTGTTCTGATGAAGAATGGCACATTTTTCACCCAGGGTTTCCCTGCATCGATTGTTCCTCTTCCTGATGTCTTCTAGTTCGAGCAAAAGGGCTGTAAGCATGCTTATAGCATAAGCATATTTTGACTGGACAAAATTATCACCGCCTCTTTGTTTAAGCTTTTCCACAGAATACCGTTTTTTCGCAATCAATTGCTCCAGACTGTTTTTTTTTTCAGAGAGAAGGGTGATGACAGCCATCATACTCTTTGAAATATGGTCACAATCGCCAAGATTTGCCACTTGAGTCAACACAGATTCCATTAAATCCCTGATCTTCTGCAGGTCTGTGTCATGCTGCTGGTGCCTTTTGTCCACAGTGAGCCCATCAGTTTCCTTACCAAGAAGGTTGATGTCTCCCTTCCAGTCCTTCAGACCTGGTGCAAGCTTTTTTCCATCAAACGCAAGGCAAATGCTTGTCTGTGAATGCTTTATTTCAAATCTGTTCACAACTTCTTCACAAATGCCTGGAGGAATTTTTCTTGGCCAGTTTCCATTGTACGGATCATGCTGTTTCAAGACATCTTCAGATGGAATTGAAAGAATCAGATTTGCATCTGAACCTGACAAATATCCGGGCTCAGCCTGACCAGAGAGCAATGATCCGATCATTTTCCATCCTGTTAAGGCACGAATAGCTGCACCGCCAAATTTTTCCATAAAAAATTTCCAAAATGTTTTGGACTTTTG
The DNA here is from genome assembly GCF_003918875.1 of Haliotis rubra. Classification (NCBI taxonomy): domain Eukaryota; kingdom Metazoa; phylum Mollusca; class Gastropoda; order Lepetellida; family Haliotidae; genus Haliotis; species Haliotis rubra. The sequence goes on along the minus strand of NW_025766002.1, from coordinate 1,959,130 downwards.
AGAAAATCTAATGGAAGTTAAGGAATCAGATCCAATGGCCTTGATAGTGTCCCAAAATAACTCAAATGTTATTCCATGGAGATCCATTTTGTCATTAGCAATAATCCTTGTTAGTTCAAAAATAACATTTGGCTTGCTTTCATTTGACATTTTTGATGATGCTAATTTGTACAAGTCCAGGAATTCTTTATCATCTTGACTGATAACACCACAGTCAGTACTCTTCGCTTTACCACATATGTGGCATATATCACCAAACTCCAATTCACTGTGTGAGTGTTGGGACAGGATACTATCCCCTGGAAGCTTTCCACACCCTGTACATAATGTGTCAAAATGGTGACTATTATCACACTCAATAGATTGATTGAAACTAGAGTCCCAATTTTCACAGTCATCACAAAGCTCATGTGTCTTACTGCAATTGTGTTGCAATGGTGATGCAAGGCTGTTTAGCAAGTGGCCAGAGAAATCTCTTTTTGATGGTGTACTATGGAATATGGGTTTGCATATTTTCTTCTTGGAAGGAGGTCCGGTGTCAACCAGTTCACCCATCTGAAAGCGAAGAATATTCTTATGAGAAAAAGCAAAAATTCATTGTAAGTTCACATTGATAATCACTACAAAGTATAGACTCTTTAAAATTGTTTGGTTTGGAACACTATACATTGATAGGTTATTGAATCATATTATCTTATCTGCCAAAATATATTTCCAATTATGTGTGAGTACACAACAAACTCCAAAACTTTTTGAGTTGTCTGGAGAGAAATTTTCAGTGTATAACAGTTCATTGCAATTAAAAGTAACAGTCTTTAGAATCATGTAAGAAATGGCTATCTATATTCTCTACTCAACAATAAACCTAGCGTCACTATTGGTATGTATTCTTGAATAAATTTAGCATTATACAAGCTAAGTCATAAAATTTTAATTGCATTAAACTTTTGCACAATTTCTGAATGGCTTTCATTTATAATATTAATTATTCTATATATTAATTTCCTAGCATTCAAAATCATATAAATGTATTCAAAAACGATAAAAAAAATAAATAAATAAAGTTTTCCTTACCATCCTTCCGTCTCTTGATTGAAATCTTACATCATTCAGAAATAAAGAAAGGTTTGGTAGCCACTTGAACTTTGGGACCGAAATATGGACTTGGGACTGAAATGCAAATGTTAAAAACATAATTCATAATTTAACCCCTATTCAGATACAGACTATAGCATAACAGCTGATTCAAAACAACAATATTCAGGGAAGTGCGACCATGAAAGGTATCAAAATGGTCATATGAACCTGCAATACTACACAATATAACCCCATATGCAACAAACAATGCATTTCAATCAAAATACAGACGTTTTTCGTGGAAACTATCTGACCTGGAAAACTATTTCTGAGCATCCGTGAATCGCCTCGCGTAGAAAAAAGTATCGAATACGTAGAAATAATGGTTGTCAGTCATTTCATACGAATGGAAAGTAAACTAAACAAGCGTGCACATAAGTACGATGATGGTAAATGCCAAATAACACAATAGAAATACTTTAAAAAGGGAATGAAACCACTCACCTTTTGTCCAAGCTGGAAAATGTCAACATGCGGTCGAGACTTCCTTTTCCATGTGCGCATGCGCAAAATCGAAGTTGCGGGCTCCTCGTTTTATGATGCAGTTTTCGCGATTTAAAGTTGCCGTTTTTACTGTTTCAGTAGCGAGGTAATGTGTTTATGTTGCTATTTCCACGATTAATGTGGGCTTTTCTGCGTTTTTCTGCACAGTGGGACAGTTTTCTTTGGTAGGCCTGGGTAATGACTTATCCATATTGGAGGTGGTGTAATTAAGGGGATAAACACTCGTAAAGAATGCCTGGGTGGTATTAATCTGCTCACACTGCCATTGCCTTCTGGACCTCACTGAGGATGTGGATAATGTTGTCATGTTATCATTCCGCTGTGGTAATGTAGGGAAAGCTTACTGGATGGAAGACGCTCTGGTGCTGACTGGACACGCTTGTCCTTTCCAAGAGTGAGTGATGATTTCTGTTGTGTCAGCAGTATTGTAGCTTTTTTAACAGTCCATGTGCATTGAATTCTGAAGTGGATTTGGAGTCTGTCATGTCAGAATTACATGCCATTGGGTAACGATGTGGCTCATTGTCGTCCTGGTCTCATTACTGTTGTTACTTCATCATGGTCACAATCTTGGAGCTGCTCTTACTTGTGGTGGGGTAGCCTACTGGTTAAAGTGTTCACACGTCACTCTGAAGACCTGGGTTCGATTCCTACATGGGTACAATGTGTGAAGCCCATTTCTGGTGTCCCTGCCATGATATTGCTGGAATATTGCTAAAAGCGGGGTAAAACTAAACTAAATGACTGACTGACTCACTCCTACTTGTGCTGTGGTGACCACCTTATCCCAGTTGTATTGTTGTATTTTTCATCTGTTCCTTCAGCCATGGTGCCTTGTTGTCCTCCACCGCAACGCGGAACGGGGGGCTATGTATTCAGCTGCGTCCGTATGTATGTACGCCCCGATTCTTGTTAACGCAATATCTCATGAACTGTTGTACCCAATGTCTTCAAATTTGGTGACAGCCTACATTGGGTGATTACGCAGATACCACCCGATTTGGGCAACTTTGACCTTATTTTCAAGGTCACCACGACACTGACCACTTTTCAAACTGTTGTTAACGTGATATCTCATGCTCTGTTGTACCCAGTGTCTTCAAATTTGGTGACAGCCTACATTGGGGGATTTCACAGACACCAGTTTATTTAGGTGACCTTGACCTTATTTTCAAGGTCACCACGACACTTTGAACACTTTTCAAACTCTTCTTAACACGGCATCTCATGGACTGTTGTACCCAATGTCTTCAAATTTGATGACAGCATACATTGGGGGATTACGCAGACACCAGTTCATTTTGGGTGATCTTGACCTTATCTTCAAGGTCACCACCACACTTTTCACACTTTTTACTCTTGTTAACACGATATCTCATGGACTGTTGTACCCAATGTCTTCAAATTTGGTGACAGTTTACATTGGGATATTACGCAGACACCACTTTATTTGGGTGACCTTGACCTTATCTTCAAGGTCACCACGATACTTTGACCGCTTTTTAAAGGCGATATCTCATAAAACATTGCACCCAATGTTTTCAAGTATGTTGACAGCCTACATTGGGTGATTATGCAGACACCAGTCATTTCAGGCATCTTGTATGTGACCCAAAAATAAAAAGTAGTAAATATAGATATTCCATTCTTTAGCGGGGAGGGACATTGCCATATCAGTGGCAAACACTTGTTTATATTACAGTTAAGAGCAAAATATCTTCAAAATATTGATTATATGTTGTCAGTGTGAAACCAGAGTCTTGTGTGAAATATTTAACTCCATGCTGTTACTTCCCTGTACATAGATAACATTTATCTCGCATGTTAAACATAATGCTTTTTGCCAAGGGAGATATGAACGGCACTGAATGTCAGCTCATATTCAACTATGTGAAATATCGATGTGAGCCTGATACCAAACTGTCATGCCAGTGTTAAAATATTCTAATCCTAAGACTGTACATTAATATGGCTGACAATAAAATTCTGAATATTGTACAAAGGGATTTTGTAGATTATATGAATGCATTGGTTGGGATGAAAAAAAAGTAAGGCCCCTACTTCAATAAACATCCCACTTATCTGAAACATTTTCATGATTCTTGATTCCAAACCATTCTGATTGTGTCACAGTTAGTCTGTGCACATTGTTTTAAAGACTTGACAGGTAATATTAAAGACTTGACAGCACTGTTACAACATTAACGTTTGTTGATAAAACCCGAAAAGATCATGGAAGATTAAAGACCCATTTCAGCAAAGTATTTGGTAATTAGTAGTGTCATTACTTGGAAAATACTCAGCTTCTCTCTCATCTTTGATTGTTCTCTGAGAGAATTGTGTCTTTCAGTGATGTATTATCACATCAATAAAAGACAAACCACTGAGCAGGATGCTTTTCAGTCAACTGGACATTTATCCTTCTGGAAATCATCATATGATTTTTGAACAACGAGAAAGAATTCATAATGCTATTAGCTAAATCATACAAGCCAAGAATATCAGTGAATCTCTGAGTAACTTCCTTGTTTTAGAATTATGTAACTTAATAATGTATGTGCATATTGATTGTGTACATAGTTTTGTAATTGAACGGTTAATTTAGTTTGAATCTTGTCATAATGACCCTATTCATGAGAAGAACAAGCCTCTTCAGTGGCTAAGGGAATTTTGCCTTTCTTCCAATCAGATGGGAAGAGAGTATTCACCATTAGAGACGTTTTTCGAAAACCTTTTAGTTGCCGATAATTTCTGTGCTCTGGTTGGTATGGAAATAGAATCTAAATAATTGATTCCATTAGAAACATTCTTATGGCCGCGTTTAGGATCAGAGGCAAGTGTCTGTTTCTGTTGGCCTACAAAATGTACCGATTTGAATCCATAATGTATGTGTGCATTATGGAAGTATGTTGTATCTCATGTTGAACAGCAGCTTTGTGGTTGCAGTTTTCTGGAAAGTTGTTCCGGAATTTGATTGGATTCAATCTGATTCTCTTGAAAAATCATAAGCGAGTTCAAAAGTTCAACTGGAAATTTTTATGTTCTCATCTTTATCTAAATTGAAGAACCATTTTTTTAAGAATTTTTTTCTTGATCTTTATTCAGAAAAAACGGATCCATTTGTGATTGATGTCTTTTAAATATCACTTAGAATCTGTAAATTAATCAGCAGATGGGTTATTTTCAAAATCAACTTGATGGCATTTTGGCTTTGCAACATTTACACCTTCCAACATGACACTTACAATTCCTTAAAGAAATCTGTGTAGTTTCTCTTACTCAAGAAATATATGTATACATCACATGCATTTTGAAATGTCTCGGACAGTTTTCTTCACATTTCTTCAATTTTTGCCTCAAACATACCAGTATTTTACTCTCATTGTCTCTAATATAAGTTTGGCGTTATGCATTGTTACACAACACATCTTTGTGTATGGAATACCTGTACATTCATACAGTCTTTTCACATTTTGATTTCTTGTGAAAAAAAACCTAACAATGAATTTTGTTCAGGTTGTTTTCCATTTTGAATTGTAACTTGTTTTTAACATCATAAAACTGGTTTGTGTATTTTACATGGATTATATGTTATGTCACAGAGGAACAGGTCACCCATGAGCCTTGCAGCAAGCTGAAGCTGTTCCACTATTTATGAGGGGCTTCTTCTCAGGAGTTCTTGTGTTCTCTGTGATATTGCTAAAAGCTGCGTAAAACCAAACTCACTCATCTCAGAGTTTCTCCCCTCGCTGTCATGGCCCTATCACGCCAGTGTTAGCTGATCAAATGTTTTCTGGTTTATGAATATGGAACCTTTTTGTAGACTGTCATAGCATGCTTCCACTACAGGGAGACCCTAATGCACATGACATTTGTTCGATAGAGGCATTCATCAATTCCCACTTGAGCTCGCAAGTCAAACACTAACCAGATGGGCGCCAAGTCAAATTTTACCTTTTTGTGCACTTTATCCAAACTGATTTTTGACTGGGTTGTCAAATTGTGGTAAGTGTTTAAAAAGTGGATGGAAATTCTGTGTGAGGTCCATTGTATGACCCGTATTGTTTTTGTATTAAGGATGATGAACGATTTATGGGTTTTAACATGGAGTGAGTGGGATGTTTTCACCATTGTGGAAGGCAATGGGGCTGTCCCAATGACAACCTTTAGACTGCCACTGCATGCTGATGGGGTTAAGGTTTGACATGAAATTAGAAACTGCTGCAACCCGATCAGAAGGTCAGGGAGCATCTGGATAGCCCAGTGGTTAATGTGTTTGCTTGTTGAGCCGCATTATTTGAGTTTGATTCCTTCATGGGTACATTGTGTGAAAGGCATTGTTAATGTCTCTGCTGTCAAATTGCCAGAATGTTGCAAAGGGAAGTCAGGATGCCAGGTCTTGCATCCAAAATTGTTCCACATCTGTAAGAAAAAACTATATTTTGTGTGAATCAAAGCTGTTTTTTATTGGACATGGTCTCTTATACCATAACTGACACATGTTTGTTAGTGAAAGTATTTGTTCGAAGAAGCTCCCCATGTCAACCAAGCACAGATGACTGAAGGATCAAGTCTAAATCTAAAGACTAAACTTTCTTCATCAAGCATCTTATTATTGGTTGAAAATGCTTGGCCAAAGTCGTCTCCTAGCCCAATGGAAGCTTCCATTCTGGACACAATATCTTCCTCTAAATGGAAGCTTAAAATTTACAAAGATGGCCCTAAAATCCTGGCTGAAATAGCAGATTAAGTTGGAGCAAGTTTTAGTGAGAGAATATTGACAGTCCAAGTCGGAGTTTGCGAGTGACACGTCCAGTAATTCCCCCCTCTTCAATGGAAGCACGGGACAGGAGATGACATGCACGATACCAAGCCATGATTTCCGCCTCGCAGCCTCCCAACAGACAGGCCACTTAGAAGTATTTACGGCACCAGGGACAAGTTTTGTGGCGATTATATTTTCATAATCAATGTATCGCCTTGCCATCCCCAGTAATCAGGCTATGGTTGTAGTTGGCTAGCATCGATGCCTAGGCATACCAAACAGTCTGGGCTATTGATTTTTAGCATTCCTATGAAACAGTGATAAGATGAGGGCAAAATAGATTCACATCGCTGTGTATCTAGCTTCCATGATAGACTGAATAATCTAGCTTCCTTGCTCCGGATTACTACCTCCATATTTATGCTACATTGGCACTCGGCAAAAGACAGGTTAGTATGGACGACTATCATTGCTGTGTGTATTTGCATATAATGCTGCTTGCGCTTTTCGCTCCTCAACGATATATTCTGCTGCGAGACAAAAACTAGTTAATTATCGCTACCACAGAGATCCCGGAGCTCTGTGGCTGCAAGGGTATTTCTGCTCCCTTGTAGATTTCTTGAAGGATGACATCATGGTTCAGATTTTTCAGTTTAGTTTATGACAAGTGTGTGACTGCGTGTCTTCCATTGCTAGGACAGGGTTGATCTAATTTGTTGAAACCGCTGCAAAAACCTCTCCAGAAAGTTTTGTGGTGTTGTCGGCAAATTAGGTCAGATTGTGATGTTGGTGTTGAAAGTTATTAGATGATGTTGAAGATGTTCTCTAAGCTCATGGAGTAATCAAACGTCTAACTCATTTTCAGGAAAGAAAAGTGATCTCTCCTCATGGCTAGCCCTGTCCTCGAAAGGTATTTCAGATAAAATCTCATCAGCTTATATGAATATTTTATTATCTTCGTCAAAACGTGAGGAAAGAGTTACTGCTGTAGGATATGAAATGATTAGATCTGTGATCTTTGTACATTATTTCAGTATCACAGATTGCGTAGTTGATGTTACACTGTTAGAATGCTGTAACAATATTTTTTGTTATGTAACTTGGGGCATTTTTTGCGTTTGACATATTTCAATATTCATGATTTGTTAAACAGGTGATATATTTTCACAAAATGTTTTTCAGTGTTTTCTCAAAATGAAATCAGTTTCATGTATGTGCTGTAAGCCATAAGTCTGTAATGTTTTACAAAATGACGAGAACTTGTTGTCCTTAATATCAGGTGATGAAGTATATTGAGTTTCATTCAGATCAAATTGCTTCGAAAGCCATTTTGTCCTTTTACACAGCTCAAACAAATGTCACACCCGAAAGTTTTTTGTTTTCAAACTGAACATAAAGGAAATCTGTACTCGGCATCTTAACAGCTTCCTTCTACAAGTTGATTGGTGCAGCTTCTCTAAAACAGAGAGAAGAAAATTGGAACAGGCACCATGTAGAAGCATTGCCATTGGGGCAATTAATTGAGCAGCAGTAGTATTTTATCAAAGGACTGACAGATATTTTTCAAGGCATACATACAAATGGTTATCTCATGTAAAATGAAAGACATTAGTTGATTTGGTTATTTGGACCACCTGAGTGTTGTTGATGAATTACTCTCTCGGAGGGGAACTGGTTTACAAACACAAGCCTTCTTATCTCCCTAACAATAACAAGCTTTTAACCTAACACAGATTTCCACCAACAAGATCTCTTTGTAATTAACTCCATAGGTGCTGTGCAGGAACTAGCAACAGATCGTTGACAAATATTTGTATATTTTCATCTGCAAACCAAGCCACTCTTCCACCACCTGATTGCTCTCAAGCCATGCCCTGCTCAACTTGCACTGCAAATATCTCCATTTTGATTTATGTATATTTGCCCTAGCTTCGATTTCTTACATGGCAGGAGTCTGTTGTTCTTCTCCAGGGAGTTGAGAAGCATTTACCATAGGTAGAGTTCGGTCCTTCAGGATCTTGATGCTGTGTTTGAGAGAAGGATCTGGCTTGCCAGTTTGTCAGCTGGTGGAAGACACCGAAGCAAGCCTTGCTTGCAGGTAATGAGGTGTTGTGGCCGTGTCCATGTCAGGGTGTACATGTACATCAAGATGTTTGTTTGCAGATGGTTCTGTCGTTCAACAGAGGTCATGGACTTTCGTTCCTTGCAGATGGATGAGTAATGTTTTCTGCTGATATCTTTTTAATGTGTCCTGAATGGATGAATTCTTTCAAGATTTGAATCTGAATTGTAGTTTGATATATGTATCATGGGAAAGCAAGTTTCAGCTTTTGGTCGTTGATGGTGGAGAAAGGATGTAATGTGTTGGTAAATGGGATGGATCTAGAATGTTGATGTAAATATTTGAATTGAAATTGAGAGGTATCATCTATTATGTTTTGTATAACAAGGTAAAATGATGAGGTAAGATCAATATCACCCAAGTGCTTGAAGCTCAGATGATGATATGTGTATGAATACCCAGAGAATCTATGAATAATAATAATATAATAATAATATAATAATCGGTCACATTCACATGGTCACTTCTATAGCTTGCTGGGGTCAGTTGTGTGGAATGTCTTACCAAGTGAAAGCTTTTCGGTACCTTCTTAGAATCAGTTGAATGGAACATCTAACCATGTGAAAGCTTTTTCATCTTGAAGGACAAAATGTATATGATTGTGTATGAAATGATTATATGTTAACAATATGTTGGCCTTTCAAGAGACCAGTGTCCAACAATGTGATTACCGATGGTGCCAGCCATCTTGGAGGTACAGGGAAATATAGATTACCAACATTTTCCCCCTCGGATTTAAATGCATTATTTGACAGGCAGACAAGCAATGGCATTGCATGATTGCTGTCTAGACCCGACTCTAGTCATAGGGGTGCCACTCTGTAATGCATTCAAGGAAATTAACGGCTCCTTCGACTGAAAATCTTCCCTATTTATTACGAGTATGACTCAAGACTGAACGAAAGTGAATTACAGCTTGACTACAGCATCCAGTGTATCTCAGTTCAGTATGCTGATTTATGCGGATGTGAAAGTTGGTGTAAAAATGGATATGATAGAAAATACCCACTTATGGCTGAGGATTCATATGCGGTGAGGTTATCTAGGTTCGATATAGAATATACATAGATAAGGAAGATATGGCCAATTAGATATTACTGACAAGAACTATGTTGAAGAAGAAACTTGTCTCTTGCCGTAACACATGGACATTTGGAACACTTCTTGGGCAAGCTTGGTTGCATAATAAGAATGAATATGGTATTTGTCACATTTCATCAGAATCAGTGCTGTATTTTCTTTTATTTCTTCTAATGAAGAAATTTATCGATTTGTTTTGGCCACATTAGTTTTAGACATCGAATCAGCAGGAATGTGTTTACAGATTAAGTCAACTTGTCAAGTGATTTGAAGAAAGTCTTTTTCTCATTGATGTTTCTTTGTCATGGATGTGGAAGAAGAGAATTGTGTGTCAGAGTCCCTGTGATGATGTGGCCGCTCCTGTGGGAGGCTTCCATCATTGAACACTTGGAGTGTACACAGCCAACCATTCATTATTTCCAAAGGAATATGGATTGACCGGAATATTGGAAATCAAAGGGATTGGATCTCGTGCACTCGGTGTACCTGCCTGCACTGCATCATGGGAGTGATTTACCTGCAGCATTTGCAACGATCTGTGAACGTCATCACTCTACCGTACGGATGTCAGTCCCTGCCTTGTCAAGTGCAACATTGCAGGAGGCGCTTCACAACACTTGGGATTATTGTGACGTAGTTAATGAAGATTTGTAACTAGGTGTGCTGAGAGTTCGTCATCCTGGTGAAGCTGTACTTTGACTTGAGAGGGTCTCCTGTGCTCAGGTATCGAGAAGCTGTCATGGAGACTTGCTTTGTTTCTCGAGGATTAGTTATCAGCTGGATTTGATCGAACAAGTTGGGAAGAGATATGTATCTACTGGTTTCTAGAAACAGTAGGCTGTGATTTTGAGTTTTTCCTGTAGCCTGGAGGATTTGTGGCAGAGAATAAGGTTGATGATGGTGATCATGAAGATGATGAAAATGTGAATGAAGATGATGTTGTGTTGAAGGTGAGAGGAAGCTTGAATACTTGGAATATGTGTTGAAGGAAGGAGATATGAAATGGTATGATATGGCATAGCATTGCTGTAAACTTGAACTCTACGGACATTATAGTTTTAGAATTTTAGACAGATCTTCTGATATAGGGGCATGACTGAACCATTTGTCCAAGACACTGTTATTCACAATGCAGAGTTGCTTCTGTTAGAATGGCAGAATGCTATTATCATGGGTTCAAATCTCAAATTTACTTTCATTATGATTCTTGGTTTGTAGGCACCATACTTGTGGGATTTGCCAACACGGAATCCTTCAAATCCTGCATCACTTTAGGCTTTCCTCATACATCAAGCAGAAATGTTGTAACATAACTAAAATGTTGTTTAAATCGGTGTTAAAATAGACTCTCTGGTAAAATTACTCTAGAAAGTGTTGGGAAGTAGCTCAGTGGATTATGTTCTACAACTCATCACAAACATCGGAACCTGTTTTTATCCGCAATGGTAATCAGTATGTGTCTAAAAGGATAAGGTGGTCAGGCTCACTAACTTGATCACATTCTTTTGTGTTTCTCTGTACACATAATGAACTTCACAGATTGTACATATGATGGGATTCAAACACAGGTCTACAGAGCAGCAAGCTGACACTTGATCTGTAGTATCATTCCCCATCCTTTAATTCTGGCGCTTCATCAAAATGTTGTCAAAATGCAAAGATTTAAGAAATAATCATCTAGATGAAGTTATTAACACTGACATGATCACACTCATCTCTCACATTAATCTGGCATCAAGCTGTTGGTTTGATGAAGGGTCTGTGATAAAATTTGAATGGTTAGCGATCCATGTAAATTGTTGATGGAGGGTAGGAAGATGAGACGCCGAGCTTCATGGTGTCATTTTCCGATTAATGATATTGTTTTTCCAAATGGAAATAATGCTTCTTAGTTGCTACAGCCACCAGTGATTTGAAGACTACGTAAGGACTGTTTCTGGTTGATGTTCGCAATTAAACAGAGGCAGGATTTAACTCAGGTGGGCTGGTCATGGAACGTGAAGCATTCCTGTCAAATAATCTTCATTAATGTTTAGCCTATGTCCTATGACTTATTAAACTTTGCTTAATCAGTGTTTTCAAAGCATTTTTATCTGGTTGTACGGTATTGCTCTGACAGTTGAGTTTGGAGGAAAGTTGTTTGAATCATAATTTGCTAAGTCAGCAGTTTCAAAGTATGTTACTATGTTTAACTAAAGCTATAAGTAGTTGTCTTGAAAGTACTGTTGATTTGAACTGTATTGCCCTCACAGCAATGAGGTTTCACAGCATGTGTTTCATGACAATGAGTAAATACTTTACTTGCTTAGTATTGTCAGTAAACCATGTTTTAATTGTTATTGAGTATATATCAAAGTATATTGGAAAATGTGTTTTGCAAAACATGAATAATGCCTCTCCGGTTGACATAAGTGACGAGTTAAAAAATTTATTGTGATATTAGCGGCTGGTTCCTGTGAACAAGAACGCAAAGCTTATTACTAATGCTATTTAATCATTACATCATCTAACACAATCCCAGATGTCTATGAAGTTGTCAAAATGTTCATATCTTTGTTCAGGTTTATGACAAATTGCAGATGAAAGAATGCACACAATACATCAAAAATGATTGCAATTAGTAGCAATGCAAAAGTACTCTGTTCCAATCACAAGTAATTACATAACAGTTGATTTAAAACTTTATTGTAATATTAGTTGGACTTAATAGATTGCGATTTCAGAAAGAGAAAGAAAAGCTTTTCTTCTAAATATGTTTAATTTGTAAAAAAACCCATTAATGCGCATTGCAAACATAATGTGCAAGGTAAGAACTGTGGAAAACACTATTCCAAAACTCAGACTCATGTTTATTAAGAGTTCACATTTAGAGCTCAAGTTATTCATAACTTATTATTCAGCAGTGTAATGGAAATTGAAATATGATCTCTACGGCAGCAGCAAATAGTCTGCTCTGCAGTAAAAAGCTGAGACCACACGAAGAGATGAACTGGAACTCCCAGCAACACTGAATTATGTTGGCTAATGGGAGATAAGAAGAAATCCTTCAATTCCGCTGTTATCCAGCCCGGTCATTTTCTCTGAGACTATCACACTTACTTTAGATCCTATTACCTGACTGCCTATACCGTAGTCAATGCAGTAATAAGACTAAAGTGAGCAGTATCTCTGTGTAATTCCCCTGTCTGAAACCTGCGTTATCACGGCTTCAACCTCCAGATTGTCGCCGATTGGTACACGTTGCCAACGCTTCGTCACATTTTCAATGACGCCTTCACATTTTCTGAACTGCTAAGACTTGAATGTGGTTGTGTGCTGTGAAAAAGAAAAACGCTGGGATTTTTTAATGAAGAAAAATTGTACCTGCATTTTACAAGATTAGGCAGTTTTCATAAAAGCTAAAGTGTTTTGAGTTTTGCTTCAAATACTTATCAGTAAAACTGAACATGATTTGAGTTGTCTCCCATTTCTCTTTCCTCACCTTTGTAAAACATGTCTTTACTCAGACGATGTATTTACTTTAGTAGATTAGGTTGTTCTTCATGCAAAAATGCTGTCTCTCATGAATAGAAACTATATTACCTACCTTATTACCTAAAGCCATCCTCGTATCACATATAGACAGTAATAAATTGGAGCGATATGACTTTAATATCCCACTGCCTCAGGACATTCCATACACAGACTACAATGAATATAAGTGATATGACTAATTTATACCATGCCTCTAGCTATCTTGGTGTAACAAGCTGGATTTTATTAAACCTGTATCTTTTACCTCCAAAGGGCATCTGGAAGAGAAAGTAATATTCAACCTACATAAAATTCTTTCTTGTTATATTTTTGAATATCAGGATACAACGCCATGTTCAAACTGTATTATTAAAGCATCATGGAAAATAAACATTGTGATCAGTGTTGCAGAAAGAAATCTCTCTTATAATACCAGAACAAAAATAATCTCTTATTAAATGAACATGTCTTTTTCTAAATTCTTTTGACACTTTAAGTGTAAGCGTTATTTTGATATTCTTTTGTATTTGAGTCTTGACGTTAGGGCTGTTCTTTCTTCTTTGGCCTTCAGAATGGACTGAAATTGCAGGAGTCAAATTTTGGTATGTATATGACAAAAGGTCATGTGCATGATTTGCTGGGGTTTGTTACTGGAATAGTCGGGGCGGTGGGGTAGCCAAGTGGTTAAAGCGTTTGCTCGTCACGCCGAGGGCCTGGGTTCGATTCCCCACATGGGTACAATGTGTAAAGCCCATTTCTGGTGTCCCCCGCAATGATATTGCTGGAATATTGCTAAAATCGGCGTAAAACCAAACTCACTCACTCACTACTGGAATAGTCAGAAACTCAACAAATTTGAGGTGGAGATATTTTAATGTTCTAAAGGTTGGGTTGCTTATCTGCAGACCACTATTTCTGTCCCTATGGGAGCCAGTGTAATAACTAGAGAAGGTTTGCTTTTACACAGCTTTTAATAATATTACAGCAGGGGACACCAGGGCTTCACACATTGTACCCATGTGAGGAATCAAAACCGGGTCTTCGGTTCAAACGCTTTACCACTAGGCTACCCCACTGCCCGGTTATAAAGAGAGTTGACCTCATTTTGTTCTTATGTCCTTTAGCATTTTGAAGCCCACTTTTGCACTAATTAGATTTCTTCCAACTGAGCCATTGATGCAGCTAAATGGCAACCTTGTCTGGTGTCTTAGGCAATCTAGATTACAACCTTACTGAAATCAATTGATTCTGAAGAAACATACATTTCAAGATGATAGGCTTGATTATTAAACAAAGCATTTCTTTCCGTTCTTGATCAGATATTTTGAAATAATTATGATGACAGTCATGGGGATTATGCATGGTGTGCGTCCTTATGACTGACTGACTGACTGAGTTTGGTTTTACGCCACTTTTAGCAATATTCCAGCAACATCACGGCGGGAGACACCAGAAATGGGCTTCACACATAGTACCCATGTGGGGATTCGAACCCGGGTCTTCGGCGTGACGATGCCAATGCTTTAACCATTAGGCTACCCCACCAACCCCGCGTCCTTGTGAATCCAGGGTGCAGAAGGTTCAGCTGTCTGCACTTGTCAAGTGATGAAATGGTTTCGGTGGTTTCTGACGTGGACATTTGCAGGGATGAACAAACCAAACTGTTACTATAAACTATTGTAAGAAGTAAAGCCAAACCCTGCTGTTGACATTGATGCTGACCGGAGTTCGCTGCTCATGTTGTCAGCCACTAATTTGTCTGGTACAGAAGTCATTATTGGGAGCCCTGTGAAAGGGAACAGTTTTAATATCTTGTCAGACTTTTAAGAAATGGCCCTGAAGAATGTGTCTCGTGAAGTCATGAGATCACAAGCAGGATCTGCTTCCAATTTAAGACCTTTCAGCATTGAACTTTAGGAAATGTGCCTTCTCAATCATGGTGTAAGTCTGTGGAAAGGATTAACAAAGATTAGCTGAAGATCAAGGTGCTCATTTCAGTGATTGTTAAATATGATTATGACCTTTTCATTTACCAAAATGAAAGAGACCGCCTCCGTGGTGTAGTGGTTAGAGCGTCCGCCCAGAGAGCGGAAGGTCGCGGGTTCGATCCCCATCCGCGTCATACCAAAAGACATTAAAATATGGTACTTGTTGGTCCCTGCCTGGCGCTCGGCATTAATGGGTACAACAAGGACTGGTCGGCTCGGAGTCAGTATACTGTGTTTGAGTGGGGTATTCATGCTTCACTGCGGCATGGTATCTCAGTGAGCTAGCACTATAAAACCAGCTTAAGTCTGGGCTAGTACAAGCAGCCGCACATACACATACACACGCATGCACGTCGTCATATGAGCGAAATATTCTCAAGCACGACATTAAACCCAATTTCACCTCACCTCACCTCACCAAAATGAAAATTCATTGTACAAATTCTGAAGTTCCATTTGACTTGAGACAATGAACTGGAATGTTACTCCAGGAATAAGAAAGAAATATTTTATCAGTTGGGACAGATTTTAATATGTTCACATTTGGTCCATGAGCATCAACTAGGATGTAGTGAGTAATAGAACATAGACAGTGTCCTCCAGCATGTATTCAAACAGGATCTGGCACCCTCTGGGGAAGGACTTTGACTAAACAATGTGTGTAATGTTAAACTGTAGTAGGGTCTGCACTGTAGACTGCCTCAGATCTGTGGAAGGCTGTCTCATAAATTTGAAAATAACATGTTACACCTGTAGGCTACTGTTGATAGTATGTCCCTTCCCTGGAAGCATGATGATTACACGGCACCCTGCATCTTGTACCGATACATCCAGATCCGGACCATGTCCAGTCAAGTTGTGGGACTACAGGACATAGCTGTGACCAATACTCTGGGATGTATAGGGGACAAAAATAGTTAGGGATATACTTAAATTTTGAAATTATAAATAATGATCTATTTAGTCATTGACACACTGATAAAATAACAATCTTAAAAATACCTATATCCCTAACTTATTTTGTCCAGTATATGTATTTTATGAAAACAAAACCATTGCAGGTTCCACTATGTATAAAAAATATTAACTGTGAAATGTATTTTGTAATAAATCGTATTCTAATACATGTTCCTGCCTTACCAGGGGATGCAACTCTGCACAGTGCATTGAGGCACCTTAAACCATTTGGCCACTGTGCCCCATTCAGAATAGAATTACGGTTTTAAGAGTAATAAGTATTTAAAACAATATGTATTGGTTGTAGCGCTTTTGCAACTATGTGATTGCAACTGTTTGAAATGTCCATGGGGTGTGCGATGATTCTATCCATGGGGTTGATCCTCGTGGTCTGTTTGTTTTTGGATATGAATACACGTAACCAATGTATAAGAGTGTAAATTGTACCAAACAGGTACAGCCGTGAGTGTAAAAGTGTGAAACTACTGGAGAATGTTGAAGAATGTTCAGAGTAAACATTGAGGTCATACCCACAGCGGAGCAGACGCCAACTGATGTGATGCAACAGGAGGTTTGCAATGTCGTGTGATTGTTGCCGAGTGCCCATGATTTGATACAGAGGCGAACCGGACTCATTCAGTCAGCGTGGCACCCTGCCTCCAGATAATGTAATTAGCTCACGGTATAATTGTATTATTATCAGTGGCACATCTCTATCAGAATCCCACGGTTTTTTCTACAGACATTCACTGGCATTTTCTCCCAGATAGGCTTTAGGCTGGGACAGGTAATCTCTTTTCTGTATTCATAGGAATATACAAGGAGAGGGGCAGTGATTACTTCTACATGAAGCTTGGTATTCATCTGAATGTGTTGAAATCTGCCAATCTATTTGGGAACTGCTTGATTTTGAACCCTAAATAAGTGAATACATGAGACTAATTTCAATTAACTGAAACTAATGTTATTCATGCGAAGGAGTGTGAAGCCCATTTCTGTTGTCCCCCCGCCATGATATTTCTGGAATATTGCTAAAAGTGGCATAAAACTAAACTCACTCACTCACCCATATGAAGGAGAACTCTGAACTCAGCAGGGAGCATGGGTGGCCCAGTTGTCTAGGCAGTGATTTGTTAGAATCCCATTTTGAACCATGCTTGGTCCTAAACATCTAAGACCTAAGATCAGCCCGTGGATCAAGGTTGGAATTGGTTTTCTGTCACCCATGCTTGTTGTAAGAGGTGACTAATGGGATGGGGTGTTCTGGTTCGCTGACTTGGTTGACACGTCATCTTATCCCAATTGCTTTAACCGATGCTCATGCTGTTGATCACTGGATTGTCTGGTCCAGACTTGAATATTTACAGACCGCCGCCATGCAGCTGGAATATTGCTGAGTGCGGCATTAAAAAAACCAACCAACCTAACCAACTCACTTTGAGTGTTTTCCAACATTAAGCTAACACATCGTAATATAACTCAAATAAGTTTCAATTAGATAGTGCCTTTGATGCAGACTCAGAATCTGTAGTTCAGAAAAAAAAAGTGTAAATTGAAACAAAATACATGAGATTCTTTGGATTCTGTTATTGAGGTTGAACAGGTTCCATGTACTCCATCTTCGTGTTACAATTGACTGGAAGGAGGATCTGGTTTGTTCGAATGAATGGCAGGTTTTTGTCGCATAGTTCCAAACAGGATGGCATGTTGCTTTTAACATCAGTAAGCTGCTTGATATAAATTTGAGTGAGTGAGTGAGTTGGGTTTGACATTGCTTTTAGCAAATATTGCGGGAGTCTCATGGTCTGAACTTCACATGTTCTACCCATGGAGGAATCAAAACCCAGTTCTTCTGCATGACGAGTAAACACTTTAACCACTTGGCTACCTTGCCACCCCCTTAGACACTTGAACAACAGATCACATCCTTAGTGTAATTTGTATAGCCTTTTGTCTTTTCAGCATATATTTTTAAGCTCCAAGTACTTGTTTCTATTCAGCAACCTCCTTGTATCAGCAACATCCAGATGATCGATAGTAATTAAATGAACTCCACACTTAATGTATTGTTCACTTGTTTATTGGGTACTGTGTTGCTACAAATGACTTCAGACTAAGTGGCTGGCATTAAAACTCACAGCAGTTTCGGAAATCACGATTATAGATTTCAAGTCTCATCTATCTCCTGCTTTGAACTGTCACATCAAATTTAGACCCCCATAGTGAGACCAAAGATGTGATAGAATTAGCGCACATAGTTTTCTCTTTTCACCAATATTTTTTTCATTGATTTCCAGCCAATGAATTTTGTTGCAGCTGAAATGATTCTGTCAATACAACATTTTGGGTTTTCAATCAGGTGTATTTTGAAGGTTGTGGGAAATTTGCATTTTGAGGAGACGGTAATTATTGGCTTGCATTTCAATAGTTTTCCTTGCTGCCTTTGTAAAGAAGTAGTTTCTGTCATGGGGTCTACACTTTTACCATGTCAGAATTCAGCCGACCAATGAATAGCCAGTATGAGTCACCATTTGCTTTGGTGAAAACGACAATTTGTCACCTGAGAATAAAAAGGAGAAATCAAATATAAGGCTTCAAATAAGATTGGACGAATTTGATACCCTTGTTCCAAACATGTCAGGGGAACAAAGCCCTGCAATCTGTCAAGATAGTGTTTTCATGGGATTAGATGTTGTTGAAATATGTCCTTTTCTCAGACTTTTACAAAGACAGAAAGAAATATAAATAACAATCAGGTCTTGTTGGCATGTTCAGAACTCATTCATTGTTGCAGATAGGAAACTACGACGCTTTAAGGTTCAACTCGGGTGGCCCACTGGTTACAGTGTTAACTAGGCTGTGTGTGCAATGGTTCTGTTCCCCACTTGGTTTCACTTTGTCAATTGATCTGATTTAGGCGCTTAAAACAAACAGAACCTATTTCTACAGTGACTCTTGTGTATATAATGGGTTAGTCACTCCTTCCTTCCTGATCCTTGGACAGCTACTTGGGTCTCGTGACATGCAGGACGATCCACATCATTATGATTAGACAAGTCCGGTTGTTGTGTGGGGAGGTTATTTACGCAGTTGTGACAGACGCAACTGTAGCTGCAGGAACCCAGCTTAGAACAGTCACCTCAGTAGTTCACCACCTCAATATGTAAGTTTGTTTTCGATATATACCTATACTGCTATGATGATGTGTACAGTTATGCTTTTCCAGTCTACCTATCCATGCAGTCTTGTTTTTCATAATTTCAGTGGATTTGTGTGTGAATATGTACAATATTAGCATACCAGACAACAACAAAAAATCTACTGAAGGTTCTGGCTAGTGCCCCAGTGGTACTGTTACATTACCTCTTTGATAATCATGATTGTACTACAGAAAATGGTTTCAGTTAAATATTGTCATGCATGAAGTAGAGGCTTAAAGATAATTCCAGATCTTTTGGCTGGACATTCTTTGTACCTTGAGTGGAGTTGGTAAAGCCAAGCTAGAATCTTTGAATACCAATCAGGAAAGGTTCCCAAATGTGATGACATGTTGTTTAGACATACTTGAGTAAGTCATTAGACTTGGCTTGTAACAAATTTGCAGGGATAGATGGCTTGAGATAATGTGTGCACTTACACCTCCATCTTTGAGTTAGTGCTTACTTTTACTGTGGCAATTTATAGCTGGATGTTTATTGTTATCTTTGCAGCATGCTTGAGAGAATTGGGTGGCCCAGTGTTTTGTTACAGCATGCTAGCGCTGGGGATCATTGTACAAAGCGATCTTAGTGCTAATGTGATCGTAACTCCCATATCTTAACATAGACTTACGACAGTGGTAATACTAAAGTACAAAGGCACCTGGGTCTCTTATGCAAGCTTGAGGGGATGTGGTGGCTGAAGGTTGTAATTACAGCAGGCTTGTTTCTCAATCCTCTGTGATATGGTAGTTTTTTCACTTGCTAATGATGGTATGAATCACATTTAGTTTGAAAATACAAATTAAATAAATATCAGAGCATTTTTTTCCTTCATGTGATTTTGCTAGAAGATGGCTAGTAGTATTAGAACTATACTGACTTATGCATAGGACAATTTCTGAAATAAATTCAATTTGGCTACACGTCTGATTATTGAAGTGTGTGGTGGATATCCAAGCAGAAAAACGTCAGTGGGGTAGCATAGTGGCTAAAGCGTCCGCTCATCACACTGAAGACCTGAGTTTGATTCCCCACATGGGTACAATGTGTGAAGCACATTTCTGGTGTCCCCTGCCATGATATTGTTGGAATATTGATAAAAGCAGCATAAAACCATACTCGCTCACTCCAAACAGAAATGGTAAAAATTTGGAGTTCTATTTTAATTCAATCGTCCCTGCCGGGATCCCGTGGTCAGGCTCGCTGACTGGTTTGACACATGTCATCATATTCAAATTGCATAGATCGATGTTCATGCTGTTGATCCCTGGATTGTCTGGCCCAGACTTGATTATTTACAGACCGCCGCCATATAGCTGGAATATTGCTGAGTGCAGCATAAAACTAAATTCACTCACTCACTCATTCGTCTCTGCAATGTGATGGCCCCTTGAGCTGTTAAACGAAACCAAACTGCATTAAAGTACTAGGAAACTAGGATTTTAAAATATTAATACACAGTGTAATATTACAGTGAAATACAATTTAAGTGTTTTCATTTGCACCATAGAGGCTAATGAAATGTTTCCACAGCATTCCAAGATGTTCAGGACGATTATTGCATCAGGTCCATCCACACTACTTTACCTTGATGTCCCTAACAGTTGAAGAATACATGCACCTCATTGCGGCAAGGCAGTGCTGATGGCGAGTGGCCGATTGTGGCTGAGAATTAATCAGGAAAACGTTTATTGATTGAAATTGTGTCCACCTGACCAGGCATGAATAGCTCATGGTCAGCCGGTCATTGGATGAACACAGACTCCACACTTATTGAATAAACATCATTTATGGAGCTTGAAAATGGAAACTGTGACATGGTGTGTTATGGACGGATAGACGGCGTGGGTTTGTGGGGAGGAAACATATACTGTGGTGAGTCATGTTATATTGGTGATGAGTGCTCATTATTATTGCATGGATATCATAATGCATGGATACCAACCTGCCTGGTAATAACAGACTGCTTTATTTTTGTATTGCAGAAAGTTAAAGGCAGTTTTGACTTCAAATAGCAAATTTAACATTTTATTTCAGTTGGATTCGACAAGATTGTTTGGTTGTATTTTTTTTTTTTTGTATTTTTTTTACTTATTTTTTAATGTTCCTGAAAAATTAGTTATGGCCTGAGATTCAAACTCAGCTGATTGTGATAAGGGAGGCAACTCTGTTCTGCTTAGTAACTAGCTCTGCATGGCAGATAGTCAGGCCTACCGAAGAAAACTTTCCCACTGTGCAGAAAAAAATGCAGAAAAGCCCACATTAATAATTGCTGTCAATCGTTTCAGCACAGATGGGAAAGTGTTTCATGATGTGAAGGCCTGACTATCTGCAAAGTGGATCACATAGTCACTCCTGACTCCACAAGTCACTTACTCACTCATGACAGTGTCTGATCCACAGTGATGATCGTGGTAGTAGTGGTCTTGAGCAACTCATGCTTGTCTCATAATCAGTGATAAATGGGACACAGTTCTAGGCTCGCAGATCAGATTGATGCATCACTGGATCAGTGCTCATGATTTCAATCACTCGACTGTTGAAACTTGATTAGTTACAGAGTTTACACTGGCTTCCCATATCAGACAGAATCCAGTACAAACTCATCCTTCTTGTTTTCAAATGTCTCAATAACCTATCCCCAAAGTATCTGTCTGTCCTGATGACCAGATATTAACCCAACTGAAATCTCCAATCTGAAAATCTTGGTCTTCTACTCAGCAGTACTCTTGGACTGAAACTGGTGCTATATCAATCTTTTTATGATGATTATAATGAATCTTATCTTACCTCACACATAAATGTCGTTTTCTGATTGGCTGAGCCAATCAATGTACCCCGCTTACAAGCGAATAACATTTTCTATGTTACCCGCTGGAAATGGCGAACTGTGGAATTCGTTTGGTACTTCATGTTACTAGTGTTTGGACTGTTGCCTAACTCCGGTACTCCTTATTATGATCCAGTATCCATGCTTCAAACAGTTCAAAATTAACATTGAGGTGTTCGGTAAGATAGATACGTTGTTCACTGGTCCCTCGGGGCCCATGCATTGATGTACCCCTCGTGACCAACGTATAACAGATTATTGTCTTTAAGTTGGAATATTGCTAAGTTAAAGTTTATCACCAGACACTCAGATGACTATAGAAACACTGCTCTGACCATAGTACATGATTTAATTTTTAAAATTACCAATAAATCATAATTTTAGATCCACTGATTTTGTAGGTATTGCCTTTTTACGTCATGGGTACATAAATACACTCTTTTACTAAGTCAGTGAAAATTTTCAGTTTCATTTCGAGACAAACATCCTGTTCTTCTGACTTCAATGTATGTGACATGTAATGGCAGAGTCATCTTGTTCATTGTTTTCAAACTGAAAATAATAACATCATATCATCGAAAAATCAATCTCTTCATCCTCTGCAAATCCGTGCGACTGTATAATGCCCGACTTAACATTCATCGTTGAGCTGGAAGGGAGATGAAAAAGCCATGACGGAAGATGAATTCTGTATGTAAATGCTTCCCTAGCCAACGGCACAAGAGGTTCCTGCTCAACGATATTGTCGTTGAAGAACGAGGCCACTCAGCTAAAGCAGCACATTGCCATCACTAACCTATGATTTTGTCTTCAATTACAATACAGTCTGATCATGGACTGGTTAGCTTGGCACATTGGAGAAGTATTTGCCCCATCTGTCTTTGTCCGGGCCCAGCCCACTTAGTACTGCAGTGGCAGCCATTTTGGCGATTTGTCACATGGAGATGTATTAGACAAACATTAGACTGTAATGGATTGTCAATCTCTAGTAGCAGCCCTATCTTTTGTATGAGGACGTATTGATGGCATTGGGTGATTGTCCATTTTGTCCAGTCTGCTTTCGGAAGAGCATGATTGTGTTTGATTCTCCTCTTTGTTTCACATTATCGTCTTATCCGAAATCTTACTTGACAGGCACTTTAACATCTGTCAGTTAATAAAAAAAACACATATTTTTGCTATATTATGTTCAGTTTTATTGATGAAATGGTTTCATCAACGTGTTGATGCTGATGATGTTAAATGCAGGATCGCCTGGTCCAGACTCAAATATTTACAGACTACCATCATATGATGGGAACATTTCTGAGTGTGATGTGAAACAAGCAGAGCAAAGCTTGTTAATATATCTTTTCAAAACAATTCAGGTATTTGTGAAAGTATTATTTAAACCTAGGGATATTCTGATTGTCCAGACGTCGTCATATGAGCGAAATATTCTCAAGCACGACGTAAAACCCAATTTCACCCCACCTCACCTCTGATTGTCCAGGCAGGGACTGCATTTGACTGGTTGCTGGGAGAAGTTGTCTGACAAATAGCATTGAACCTTACCTTTGAACTGACTCAGTGTCGGCATCACTATATACAAATGGTTTGCCATGTATACAGTGTTCCATTTCCGTTTAAGTTTTGTAACAGTATGAAATATCTCAATAACATTGGTCAAATTGTATAGATTTGAACATACCAATTGTTTAAAGCTTTCTAATATGATCATGAAGATCGGGTAAGAAATGATCTTCAATAACCCATGCTTGTCGTAAGATGCGACCGGGTGGGATCGGGTGGTCAGGCTTGCTGACTTGGTTGACACATGTAATCGTATCCCAATTGCGTAGTTAGATGATCATGCTGTTGATCACTTAATTGTCTGACTGGACTCGATTATTTACAGACTGCTGCCAAATAGCTGGAACATTGCAGAGTGCGGCATTAAACAATCTGTCAATGATAGCATCAAGAGATGACCCAACTAAAATATAATACAGATATCAAAAGTGTTCTGTGTACAGATTGTAAAATCGTTAGCCAAAAAAGTACTAACGAGTACAAAAAGTACTGCATTTAAGAATTATCAGTGTGGAATAATGAGGTAGTCTACTGGTTTATGCACTTGCCTGATGCAGATTGTCTGAGTTTGGGTCCCGTGTAAATATTGCCTTTTGTGAATCGTGGTTTCTCTATCTTACCATGAAATCGCTGCTATTGTTGCTGTGTAAATATTTCAGTTCTTCACTCCAACAGCATCTGTATTTCGAAAATAATATAAACTGTTGTCATGAGTTCATCAAATATACATGAGCCGGAGTCGTGTGGAAGAGATATTCTACCCTTCTGTGGTTACCATAGACACTGTTTAAAAGTCAGCCTGTCCAATCAATATTATTTGCAGTATTTTTAAGACTTACTCTTGTAACCCACAGTGGTGGCAGTAATAATGCTGTTGAATTGCAAATAAGGTGAACATTGTACCAGGGACAGTATTCATCATAGCTAGCTACAGGAACTGGGGGTGGAAGATTTCATTTGTTGGAGGATATGAAGGTGAGGATTTATCACACTGACGAGTTTGTTAAGCTTCATTTTTTTCTCTGTGACATTTGTCTCCATATGTTATATCTTGCAGCAGTGGTAGATCCAAAAGGGGTTGGCATCCAGTTTTTAAGACACCGACATGTTAACCATGCCCTCCCCAATGGATATCATGTACTTGAAACCTCCATTTTTCAAATTCTAGGATCTGGCTTTGTTTTTGTTACAAACAACTTTCACTTATCTTTGGTGGAGTTATAATGATTGCAAATGATATTGCAGTTTGAAGGTTTCTGGAAGGTTTTTCAGTTATACATGCATACATATCCTCAGACAGGAGTTTTCATGAGACAAAACTAATATTTCATGTTTATACCTGTTCATATTACAAATTTCTCTTTATCATGTCAACCTTTGGTAATCTCAGGCATCTGCATTATTTACCAGTCTGAGACTGTGTTAACATATTTTATAGCTTTCTGTGTGTTTTCTTTAAAATAATTAAAGTTTAATTCATTTGGTGGAATTATACATTCTTTCAGCCACCTTTGTTTCTTAATCTGACGTTGGGTTATCTTTGAAAAGTAATTACTTTCTTTGTAAAATAACGAAGTATACGTGAGTGTTCTTGCTGTCCTTTTTAATTTTTATTTTTCTCTATTTTTTAATCTTGTAGCTGTTGCCTTTCCAAAGACACCATTGCAGCGAGGAGCTACTATTTTAAGATGAATCAGTCAGTCTGAGTGCATATTGTGAGTCTTTGAAATCCAGTTATCGTGATGTGTAGGATTTGTGTGCTGATCGTGAGATACTCGGGTCCTTACCAGGTATCGATGTGTACCTTCATCATTCCAGCCAACCACTTGGGTCGTTACTTCATGGGGAGGTAGCCTCATGGTCAAAATTGGCCTGATTAGCTTGTTGTGATTCTCAGGTGGTTTGCATCGATATACCATTAGTTCATTGCAAAATCTGCCAGGTCATTTGTCTTGATCAGACAGGAATGGTTACGGAAATGGCTAATGGAAAACCTTGGTATTGATCGAGAGGGCTGTAAAAGGGCTGCAAAGGATGGCGAGCATGGACATGGAGAGGGCTGGGAGGGGTGATGGGGGAGGGATGTCTGGAAGGATGGTGGGGGGAGGCTGATGGGTAACAAGCATTTGGTTGACCTTTTGCAGCAAGGCAGAAGGCAGATCAAAGGTTGGACACAAGATAGAGATGGACCATGGTGGATATGCCTTCGTTGTTTGTTTCAAGAATTAAAGTTGGTGGGGTGTGGATGGTGTGTGATTATGTATTGGCAAGGAATGGGTTAGATGGGTTTGTAAGACTCTCTACTCTGGCCAAAGGGCAGGATGGATACTCACTGACTTAAGGTGGTCAATGGAGGGGCATTGGAGCAACAGTCACTGCCAATATTGGAGTACCTGAATGAGAGTCGATCTGACTGTCAGTATTGGGATCTTGTCAACAGTTTGAATGTCAATATTAAGATCTTGTTGGCAATGCAAATTTCAGTATCAGGATTTTGTAGACAATTTGACTTTCATTATTGGGATCTTGTGGACAATCTGACCGTCTGTGTAGGGATGTTGTGGACAATCTGACCGTCAGTGTAGGGATGTTGTGGACAATCTGACTGTCAGTGTAAGGGTCTTGTGGACAATCTGACCGTCAGTGTAGGGATCTTGTGGACAATCTGACCATCAGTGTAGGGGTCTTGTGGACAATCTGACCGTAAATGTAGGGATCTTGTGGACAATCTGACCGTCAGTGTAGGGGTCTTGTGGACAATCTGACCGTCAGTGTAGGGATGTTGTGGACAATCTGACCATCAGTATAGTGGTCTTGTGGACAATCTGACCGTAAGTGTAGGGTTGTGGACAATCTGACCATCAGTGTAGGGATCTTGTGGACAATCTGACCGTCAGTGTAGGGATCTTGTGGATCTTGCACTCACTCCTCGAATGATTGAAATAGGATAACTATTCCAATAACTTACGCTCCTGAATATGAAGAAGTTGTCTGCCCAGTTGAGTGAGTGATTATGTTTACTCTGCAGTTTTGCAACAATAATATTGCAATACATTAAGCTTGCTTAGGATGGCTGGTATCAAATATTGAAAGAAATTAAGGGTGATTATGTTGTCCTTACTTCTTTTTAACCTTTGAATTCATCTTTGGAAGTATCAGATCAGCTCTTGAATAATTCAAAGTAAAAGATGATGCATGTTCTGTTGGTAGCCTTCAACGTTTTCTTGCAATGGTGGATTTGTGTGGACAAGATGGAAGTCATCTTTTTGCAAACCAAATCATTTTCTCAACATGACAGTCGTTAATTCAGGTTCATTTTTTATCCACACACTTCATTCAGCCTGGATTGTGGATGGGTCTGTCAGTATTTTCTTAAAGAAGAACTTATTTGGTTAGCACAACATGACCTTTTGGGATGTGTGGTGTTCTTATCAACGTGGAACAGTTCAGCAGGAAGGTATTTACTTTGCTTTTATTGACATCATGCAGGAGCAGCGTCAACTCCTCCTACGTTCACAACATCATCGTCTACCACTCTCGCTCCCCACAGCCACCACACCGTCTTATTTGCTCCATTTATTCATTTCCCAACTCTGTCATTGAAAAATTGATTTTGTCATCGAGTGTAAACTACATGTTTATGAAATGGATTGCTGAAGCATTGGATGATGTCTTGCGGAGTTAGGCTGATGAATGTTGGAAACTGGTAATGTGGAATGTGACGTAAATCTATCGCTAGACTGGAGGGGATAAGGCTGGGAAGAAGGCTGTTTCTTGAGATCTCAGTATTGATTCCATGGAGGTCAATGGCGATACTAAAACATCGCCAGTGGAAGTCCATCGCTAGAGGGCGCTGTATGATGATGGGGGCTGTCGGGTTAGTTAGCCAATAACTGAATATGATTTTCTAGTCCGGATTGAATTTATCATTGGTGTATTAAGCAGGGTATGGGTTTAATGCTGTGTCACATTAGAAGACGATATCTTGGCTTGGTATATCTGGCGGCATCGTTTTCTTTACTGAATGCAAGTGATGGAAATTTGGCAAAATGAGGTGAAGAGGTTTTCGACTTTGTTTGATGTTGGCCGTCAAGTTGTTTTCTCTGAATATATGAATATAAAGATTCACTTACAAGGTGGAAGTATTTTACAGATTTCTTCTTTGGAGTGTTTGTGCAAATAGGTTTCTATGCTAGTGTCTATTTTATGGACTTGTTTTGGCTTTATGAAGGAATCTACTGTATCTTATTTATAGTAGGATATGAATTGTTGATTTATCTGAAATATTTATTGTGCACTAACAGTTTGCATTTAGCGGTCAAGAATAAAGACCATATGTCATCCTTCCAGACTTGATTGTTTACAGGCAGCAGTCGTCTTGGCAACAAAATTGCTGAGAACAGAGTTTGCAAAAAACACTTGCTTTTTTATGTGATGTGTACGCAGTAGGTGCTTCCAGAAGGGCAGGTCTTGCTTACCTCTTTCACATACACCTGGTTTCTTCAATAGTTTAAAGTGGATCATTTTTATAGTTTCACATTTTACATCCAGAGGAATCTGCTGCAGTTGTATGGTCAAGACTGGTTGCACTCTGGCATTGATGTTAAGTAATATGTTATATGTACAAAGTGGCAAAAACATTCTTTGTGTATTTGGAAGTCATGAAGACATTCAGATAATAACACTGTCTGATGTTCGTAATTTTGATGTGCCACGACGTATTAACTAAAGTCGTAAGAGTGAGGCCTGCAGCACTCAATAGTATTGGTGTTGGTGATGTATACTACTCAAAATTAGTTAAAGATACCCATAGATATAAGACTGTGCTTTGCACTACCCACCAACCGTGACATATCAGTATAATGTTCACTGTGCTGTGTATATTTCACTATTCTCAGATCAGTTGTTGAACCTTTGTGATTACATTCTACATATCTGAATTATTAATGTGAAAAATATTGCAAGAAATGTATATCACATTTCAATTAACTCTGCATACATCTGCTTTGTGCTTGTGCAAGTTTCAAATATCAGCTAATAATTACAGATTATTCTGTGAAGGGACAATTAATTTCTCAAATTCAACTGCCTTAGATCTGACATTTTATTCAGCTAAATTGATATATACATATTCATACTATGTTGTTTCTGTATTGGATGACGTGGAAAACAAATAACCATGGAACATTAGCACCAGTTCTGTTCTTCCATTCCAGCGATTTTTTGGTTTGTTTTATGTTCAGATTCTTGTTTCCCAAAATGGATGAATCCTCCAATGTAATTATGTTGAACTGAAGAACCTTTGAATAACCTTTAATGTAGAGCAAGAATTACGGTGCCCTTTCTCCGATCTGATCTGAAGTCATAAATCTATATGAAGTGAGTCTTTGTTAAAGTTCATGGTGTCATTACGCCAACCCTGCTGTACAGTTTGGATCACAAAGCCACTTGGGTTGCCTATATTTTGATCTATGTTGCAATAGGCAGCAGAACCTCAGTGTGATTAAGAGCAGAACATCTTAATTTGGGGATTGAATTTTTTATTCAAGATTTTCTGCTCATGCAGTTTTGTTAAGCATGCATGAATAACAAAAACGATTTGAATCATGAAACAGTTTTGCTGTCATTAAGTTCCATGTAATGGTTTTCATAGGTAGAACATCAGTTGAAGCTTCTCTCTGTGTTCAAAGTGAACTCGACCGCCTCCGTGGTGTAGTGGTTAGAGAATCCGCCCGGAGAGCAGAAGGTCGCGGGTTCGATCCCTGACCGCGTCATACCAAAAGACGTTAAAATATGGTACTTGTTGGTCCCTGCCTGGCGCTCGGCATTAATGGGTACAACAAGGACTGGTCGGCTCGGAGTCAGTATAATGTGTCTGAGTGGGGTATTCATGCTTCACTGCGGCATGGTATCTCAGCACTATAAAACCAGTTTAAGTCTGGGCTAGTACAAGCAGCCGCACACTCATGAACGTCGTCATATGAGCGAAATATTCTCAAGCACGATGTTAAACCCAATTTCACCTCACCTCACCTCAAAGTGAACTCTTGCATTAGACAATTATATATTCAGTCTGAGTGGAGCAATACTATTTGTTCCATTTTCGGTTGTGTGTTGACCAAGGTAGTATAATTGTTCACCAAAGCAATTTGGTTGCAAGAGTTATTTCTTCTTCTGAACTGAGCCTAGAAGTCAACATCTTTACATCCTAAAATCAGTCGCTGCCTTGCCATAAAACTTAAGTATGAAAAAGCCGAGGCTTCTGATTACCAGGAGTTAGAACCAGGACGGTGCTGCTGTTGTGACATTGATGGTGATGTTCGGCACAGAGCGGTGCCAGAGAGTATATGCCAGAGTTCAGAAACCCAGTTACCAAGCTGTCAGTGTCAGAGTGAAATTAGATTAAAAAGAGACAGTATTGAGACTGTCATTACAACACAAGCTCTCGTTCACGTTGTCAAGTGGTTCCATATAGGTCACAGTGGGCCTACTTCGGATGAACCTTTTTACAATGTAGGAAGTTTTCATAAATTCAAATGTGTTTTAAAATCAGATGTCTAAATATCTGATTGTGGGTAAGTCTATTTTAGGGGAAGGTGAGTTGACGTTCTGTTGTAGATGTTGATGGTTGACAGATTTTTAACCCTGTGAGGGGTGGTGGGGTAGCCTAGTGGTTAAAGCATTAGCTTCGTCATGCCGAAGACCAGGGTTCAATTCCCCACATGGGTAAAATGTGTGAAGCCCATTTCAGGTGTCCCATGCCATGATATTGCTGGAATATTGCTAAAAGCGGCGTAAAACTAAACTCACTTAGCCACTCGCACTAACCCTGTGAGGGGTGGTGGGGTAGCCTAGAGGTTAAAGTGTTCACTTGTCACACTGCAGACCTGGGTTCAATTCCCCACATTGGTAAAATATGTTAAGCCCATTTCTGGTGTCCCCTGCCATCATATTGCTGGAGTACTGCTAAAAGCTCTCACTCACTCACTCCCTGTGACATCTCAGACTTGTCCAGCCATTTCTGGAATATTGCAGAGTGTAGTTGGAAACAAGACGCAGTCACCATTACCCCGCTTGATGTAGGCGGAAGTAATGTCATGGCTAAAACCTTTATTCACCTTCACCCCCAGAAACCTCCCAGCTACCATTTATGAGTGATCATTTTCTGTGTAACATCCTGATCATCCAGTGCTAACATGCTTAATTTGAGCTTGTGTATTGATGGAGCTGATAGATGTATTTACAACACACAAATCATCTATTATGTATTTCTTCAGGTAATAGGTTGTGTTGTAATGGCCACGGACACATTTTCTGTTTGAGCTGGAGGGTGGATGAGGTGCTGTCTAAATGCAACATTGCTCGGAGCAGGATGGGCAGTGAAATATTTATCGATGGCAGTAAATCTCCAGTGGGTAGTTCGGTTCTGTTACTCCTGGCAAGCAAGACTTCTTTGATAGAGAGGATGGAAGCTCTGTTTGTCTAAGTGACACATGTGGGACATGAGTTTGTATTGATTTTACCATGGCATTTTTACCGTGATGTGGAGGTGGAGATGATACGAAGTGAGCACTGGGCAGGGGAAGCCTTTTAGTTGGAGCAGTTGTTAACCAGTAGGTTTGAATTCCTGCCTCTCGATTCATGATGTTGGAATGTTGCTTCAGCGGCATAAAACTCACTCACTCACTCACTCACTCACTCACTCACTCACTCACTCACTCACTCACTCTCACTCACTCACTCACTCACTCACTCACTCACTCACTCACTCACTCACTCACTCACACACACTCACAAGGTTAGCAAAGGAGAATACGACAGGCTTTCAGAAAACTCAAAATATATTCATTTGGTAGAGGAATCATTATCGAGACTGTCCCCAGACAACAGTTTCTGCTCCAAGCATGTGAATGCTGTATCTGTATCCCAACCTGAACATGGTGTGAACTGATTGAAGCCCACCTCACTCACTCGGTTAGTATCTTTTAATGATAGTAAAAATTACACAACAGCCAAACTTATGCAACAAGGCTAGTGGGTTATTTCTTCAGATATAAGTATTTTACAGGAGACATATTTTTTACAAGTTATGATCTATAATCTCAAAAATAAAGGTATAAACAGACAGTAAGTCTTTATTCATTTTGTGTCTGACTTTTGTTTTTTGAAATGGGCTGATAAATTCAGTTACTCTGAGGTCTGAAAGAGCTGAATTGAAATTCTTCAAAGCTGCATATTGCTTGCCAGTTTGGTGTCTGTCATTCATGTGCCATGATGAACATATTACAACTATTCAAATGAAAGGAATTCTTTTTTATGTCAATCAATACCCATCCCATCATTCTCGAATCAGCTGATTTAAATCCCCAACTTGCTAATTTAATTTTATCAAAAACTATTATTCCAAAAGCATGTTTTTTTCACCCGTAGGCATGTTGGAGAAACCAACAAAAGCTATGTGTCCATTGTTGAAAAGAATTGCCGGCCAATGGACATCGCCTACAACAATGGAGCTGCTAGGGAAGTAGCACCTCGGCTATTGGTCCCCTGCTATTGTCTTCATTGTGTCCAGCTTTGCCATCACTAAGCGTGAATCATAGCCCCAAGCTGGCCTTTGTTTAAGTCTAGTCCAACATCTCCAGCTGCACTGAAATGGTGGACTGGCCCATGTTGAAATATTAATGAGAGGGAATGATCTCATTTCATATTTCATTATGCTGAATGACGTTACACTCTGTTTGATGAAACCCCCTTGTTAGCATCACATTGAAATAGCCTGTCAGGGGTGTAGACACCATTTTGGGAATTGATTTTGTGAAGGTCTGAATATATTGGATTTACTGGATAAAAGGTTGGAAAGAGGTCTGAATTCTAATTGTTAATGACTCAGGAATTGTTCGTTGAAAATGAAAATGAAAATTTGAATTTTTTAAAATGTTATTGATGATAATATGAATTCTAGGTATGAAGTTATTCAATCCTTTTGCAAACATGTTAGGAATAGTTTTAGTAATGCTTGCTTTGAATTTTTGTGTAAACATATATTTTCATCCATGAGGGGGTTTTTTGGCAAGTGGATCACAGACACTTAGAGAAAGCTCATACAATTTACAGATGAAAAATGTCATGGAGGTTTCTGTAGTATATTTCTGCCCACCTCTTCCAGCATCTGTCTTCCAGCCTCTGCTTCCACGTAGTAAAGAAGCTAAAATTATTCTAACACTCAGCACTGTTTGTTATCCCCCCCTCCACTGACAAAAACAGTAACGTGAATAAAAAGCCTTAAATAACAGGCCATCCAGATGATGGACAACACGAGATGTGACGAGATAATACCGAAAAAAAATTAATAGGTTCAGAGTATGTTCATTATCTTACACCAGGAGTTTGAACTGCATGACCCCTGGGGAAGCTGCATGTATCTCATGATGCCCCCATAAACAGTTCCTATTTTGCAAAGCATGTCGAGCACAACAGGGACACTGTAATTTTTGTGTTGGGTAATGATAATGGCTTTATTAGGATAATTACAGTGTCATTCTTAGCAGGTTTTATTCTATTCAAGAAATGTCTAATTATTTAGATAATTATTAACATCTGAAGTGTTTTGTGTTCAGGTAACAATTAATTATAAATTTAGTTAATTATCATACATCTTAAATAATTATGATTTCTTATTTGTAGCAAATGTAAATTTAGAATTTATTTTTAGTTTAATATCCTTTATGAAATGAATTGTAATGTGTCTGTAGAAATCGATATTTCAAAGGTTGTTAGTGATGACTAATTTGAAATCGGATCCCACCCTGATATCTTGGTTTTGAATTGGTCTGGCTTTTCACCACCAACGGCTTCACACTACACACAAATCGACACATGTAGCCGGTTACCAGGGCTTTGTGTTACATGTCGTCATTCCCTGCAGTTCTGTTCAATACAGCTCACACTCCGACTACCTGTACAACACAGTCGTTGACTACCTGGCAGTGGAACAATCACCAGCTTCACTCAATATTGGTCACGGAGACCCTCCATAGCCTGTGATTAAGTCAACAATAGGGCAGTCAGGTTGCATAACCGTTGCGGAGGCTGGAGGAGACGGAGTAGGGCACGTTAGAGGAGAGAGTTGGGGACATCAGACAAGGCGTGGAACTGGTCACAGAGCTATTGTCCGCGATACAGACATCTGTCATTCTTCGTTCCATCCCTCAACTACGATTGGTCCACTCGCAGAAAAAATTCCTCTGTGTGTCACCATCTTCAGGACAAAGGCTTTGTGCAATTCAGTTATTTGTGTCTTTTGATGGAATTCTTACCGTTTTGGATAGTTTTGGATAATACCCTCTTGTTGGATATTTAACTCTGTTTTAGACAGGTAGGTGTTTTCATTTGATATTTAACACTGATTTGGTCAGGTAGGTGTTTTTGTTGGATGTTAAGAGCTGGTTTAGGCAGGTTGAATTATTGTTGGGTTGGGTACCTTTGTGGACAGGTGTGCTCGGTGTTTGTTTTGTTGACAGTTTTGAACCTCCGATCACATGCTATAAATAGCAGCAGTGAATTATCAAAAGGTGTTGCAGGTGATGTTGTTCATCGTTTCCATGCAATGAATTATGAAACACCACATTTCAGATGCTCTCCACTCAGTGGCGTTGTATGAGAAACCAAAGTTGTCTTTGGTAAAGGTGTGTGTTAAGATTTGAAGAAAGATTCAGGGATGTTGGTAGTTGTATCAGTATGTTGATAGTATGCTTATTACTGCTCCATGTTAGGATGGCACACTGCCATTGTATATATCACCAATACCAGCGTATAGTTCACAGCTCGAGAATATACTCCTACCTTCCAGATGTCGTGAATGATCAAAGAATTTGAACTGTTCAAACGTGAGAAAGATCTGTCATTAAACTGGCAGCCAAATTAACCCAATTTTAGTGCATTTCATCAGAATCATAATATATTGTATGCTGTCATATTTACCATACCATGTTCGAATTTGCTGTTTTTCCAAAGGCACTCGCGTGTGATTGTGTTAAGTCCTAAAAAGACGTTTTGTTGCTGCTGTTTGTGAGTTAGCCTGCCGTACTAAGTGGGCGTGTCAAACCCTTTATATTCTGTAGCTTATCCGACAATGGCTGGCTTGGAGAACAAGCCATGTGATATAATGTTGGTATAAAACAGCTATTATGTTTGTTTGTCTTCCATTCAGTGTCAGGTTACAGTCGATAGCCAAGTGGTGCCCAGGATCAATGGACTACAGAAATTTCAAAGAAAAGATGTTTTTCTGATCAATTTGTACGTGTGAACCAGTGGCGTCACGCCGCTGCGAGTTATTGTTTGCGTGTGTCGTGAAGACATTCAGGTGTGAAGGACCTAGGAAATGAAATTTGACAGGTTTCTGATGAAATGCTGTGTTCAGTACAAGGCAGTACACTTTACATCATGGGAAAGACAGTTCAACCACATTCAAATATTATCGGAAATTATATTGTCGTGAAAGAGTTCTATAGTTTTTAAGGTACTTGTTTAACCAGGATAGATGAATCGTTCAAGAGTAATAGTTTTACTGATGGCAAATATGACAAGTAATATTGATCAGGGAAGGACAATGGTATGCTGAAAATATAAATTATCTTCTTGAAAGCTTTTGAAAGTAGAATGTTATTGAAGTTATACTAAGTGTATCCTGAGGATGGAGGGGAAAGGGCATCGATCGTTGTGAATCAATAGTGGAACTACCGGGAACTCTTATCTTAACTGCTGATTACAATGGCTGCTCGTTAGTACTGATAGTTACGATATTGCCTAACAGTAAGTTTATTGAGGATGATAGTTGCTGGAGAATACATATACAATGTATGTTTTTTAAATATGTACCACAATAAAATGAATTATCAGTGACATATCTTCATGCAGCTCCAATGAAAATATATTGCATGGACAAATAATCATGTATGAAACATATTTGCTAGCATCATATACTAAGTTATTACTATCAGTTAAGCAGTAATATACTCTCCAGGTTATGAGTGGATAATTCATATACAACACCTTATTGAATCATCAATTAAATGTTTGAACTTATTGAAGTATATCAATGTATTCTCAAAATGACTTTTCAGAATTAAATATTACATCCTTATTATTTCTCATAATGGTACGATCTAGACCTACAAGTAAGTGGTATTTTCTTAAGTAGCATCACAAGAGCAGGACTGGTCATTGAAATAAATCTTTATCAGTTTTGTATGAAGTTAGTATACAATGCATCAAACAGATATTTTTCTCTTTTAAGATACATACTAACATTCATGGTACCTTCGAGCCTGTATGTTCCTAGGGGTAGTCAAATGGTTAAAGCATTCGCTTGCCATGCTAATGATCCGAGTTCAAATCCTCTCATCGGTACAAAGTGTGAAGCCCATTTCTGGTAAAACCATGCTCACTCATTCAATGTTTGAAAATGAAAAAGTAATGATATCAACTCATGAGATATAAGCACAGCATCAAGCTATGAAATGTATTGCACCAATAGTTCTACATATCTTGTGGCAACCCCACCTCATCGCCCAATCACTGGATTGTTTGGTCCAGAATCCATTCATAGACTGCCATCATACAGCAGGGACATTGCTGAATGTTGCATTAAACAAAATACAATATTACACCTTAAGTTTTATCAAAACAGAGAAGCCTTGAAGTCAGAGGGTTCATTCAGGCAATTATCAGAAAGAGTTGAGTCTGCTTGCCATAACTCCTAAAAACAAATTTTCTAATGATTTTAATTTCATTTTAGGCAATAAAAAGCTGATTTTACTTGGCTGAAAAGGGTGGTGGGGTAGCCTAGTGGTTAAAGCATTCCCTTGTCATGCTGAAGGCCCAGGTTCGATTCCCTACATAGAAACAATGTATGAAGCCCATTTCTGGTGTCCTCCGCCGTGATATTGCTGGAATGTTGCATCAAGCTGCATAAAACCAAACTCACTCACTCACTCACTACTAGCCTGAACAAAGCTTTACTGGATTTGATCTTGGGACCAGTGTCCAAAGACATAGACTGATTCTTAAGTCAACACAAGAATATACCACTGAAAAGTTTTAAAGACACCTAATTTTTCCTGTGACAGTTTTTCCCCTATGACGGTATCTGTCATGTCAACTGTTTTTCAGTAGCTTGTGTAGACATGTGTTGGAATCAAAAGTAGGTCTTTGAATAATTCTATTTGTATGCAGCAGTTAATGGGAAAAAACAGTTAATGAGAATGAAATGGCTGAAAAATTATCATCTACCTTTGAATTCAGGTGTTAAGCTTGGTATTGATTGGCGCGTGATAGTCGATGACAATACCCCCACGACGCAGTGGCCGCATAGAGAGTCATACTGTCCTCACAGTCGTTAAATATCCCGTCAGCTTCATTTTGTAAGAGATTACAAATATTGATTTGGGACTGACTAATTGTACGCAGTTTGAATGAACTCTCGGATGTTGATTTAGTTTAATTGGGATATAAATGCTTTCACAGTTTTGTTGATTCTGAACTAATTAGGAAAATGAAAAAAATAAAATAAAGCATGATGCTGTTAATAGGAAGTTATTTGGGGCTGATGGTTGATTGGCAAGGTAGATTTAATAGGCTTTTTTTTAAATGTTTCTTTAT
Organism: Haliotis rubra; assembly: GCF_003918875.1. NCBI lineage: Eukaryota > Metazoa > Mollusca > Gastropoda > Lepetellida > Haliotidae > Haliotis > Haliotis rubra. Next base: position 1,921,803 of record NW_025766002.1, on the reverse strand, counting down.
GGATCAGAACGATCAGGTTATTTAATGATTTTATACCATTATAATTTTTGTGGACTAATGATTTTATACTAAATGATTGATGATAAAAAAATTATGATTTTTTGGGTAATCTACCTCATTCTGATTCGGTGTCCCCGCCGTGATATTGCTGGAATATTGCTAAAAGCAGCGTAAAACCCAGCTCACTCACTCACTCATTCTGATTTATAGTGAAAACATGCACTTTCAGTAGGTCTCTTAGAATACAACTGGCAGGTTGTAACTGAAAGGATGAATTCATTTCTGTATCGAGTTTTGGAAGAGTTAGTGAGTTGAGTTGTAAGCTGCACTCAGCAATATTCCAGCTACATGGCAGCGTTTTTGGAAGAAAATTAAAAGGAATGATTATTAGACAAGGGAATATCTGTGTATCTCCAATACAAAGATACATTAGAAGAGGATGCGATTACCATGTAATGCTTGTGAATATATGAGGAAGTGCCCTGGCTGCGATATTACCAGGCGTGATATATGACTGATAACATCCTGTCATGTGACCACAATTTCAGCCAGTCATTTGTCATGTAAGATATAGCACCAGTGACAGGAGCTAGTCTCAGCTTTCTGTTGGCTGTGGCAACAGGTACATACACACTGATAAATAAAACAGCAGCAGCCTCAGGCTGTGTAGTGTTTAGAGAAATGTGGATGCTGGTGTCGTGATGAGGATGAACTGGACATGGTATCATTGGGATGGAAATTGTATTGCACTGATTTGAATTGCTGATGGTGCTGATGGATGTATTTGTGCTGTGGAGATGGTATTAGTGCTGCTGAGATGGTGTCAGTGGTGTTGAGATGGTGTTAGAACTGAGGAGATGGTGTTAGAACTGAGGAGATGGTGTTAGAACTGAGGAGATGGTGTTAGAACTGTTGAGATGGTGTTAGTGCTGTTGAGATGGTGTTAATGCTGTTGAGATGGTGTTAGAGCTGCTGAGATGGTGTTAGTGCTGTTGAGATGGTGTTGGAGCTGCTGAGATGGTGTTAGATGCTGAGGAGATGGTGTCAGTGGTGTTGAGATGGTGTTAGAACTGAGGAGATGGTGTTAGTGCTGAGGAGATGGTGTTAGTGCTGTTGAGATGGTGTTGGAGCTGCTGAGATGGTGTTAGTGCTGAGGAGATGGTGTTAGTGCTGTTGAGATGGTGTTAGTGCTGTTGAGATGGTGTTAGTGCTGTAGAGATGGTGTTGGAGCTGCTGAGATGGTGTCAATGGTGTTGAGATGGTGTTAGAACTGAGAAGATGGTGTTAGTGGTGTTGAGATGGTGTTGTTGAGATGGTGTTAGAACTGAGGAGATGGTGTTAGAACTGAGGAGATGGTGTTAGAACTGAGGAGATGGTGTTAGAACTGAGGAGATGGTGTTAGTGGTGTTGAGATGGTGTTAGTACTGAGGAGATGGTGTAGGAGCTGTTGAGATGCTGTTGGAGCTGTAGAGATGCTGTTGGTGCTGATGTGATTGTGTTAGACCTGTTTAGAAGATGTTTTGTGTGATGGTAACAACAGTGTCATTTTGAGGTTGAACCAGCTATAGCAGCAGAAACAGATCAGAATAAATACATCAGTGTCAGTGGACAATGATTCCCAACTTGATCTGGTTCAGAATAGTGAGAATTTATATCAAGAGGTAGTCATATTGTCCGGTTTTATTAGACATCCCTTACTGCTGCTTGCATAGTGCAGTCGAGTGCTCATTGTATGAACTTTCAGAAACACTGCCAACAGCCTTATTACCTTGATGAAATATGGCCAATCTGGAATAACCAGTGTTGGCACAGTCCAACACTGCAGTTTATAGAGCAGATCATTGGCTGGTGATCGGTGTGTACGTTCCTCGCTCATGTCATCCATCATCAAATAGAGCAAAGGCAATAACTGAAATTAATTACCAGCAAAGCCAGATAGTGCCTCCATCTTGTGTGTTCATATCGCTCGAATGCTGATAAATGCTGATAAATCGTCTCTGTTGTGTGAGCATACAGTAATCCACGTGTCTTATTGTTTGAGAAGGGCTTTTAACAAAGTCGCCAACATGTCCAGTAAAGAAATGTACATGGATTTGTAAATATTGATTGCTGTTGATTTCATCTTTATACTTTGGGATGTCTTGTTACGTTAGTCATGGTGTTAAGTTAATTGTTAGTCATGGTGAAGAAAAATTAGTCAAATATATGTGGTTGTCAGGAAATTTATTGCTTTGATGATCTCTTCGGATTTGACTGAAGCAAAGGTCCATTAGCTCTGATGCTTTCTGTGAGTTAAAGGTTCTTTTTAGGTGTTAGCAATAATCCAACTAGTATCCAGCTTTTAAATAGCAGCCTGTATATTATCGAGGCAGGGAAACAACTAGATGGTAGTGTGTGGCACAGTAACATGGTGTTGTCATGGTAACCCATCATAACCAACCAATCCACCTCTTTGTTGTTGAAATTAAACAATGAAGAATATTATTATTCTCCATTCTTTTCCTCTGGTGACAGGGTAGCCAAGTGGTTGAAGCACTGTCTTGTCCACACAAAGACATGGATTGATTCTGTAGAGAGGTACAATGAATGAATCCTATTTATCCCATTAATGTTGTCCCTCTGCCATGATATGGCTGGACAAAAAGGAGAATACCACTCACCACTCACTCAACCACTCAGATATATAGCACACAGTATAATCCTCACCATTAAGATCACTGTCAGATTTACTAAAGCACTGCAGAAAAATAACAAATTGTATTGTTAGATTCTGCATGTTTTTGTAAATCACCTCGATAGATCATAGTCATGCGAACGCACTGAAACTGATGGAAGAGAGGACACACGTGTTTGTTTTCTTTCAATTTGCCCTGAACAAGCAGTATTGATGTATGGTGCATGGGGCCAACCAGCAATGCATTACCTCCCTTGCCATCAATGCCTTGGACTTTCCCAGACTCTCCTCCTACATAGTGCTTGCAGGCACAGACCGATCTTACTCATACAATTAAGGAGGCAGTGGTGTAGCCTGGTAGGTACATCATTCCCTTGTCACTGTGAACTTCCAGGTTTGAATCTTATCAAGGGCACAATTTCTAAAGTGACCTAAAATGACACTCGCTTGTTTGAGTGGCATTTAGAATGACACTCACTCATACAACTGGGGATGTTGAATATCTTCTACAAACATTTCCTTCTCTTTTCAAAAGGTTGTGTAATTAATATCAGGATTTGGTAGCTTCTTTTCTCTGTGTAAATTGTTGTTTTAAGGAGTTAAAAAGTGTTCCAGTCTGATACATGCCGCAAGATGCTCAAAACTTTTCACCAGATCTCCATGGACTAATTCAGCTGGAACATCCAGGTCTCCCCAAACATCATCTTGGAGAGAAACCACAAGTCCCAGTAACCTGGTAACTTCTAAGAAAAACACTAGCTACATAATGTCCCCTGTACTGTCTTAAATATTGATGGCCGTCTGCAAATTGGTGCCGCTAATCAGCACTCCTTCCTTGATGATGTATGAAATGTCGGCTGTATTCTTGAGACTATAGATGTGCCTTATCTAGGGGAGTGATATATTGATTCTTGGAGAGGTCTGCTATTGCCGGTACCACTGGCCGCACTTCTCAAGCTGATAAATCTCCTCCAGCGATGACTCATAACTGTAGTGCCTCGTCAAAGTCGAACCAACCTACCCAAAATTATGCCAATGCAGTTTTGGAATCTTTCATTCGGTTTGTAGAAAGGAGATTATGACGTAAAAACTTTTGATATTGATGAGTTGTAATTGAGGTGTTATTGGAATCGTTTCAAATCAATCGAATGGTGGCAGTGACGAATATTCACCCACTCTCTGCTGGGGTGTAAATTCAAATAATGGATTTGAAAGAGAAACCAAGTACGACAACATAAAAAGATGGCGGAATAATTTACTGCTTCGGTATGTTACCGTGGCAACTGATTAGATTGTGGTAAAAAATTGGGTCAGATTTCAAATGAAGTAATTTTTTTCCATCTCTTATTGAATGATGTGTAAATGCAAAGATATTGAAGCATCACTTGGATTTTTACACTTGCTGTACCAACTATGTGCAGCTTCACAAATGCCTTGAGAGACATTTTGATAATTTGAGAAAACAAGATGTGATTGAGCAACAAATATGGAAGAAATATATATGTGATATGATCATGGTGGGATTTGAGATGGGTACATTTCTTTGGAGCTGGACAAGTTGTTACGTCATGACTGTTTAAACTTTTGTTTTTAATCCTGTTGAGTGACTTTATGCCTCTTTAGGCCGTATATTCTCGCAATATTGTAGTAGGGGACACAGAAATGGGCTTCATCCATTGTATCCATAAGTGAGTGAATGAGTTTAGTTTTATGCCGCTTTTAGCAATATTCCAGCAATACCACGGTGGAGACACCAGAAATGGGCTTCACACATTGTACCCATTTGGGAAATCGAACCTGGGTCTTCGGCGTGACAAGTCAACCCTTTAACCACTAGGCTACCCCACTGCCCCTGTATCCATAAGAGAAATCAAACCCAGGTGTATGGAATGAAGACCGAATACTTCAAAGACATTGGTACACACAGTTTTAGACTGTCGTAATCCTGAACCACATGTGTACTGTCATTGAAGTTTGGGTTTCCAACACGGCAATATGTTCGTAATACAGTACAGTGCATTTGTGACAAACTGAAATGTACCACTAATTTTACTTCGTTATGACCATAGTTATTTCAACATAGATATAAGTGGCTGGATCAAATATCATTTCATTTTATCCATCAGTTTATGATAAGTCTGTTCATTATATACATAGTTTTCTTTAATCCTAAACAACATATGTACTCTCTGAGCGAAAGACAGTTTTGGTGTCATCTACAGTGATATTGTGGTTATAATCCGAAACATGTTTGGAGACTGCTGTCTTATAGCTGGAATATTGCTGTCTGCGGTGTCAAACAACAAACTTAAAACAACATAGTACTCTCAGTGAAAGACAGTTTGGGTTTAGTCCACAGCGATAATGCTGTGATAATCGATAATGCTGTGATAATCGTAAACAGCTGTAATGAAGTGCCATAAACTCTCAACACACTCATCCAGTACCAGTCCATATCAGTCCCAGGTTTTGATCCAGGGTTTCAGTCCAACATATTCAGTCATGCATGTTTGGCCATTTTAAGGCTTTTTTTTTACATTACTTGGTTTACGGATCCGCTGACCCAAAATGTGAAGAAAGTGGGAAAAAATATAAATTGATTCTAAATTTTTTTGGCCATTATATGTCACCAACCTGATAAAAAAAACATCGAAAGTGAAACGAAAAATATAGTAAATTATACCTTTCAAATATTCCCTGCAACTAGTTTATATTTTACAAAAGAAAATCACACAAATCTTATAACACCACGATATACTCAAGTGTGCAAATAACATCTCCATATTCCTTTTTTTTTCCCTCTCTGCTGACCTAATATATATTTTTTTAATCTGTATACCAAGTAATTAAGAAAAAAGGTCTCAGTAATATCTGACTTTCTAATCTGACTGGATAATTAGGTAAATAAATGCAGCAAGGGTAATGTCAAAACATTCCCAGACCTTCACACAAAATAACTACATGCCAAAAGAAATAAACTCGTAATTTCATTGGATGCTGACTGCAGAATTATTTTTTTCTTTGATGGCATATTGATTAGGTAAACATTTACAGCAGTTAGGATCTGGATGATTTAACAGCATGTAAGTAACTCCTCCGCGCTATGTGACATTTGATATTATGTCAAACATTAATGTAGAAATTGTTTGCTCACAGCTGGCTTGTCAGCATGCACCAATATATTTGTGATTATATATCAGAGAGAGTTGGAATGAGTGTGAGAAAATGTCGCTTTCTGTCTCTCAGGATTGTTCAAATCAAATGTTAATGGCAGCATGTCCCAGGAACATCAGTCTGACTTGTCCAGGTAGAGTAATACAAAACAGCCATCAGACCAAGGGGGAGACAACTTTGTCTTGATGGGTGTGTTCAATTTAATGACAAAATTTCGATGATGTTTTTGTGTAAGGGAGCATCCATTTCAGTTCAGTTTACTGAGGAAGATGTTTTTAATGAACAGTTTATTGACAGTGGTGATAAAAGTGAACAGGTTATTTTGTGTAAAATACCTAAGTGTAAGAAAGATTGTGTTGATGAAAATCACCATGATGTTTGATGGTACTCAATAAATAAATAGTTTGTTGGATATACCTGGGGTAAAAAATAGATTATTCTCAAAACAACACCCACCCACACCCCAAAGTGAAGCCCATTCCTGGTGTCCCCCGCCGTGATGTTGCTGGAATATTGCTAAAAGCAGCGTAAAACCAAACTCAGTCAGTCAGTCAGTTGTTCCGAAATGATCATTAATCTGGTACAAGAGCCAAATCATTGTTGTGTTGTTATGTGATCTGTGTTACCTAAGATCAAGGAAGGAATGTGTCACAGACTTTTTATAAAAAATTTACAGATGATAGAAATATTGTAATTTTATAAAGGGTAGTTGGTCCAGTCAGTCACAGTAATACACTAGGTATCTTTACAACACTGATCTTAGTGTCCTACAGAAAACAAATGTCAAAACAGGCTTGACTTATTATGTCAATAATCTAGTATTTCCAGTCAATAAGTGTATTTAAAAATGATGATGATGAAATGTGTTTGAATTACATGCAATTGTTGTATGGGCCACAGTGTAGTGTCGTCCATTGCATGTTTGAGTGACAGCTGGCTCTGAGTGTGATATACGTGGGTTATAAAACAGAAGCTGTGGGACATTGCATCATATTGGCTTGCAGCTGGGACAGAGCATAACCTGCCAACAGGTTGGTAACTGCTGCACTGTTATAGGTTATCATCATGTTTTGTTGGGATATATTACTTAAGTGTCCTACACATACTGATTACCTTAAAGAATTCCAGCTATACATTGATTTCACTTCTCTTCTTATTTGTTTTTAACACATGAATTAGAAATTATTTCCAGTGCACTAAATTTAGTATGATGTTGTGATATAAAATCTGTAGAAAGTGCAAAGCTTCCTGTATGTTCCTAATATGTGTAAATCCTTGAAATTCCAGATTTTTGTTGGAATGCATTTTTGTAATAGCAATGTTATAGAAGGGAAAGAAGTAAAACAGCAGGACCCATTGTTTGTTTCTCATTAACAGCACCAGGTGGTAAGACTGTTAATTCTACTTTCATGTAAAACTGTTACAAATGGTACTTACGTCACTGTATGCCCTAAAGTGAAATTTGGTGAAGTTGTAGTTCTCGTTACCAACCTTACTTTATTTTACACACTTTGATGCACACTAACTGCCTTATTTTCTTTTGGGGGGCGATGGGTTAGCCTAGTGGTTAAAGCGTTTGCTTGTCACGCTGAAGATCCGGGTTCGATACCCCACATGGGTACAATGTGTGAAGCCCATTTCTGGTGTCCCCCCCTCTCGTTATCTTGCTGGAATACTGCTATAAGCAGCATAAAACTAAACTCACTCACTCTCTCCTTTTGGGGATGTTTTTTTTTCTAAAATGTTTTTTGTTTGTCTTATCTAAAATGGCATAAAATTTTCTTAATACAAACCAGCGGTCACCCTTAACCATGTACGTTAATTAGTATGGGTATAAATTCATATAAAGAGAGTATTTAATCCTCGTATGAGCATCACTTTCACCCTTCCTTGCAGCCTTTCATGTTCTTGACCTATGATTGAACATAAATTCAAAATAATTCAAAGGCAAGCTCGACCCCCCTCCCAGTATTCCCCATACAAGCATGAATGTTGCTGCTGACATTGTTCATCCATGTATCCGTGTGGGGACACTGGCAGGTATGAAGGCCAGGTGTGATGGTGTCCATCCCAAACTGATGTGCTGACATGTCACATGCTCGTGTCAAGAACGGGGATTAGTTGTCACTGGTTCCGCCAGGGCTGTAGCTCCCTCTGGTGGCAAGGTTTTCATAGTCGGCGTCATTTGGATGGAGGTTAGTTTGATATTATCACTAGTTTAAAGGGATGAATTTGGTCTTACTAATTAGATGGGGCCGGGATATTTTTGTGGGATGTTTTTTAACCTTATGACTGTATATATTCCTTCTGGATGATGTGATTTTCACACTATTTTCATGTGATTGTTGAAGAAACATGATGTAAGCACAGACAGTAGGTTTCAGAAAAAGGTTTTTATGGACCCATATTTTAAATAATATTTAATTTTATAATTTTTAGTGAGTTAAAATTTTACATAAATATAACATTAAAATCCCAGTGGATTAATAACACGTTATAGGTACAATGAACCAGCTTAACATTTTATGACATAATTATTCCTCAAGGAATATAAATTGTTTGAAATCCAAGGATAAAACTCTTAAATAACGAGAGACAACAATGAAAATGATTATGGTCTGCTTTAAGTTTGCACTGGAGCCATTAGGACTGTTAATGTGACATTGTATGATGTCTACCAGTGAAATGTGTCCCTGTGAAAAAATGTACAGAATCCTTAAAGTTCACATAAACATATCCCAACTGCTTTATAAGGAAATGTTTGTTTGTTTAGGACTCATGAGCTTTTGGTGAAGTCTCCACAATGTCGCTGACTGAATAGCAATTCATCAGAAAAAGCTGCATTTGTCAAATGTGCATCAACTGGTGCTTTAGAACTGTGTGTCAGGGAAACACACTGGGGGTAAACTTGTCGTCACGGCTGTCGGTAGACTTGCTTCACTGGCACATCATATTACACGACTGGAGTCCATTAACGTTGTAAAAGTGGACAGCAGTAGGCTGTGGCATTTGTTACCTGGCAGAGATTACCTCTATCCTGTTACCACAGGCAGGTTGCAGCTATTATCAGGGACTACTCAGAATCCGGGGACTGGGTGCCTGTCAGGGAGGTCTGGGTGTCTGTAGGGGAGGTCTGGGTGTCTGTAGGGGTGGTCTGGGTATCTGTAGGGGAGGTCTGGCACTTACCCTGGGGTGGGGGCACAGGGGTCCCTTGCTTCAAGCTGGGAGATTATTATGGAGATTGGGTGGGTACAATGAATGCCGAGTGTGGATTACTCGTGGGTGGTGATCATGAACTTCAAAGCTTATGTGAGATTGTACTTGGGACCATTTCCACAGAGTGATCTGGGTCATGACAGTGTGGTGGGGACGATGGGGTAGCCGTAGTGGTTAAAGTGTTTGCTCGTCACACCGAAGACCCGGATTCAATTCCCCACATGGGCACAATGTGTGAAGCCCATTTCTGGTGTCCTCTCTTCCCCCCCCCCCGTGATATTGCTGGAATATTGCTAAAAGCAACATAAAACACTCACTCACTCACTCACTCACTCACTCACTCACTCACTCACGCACTCACTCAGGACAGTGTGTCATAATGTGAAGTAGTTAGAAAAGTTAAAGGCTGTAGAGTTAAGTTTGGTTTTTGGACTGCACCTTGCTAATGTGTGTTATCACATCCAGAGTGTATCTTGACACTGCCTGCTCCAGAGACTTGCCTATTGAAAGCAGCATTAGTTCTAACAAATTAGCTTAGGTAAGATATATTGTCTCAGTATGATATACTGGTTACTATGTATAATATGTCACCTCTTGTTTGTCTTCAAAAGTCTGACAACATGGGGAGGGGGCACCCTGGTTGTTGAAGCGTTTGTTCATCACATCAGAGTGACTGGTCTGATTCCCCACGGGGGTACCATGTGTGAGGCCCGTTTCTGCTGTCCCCTGCCGTGTATTGATGAAATAAACGTGACATAAAACTAAACTCACTCATTAACAACATGGATGGAAGCAGAAGTTGTCAAACACTTCGTTTAGAACAGCTCAGAGATGCCAACCACTCCGATTTGTCTATAAGAAACTTTGATTTTTTAGAAAATACAAATATGAATATATATTTCAAATGTTTGAAAGAATTTTAGTAAATACGTTTGTTTGAGTTAAGAATTACCTGGTTAAGTATGCCCAGAAATTGCATATGTCCAGGCTAAATCTAAAGATTTTCATTGGTTAGGCCCGCCAGACCCCCACCGTCAAAAGGGGCCTGAGCCCCCTCTCACGCTCACCCCCAACTCGCACCTTCATGGGCTCGGGAATTGCTTCTAGCAAGGCATGATTCCGCTTTCATTTGATTCAGGGTTGGCATCTCTGGTGTCAGCTTGTTTACTTGGTAACCCACTTGGCTGAAGTGGGAAAGGGTGAAGGTTTGATCTCTGGCTTCGTCATACAAACACATTACAAGATGGTACTTGTTATTTCCCAGACTGATGATGTACATGTTAGGGATCAAACAAGGACAGGTTGGTTTGGAGTCGGTTTGCTGTGTCAGGGGTTTCCATGTTAATCCAGTAGCATCATATCTCTGTGGGCTTAACTCAATAAAACCAGCATCAGGCTTGACTAACACAGGCACAGACTAACACAGGCACAGACTAACACAGGCATAGACTAACACAGGCACAGACTAACACAGGCACACAAGCATACTGTATGTGTTGTAAGTGTATGAAGTTTGAAGGTGATGGAAAACCACATTTCAGACCTACTAACTGATAACAATTTTTTCATGATAGAGAATATTGCTGACTTAGGGGTAAACAACATTAAGTCACATACAAGATCCATTATCCTCACAAAACAAACCTTAAGAATGTCAGAGAAAGAGAAAACAAAATCTCAATTATAAGGATATTTGAAGTTAACCCTGCAGCAAGATTCATGGAGTGCAGCCTTTGTAGATTTTTTAGAGATGTGTTGAAGGAGAGTATACATCCCAGCTGACAAAAACCCAAAGTACAGCTGTATGCATGTATGCATTGTCAGGCTGTAGATTTCAGCAGTGTAATGTGAGTGCCGCCTTACACAGCCACGGAAACAAAAACAGGGATGATTGTGCACAATTTTCCAGTGGCTCTTTGTTGTGTAGTTTAGTAAGAGTAAACAGTGTACAAGAGCACAGTGTCCATTACTGGCAATACTCGCACATAATGTGAGGAATGTGAGACATGTTTGTGGATATATTACAGTGGCGTCCATATAGGTATTTGAGAATTGCAGTTAAAGTGTAGCGAGGCCGTGTTTATTATCAACATGGACCAGGATGCTGGATGTGGTGTTTGTGTGTGTGTAGAGTTCCCAGTGAGACGGGTAGACATTCTGGACAGGGCAACTGAGATAATACAGGAATTGGTTGCATCCCAGAGGAATTGGTCCGTGTGGTGTCGGATGTAAAGTGCTGTGGTGAGAATCATATAAATTATTAAAGGGAGATTCAGGGAGCAGAATCTGTGGGTTTCTGGGTTGGTGGTTGTCACCAGGCTTTGCTGATCATAAGAGGTGACTAAATGGTTGAGGTGGTAAAACTTGGTTGATGGCATTTCTACATACCTGAAGCGTTGGGATTGTTGTTCATAATATCGGTCACTGCATTGTCTGGTCCAGACTTGATATTTAGAGACCACTGTCAGAGAGCTAGTGGGGCACTCAACATGAAAAACATGCCCGCACGCTCAAGCACACACACACAGTCTTTGCAAGTTACACCACAGTCTTTGCAAGTTAGACCAAGGGTTGACAATGTTCCGCATTGCTGGGGTACACGGACACACTATCAGTGTCGCACCTGGTTATCACCTGATCGTCAGGTAGTAGGCTTTAACAAACATCATGGAGTGTTCAGGACTCTTTGTGAGCCATTCCCCATGTTGGGCTCTTTAAGATATCTTAAACTGTAGACCGCCTCCGTGGTGTAGTGGTTAGAGCGTCCGCCTGGAGAGCGGAAGGTCGCGGGTTTCGATCCCCGACCACGTCATACCAAAAGACGTTAAAATATGGTACTTGTTGGTCCCTGCCTGGCGCTCGGCATTAATGGGTACAACAAGGACTGGTCAGTTCGGAGTCAGTATAATGTGTCTGAGTGGGGTATTCATGCATCACTGTGGCATGGTATCTCAGTGGGCTAGCACTATAAAACCAGCTTAAGTCAGGGCTAGTACAAGCAGACGCACATACACATACACACGCATGCACATCGTCATATGAGCGAAATATTCTCAAGCACGACGTTAAACCCAATTTCACCTCACCTCACCTCTTAAACTGTAACTGTATTTGTGCCTTGTTTCAAGTCTGTGTCCATGGTTATGTCGTAACTTATATCCTTAAAATAGGCAGGTATCATAGCCAGACAGTATAGTCATTTATAGTGATGACTGCTTGTTATCATGTATAATCTAGGAATAACTGTTTAACTGATAATCATTTCCTTAGAGAATCATTCAAGTGGTCCATATTGATAACAAGTTAACACGCACTGTTGTGTCACTGAGATTAGAATGTTGAATATGGCTGCAATGAACATAAATGTCAGAGTGTTCTTGTATTTGGTAAACAGTTCAGAGCCTTGAGTATGAACTTAACTGAGAATATACTTATGTTTCTTAGCTGATTCTCTCAGATCCATCAAATGCTTTAAAGATTTTTAAGAATAATGAAGAATTTCATTTTGTCCTTAAAGTTTCACATCTTCATGTTCTTACTACAAATGACAGTCTTGTCAGTTAAGGGTATTTCTTTTGCAATTGTGAGGCAAATTTTCCGTCCCCAGTATTGTTGTGACGGATGTGTGTGGTTTTCTGTGCTAAAATTGAATTATGAAATGCAAGGTTATAACTTCCGTAACAAAATATTCTCATGTCGTTCATTTGTCGTAGCTAATGCTGCAAACACAAACACATTGTAAATATTAGAAAATTATTCAAGAATCAATTATGGCCCTTTTATTCTTGAAACATGATTAAAGCTGATTGTCTTAATTAAGAGTTCTATTCAGGAAATCATGAAACTACGGTATTCTCTGGTGGTTGCAGCAGAGCCAGCTCAATGCATCCAGTCAGGCACAGCTGTTGCCCGGAAGAGTGCACTATGTGTACAATAGAACACGTTTTGCTTAATTTATTATTATCAGCATGTTCATTCATGTTGGTGATCGAAACGTTGACAGGGAGCAGAGCAGAACGTAACGTCTATATCACCGGTAAATACGTACATATCACCTGTCAATACGTTGTCAATATCACCCTCGAGACAGGTGTGCCTCAGCTGGTTATTATAATACAAGAATATATTGTGGTAGGTTTTGCAGAGCTTTATATCAGTACATGTGTCATAACAACATACTGCAACTTCGACAATACGGGTCAGATTTAAAGTTGCAGATTAAGATTGTATAACATGTTGTATAGATTTGAATTAGATGTCTTTAATTGTTGCCTGTAATTTCATTAAACTATCATGAAGTTAGGTTGCAGCCATTCAGATGATCCATGAACATTATCAGTTCCCTTCCACTCAGCCCAGGGTAATTGAAGAAACCCTAGATGAAACAAGTCCAGGTACAGCAGCTGCATTTTGATGTTGTCACGGCTTTAAGAATCTCAGCTGCAGCAATCAAGCATTGGTCCATAGTTTTGTTTTTAAAGGGCCCATTTACTAGGTACAGGTTGTCACAACATTAAGCACCTTAGCTATAACAATCAGGCATTGGTCAGTGTTTCAGGGCCCAATAGGCATTGGTCAGTGTTTCCGAAAGGGCCCATTTACTGGGTACAAGCACCTTAGCTATAACAATCAGGCATTGGTCAGTGTTTATGAAAGGGCCCATTTACTGGGTACAAGTTGTCACAACATTAAGCACCTTAGCTATAACAATCAGGCATTGGTCAGTGTTTATGAAAGGGCCCATTTACTGGGTACAAGTTGTCACAACATTTAGCACCTTAGCTATAACAATAGGCATTGGTCAGTGTTTCAGGGCATTGGTCAGTAATTCTTATAACAATCAGGCATTGGTCAGTGTTTATGAAAGGGCCCATTTACTGGGTACAAGTTGTCACAACATTAAGCACCTTAGCTATAACAATCAGGCATTGGTCAGTGTTTCCGAAAGGGCCCATTTATTGGGTACAAGCACCTTAGCTATAACAATCAGGCATTGGTCAGTAATTCACCCATGAAAATAAACTTGGCTATATTATATACACTGAGAGAAAGCATGTTACAACATTGAACACCTTAGCTATAACAATCTAGCATTGGTCGGTAATTCATGCTTGAAAATAAACTTGGCTATATTATATACACTGAGAGAAAGCGTGTTACAACATTGAACACCTTAGCTATAACAATCTAGCATTGGTCAGTAATTCACCCATGAAAATAAACTTGGCTATATTTTATACACTGAGAGAAAGCATGTTACAACTTTGAACCCCTTCGCTATAACAATCTAGCATTGGTCGGTAATTCACCCATGAAAACACTATGCATTATTATTGTAACACTGCCACAGGTTGTCACAGCTTTAACTGCTCCAGCTATTATGATCTGGTGCTGGTGTATGATTAACCCATAGATAACAGAGGTATGTAATATTGTTCAGCAAGATCTTGTCTTACAGACTTCAAACATATGTTAATAAGTATGTAGATAGGCAGGTATATAGTGTTTTCAGGTAGGAGTGGCTGCTGTTGTGTTGTGAATCAATGAATTCTTGCATAAAATATGCATAGTGGGTGGTAATTACGACAACCTTACCTGTCTCAGGTAACGGGGGGCTGGTCTAATTGGAAGGGTTTGTATATTTGTTCATTGAAGACTTGGAATCGACAGTAAGCGTTTATGATGGTTGGTGGTTTGTGAAGCCATGACATTTTGATGAGCTGTGCAGGTGGGACTACAGGTGTGTTTCGTAATTCATTATCGATTTCCATTAGGTGCATGTATACTTTGTTGTCTTGGGATGTACATCAATGGATGGCTGAATCGTTCATCGACTGTGTCGTACTTAACTATCTCAGTTGAGAGGTTCCTGGGTTTGGGAGACGTTATTGTGGTGTCATGAAATTCTCAGATTGAAACTATTATTTTGTTTGTAAATTTGTGAAACAATTGAAATATTATTCAAAGTGTTTTTATTACTACCTAGCACACAGTAATATCAAAACAAAAATATGTGGAAATAAAATGGTTTGTGCAGTTTTGCAAGTATAAAAGAATTTCAAAGCTATGTGTGTCAAAGATTATTGCAGCATGTTTGTTGTTGCTAAAATTCACTCTTTAATGTAAAATTTAAAATGTTTATTTAATAATTAACAGGTTACATTGTACAAGTTTAAGTCCCCATGTGGAAAATCATAAGATGAAAAACAGTTTATGAAATGTCTATCCTTTTGGTTGTTAGGCAGACATAATCAATACAATTATCAGAGCCATGTTCCACAAAAGTGTCTTTTCTTTTTCTAAAGAAATGGGAGACGGCACAGTTATAATGTTAGGACCCTAGAGTAACATGGATCCTAAGGACGGAATCCTGAAACTTGTGGGACCATGAAACAATTCTTTTGTATCTTTGTAAGTCAGTGTTAAATTGCTGTTGTCACAGTCATAATCTAATATTTTCAAGCAGTATTAGGAATTTAATAAGACAAGCAACCAGTTTGTGAGAACCCGTTAGTGGTGCTGTATTCTATAGGTAGGCCGATCTATTTATGTAACATGTATTGATTATTTAAAGTAACTCTGGTACCGTCATTGGTATCATACCCAACCCACACTGTTGTTTGGGGCAGTGGGTAACCTGGTTGTTAAAGCATTCGCTCGTCACGCTGAAGACTCTGATTCGATTCCCCACATGGGTACAATGTTTGAAGCCCATTTCTGGTGTCCCCTGCTATGTTATTGCTGGAATATTGCTAAAAGGGGCATACAAGTGAACTCACAGTGATATTCCACCTCTGTTACCATGCAATATTTCAGCAACACCCCAACGTAACTAGTTCTGTGAGGCAAGGGGTTAACGGTTTTCCACTGAGTGATTGTAAACATTTCCTGGCCATGTCGTAATTCACAACCAACACTGAACTTCAAGAGTGCTTTTAATAAGTTGATAAATAGCCACAACCATCTACAACCGGACCCACCCTTTGAAGATTAGCATTTATGGGTCCACTGAAGTAGTGCCATTGTTCCTTAATGCATACAAATATGTCAGGCCATTAAGTGATCTAACTTTGAGTGACTTGAATGTATACATAAACATAGATATACCTGGTTAGTTTAGCAGGTGTGAAGTGCTTCAATACACTATGCACCCTTCAATACCTGAATAGTTTACATGAGACTCCACACCCTTAATGTTTGTGTGTATATTGACTTGTGGCAGCCATCTCTATCCGATCATGGAGAACAGATTACACGCCTTCTTCTGACAAGTGCATGCAGAGCAAGTGGCCAAGTCCTAACTCAGGGGAGGTGTGATTTGCGTAGTTTGTGGATTGTGTTGTAGGTAATTAACACCTTGATTGCTTGATCTGGCAATTAGTAGTTAGCTTGTGTGTATAATCTGACAGATGGCTGTGGGGGTGTGTGGTCCCATTGTTGCCAGATTCAGCCATTGTCTGAGCTGTCGCGTGCATCCATTGTCGTGTGAGCATGTGGCGGACATTGATGCTGATTCAGTTAGAAGGGAACACTTGACCGTTTCTGCAGATTATTTTTGGATATTTTGTACCATGGTTGTAAGGTATGCCTTTGTATATATTCCTTTCCGAGAATGGTAGGACTGACTGCTCAGTGTTGTAGATTATGTACGTTTTCATTAATTGTTTATACATGGTACATGACAGTGTAAGGCACTGATGTAATGGCCTTGCTAAAGATTCATATCACCACCAGTGGCCTCAGGTTTACTGTGGTATCTTTCAGAGAGATTTGCTAAAAACGAAAGAGAAATATGTATTCATAATACATAAAAGGAAAGAGAAATGGTTATTCTTAACACATGTCTTAATATTTGCTGCAGGGGTTAAAAAACACTTGCAATATACTTGAAATATCAGATTATAGTGTAAGCCACAAGGTTCCTGTAAGGGACAGTGGTGGCAGTGTGAGACTACCTCATGCCGGTGTAAGGGAGACAATACCTGGCCTCTTGTAGAATTACTCTGTGGAGGATACGACTGTCAGTCGGGGAAGAAATGTACAGTTCAAGTCTCCCAGCATTGATTTTGACTTATCTCCCTTTTCTGACCTGGCTCTGTTTATTTCACATAATAAACAGAACACTATTTGGATAAACGTAATAACTGTACATATTTGTAATTGTTGGTATTTTGATGGTTAATTGATTGATAATGATGTAACATACAACTGTTGCATTTCTGACTCATTTATTTAAAAAAAATGCGTTTGTGGACTTAAACTCTTCACCTGAAATGATGTCTTCACACTATTTCACTATGTCTGAATAGCTTGAATGAAGGGAATGTCCTACACAGATAATGGCTATATGACACTGGTGTAATGTTAATGTTTTCACCCTATGTTAGCGTTAAAGGTTCTGTTGACGTGTATTACAAGTGTGGAAATGAATGTGAATCCATGTAATTGACAATGACTGCAGCTGCAGATCGCATTGCCGCCTCTGTTGATACGGGAATACTTCGTCATCAGGAATTGAAAGGAAATAACCGACTGTCTCGGCTTTCACTGAGTGACTGGTTACACATGTTTTGCCAACCAAATGAGAGCAAACACAGGCGTAGAACTGTTACTTGGTTACCATATGACAAAGGGGACTTGTGACTCAGAATCATGTCACATCCAATGTATTGTTAGCAAACACATGGCACAAACACAGGGATAGAACATTGATATACCCTAGTGCTAGGTGAACTGTGTATAGGTGGCAGCACCCAGTGGTCTTTGCTTTTTGGTGGCGAGCCAATTGAATTGACTTACTGAACTGTGCTATATATGCAGTAGACATTGTTAATTGGCTTGTGTGTATGCATTAACACTGCTGGTTGATATGTGTATATGCAGGGGGCATTGGTGGTTGAGTATATGCCATATACAATGATGGTTGAATATATGCAGATGATATTGTTGGCTGAGTATATGCAGTCGACATTGTTGGTTGAGTATATGCAGTTGATATTGATGGTTGAGTATATGCAGATGATATTGATGGTTGAGTATATGCAGTTGACATTGTTGGTTGAGTATATGCAGTTGATGTTGATGGAGTATATGCAGTTGATATTGATGGTTGAGTATATGCAGTCGACGTTGATGGTTGAGTATATGCGGTATATATTGATGGTTAAGTATATGCAGATGATATTGATGGTTGAGTATATGCAGATGATATTGATGGTTGAGTATATGCAGTTGATATTGATGGTTGAGTATATGCAGTTGATATTGATGGTTGAGTATATGTAGTCGACATTGTTTGTTGAGTATATGCAGTCAACATTGATGGTTGAGTATATGCAGATGATATTGATGGTTAAGTATATGCAGTCAACATTGATGGTTGAGTATATGCGGCTGATGTTGATGGTTGAGTATATGCAGATGATACTGATGGTTGGGTATATGCAGATGATATTGATGGTTGAGTATATGCAGTCTACATTGATGGTTGAGTATATGCGGCTGATGTTGATGGTTGAGTATATGCAGATGATAGTGATGGTTGGGTATATGCAGATGATATTGATGGTTGAGTATATGCGGCTGATGTTGATGGTTGAGTATATGTAGATGATATTTATGGTCAGCTGTGTCACTGAACTGTGAATGAGTTCTCTGTCCACACCATATAACATGGTGGGAAAAATGTAAATGCATAACCTCTTGGAAGTTTTTGTTAAGTTTGATTTCAGAGAAAAGCATATGGACCCAAGATTAATTATGTGATGCAGTGTCTTGCTGTTTACCTGGACGTGTACGCCTCTGCCGGGGACATGTAGCCATATATGGAATATAAAGTAGGGAGGAGTTTGTCAAAACTTCGTGACTCATGGCAGTTTTTTTCACAATGTTTATGAAAAGAGAATTTCAACAATGTGTCAAATGTTTTCACCACACCCTTCACGTTTTAACCAAGAAACTTGCGGTCTAGAATAAAGTTGTTGCTCTCATTGCAAAATAATGAGAGGTTGAAGGAAGTCATTGTAAGAATATACTGTAAAAATACATTTGTTTTATTTCTGTCAGTTTTGATGTTTCTGAAACAATATCTAGCAATTTAAAATCTCAGAACTCCTGAAGTTTGAACCATTTAATAAATTAGTATGAATCTTATGGAAACAATGGATTGTGAAATAAGTAATTATCAATTTTGCTGAGTTGGTTTGTTGATGATATTCTTCGACAAACATGTTTGTCCGCATGTTCCTTGGAAGATGTAAAAGTTTTGTCGGGACTAAATCCTTGGTCAAAATTTTAACCACATTATTGTTAAGACACAAAAACAATTTTCATCAAACTCAGTTGTCATGAGCTCAATATATTGTAATGAAATACCACGCAAACATGCAGTTTCACAAATAAGGCTTGATACAGGCCCTGTCTTGGCAAAAGGGAGGTAACTCCTGATTGCCTCCTGGGACTAGATACCACTGTATACCTGGTGGTATTCAGATTTTTCAGCCAGCCTTGTCTGACTCAAAGAAGCACTTAATGTCTCACAAGGATAAACAGTATCTTTCTTAAGATGAATTGTTCTCTTTTCACTTATTTAACTTATTCATCCATTGTGCTCTCATGATCTAGAAAACTTTTAGTTTTCTTTGTTTTTTCTATAATTAACGTCAGTTTATTATATTTTTCTGTTTTCATATAAATACATCTAAACATTTTGGAAAACATAAATCATGTTTGATCATTTTTATAAATATCAGGTAAAATTTAAGCTTGGAAAAAGAAATTTCTATGCCCAGTATTTGAAATAATACTGCTGTTTTGTTGTCATTGTTCAGATCTACAGAAACAAACACACACTGGATGTTCTGTCCCCAAATTATTCTCAAAGGAATTACCACTAAAATATTCAAGATTCCGATTGATGACTTGTAAAGATTGTTTTCAAAAGTTGCAACAGTGCCAACTATTTGGTAATAAATATGGTATGATGTGTAAATGTTATTGTAGTGTGACTCATAAACCTGGTTAGGTTGTTTTTCTCCTTTGAGCTTTTACCTGTCCAGGTGAGTCACAGCTCAATTAGGAAGCTGTCGTCCTTTGTTAAGACATGTTGTTAACATTTTGTTGCATACGATACTGCATCCAAACTACATGTGCTAAGCTTGGTCCCCTTTCTGTTAGAAATAGAGTGGGTTGCATTTCAAGAAATTATGTCAGGTGATGTGTGAAATGTGCAGACTCTTTATTGAATCATTTTGCAACTTCTTTGAGAGGATATTGAGCTGAAACTAATGTAGCATGTATGGGTGTTATTTGTGGCGATACCTGGGCTGAACTAGAAATGTGTATCACAAAGATATGTAGATCTTATGAAACGAAGCAAAACACCACATATTTAAACCTGGGAATGTTATATCATTGTAACTTACATGACACAGGATGAATTTGCAGTATTTTTAATGGCTGAATAGCATTTTTGCTGTATTGATATGGAACATTTTTTGTATGTAAAGTATGTTGTGATGCTTTTGATAAGAATATTTCATGAGAGTTGTATGCAAAACATTTTATCTTTAACGGCATGAACAGTTTTCTATAACATGTGTGCTTGTCAGTATTCATGAAACAGGCTATAAATTATTTGTGAAAACAGCCGATTAGCATTCGGTAGAGATAATGACATTGCAAATATGATTCCGTATCACACTCCATTAACATGGGAGTTTCATGTCATAAAAATCAATATTCACATAGCTTTTTGAACTGTGAGTAATTTCTGATATTGCACTGCCTTGGGATGTTTTGTTGTAAAATTAGAACAACTATGAATCACGGTGCTATAGATAGCCTTCAGTCTTGTTAGGGTAGTTAAAGAATGTATTTTTAGATGACATGGGGTGACTTTACCTGGTGTAAATTTAGCATTCCATCTGGGAAAATGTTTCTTTCTTCGAGAAATTTGAGGGGCGGTGGGGTAGCCTAGTGGTTAAAGTGTTGGCTCGTCACGCCGAAGACCCGGGTTAGATTCCCCACATGGGCACAATGTGTTAAGCCCATTTCTGGTGTCCCCCGCCGTGATATTGCTGGAATATTGCTAAAAGCGGCGTAAAACTAAACTCAGTCAGTCAGTCTAAAAATTTGAATATATGCTGTGAATAAAGGGACCAAATACATTGCTTTTCTTATTCAGTGAATTACACATGTTCTTTATCAATATTTCAGAATCAATTTTAAAATTGAATATATGAGATAGAATAAAATGTATTGCCGATGAGTCCATAACAAATAGGATAATTGTATGTTTATCTAGAAACTGTGTAAATAATAAAGGAGAAAAGCTGTTTCCTTGCCATACCCCTTTACCCTTCTCATGCATTAGAACTGTGGACTTTTGTTTGCTATAAGCGTTCCTGTCACTCTGACCTGTACTTTTCAATGAAAGGTTTGGGGAGGAGTACTGAAGGTGAATCTTAGTTTGAAATTGTTCACTGTTAATGGTCTTTTACTAATGATGAAAGGTGCAAATAAAGACATCAGGGAATTGTTTGCACTGGCTTAAGCATTTGATGGGGTGAAATTTAGACCCTTATGACTTACAAAGGTGTATGTCATGCTTTAGAAGGTATATCGTTTATCTGTAAATTTAAACTGAGTCTTAGACTGGTGGCACGTAGGTCTCGGAAACTTACACTGTTATCATGAAAGTTTAGACCTTGCAACACAGAAAAAATAGCTTGTATGTCTTAAGAAGTCCTATACTTGTGAAAAAATGTGTACCTAAAATAGGCGTGGCCATCCTTTGAAACTGTATACAATCCGTAATGGTGGAAATATTATGCTGAACGTTCTCTTTTCCTCAGTTGATTGAAAACAGAACTGGAATTATTCTTGGTGGGTAAGTTTAGTGAAACTTCGAATCACCCTGGTAAAAACGACTTTTTTGATACTTTCACATCAGTAAGTTTTAGTTTAAGATTTCTGCAAGGCTGATGGCTGTGGTTAGACAATGGGATTAGGTAGTGTGTTTTACGGTGTGTTGTGTTATATCTAGATTGTATGTCACAAGAGATTTACCTACATGGTAGGTGGAGTCGTGTGAAAAATAATAAAACTAATGCCTCTCTTACAGGCCACACATCACGTGAAGTCAGTCATGCATGAAAAGTGCTTCACACAAACATTATTTATATTGGACACAAAAAAGAATGGAATATACTGATTACAATGATTCATCAAATTATCAATTATCAATGAACAATTATCAAATATAATTGTGAGATATTAAAGCAAAGTCTTGTTTATCAGACAAAGTTTATAAGAGAATTCAATCTAACATAATTTTACATATATTCAGTGGTTGTTTGTCATCTCAAAAACAAATTCCATTAAACAATATAAATATACATGTTGCATGACATAATTTGTGGAAGCAAAATTAAAAAATTACTGAAAGATGTAACAAAATCTAGTATATGTCAATAGCGCCATACTTACACGTACACATTTTGAGTAGTATTTTAATGGTAAGAGCATGTCTGAAAAGGCTTGAGATCACCTGATAATATCTAAGTCACAGAGACATTTTCTAAGCAGGACTCTGAGTCATGGAAAGAGAATGTCATAAAACATAGACCAACACACTCTGTCACCTTAGACGTGTCTTTAATCTAGGGAATTGTGCGCAGGTAGAAATGACATTATCTACAATCTCCATATGTTAGTGGGTCTTCTGGGTTAGCTACAGGGAGTTTGAAATTCTTTGACCAAAAAAAATATCATACGTCAATTCACAATTCAAATTTTCAGGTTGATGTATGTGGTTTGTTTATCTACATCTGTCTGTGTTAGAGATTTGACTTCAAAGGTAAATGCTGATGTGTATAATCGAAAAATCATCGTGAATTTATTTATATGGGTGTGTTTTTCTGTGGATATTTCAAACACGACAGATTTTGTGATAAGTTGCGTATTTATCCTGATTTTGTTGAATAAACACCTTTAGAGAATCACTGATAATAGCGCAGGGGTTATTTGTTTTCTTTGAGCATTATTTAACACCTTTTGTGCTGCTGGTTTTTACACCAGCGGAAATGAGGAAATGTTGCAACTGGAAGGAAATATTATAATCTGTATTTGTTTCCCTGCTGAAACTATAAGAAAAACCACCCATTTGCACAAACATTTTAATCTTGTAGAGTCATAAGGTGTGAAACATAATAAATACTCTCACTGACTTTCAAACTGGAGAACCTGTCGACACAGTGTAAAAACAAACCGGTTGAAGCAGGGGACGTTCAGTATTACTGGAGTAATGGAAACAGTACGTGCTGGCTGTCAGGGCCCCTGTCAGATAGTTGACAACAGTTCTACCTTAACATGACGAGGTTATCTGGAGCTTACTGAGTAGGGGATTTCCTCACCCTACATGTTAGAGAGGTTACCTGCGTTATCACCTAATTCGTATGTAACTATCTTTAACTCCTGAGCTGCATGTACAGCTGATGTGGTGTTCAACAAGCGTATCACTTTGGTGTTTGGTTGTTTGTGAAGACATTTTTCAGCTTTGTTGATGTGTATCAGGAGAGCGCTGGAGGTAGTATGGCTGTATTTTTATTTAATTTATTGTTCAGTATTTTTAATGCACATTGAATTACGCTGGAATTATTTCTTTAGAGGAATAGTTTACATTCTTTAAATATTTCTAATAATTAGTATTTATGTTGTACAGGAGTTTTTATTAATGTTTTACCTGTCATTATGAATGTTTGTTTTTTTACCTTAGTTTTAGTAAGGGTGGTAAGAGGAGGTATTTACTTATATTTTGCCTGATACTTGATGTCATTTTAAAGGAATAAACACACTGTTTGATTGTCATTCAGAATCATAACAAATACTGTTAGTTTTAATTAAAACTTACATTGCTACTGTGCGTAATATGAAGCAGACGCCGACCAGATATTGACATTCCCATGCCCTGCATGTCATGTGTTGAGGCAGTGTATACGACCTGTATCACCCGGTGTATACGACCTGTACCACCCGCCATAGGTCTGGGACAGTCGGAATGCCAGGACAACCAGGTGGTGCCATGTGTGAGTGTATGCATCTACATGAACATGCTCCACTTGTATTGACATAGACATGTCTACAGTTACCGAGTACACAATTACACCCTACCAATTTTCCAGCACCTTCTGTGCTAAGGCTCTGTCTATGTGTATATGTGTTGCCTTGTATTACACACACGGGATATCAGATGTTGCTGGTGGTTTGAAGGAGGGTTTATTACCGGACTACTTTGTTGGGCACAGTTCAGTAACATTTTTATGTTCCTGTTTAAGATACCAACTGGCTTTACAGACTAAGGTATAGTTACAGTGTGTTCACTGGATAGAGGCTTGCCAAGCTACTAGGAATTGTGGAATTATGAAGGACTTGTAGTCTTTTCCATATGTTTAAGTTCGCATCAAAAGGATCAGCAGACAAAATATTGAGATAGTTTGAAAACTGAACAGTGCGTAAGATGTATGTATTCTTTTCAAATTTCCACAAATAACTATTCATTTTGATTGGTCAGACATAGGGGTAGCCCAGAGATGTCAGGCGTCACATTGTGCTACGGAGAGTAACCTCCCTTAGCATGCCAGGATAACCTGATCTTGAGTTTGTACCCAAATATATTTGTTGATCTCTCACCATCATATCCCATGGACTTTCCTCCTGCATTGATCTAACGGTTTGAGATATAACTGCAATACTGTTTATAAGGCATGTAGACCTGCTCAGTCATTGATAGTGATGATCCTTGCTTTTCATAATAGGCAACTTACAGGACCAGATGCTCAAGCTTGCTGACTTGGTAGATGTCATCTTATCCCAATTGTGTAATTAATGCCTCTGATGTCGATGACTGGAATTTCTTGTACTGACTTGGATATTTACAGACTACGTTCATATACCTGGAATACTGCTGAGTGTGGCGTTAAACAACAAACAAACAGCTGCACAAATGGGACATCTACCTACCTGTGAAAGCATGTGTTTGTAGGACAAATATATACATATCTAATTGTGTGCACTTAAGTTCTTACATGATGTTATTGTTACAAGATGAATTGACGTTCCCGATCTGTGAACTCGTCCATAAAAATAAGAGATCCTTTGTTGAGTATCAGGTGATCAATGTGAAACAGCTGTCTGCATGTGCCAATACACCCTCCAGCTACATCTGTAGCAGGTATATCTAATGATCTTCTAATATTTAGAGAACCCGGATGAATATTTGGATAGTTACTGAGCTGTTCTTGCATCAAACAAAGGTTTTAATCAACAGAGCTGTCACTGGATGATATAACAGGTGGTAGTGAGGATGTACATGTGTGATAAATTCTATATTTTCACTCTGCAGTGTCACTCGTGACACAAGTCACTTAATATCAAACAAGTTCTCTAACATGTGTTATTTGGGATTGCACTTTTCAGTGTCCTGCTAACCTTTCAACAGGACAGCTAGTTTTGTGCATATATTTCTGTGTTTGTATTATTTATGAATTGAAACAAAATCCTAGGGTAATGGCTATAAATGGAGATATATTTTGTGGCAAAGATCAAGCAGACAAGTTTGTAGCAGGTACCCTCAAATATTCATGAATATTTTTGTTTAGTATATTAAAAGTTTCATTTCAGCACTACATTTCTAACAATGTATTTGTCACTTATATTGATACGTTATTATTTTTCAGGTTTATGTTTATATTCCAGTGGCATCCAGAGGATCATTAAATACTAATATGGATGACAGTTGATATTTCAATTTTGAATTTTTTTATCTGAAACCAAATGCTTATGGATATTTTCTTTTGTTTCAGACTGCCATACGGATTACTATAAATAAGTGTAGAGCCAGCTCTGGCCTGGCTTCAAAATGAATTTATAATGATTGGTAAGTACATCCTTCATTTCTTTTTTCATTTATCATGAGAAAATGGCACATGGTTTTGACCAACACCATTGGTCCAAATTCAACTTTCATTGATTGCTTTGAATTGTTTGGAAAATGAGCATTAGTACATCGCCACAAATATGTGAAAACTCTGAAACTGTAGGCCACTGAATATTATGAGCGACAAATATTGCCCTAGAAATCATCGGCCCAGTAACACAGAAAGGAGTACTCCTGCAACCAGCACAGAAAACATTGATCTGGACACAAACTTATTAACAAGGCCATGAGGAACACAGTTTTGAATTCTCCCAACCTGTACATATTGTTTACAGGTGAAAGTGTTACATTCTTTGTCAGTCAGGCAATGGATCAAAGAGGAGTAAATATTGATTATAGAGTTTTCATTGATTTTACTTGTGTAACATATTTCCGACTGATTGATCAATATTTTATCTCGACTGTTCGCGTATTAGATTAGGAAGTCGGTATTCAATTACAAGCTTGTGTCAAGGGTAACTTGGGCCATGGGGGAGCACTGTGCATGTGCCTCTGCTATATTAGCTGTCAGATTCAATACTTCACTCAAAACATAACCTTTGATTTTGCAGTATTCAAAATTCCTCTGATTTGAAGTCTAGCATGAATAAATTACATTTCAAACAAGCAGATTTCTATTTATTTATTTTTTTCGCCTGCGCTGTTGGCATATATTTGAATTTGAATTGAGGATGATTCATGTTTCATAAATGCTGAAAGCCTTTGGCTATGTACAGTCAGTTTGGATGTAGGGTCATGAGAAATATTTTCATTCCTTGCTAGGTGAAATTCCTTTCATTATTGAGCTTACAATGGTTTGTGAGGTTTGCAAATACACTTGATCTCAAACCCTGTCATATAGCGACTGCTGGGATATGAACGTATTGGCAGTCTTTGTTGAAAATAAATTATGATGTAATTTGCCAGGGCAATCAGTCCTTTCATAATAGTCAGTTGCCCTAAAATTTCTGAAAAATAATTTTTAAAAGTAAACACTTTAAGAAAACATGCAATCAGTTTATATGATGAAGGTCTTCATGTAATACTGTATTGATGCATCGTCCAATGAAATGAACCTTTAATATGAAATATATGTAACCCTGAAGACCGCATTTTCCTTTCAAGAAGCTTAGACGTTTTACAAAATATTTCTATAATAAATAAGATGAGCAATATCCAACAGCCGGAACATTTCTTTAGTAAAGTTCTCCATTTTCTATGGTGTCAGTTCTTCCCCACAGGGGGTGGTGGGGTAGCCTAGTGGTTAAAGCGTTCGCTCGTCACGCCGAAGACCCGGGTTCGATTCCCCACATGGGTACAATGTGTGAAGCCCATTTCTGATGTCCCCCTCCGTGATGTTGCTGGAATATTGCTAAAAGTGGCATAAGACCATACTTACTCACTCACTCACTTACTCACTCTTTCCCACAATTATATACTCTTTAAGTCCTGCTCTATTGTATTCACAGGAACTTGTTTTGAACACAAACTTTTTATGTGTCTAGCACAGGAATAGAGATGTATCAGTCCACTTAGATTGTGTATTATAATTCAGTTTTCATAACAAGGTAATCAGAATCTGAAAAGGAATGAAGGGCCTTAGTACCTACCCTCTAAAATTTATCTTTTTACATTCCCTGGCTCATAATTCTTTGAATATTGTAGTTTCTCGTTAAAACTCTGATATGAAGCATATGTCAAAAACCTAGGTGGCTTCACTAGAATATAATACCTGTAGCTTATCCTTTCATTGAAGATATTAATGTAACCCTACATCCCGTACGGATATACGATACAAAATAAGGCATAAAACCTGATACAAAAATGTGATGGATGTCCTCCCAAGTTGATAATTTTCCATTTAATGATTGTCAGTGTCATTGTTGAAAGTAGGAAGACATGGGTGAGTGACCGTCTCCCTCCTGTGCCGGGGGAAGGGGGAAGGGGCTCTATTCACCCTCACCCACACTGAGGCTGTCAGCAATATTGTTGAAGTTGGGGAGATATGTTTTACAGTATGTGTGACGGTATTTACTGTGTGTGAAGTGAGATATTATTGTCAGTGTTGAGCTTCTCCCATGACTCATTCTCTGTTAGAGTTGGAACCCTTATTCTAAAATAGTCACGTTTCAATTTGAAAGTATTTTTTGATTTCATTTGTTTAAATTCTGTTACTGTAGCACATGGAATATATGGATTAGTAGTTATTTCAGTGTTTATAATGTGAAGTTTCAAAGGAGAAAGTGTGATAACATGGATATTTAGGTACTTGTTAATTCACGTCAGGAAATCAATGGCATACATACTGACTGAGGAACAATTAAGGAAAAGATTGTGTTTGTAAAAATATGTAACTAAATGATTTGAAATTACTTTCTCTGTTATGTGAGTATGGTCTGTAAGTATGGTTTTACACTGCTTTTATGAGTTTTGCAGTGGTGAACACCAGATATTGTATCCATGTGAGGATTTGAACCCAGGTAGCCCAGTGGATAAAGCATATTTTTGTTATGCCGAAAACCCAGGTTTGATTCTCCACATAGGTACAATGTTGGAATTCCATTTCTGGGAAACTCCACCATGATATTGCTGGAATATTGCTATAGTCTGTTTGCAGTGAAAACGTACCGATTAATTTCGCTGTAAAAAAAAAAGTAAATAAAATAAACTGAAATTAACATTGAGAATTGTCTTAATTTACCTTGCCAACTGAACATTTAAATCTCAGAATTTTATTCATCTTAGGATAAAAGTTGTTTAACAAAGTATCATAGATTCAAATGGCTATGATTGGTTTGTAAATCTGAACTCGCTCGCTCACTCACTCACTGACTCACTCACTCAATTCTGCCTAGAGAGTAGAAGTGTATGTAATGGCGTTGTAGGTGTGTGATTGTTGATGTGTCTAACCAGTACGTAAATCATCACAGAAAACCGACCATTTACTTCCAATTTATCCTTTGACATTTCCTCTCTTTTTTTTATTATCCATTGAATGATATACTATGACACCAAGATGTACCACAATTTGAATGAGTGTTGAATTTAATCATTAATCTATAATACTGTAGTTAACACATGCTGTAAATATGGAAAATTACGGAAAATATTCACCATAATATTCCTTATTCCATACTGCTGGACTTATCCCATAGATTAATGGTGGAGAATAATACTTGTGTTACATATGGAAGGGTCATTTTAGAATTATGTGTGAAACCCCGAACAAAATGTGCAACTAACCACATGCTGTAATACTACACCGGACAATCAGCAATGCAGTCGGTGCCACAGACTCCATTAGCAGGAATGGTAATCACAGACAAAGGGACATAACTCTGTCTCAGCTATCTGCCTGTAAGTCCATGAACAAATGGGACAATATTCATAATACGCTGCTACCTTGTGTAATATTATAATCAGCCCACTGCATGATGACTCATCCTGCCACAGTGCTAGGTCTCCGGCACCAAACGGGGAGAGGACGGTTTCCATGACATTGTTAATTAATACACGACCTCCTCGCCATGTTAGCTGGCTGACCTAAGTCGGCCATCCCCCGCAATGTCCAACCAGCCACTGCATATTGCCTTTAATATCGATACATACGTTCATGTTGATTCCTTATCTTTTTAGGTTTTCTTTGAATGTTGAGCATAAGAAATCTAGTCCATGATGCATTTACTTTTCATGAATTATGTAAAATACTTCTTGTAAAGATTTTCTGTTTTGGTCAGAAATTATGGATTTGAGAGGTTTGAAGTAATAAGATCCAAGGTGTGTTGACTTGAAGTAGGTGTTGCTACGTAGGTAAAGGTATTTGGGTGACGGGGATGGTGTTTTCTTGCGTCATGTCGTGTCGGTCAGAAATTCGGAAGTGGTAATGCTGTGGTGGATGTGACTTGCCTGAGTGATAGGCATTTAAACCCCCGGTTATTGATCCTGAATTAATTTACTGGCAGATCTTTGTAAAAATATGTTTTGGTCTGTAGTGCCAGGTCTGCGTTCACGGTTTTCATGGCAGTTAATATGGGGAGGCAGTGGTTGTGGTCCATATTGTCGGTGTGATTAGTCACACAGAATTTCCACAGCAGAGAAATGGAGAGGCTCTCACTCTCACTGTTGTTGAAATAAGTAAGAAAGAAAAGGCTTTGAAGGTTTTGCAGAATAGTCAATTAACTAACGGCAGGGTAAAATATGTAGATCAAGATGGTATTGTGGAATGTCGCCTTCTTTGCTAGGAATTCCAATATGGATGCTTAAATGGGGGCAGACTGTCCGCCAGGAGAAGTTGCCAGGGATGTATCACCGTGGCCTTGTGGCTAAAGCATTCTGTAGTTCATGAAGACTTGAGCCAAATATTGTTCTATGTTGTGTGAAATAGCTAAGGATTGGTGTGTGAGTGAGTATGGTTTTATGCTGCTTTTAGGAATATTCTAGCAATATCACAGCAGGGGACACCAGAAATGGACATATTACCCATTCGGGAATTCGAACCCAGGCCTAAGGCATGAAGAACAAACTCTTAAACCACAAGGCTACCCCCACCACCCTGAGTGGTGTGTGGGAGGCTAATGGGGAACTCCCAGTTTTGATTGCCAGGTAGAATGTGTGTAGTCAACATGGTGTACTGAGACATGACACAGTTGGAATACTGCTAAAAGTAGCGTAAATTCATACTCACTCACTCACTCACTTTCTTAAGCACTAGGACTGTGTAAACAGTACCCACTCACAAACATCATGAATTAATGAAAGGTCATTGACAGCTGACTTAAATGTCTTTTACATTCAGGTGTTTCCAGTTATATTTAGACAATGTCTCAGAAACATGAATTATTTTGAAGTTCAATGAAGTAATCTGAAGTAGTCTTTCCATACTGTTACATGTAAACAAGGACTTCAGCTTTGTCTTCTTGACCAATGTCCTAAATCTCAAATGCTCATTCATTTTGTCCAATAAGTTGTCAGGATACCATATTTTTTGGAGTTCAGATCTCCCTGATTCTAGAGCTTGGTTCTCTGCATCAGTCGTGGGTTCGATCCCCGGCCGCGTCATACCAAAAGACGTTAAAATATGATACTTGTTGGTCCCTGCCTGGCGTTCGGCATTAACGGGTACATCAAGGACTGATCAGCTCGGAGTCGGTATAATATGTCTGAGTGGGGTATTCATGCTTCACTGCGGCATGGTATCTCAGTGGGCTAGCACTATAAAACCAGCTTAAGTCTGGACTAGTACAAGCAGCCGCACATACACATACACACGCATGCACGTCGTCATATGAGCGAAATATTCTCAAGCACGACGTTAAAGCCAATTTCACCTCACCTCTCTGCACCATATTCATGTTAATGGCTTCATCAAAGCCAGAGCTCAAAATTAACAGTACTCAGATATTCATGAAGTTTGCATCACTGGATTGTCTGGTCCAGACTCGATTATTTACAGAGTGCCGCCATATAGCTGGAATATTGCTGAGTGCGGCGTAAAACTAAACTCACTCATGAAGTTGTCATAATATTTTAACCAAAGAAACCCCTAAATCTTTCACTTCAGCAACAGAGTTGTGTAAGGAAGCCCATTGACTAACCTGTTTATATTTGAACATTAACATCAAATTTTGATTCATGTCCTGGAAACAATATGAAGCCTTAACTGATCTCTAGGCATTGTTTTTAATAATGATTTTCTCATGTTAAGATATATCCTATTATTAGCTTAGTAGGGGCGGTGGGGTAGCATAGTGGTTAAAGCGTTCACTCCTTACACCGAAGATCCGGGTTCAATTCCCCACATGGGCACAATGTGTGAAGCCCATTTCTGGTGTCCCCGCTGTGATATTGCTGGAATATTGCTGAAAGCGGCGACAAACTCACTCACTATTAGCTTAGTACACTGGAAGCTAGAGTGGCAGACTTTGCTATGATACTGAGGAAATACTGGTCAAAGTGGTGTTCAACACACAAACACAGGTTAGAAAAGGTCCCTAGCAACCTTTCTGGTTGTTAAAGATGACCAAATGTTTTGGTGCTTTTGTTGATGGCATGATCGCTGCTCTCATTATCAGAGTATTGTGGGAATAATGCTGAATGTAGAGCAAAACAACGTCAAATTCTCAGATTGAGGACCCTTTGTACAAAGCAATCTGCTTACGCGATACCTTAACATAGACTTAATACAATTGTAGCACTAAGGTTGTTTTATACAACAGCACCCCACTCACTCAAAGCTCATTAGTGGGGCGTCGGGGTAGCCCAGTGGTTAAAGCGTTGGCTCGTCACGCTGAAGACCGGGGTTCGAATCCCCACATGGGTACAATGTGTAAAGGCCATTTCTGGTGTCCCCCGCTGTGATGTTGCTGGAATATTGCTAAAAGCAGCGTAAAACCAAACTCACTCAGTCAGTCAGTCAGTCAATCATTAGTAGAGAGGAAAGAGGTGGCATCATCCCACTTTATACTGCGATATCTCACAAGCGTTCATCCCCAACCATGTCTGATCAAATATTTATGGCAGTATATGACACTATAATGAGTCATGGAGATTATCATCCTTGGGACTAATTCCAAACTTTGTCGAACTGAATCGGATGTGAATGTGTTTCAGAAATTATTTTGAATTGTCATAAATGAATGATTTGATTCCGGATCCATTGTAATCATCATGGGACAAATTCTAACTTTGTCAAAATTGTACCTGAATAAGGATATGAATGTGTTTCAGAAATTATTTTGAATTGTCATGAAAGAATGATTTGATTCTGGATCCAGTGTGATCAATACAGCAGCATCAGCAGATGTAATCAAACATGGTTCCTCCCTGACATCACAGCCTTCCACTCGTCCCTGTGTACTTATCCTGGATTCAATACCTATAAACATCAGCTGATTGCCCTGCACGAGGACAAGACTTGAAGTGATATGAATAATTAACCTTCTGTGCTGCACTATGCTGTTTACCTTTACCTGCGATAATGCATTGTAATAAGCTGCGTGCAGGACAGGTGGAGAGCAATGTACCAATTCACCTTTGACGCAACCAGGTGCGTAGGATTCTCTTCCCAGGAAGCAATTTCCCAGGGTCTTATTTATGGGCTGTGGATGGAAGCTGCATTGAAAAAGACTTAGTTGATCAATGATTGGCGATGAGGTGGTATGGCGCGATACCGACTCGGTACTTTTGTGAGTGTAGGCAACTTTCATGGTGGATGTTCTCTGAGGATAATCAGCATCAATGTTGCTCAGGGCCGTCAGTGTCGGCTGCCACGGTGATTGACATATACATCTCGGGGCAGTTATTCATTATGAAGATGCCTTTCTAGTTTGGTATCTGATCATTGAATTGGGCTGTGTTGTGAAGAGAGCTAATTTGGACAGATTTGTTGTGGGATATGTTTTGAAAAGAATGCATATGTGTTTGATATTTATGGATTATTGTCTTCTTTATCTTTTAATATAATGGATGGGTTTTTGTATTTGGATATATTTTATGATATTTTGGTGAGTCTTTCACTAAGGTAACCAAAGTCATGAGAAGGTGCTAATATCGAGATGAAGGTGAAGTATCCAGTGCTTCGTAACCTGGTGCTTAGCTTGGTAACCCAAAGCTGGTTATCTGAAGCTTGGAGCCAGGTAACCTGGAGCTGAGTGTGGTAGCCAGTGCATGGTAACATGCTTTGTACACAGTGCTTGGTAACCTGGTGTGGCAACCACATTGATGGTAACATGGTGCTAAGCGTGGTAACCCTGTCAACGGTAACCTGGTGCTTAGCATGGTAACTAGTGCTTTATACATAGTGCTTGGTAACCTAGTGCTGAATGTGGTAACACCATTGATGGTAACCTGGTGCTCTGTGTGGTAAACTGGTGCTGAGGGTTAGAATCCAGTGCTTGGTAACCTGGTTCTTGGTAACCTAGTGCTGAATGTGGTAACACCATTGATGGTAACCTAGTGCTCTGTGTGGTAAACTGGTGCTGAGGGTTAGAATCCAGTGCTTGGTAACCTGGTTCTTGGTAACCTAGTGCTGAATGTGGTAACACCATTGATGGTAACCTAGTGCTCTGTGTGGTAAACTGGTGCTGAGGGTTAGAATCCAGTGCTTGGTAACCTGGTTCTTGATAACCTAGTGCTGAATGTGGTAACACCATTGATGGTAACCTGGTGCTCTGTGTGGTAAACTGGTGCTGAGGGTTAGGATCCAGTGCTTGGTAACCTGGTTCTTGGTAACCTAGTGCTGAATGTGGTAACACCATTGATGGCTACCTAGTGCTCTGTGTGGTAAACTGGTGCTGAGGGTTAGAATCTTGTGCTTGGTAACCTGGTTCTTGGTAACCTAGTGCTGAATGTGGTAACACCATTGATGGTAACCTGGTGCTCTGTGTGGTAAACTGGTGCTGAGGGTTAGGATCCAGTGCTTGGTAACCTGGTTCTTGGTAAAGTAGTGCTGAATGTGGTAATGCTATATATGGTAACCTTGGTCCTGTACTAGAGTTTTATGTTGGAGATATAAAATTTGATGATGGTAACTCAGAATTTCGAAAAGGTACTACAAAATTTCAGGATATAATGAAGTTAACACATTAGTTTTGTAATACAGAATTTAAGTGGTTAAGCACAATTCTGGAATGGTAACGCATGATTCTACCAGGAAATGTCTGAAACTAGGGTTTCTGTGCGGATAATCTTGGTGTTCTTGTTAATTCAGAATGTTTACAGATAAGAAGTTGTAATAGCTAAATGTGTAAACTACATTTTGTCATATTGAAAGTGTAGGCCACAATATTTATAGGTGCACTCTGTAACAGTTACATGGACACTGTTAACGATCAAAGGAGTACTGCCTTATAAACCTAAAAACAAATTCATTCATCTCCATAGAGAAACCTTATGTCATGGTACTTAATGAGGAAAAAAGACATTCTTTTTTTGCACTGATCTCTTAGTAGACATGCCTTTAAAAATGATGAAACAAAGTTCTTTTGATGTGCTCGTCAATACGGAATTAGCATCACTAGATGTGGGTGTGTCGTAGGATCATTATTTTAAAACCCTACCGAACTGCCAGATAGGTTGCTGCCGATTAATTGGGAAACGTCATACTTACATCAGAGCGAGCACTTAATCAGTCTTCAGTAACCCATGCTTGTCGTAATAGGCAACCAACGGAAACGGGTGGTCAGGCTAGCTGACTTACATGTCATCGTATCCCAACTGCGTAGATCGATGCTCATGCTGTTGATCACTGTATTGTCTGGTCCAGACTCGATTATTCATAAAGCTAGAATATTGCTGAGTGCAGCGTTAAACAACAACCAACCGATTAACTGAATCAGTAGCTTTGGGAAATTGCTTATGAAGATCAATTACACATTTTTCAGAGGCTTCTGTTTCTGTGAAAATAAAATCTGTAATAGCCACAAGAAAATGTATACTGTCATGTAAATATTAGGTGCACATAAAGATGACCTATTTGGTTGATATAGATTGTCAAGGAGCATCTAATACAGTAAACCAATAAGCCTGAATTTTGTTTCTTTTTAAGAGCTTCATCATTGCGGACACCCATGTTAAGTTCACTTGCAGCTGAACAATTGAAATACTGCTGTTCAAACTGAAAGTATAAACCGATATGCAAGAATTTGTGATAAAAAGTTCCAATATTAGTGATCACTGAAAGAGGAAGACATGTTCACATTTCCTATTTTCGTTGATCCAAAGTTGAGTTAAACAAATCATTTCCCTGTCTTGGCCTGGCTCCAATTCAAGTCCTTTGGAGAAGTGCGTGTGATTCCGGCATATGGCTGCATGAATGGCGTGAACCAAGTTCGCCCTAATGATCTGCTGAACTCAACGTTTGTGGGGGCCGGGCAGCTGGATGTATTCATCAATATCACACTTTCTTCATTCTAGTCTCACAGTTTTAAAATAAATGATACATGCCACAAAAGCAGTATGACCAAACTTGGCAACAGCTGTACATTTCTGCTTCTTAGCGACTCCAGCAGCCATCTTTGTTTGACTTCAAAGGTAATTCTATGCTGTGAAACATATCTTGTCTGTTTGAACGAGCTAATGAGCTGCTGACTTGCTCCCAAACACACAAGGAAATATGAGAAACTATGAAACTTTAATGCATTGACAGCTTGTATCGATCCCTTCCCTGTAAATGCACAAACGAGGGATCAGCTGAAGTCGGGGAGGAATTCGGACGTCGATATTGGGTTTTTGTCACAGACTCTACAGATTGGAGCTAAGCTGGAGAGCCGGCTTTGGGGATACATGTGTTATTTCTTTTGAATATTAAAGTGACGTGTATCGGATTGACGACCTTTGGATTGTTATCGAAGGTGTTGGTTTTGTCCATTGTTGTTCAGACAGAGAAGTCTATCCATTTTTATCATAATATATCAAAAGTATGTTATTACAAATCTGGATATTATCAAAAATTATGTTTGTTTTGGTCTGGAATTTGCAGGATGCTGGTTGTCTGTGGAATATTTCAGGTCACTGAAGTAAATTACTGCGGTTTTCACTGGAAACATACTAGCCTCGACTGTAAGATTAGGTACTGGTGGTTTGAACTTTTGTGGAAAGGATTCCATTAGAACATGGGGCGGTGGGGTAGTCTAGTGGCTAAAGCGTTGGCTCGTCAAGCCGAAGACCCGGGTTCGAATCCCCACATGGGTACAAAGAGTGAAGCCCATTTCTGGTGTCCCCCGCTGTGATATTGTTGGAATATTGCTAAAAGCAGCGTAAAACCAAACTCAGTCTGTCAGCCATTAGAACATTGTTCACAATTATCAACATGTTCATACACTGAGTGTTTGATAAGGGTGTGAATGCATGTTGTTTTATGCCGCCAGCAATACTCCAGCTATAGTAGGATAGCCTGTAAACTATGGAGTCTAAATCAGTGCAGTCACGAGACAGTGAGGTACTTTTAACCATGATCATGATTTGCCTTTTATTCAGTTCTGGAAATGAGTGTAGGTTAGTAAGAATCCGTTCTTATGTTTGTTTGATGTTTAACACTGCTCCGGGGCGGTGGGGTTGTCTAGTGGTTAAAGCGTTGGCTTGCCACGCCGAAGATCCAAGTTCGAATCCCCACATGGGTACAATGTGTGAAGCCCATTTCTGGTGTCCCCCTCCGTGATGTTGCTGGAATATTGCTAAAAGCGTAAAACCAAACTCAGTCAGTCAGTCAGTAACACTGCTCCGCAATATTAAAGTGATATGATAGTGCTTTGAAAATAATCTAGTCGAGACCAGACAATCCAGCAATATCATCAGTCTACATAAATTGCAAACAATGACGAATGTAAACCAACTAGGTGAGCCTGACCTTGCAATCCCGTTCGTTGCCTCTTACAGGCATGAATTGCTGCTGAGTATTTATAATCGGTATCTTCACAAGAAAATCCATTCTATACCCCCATTGGTCTATTTGATAAGAATGTGCTTGTGCAACATATTTGTGTGTAAGGAAACCAATTCTTCTATCCTTAGAATGTAAGATATATGCGTTATGATGATGAAATTTGGGGTATCATTTTGAAGAACTGCCATGGAAAATGGCAGAATATTCCCCAGTGCCTCGCGCTTGTCATAGGATTTGATTAAGGTGAAGCAGAACTGAACACGCTGGCTGTGGTGGTGAAGTTGTTGGTGACAATTAAATCTGGAGCTCAAACTGGATGATGGCGTGAGATCTGACTGTGAAGATGTGGGCCATTGCTTCAGCTGTCATCCTGTATCTAGCTCCATCCACTGTGCTGTATTGTCTTCTTGTTGTTGCTCACGTCTGCTCCCCTCTCTCCGACTTTACCTGTTAAAATGATTTTGTGAAAAATGTAAGTCACAGAATCTTAAACCAAAAAAGCAGACACTATCCACCCTACAAAACACCCCACTATCCATTCACAATGCACCCAAACAGCATCTACAACTCCCATTCCTCCATCTGAACTGAAGCGTCCATAACCCACCCATCCATCACGATAAGTCACTCACACTCCACCTACAAGGAACACACATAACAGCTTCGCTCCACCTACAAGGCACACACAACCTACCCACACAACACCCACACTCTGCCCACAAGGCACACACGAAACACCCTCAGCTCAACCTACAAGATGCATGACCTACCTACACAACACCCACACTCTGCCCACAAGGCACACACGTAACACCCTCGTTCTACCTACAAGACAAATGACCTACCCACACAACACCCACATCCTGCCCACACTCTACCCACAAGGCACCCATGTAACACCCATGCTCCACCTACAATACACACACGACCTACCCACACTCTGCCCACAAGGCACACACGTAACACCCTCACTCTACCTACAAGACATACGACCTACCCATGCTCTGCCCACAAGGCACACATATTACACCCATGTTCCACCTACAATACACACACAACATCCACACTCTGCCCACAAGGCACACACGTAACACCCTCGCTCCACCTACAAGACAAACGACTTACCCACACAGCACCCACAACCCACCCACACTCTGCCCACAAGATACACACGTAACACCCACACTCCGCCCACAAGACAAGTTCAGGGAGTATGATCAGATGAGATCTTGTTTTGCCTCATTCCAGTCTTATCACAGAAAGAGGACGCCAAGTAACAAATATTCCCACATGACGGGCGTTCTTCGAGCGTGTATTAAACTGAGACAGAGTTTAATCTTTTCAAGACTGATGAAACCAGTATGACATAACCAGTTCACCCGTTCCTGAGTTCAAATCCAGAAATATCCCCGATACTGTGCTTGTGGATTTCATTAAAGAAAAACGTCAACCTTTTCTTGTCTCCTTTAACCCATATCTTAATCATAATGCTATTATATTTGGCATTAAACCCACCCACTCACCAAAACATTCATCACAAGATCACCCGAGACACTCACCGTTATTCCATGTTGATTTATACAACAGTAAATGACTCAAGGTTCTTTAACACAGCCTTTTTATACATGTATGGCAGGCAGTGTCAAGTTAGGCTGCAGATTAAAGTTTGTGGCATATGGTGTGGGTATTGAGCTTTAGCTATCATAGTAGCCTTATCTGCCTCGGAATCACATTCTATAAACATTGACATTATGGCTTTAAGCCCCAGGTGAATTCAATATACTTGTCGCGCTGTATGTCCTTTCATAAAAGAATTTTCAGAATGTCCTCATCTAAATTGGCCCGCATTGAGATGCTTGTGTAAATACATATGTGGATCATAGGTTATGACCATAAGGGCTTTCATAAGGGTTGGAGGGTGTTGTTTTGCGTGCCTGATTTCGTGGATGTTTTTTTATCAGTTAGTTTATAATCTGATTAGTTAGAACCATTTTACTGACATTCAGAAATAATGTGTCAGTAGGTTTTACTTAGACTGTTATCAGTCATTGTGATTGGATATGATTTGTCCATCAAAAAACGTCCAATCACGATATTCATGGTAGATGGGAGACAGCGTCTGGAGAAAGAAATAATCTGTTCCAGCTGTAAATACTGAAAGAAAACTTAATATCCTTCCGGTTTTACTCTCCAATAGAAAATACTGGGAAAGTGTGTTGTGTTGGGTGAGTAAGTATGGTTTAACACCGTTTTAGCAAAATCACACCAGGAGACACCAGAAATGGGCTTCACATGTTCTACCCATGAGGGGAATCGAACCCGAATGTTCGGCGTGATGAGCGACGGTCTTTAACCACATGGCTACCCCACTGCCATGTGTAACAAGCGTTGTCAGCACTATACCCGTTATCATGGGTTTCACCAGAGTTAACAACATCTGAGACCTGCAACACTTCAAGCTTTCTTCCCCCATGATGCTGCCATACTACTGGAATACAGTCCATAGTGGTGTTAACCCCATCTCACTCACTCACTCAGTCACTTTGATTAACCTTATCCTTGTACATTCATCAAATGCGACATTGTTTCAACATGATGTTGAACACGTCAACATTTCTTGCCCATGCTTCACGGGTCACGTACAAGGCCTCCATTAATACCCAACACAGACAGCTATTTCACTGGAATTTGTTTATCCATCTGAAAAGTATATGACATTTATTACCCAGTCGTGATATAAAAGTGTAAACACAACTTAATACAGACACACGTCTGACCTTTGTTTGCCAATTTACCAATAAAATGAACTATCAAATATCCAGAAAAGGTTGTAAACTGTAGACAGGGATTTTCTTGTCTCTGATACACTGGCTCGTGACGGCCATAAATACGGGAGTTGAAAGTCTTAGGGACTCATCTATATATGTTGCTGATGATCTTCTCTCAGCGGAAGACGTCACGGACTGACACACAGATTCAGGCAACATCTCGTGCCCCTTAATGTGAAGATTTCAAATTTACACCTTCTGGATGAGTTTTTAATAAGCTTGGATCTCTGACGGCCCTTGTTTGACCTTCAAGTTCTAAAATTGGAGGAATTTAATGTTTTAAAACTATTTGGTTTCAGATTATTAATTTCTCGCACCGTGTTCACCTTCCCTGGTTGACCATTTGGCATTTGTGGTGTATAAAAGATGTATTTATACCACGGTTGTGTAGGTGTCTGCCAACAGTGACCTGTCTAGAGCCAGTGCGAGTACCTACATGTGTGCTTGGGCTATCTCCAGACTGCCAGGGGGAGGATGAACAAGCTGATGGGAGGGAAAGGACCATTGTGGGAGATAGATCTGCTTCTTCACCGTCATGGCCGTGTTGTGGGAGATAGGCTAACGGGGTTTGAAATTAAGCATGAAAGTCAAGGGGCCCTTGTCAAAACTTGAATGTAAAAGTTTAACGATCCCTTGATTCAAACACAACAGCAGCAATCCTCAAGCATGCACTTTGTTTCAGTCACTGGCTAAGAATATCTTCTTTTAATTGTATCACAGTGGTCTTGTGTTTTTCTTGATTTTTTGTCTCAAAGTCAGGGTGACAAGACAAAGGAGATAAAAGGGTCTCAACTAAATTTGAGTCAAACATGATTGAAAATATCCTATTGATAATATTAAGAATAAGAATACTGGAAAAAATAAGAATGTTTTTGTGAATTGTGAGTCTGAAATAAACATGCTTCACTCACTCCAGCATCACATTGGAATTGACTTGACTGGAAGAACAGCAATAGAACTTTCAAATAACCTCAAATCTTGGGGCACCAGAGTTTACTGTGCAGAGTTGTGTCCCTTGGGCAGCTATCATCGTTGGTTGAACCCTAGTTTATCCTGATAATGTTTCTAGGTGTGTTGGAAGCTTACAGTGCTTGTGGCTTCTACCAAAGCTGTATCCAGGACCTATATCCAGCATTAAGCTGACATGCCATGATATAACTGGAAAACTGATACATATCCATGATATAACTGGAATACTGATACATATCCCATGATATAACTGGAATACTGATACATATGCCATGATATAACTGGAATACTGATACATATCCCATGATATAACTGGAATGCTGATACATATCCCATGATTAACTGGAATACTGATACACATGCCATGATATAACTGGAATACTGATACATATCACATGATATAACTGGAATACTGAATACTGATACTGGATTACTGATATGCCATGATATAACTGGAATACTGATACATATGCCATGATATAACTGGAATACTGATACACATGCCATGATATAACTGGAATACTGATACACATTCCATGATATAACTGGAATACTGATACACATGCCATGATATAACTGGAATACTGATACATATGCCATGATATAACTGGAATACTGATACACATGCCATGATATAACTGGAATACTGATACACATCCCATGATATAACTGGAATACTGATACATATGCCATGATATAATTGGAATACTGATACACATGCCATGATATAACTGGAATACTGATACACATGCCATGATATAACTGGAATACTGATACATATGCCATGATATAATTGGAATACTGATACACATGCCATGATATAACTGGAATACTGATACATATGCCATGATATAACTGGAATACTGATACACATGCCATGATATAACTGGATACTGATACATGATATAACTGATACTGATACACATGCCATGATATAACTGGAATACTGATACACATGCCATGATATAACTGGAATACTGATACATATCCATGATATAACTGGAATACTGATACACATGCCATGATATAACTGGAATACTGATACACATCCCATGATATAACTGGAATACTGATACACATCCCATGATATAACTGGAATACTGATACATATCCCATGATATAACTGGAATACTGATACATATCCCATGATATAACTGGAATACTGATACATATCCCATGATATAACTGGAATACTGATACATA
Organism: Haliotis rubra; assembly: GCF_003918875.1. Taxonomy (NCBI): domain Eukaryota; kingdom Metazoa; phylum Mollusca; class Gastropoda; order Lepetellida; family Haliotidae; genus Haliotis; species Haliotis rubra. The sequence goes on along the minus strand of NW_025766002.1, from coordinate 1,879,384 downwards.
TCCCATGATATAACTGGAATACTGATACATATCCCATGATATAACTGGAATACTGATACATATCCCATGATATAACTGGAATACTGATACACATGCCATGATATAACTGGAATACTGATACACATGCCATGATATAACTGGAATACTGATACACATGCCATGATATAACTGGAATACTGATACACATGCCATGATATAACTGGAATACTGATACATATCCCATGATATAACTGGAATACTGATACATATCCCATGATATAACTGGAATACTGATACACATGCCATGATATAACTGGAATACTGATACACATGCCATGATATAACTGGAATACTGATACACATGCCATGATATAACTGGATATACTGATACATATCCCATGATATAACTGGAATACTGATACATATCCCATGATATAACTGGAATACAGATACATATCCCATGATATAACTGGAATACTGATACATATCCCATGATATAACTGGAATACTGATACATATCCCATGATATAACTGAATACTGATAATACTGATAACTGGAATACTGATACATATCCCATGATATAACTGGAATACTGATACACATGCCATGATATAACTGGAATACTGATACATATGCCATGATATAACTGGAATACTGATACATATCCCATGATATAACTGGAATACTGATACATATCCCATGATATAACTGGAATACTGATACACATGCCATGATATAACTGGAATACTGATACACATGCCATGATATAACTGGAATACTGATACACATGCCATGATATAACTGGATTATTGATACATATCCCATGATATAACTGGAATACAGATACATATCCCATGATATAACTGGAATACTGATACATATTCACAAAGACTAATTGAAACATATATTATGTTTCAAGTTTTTGCTTTCTGAAAGTTGATATAGTCGTATAATCCTTAAAAATGTTACCAACACCATTCCATCCTGAAAATGATTAACAATGGCAAATAATACACATGGCTGCCTCGGTCCGACATTTATCAGTGATTGATATTGAACAAAAATGACAGTTGGTTTTCTGTGATGGATGGGAACTAGGTCAGAACATTCAATCATTCTCGGTTGAAGTTATTCAATTTGCCAGTTTTAGAAGTCTTCACCACAAAATTATCATTTTGTTCATATCATGTTAATATAGGAGATACATGACCAACCTTAAGATATGTCAGTTGAGAAAGACCCTTATTTAAGGTTTGTTCCAAGCCACCAGTGGGTCACTATTTTGCTAACATGACAATAGTGGAAGAAATGCAACATGCAACATTTTGTAATGTCCCAGAAATATAGAACCATAAAGACCCTTATTCTGTGATGTTTGATCTGATTTGTCAGAGGGACTTCAATGCAAGATTTGATCAGGGACTTGTGTTCTAACATCCACATTCAGGCAGGGACACAAATGATCTCTTCATATCAACTTCCCAAGATGATGTCCATCCAAACTCAAGGGTTCTCAGGTCCTTCAAACTGGCGACCCCTAAATTTGACTTGTTAACCTGATGACCCATTCATTAGTAGTTATGGATGCTGCAAACCAGCTCCATCGATGGTCCGGACCATTGGATATTAGGATATTTTGTGTAGAGACTGGATATTTTGTCAACAGCAGCAAAACAGATATTTCTTGAATCAGAACTATGCACCTAACTACCCATTTATACAATCATCGAGAGGAATGTATTCTTTGTGGCAGACAATTTCCTCCTTGTTCTCAACAGTCTCAAGCGTAATTGTTTTTTCACGCATTTCCTGGGATAAAGTATGTTTTCTTTTTTGATGAAATCCCATGCCCCCTTAGAATATAAAATGGCCGGTCCTGAAGTCAATGGCCTCATCCAATCTGCACCGTTTTCCTCATGCATTAATCTTCATACATGTCCAAGACACAACCCGATACATCCCCAATACCAATGTCCTGGTCTGCTCAACCATGATATTCCAGCCGTCTCTAACAGTAAATTTTTCAAATTGATGCACAGATTAGCTGTGACTGATTCTAGGATGGCTTGGTGAGATGGTTCCTCCTGGGCATGAATAATGAACTAGGTGTGAGTAATACAAAGACTGGGAGCCTCCTGCTTGTTGTCATCAGCCGGGCTGCTGCTGCTGCTGCTACCGTCTATGTTTACCTACTTCCAACACAGGCTGCATGGACTCAGAACCATGCATGTCACAATTGCATTATCTTGAGGCTGTCGATGTACAGGAATTTTTATTGCTGTATTTTGCATATTGATAAAAAATTATTTGGATTTGCTGATTGGGTTATTGTAATACTGATCGTTTTTATGCATTTTGAATTTTGCTCTCTCTAAGTTTGTGTTCCAGTGCAGGTTTTGTAAAGGATGTAGTTTTTATGCAAAAGTTGGAAACTAAATATCTGGTCAACATGAAGTCCAGTTAGCTTGTCTGCAGTGAGGACCCTGTTTGTAGGTACTGTGATGGTTTGTAGATTTCATGTGAATTAAGAATTAAACATAGGTTGTCAATTTCTTAACGATTTAATGAAAAGATGAATTAGCATTGTAAAGTTGTGATCAATTTCCGGTTTAGTCCAGCAATATTACAGTGGGGGACACCAGAAATGGGCTTCACTCATAGTACCCATGTGGAGAATTGAACCCGGGCCTTTTGGCATGACAGGCAAATGTTTTAAACACTAGACTACCCCACCACCCCTGAATATGAAGAAATGAGGTGAAAGTGGGTGTAACATGGCATTGAAGATTATTGCTATTGTACAGTGACATGCATATGTGGTTGTGTCCGGTTTCCTAGGGCCAAAGCAAAGATAGACCATTGGGCAGTTTAACCTTACTCAAATATGGATTACTGACTCAGCTGTTTTATCCCCTTAATTGCTAGCACCAGGCAGAGTACCTAACAACAAGTTCCAATAAGTCTTTTTACGTTGCATGTGTGTGGGGTGGGTTGGACGGGGGTGGGGGTGGTAGCCTAGTGATTTAAGCGTTTGCTTGTCACATGCTGAAAACCCAGGTTTGATTCCCCATATGGGTACAATGTGTGAAGCCCATTTCTGGTGTCCCCACTGTGAACTGTGATATTAATGGAATATTGCTAAAAGCAGCGTAAAATCATATGCACTCACTCACTCATGCTGCACAGCCAGGTCTTGAACTACCAAACTTCAACTCTGATCACTCTCACTCACTCACTTACTCACTCACTCACTCATGCTGCACAGCCAGGTATTGAGCTACCAAACTACAACTCTGATCACTCACTCACTCATGCTGCACAGCCAGGTATTGAGCTACCAAACTTCCACTCTGTGATCAGACTAGACAAAGCCACAGAGGTGGTCACCCAAAATAGACACCGAAAGACTGAAGGTCAGCATTTGCTCTCCTTGTAGACATTGTCATTGAAACTACAGAAGTATCCCTCTGGAGGGCTTATTTCAGGAAAACTGACGACATTGCTCGCCCATGGGAACACCGTGAAAACAGGTGAATCAATTCTGAATGCAGTTAACAAGCAACACATGCACATCAGACTTCCTTCCTCAGCTGCAACAACATGCATGTACAGCCTTTGATGAGACAACTCTTCATACACTGAAATGATCAGTATAGAAATACTTTTAAACTTTTTGATGCAAGTTTTTTTGTTTCCCTAATTTAGGTGAGTTCTCAGACCTGTTTTGTTGCATTTGACCTTTTTCTGTGGTCCTGCTAATGAATAGAATTTTGGAAAATGTAACAATTATTTTATATATTATTTTTTGGGAGACAGATTTTAAAAACATAGCATGTCATTGGTGAAATTGCATATGTCGTGTGTTGTATTGCAAAACATTTCCTGGTCGTCATATTTTTATGCTGGAATTAGTTAGTGAGTATAGTTTTGCATCACTGTCAGCAATATTCCAGCAACATAACAACAGGGGGACACCAGAAATGGCCTTGACACATTGTACACATGTGGAATCGAACACAGTGAAGAGCAAACACTTTAACCTCTAGGCTACCCCACTGCTCCTGAGCTGAAGTGAGCATGAAAATCTTTGCCATGACCCTGGTGTTATGATTTAAAAGTTTCAAATACACCTGTTAAGATCCAGGTTAGAATTGGTCTTCAGCAACTCATGATTGTCGAAAGAGGTAATCAGGTGGTTAGGCTTGATGACTTTGTTAACCTATGTGTTACAAAGATCGATGCTCATGCTGTTGATCACTGGAATGTCTGGTCCAGACTTGGTTATTTACAGACCGTCCCCATATAGCTGGAATATATTGTTGAAGGCCGCTTTAAACAACAAACGAAAACCTTCAAAGACCTCAGCAGCAAATCTCAAGGACCTTATTACTTCCATTAATTTTGAACACTTTTGAGATGGATATTAATTTATTTTTATTTATTTTTCAAATAATATCGAATCTTTGGGATGAAGACATTGTATTCTCAGACAGTATATATTTAGGGATGCCTATCGCTCCTGAAGAAGTGTATATTTCCCAATACATTTATCCTTAAAGCCTTATCATTACTGAAGGTGGAATGGACACGTGATGGCAGTTTGACATTTGGACATACAACAGTATCACGTAATGTAAGAACTGGTTCATGACAGTAATATCAATTCAGTAATCGTTAATAGGAATTACACCCACACAGAAACATTTTTTGGCAATAATAAGACGAGAATCACATTTATTTCAATCTTGTGAAGGTTATTTGTCTTAACTGCTCCAGAGATTGCTTCCCAACCATGTAGGTTTTGATTTCAAACCCAATGTCTTTCATTTTTGCTGCGTTTAGACCGTTTATATTATGCATATATTATTATACATGTGTATACCACATTTGAACAGATGTTACTGCCTAAGTTACTTGCCCAGGGTGACAGTACACGTTTTGACACTTGTGTTTTGGGTATATGTACATATTCATATTTCCAACCTATACAGGTAGCCTAATGGTTAAAGTGTTTGCTCGTCATGCCGAAGACCCTGGTTCGATTCCCCACATGGATATAATGTGTGAAGCTCACTTTATGGCTCTTGTACAGTGACTGACTGACTGACTGAGTTTTGTTTTGCGCCGCTTTTAGCAATATTCCAGCAACATCACGGCAGGGGACACCAGAAATGGGCTTCACACATTGTACCCATGTGGGGATTCGAACCCGGATCTGCGGCGTGACGAGCCAACGCTTTAACCATTAGGCTACCCCACCGCCCCTTGTACAGTGACATGCATATGTGGTTGTGTGTACACATCGGGACCTCCGGTTTCATAGGGCCAAAGCAAAGAGAATATTGCTAAAAGCAATGTAAAACCATACTCACTCCACCCTATACACGTTCTGGTGAGTTTCACGACAGGCTGAGAAGTATAATATACATCTTTCTTCTGACATGAGAAAATTACGAGTACAATATGACTGAAGTACAGGTAAAGGGGGTAACCCACATCGCTAACTCAAACAGTGTTGTCACTTCCCTTCAGCAAGGGAGTTTGCTGTACAATCCGTGTTCCCAGGATGAGGTGAGGTGAGGTGAAATTGGGTTTAACGTCGTGCTTAAGAATATTTCGCTCATATGACGACGTGCATGTGTGTGAATGTGTATGTGCGGCTGCTTGTACTAGCCCAGACTTAAGCTGGTTTTATAGTGCTAGCCCACTGAGATACCATGCCGCATTGAAGCATGAATACCCCACTCAGACACATTATACTGACTCCGAGCCGACCAGTCCTTGTTGTACCCATTAATGCCGAGCGCCAGGCAGGGACCAACAAGTACCATATTTTAATGTTTTTTGGTATGACGCGGTCGGGGATCGAACCCGCGACCTTCCACTCTCCGGGCGGATGCTCTAACCACTACACCACGGAGGCGGTCGTTCCCAGGATGACTAGACCCTGGTGGTGTTTTGCTAGCTGATTGTTCAGAAGCAATATTCCATGGACTTTAATGTTAGGCCCGCTGTGCACTATTCGATTGATTCAGTGAGGCTTCTTCTGTGAATAAGATGGACAAGTTCCTAACAGATAATGTAACGGCATGTGGGGTTGTTGTTGGCGAGGTTGTTGTTGGGGTGCAGGAGGCATGGTGGGAGCGTCGGTATGGTGGGAGCGTCGGTATGGTGGGAGCGTCGGTATGGTGGGAGCGTCGGCATGGTGGGAGTGTCGGTATGGTGGGATGCGTCGGTATGGTGGGAGTGTCGGTATGGTATGGTGGGAGTGTCGGTATGGTGGGAGAGTCGGTATGGTGGGAGTGTCGGTATGGTGGGAGCGTCGGTATGGTGGGAGCGTCGGTATGGTGGGAGCGTCGGTATGGTGGGGTCGGTATGGTGGGAGCGTCGGTATGGTGGGAGAGTGGTATGGTGGGAGTGTCGGTATGGTGGGAGTGTTAGCAGTGTGGTGTTTCAGCTTTGTCGGTGTTGACAGCATGGAAGGGATTGTAGGTGGTGCTAATGGCAGCAGTGGTTGAAACATTGGTGGAATGTATGTCCCCAAATGCATGACGGAAACTAGGACAGGCGAGCAAATGTTTGATAGCATGAGCTTTGGACACAATCAGACAGGTCACGTTTACTAGCTGATCTTCTTGCTGCGAATAGGTGCCAAAATGCTGATGCGCTGGCTCGCTCGCTCGCTCACTCGCTCATTTTATCAATCAATCAATCAATCAATCAATCAAAACCCAGCCACCCCCACTCAGCTGATCTTCATTCAAGTATATTCTCATAACCTTTTGATTTAATAATTCACCTTTGGATTATTGTTTTGGTTGTGTTGTAAAAGTATGTCTTGTAATGGAGTCCTGACCTTTAATCAACAAGGTGCTGATCTGCTGAACAGACAAGCCAAATTACCAATAAATCTGCGACAGAGACCTGCTTTCCTGCCTAGCCATTATAGAGTCATTGCATGTATATCTACAGTCTAATGTGACTTGCTTGTTGTCTTGAAGGAATTGTGATAATCTAATTTGTTCAAAGACTAAAGTTAGTGATTATCAAATGTGAGTATTCACCTCTTGAACTGTTCCCTTGTTTTTTGGTGCCATGTGCCACTATCTGTAGCTCCAACCATTATACGTCTAAATGAACCACAGTCCTGTGTACATCGATGACACCTTTGATCAATTCTACATAAACTTTTCAACAAGCCAGTGTAATGTCTTAGATATGACATTTAAACAAGCCACAATCCTGTGTGCATCTATAAGCACATATATATGTACGTGTATGTATTGTTATAAAATGGATGGAAATGTAGCCCAAAAATGGAAAAAAATATATTAAAAAAATTATACGTCTAAAGTCTGCATTGGACAGCAAGTACAAGTCCTTGACAAGCACCATGTGAGGGTTGTAATTTTGAACCAGTTTGGTTTTAAACAAATTGGAACTGAATAGAATGGATAGAGATTGTAAATTTAGTGAACTTCTGTGTTGTGTTCAAGCAGGACAAGCCACAAACTCGGATGACCAGTGAAGTATGGTTTAAAGTAGTCCTTTGTCTAGTCTTAAAACTGATTGGTCAGTCAAACATCACTGGTAAAACATCGCTTATGTTGTTAAGCATTGCTTATATGGTAAGCATTGCTGATATGGTCAAGTATGGCATTGATGAAAGGACAATTCTCAGAATGGTTTGAGGACTGATGCACTACTGATGCACTACTGATGCACCTCTGATGCACCACTAATGCCTGAGGGGCACCTGCTACTGCTGGTGCAGTAAGTGGTTAAGAAATGTTGACAAGTGCAAGTTTCAAATCAATATCCATAGACTAGGTCATGGGAATTGTGAGTACGTGAAAGAATGACTGTAGTCGCACTGACTCACCTCCAGTAGTCATTTGTTTTATGCCAGTTGTCACATTCATAAGTTACACCGAGCAAGCTTCCTCGAGGTGAGGGTTAAGCTGTTAGCACCAGTGTGGAAAGGTTCGTCTGATGGTAGGAAACAAATTATCACTTGTTTTTTTTTAAATTTTGATCAATTACGTATTTACTTGTATATATGTATGTATATATATACAGAGAGAGAGATAGATAGATAGATATATATAGATATATAGATTGTAACGATAATCCTTAGCATTAAGAAACAAGTCATATTTGTCTCACATTAAGAGGGCTGAATTTAGAAAACATGTAGCAGTGCAACCTAATATTGAAAAATACAACCTTATATTCAGGATGAAATTTATGTCAAACCCTTACATGTCTTAACATACTTGAACATTCCCTACCTGTAAGCTTATTTATGATACTAAGGCAATAACCCCTTTTTTTATGTGGAATTTGTCTTGGGTTGGGTGGCATGACATCATAAAAATGGAGTACTACAAGATCATGTGCACGTTTTAACTTTGATAAATGTATGGGTACAGGGTGCAACCAGGATTTGTCTGGTGCAACTAGGTTTTCATGTCAACATACACACCGGTGCTAGGTAAATCAAGTTTTTAAGTGTGAGGGATCTTCCAAACTTTCAAAACACATGGTAAATGCCATCTCAAGAAAGAATGACAGTCAGTGGCTTGATCCTTGAAATGGGGCCTTGTATCTGTTTTTTTACACCTTATGAATTTAATATAGATACTTGGTATTTGGAGAAAATAATATCTTCAGTATATCTGTTAATGATATACCTGCCGGCACATTCTACTTCTGTTCATTGCATGAGAAAAGTGCTATAATGTTAAGTAATTATTCCATATCTAACATGTCATCCTCTTGCTGCTAAGTAAACCTTTCACTGGTCATTATACTCCATGTTGTCAGCATCAATGTGATACATTGTAATCAACAATGGATAAAGCTTGCACATTAGGGATGGAGAATGTATTACTTAACACCAGTGTTGATGTATAACCGGACTTATTCCCACCACTGTGTGGAGAGAGGACATTGTGTGAGACTGCTACTCTGATTGGATCAGGTCCAGACTTTATTGTTTTCTAAATGTCGGGCTGTGAACTGTTGCTGCACCAGCAGGACAATGCATGCCTGTCATGTTTTACAATATTGATGCCAATCAACAACCAATTTACACTCATGAGGAACGCATGTAACAATGTCATAGAAATCTTAGTGGGAATAATAAGTTTGTTTTGGGTTTACACTTAATGGCTGTTAATGAAATTGTTTTGAAGTGCATACAGCATATGAAGAAGTATTTTAGTATATGGTGTAGTATTGTTAGTAAATCAGTCACAGGTATGTTGATACATTATATATCATTCAGTGGTATGGAGCTCCAGTATTTATCCTTCAGAGTCCCGTTTCACAAAGCTCTCATAAGCCTAAGATCTCGTAACTTTTCTCGTAGCATTCGTACCTCTTATGTTACTAGGAATGGTACAAGATAAGTTACGAGACCTTAAGCTTGCTTACGAGAGCTCTGTGAAACAGGGCCCAGAGGTATAGTTAAACTGTGTAAATCAGACACAAGTATATGAACATGCACACATAGACACATATCATCATGGCAGCATTACCTATTAAGTGATATTTGGGGTGGATTAATGTTGTATTTGCAGGTTTTATTCCCTGCATGTACACTCAAACATGGGATTATCTGACAGTCTTGATTATTTCAAACTGTCATCATTTAGCTGGAATATCGCTGAATGTAGCATTAAGAAAACAAATATCTTTAAACGAGACAGGTTCAGTTACCTTCTTCTCTTACCTGCTTCTCTTACCTGCATCAGGTAACCAAGAAGAAAAATTACTATGTATTACTTGCTCAGACCAAATATGTTTGCCTCGTCATGATGTATGTGTGTCTTTCATCTTTAGGGAGGGGAGGTGGAGTAGCCTAGTGGTTAAAGCGTTCTCTCGTCACGCCAAAGACCCAGGTTTGATTCCTCACATGGGTACAATGTGTGAAGCCCATTTCTGGTGTCCCCCGCCGTGATATTGCTGGAATATTGGCATAAAACCCAACTAACTCACTTACTGACTCTTTTTCATTGTTATATGGTTTAGGATCCTGTTGATTCCTTCACAGCTGTATCATCTAATGCCCAGTTCACCTTACCAACAGCGTCTTCGTCTGTTGGTAATATAACCGTCTAGAATGATCTATTGTTCCAAATGAAATGGCAAAACAGTAAATCACATAATTTAATGCCTTTGGTCTTTCACCATGAAGCTCTGTCCTGTTAATATTTGGTGCTTGTCAGTTCATTTGACACCAAGTCAATTTTGAGGAAATTGTAGATATTTCAAATGAATACAGTATGTTTGTGATGCAAACTTACATCTTCTAATTCCTGCCAAGGCACCACATTTCCGATTTGTTTGTTTATTGTTATCAAGTGATACTGCCTTCTGTCAAGCTGACAATGGGTGAGAAGTTTGGGAATGTCTGCTGACTATAATCGAGTGAGAGAGTATAGTTTTATGTCACTTTTAGCAATATTCCAGCAATGTCACACTAAGGGACAACAGAAATGGGCTTCACACATTTTATCCATGTGGAGAAGTAAACCTGGGTTTTCATCACAATAAGCGAATACTTCAACCACTCGGCTACTGCCAACACAACTGACCAGCTGACAGTTACATTACTAAACAGATTCATCTAGATTATTATTATTATTATTATACGATATTTATACAGCACATATCCAGGCAACTAGTGCATCGCTGGTATATTTTCCCTCGATCATTGGATGTCAATCTCAGCGGCACATGGTTATCAATCTCAACTCCCTGGGGAGTATGCAACTATTGCAGCCACTCAGTTATTGTGGCTTTCATCCTAACGAGGTACCATTCACAGCTGGGTGGACTTGACACATAGTCACAGTAACCATTGCTACTGTTACAACTAGGTGTTTGCATCGTATTCATGTGGCCACCATCTGGTCATATACCAGATAGGGGCATCGTTTATGTAGTTTCACTGGAGTCTAAAGAGTCATGATGGTTCCCTCATACAGTTACTATGTAACCATATGGTCGACATTATTTCTGGAAATATTTGTTAACATATAACAACATCTGCTTCTGTTGGTTTGTAAATACCTTACCAATAATGTTTGGTGGTGTATTTTGCTTCAGAATTAGGAAGATTGAACTGATGCCTAGATCTATCAATGCCTACGACTATGTTGTGGTTTTCTTATCAGGCATTCAACACCCTTCTGAGAACTTCTACTGCAGTCTTATATACTGCACTGCTTTCTTGTCCACAGCTGAATATTCTGAGAACCTGATACATGTTACAATTATAGTTTTTCCAATATTATGAAAAAGGAGGGATATAATGCATTAACAAATACATTTGTAGTTGCTTGCAATGTCCACCCACTTTCATCAATATGCTGAGGTTATATACTGCAGGAGGCTACCTCAGCCAGCCCATTTCCAAGCAGTATGAACATCCTAAGATGGAGGTTTTACATTAATTTGGTCCACAACGCATCTACAGATGCTCTGATCCAAGCCTGGGCAAGAATTGCCATTTCATGAATATTATGCTGATTTTACCAGGCAGAGAAATGGAAATAATCAGGGGTATGATCTCGGAATACAAATTGTGTCTTTCCCATGTGGGTCAGTCAGCTTGTAGAAATAACCTTCATTGAAGTGTCAGTTCATTGTCTACAGCACTGAGACAGCCCGTGTCACTCCCAGCCCCAAATGCCATCAGAGAAGCTGACTAGACCACAGTTCTCACAGGCTACCATTATGCTGTACGCCTTGATGCTTCTACATCAAACACCTTTCAGACAACCATGCCGGAAAAAAATGGAAATTATGCTGGATCATATGACCTTTTTTCTTGCCAGTATGTTCAACCATGAGCATCCAGGCAGTAAACAAAACTACTTTTACTTGTTCTTTGTTGAGGTCTGTTATTTTTCCCCTTTGGCCACAAAAATTGGTTAATCAACAGGCAATGATTGGAAGAATTGGCTGGCATTGGCGATCAATAGTCATGGAGGCAGCAGTGGAGAGAATTACACGCGTGTTGCTCTCTGTACACCATGCTGCAAAGGCTTCTTGAGGTCAGCAATGGTGACAGTACTGATCTTCAGCAAGGCCCTTCCAGGGGATCTGTTGTTTACAGGGAAGGTCTTGTTGTTCTCTGTTCACCATGCTGCAAAGGCTTCTTGAGGTCAGCAATGGTGACAGTACTGATCTTCAGCAAGGCCCTTCCAGGGGATCTGTTGTTTACAGGGAAGATCTTGTTGCTCTCTGTTCACCATGCTGCAAAGGCTTCTTGAGGTCAGCAATGGTGACAGTACTGATCTTCAGCAAGGCCCTTCCAGGGGATCCGTTGTTTACAGGGAAGGTCTTGTTGCTCTCTGTTCACCATGCTGCAAAGGCTTCTTGAGGTCAGCAATGGTGACAGTACGGATCTTCAGCAAGGCCCTTCCAGGGGATCTGTTGTTTACAGGGAAGGTCTTGTTGCTCTCTGTTCACCATGCTGCAAAGGCTTCTTGAGGTCAGCAATGGTGACAGTACTGTTCTCTATGCAAGGCCCTTCCAGGGGATCTGTTGTTTACAGGGAAGGTCTTGTTGCTCTCTGTACACCATGCTGCAAAGGCTTCTTGAGGTCAGCAATGGTGACAGTACTGATCTTCAGCAAGGCCCTTCCAGGGGATCTGTTGTTTACAGGGAAGGTCTTGTTGTTCTTCAATGTCCTGTCAGGGAAATGTTCACCAGAGCTCTGGTTGGGGCTACAATCATTCACAGAGGCCTGGATGTGGTACTTTAATTCACTAAAGCCCATATTTTGGGTGGGCGGGATGGGAGGGGGGTTGATGTTCCTGGGTAGGGAGGTAGCCTTCTTCAGAATGGCTTGTCTGATGGAACTGTTAACAATTCACAATGAAGGCAAAAATCGTCTTTTGGCTACAGCTGGTGGTGGTACTGGTGTTCACTAAAGCCTTTATTTATGGGGTAGTGTTGTTCCCAAGGGTCCAAGGTAGGGAGGATCTTGTGTTCACCAGGGGACTTTCTGATGGAACTGTTGTTCACAAGAGGGCACCAATGTTCATTATGGTCAAGCTGTAGGTGCTTAGGTACCTGTTGGAGTGAGCCAAGGGTCTAATGGCTCCATTTTGTACCTACTGAGCTGAGATCCACCTTGTTGCTTAGTCCTGTTGTTCATCAGTGCCAGACCTCTTGCTGTCAGACATAGTCAGGGTTCTTATGGTCAACAGATGTCTCAGGTCTCTGCTTATCCATGAAGGCATGTGTTGTTAACAATCATGCTGAGCATTATTAAACATTGAAGACATGTGAACAACAAGGTTGCATTGTAAATATTTTAAACCCAAGACTGACTGACTGACTGACTGACTGACTGACTGAGTTTGGTTTTACGCTGCTTTTAGCAATATTCCAGCAACATCACGGCGGGGGACACCAGAAATGGGCTTCACACATTGTACCCATGTGGGGATGTGTTGTTAACGGTCATGCTGAGCGTGATGAGCCAACGCTTTAACCACTAGGCTACCCCACCGCCCCTAAACCCAAGACATTAATCAACAATTGTATAGTTACTGTAGCAATACAGTGGCAATGTTGGATGATGAGGTTCTTGAGGCATATAGAAGTTGGTATTCAAGTATAAGACAAAATATTATGGATGTCAACTTCTTCTTTATTGTATACACAACATTTCTGGGGGTTTTCCTTGCCCCTTCACCTGACACAGGGGCAAGGAAAAAAGCACAGAAACATGTGTATACAGTAAAGAAGAAGTTGACATCCGTAATGTTTTGTCTTATAATGTTGGCTGAGATCAAAACCATCCAATAATGCTTTATATGGTCATTAGTCTGATATAATTATTTTGTCTGGGACTACAGTAAATGTCACATTCTCTGTCCCCTATCGGTCAAGGTTCCATTATATATTAGGGGTCATGGTATAATCAGATGTTATGCGTGGTCCCAAGGGTCTGTTCATTTCAATTAAGGGAAATGTCAGTGCCTGAATCATGAAATCAAACTGCAGGCTTTCAACCAAATAACATGGGACTTGTCACAGGGTTGGAGCTTATCTGATTAGTGCAATGACTAGTAAATATAGTGTTTATGTCGTGTTTGGTGCTTTGTGGTAGCGAAGATGGGACTATATTGACCTGTGTACATCTGTCCTTGGTAATTTGTTATAGGGTTCTATTGAGTGCTTGGTCTGCTTCAGTGTCTTCGTAAGTTAATTATGCAGCTAAATGTGGTCTCAGTTCCAAATTACTTCAGTGATATATACTGACTGATACTGTAAAAAGGTCTGGCCACAAAGCAGTCTCACCTTTAGGAAGTTGGTAACGTTTCCGTGGTATCTTAAGACTGCTTAGGGTGTTAGGTGCAAGCAGGACATGCTACAAATATTCTAATCAGACTTTGATAGGGATGTTCTTGGTGTCCAGTTGAGGTCAGAATCTGATTGCTTGGATATGTTGTCGTGCAAGTAGTATTTTATAATGTCAAGGAGCTGAATCATATTATGATAAATTTTACAATTCATTAGGTTGTTATGTTTTATGGCATGAAATAATGCATCTTCCCTACCAACTGTTGAGCATCATATGTTGAATAACCCTACCAATTATTCCCTTGTTAACTGTATTTCATGTTAGTATTCCAGTGAACAGGTGGACAAATTTCAAAAACAAGAAGCATTGTCAGTGAGGATTAGATGTCAATGGCCTTTTTGTTGAAACTGGGGCCATGCGGTAGCCTAGTGGTTAAAAAATTCGCTCGTCACGACAAAGACTCGGGTTCACACATGGGGTACAATGTGTGAAGCCTATTTCTGATGTTCCCCGCCATCATATTGCTTGAATAAATATGATGATATATAAAACTAAAATCTCACTCACTCACTCACTCACTCACTCACTCACTCACTCACTCACTCACTCACTATTGTTGAAACTAAAGTGTGAACAAATGGAAGCAAGCAGTCTTTATAATATTTTTTTGTATTACTTTTATAAAACCAAGGGAAAGCTTTTCTGGAAAGCATGAACATTATGAGAGACATTTAAAAAAAAAATACTGAACTTCTCCAGTCTGTATCAACAAATGTGTTACGATTCGGGTATCAGCTTTTCTCATCTTATGAAATCCTCTGTGTAACATTGTGCAGCATCTGATAGAGGTGGGTTTTTGCGTGAGGTATGTTAGCATGCGTCTAAGGATCAAAATATGCTACAGGCTTTAAATACTGGATATTATTAACATTTGGCCTGAAGGTATTTGCTATCTCTCATAAGTATCAGCATAATTTATGATTTCTATGAGATATTTGTTGCAAAACTGATAAAAAAAATTGAAACATTCCATACAGATTTATCAGAGTCTAGACTGATGTACATGAGATAAGTACATATTGGAGTTGACATTAACATCGTCATACAGATACTTAGATATGTTACGCTAGGTTTAACCCACTACTTACCTGTATTTCATAGACCTCTTATGGCAGGTAGAACTACTCTGAAAGGGGAGGTCAGGCATTTGCTCATCGTACAGTAGATCACCATATTCAGTTCCTGTTGTCAGGTCAGAATGTGTCCCCAGTCCCTCGGGGAACTGGATGGGATTTCTGGGGATTCCAGGTAGATCACCATATTCAGTTCCTGTTGTCAGGGTCAGAATGTGTCCCCAGTCTCTCGGGGGACTAGATGGGATTTCTGGGGATTTCAGGTAGATCACCATATTCAGTTCCTGTTGTCAGGGTCAGAATGTGTCCCCAGTCTCTCGGGGGACTAGATGGGATTTCTGGGGATTCCAGATAGATAACCGTATTCATGATCAGTTCCTGTTGTCAGGTCAGAATGTGTCCCGAGTCACAAGCGGGGACTAGATGGGATTTCTGGGGATTCCAGGTAGATCACTGTATTCAGTTCCTATTGTCAGGTCAGAATGTGTCCCGAGTCCCAAGGGGGGGCCCAGTTGGGATCATGGGGATTCCGGGTTAATTAAGGTATCCAACTATCTATCCTGGTTGTAAGAGGAGACTGTTGTCAGGTCAGAATGTGTCCGAGTCCCAAGGGGGGCCCAGTTGGGATTATGGGGATTCCGGGTTAAATAAGGTATCCAACTATCTATCCTGGTTGTAAGAGGAGACTTGGATAAGAGCAAGTCAACATACTTCTGATGGCATGGATCGTTGGTCAAAATATCAATCACATGATTGTCTGGTCCAGACCAACATTTTCACTCACTCACCCGCTCAGATTTGGTTGATCACCGATATTTTTTCAACCTTCCTGTCAATACATGGTGTCGACTGAATGAAAGATGGCAAAAATCACTCCTGTCAGAACTGACAGAAATTCTGCCTTTGAAATCTTCTTTCTTCAATCTGTTCTCAAAAGTGATAATTAAGAAAGATATGAATATGGTTCTTTTATGAATTAATTTTTTCTTCATGCTTTCCTTCCCTGCTGTTGTAGCATAGGTCACGACCGTTGAACAGTTTTTGTGAAAAGGGTAACAAATGATCTGTCTCTGTACAGAGTTGTATCCCTTTTCTCTAACAGGTTCAGCTATATTTGTTTTTTCCTATCCGAGGTTCACCCTAATAATGACATTTGATCTCTCACACTGAAGGGGGTGGTAGGGTAGCCTACTGGCTAAAGTGTTCACTTATGCCAGAGACCTGGGTTCGATTCCCTCGATTGCTGGAATATTGATAAATGCCGCGTAAAACACAACTCATCCACACAAGGTTAAATTATCCAGCCTACCTATACGATATGACAAATATTGGAAGATGAAAGGAAGTTTCATTTTGAAAGAATGATTGAAAAGTCTTGTATTTACAGAAAAAAAAAGTTGTTCTCAGAAATGTGTCAGAGATTAGTTAAGACCTGTCAGTTGAACAACAGAGTCTTCAACAGTTTTTGACCTGATTGAGAAAACATTTGTATGACGTGGAGGCAGGATGTTTGAAGTTGGGG
The DNA here is from genome assembly GCF_003918875.1 of Haliotis rubra. NCBI lineage: Eukaryota > Metazoa > Mollusca > Gastropoda > Lepetellida > Haliotidae > Haliotis > Haliotis rubra. Next base: position 1,862,420 of record NW_025766002.1, on the reverse strand, counting down.
GCCAGTGTCACATCAGGAGAGTGTCAATTAGTGATAATTGAAATACAATACTCGATAAAAAAATATAGGTTGTATCCTCATTGGTGGACAAAACAACTTCTACTCTTTTTTTAAAACTTTTAATTGGAATTAAATTGCCTTGTTGTTATGGGTTCAGTGGTTTCATTATCCTGACTGATTGGTTGCCAGAATGTGGTCAGGTCCTCAGAGGTATAACCTGTAAAGCACAAACTCTGAAGAGCCTATTGTTCAAACACTAGTTTCATCTTGCCGAAGGCCATGGTTAATTCCCCCAAATGGCCCTCTGGTGTATATTGTTGAAGTGCTAAAAGCTGCATGACACAGTTACCACTCACTGTGACCTGGTATTCATGACATTAGATTAAGGATTATGGATTAAATGGGAGATTTGTTAATGATATTTTCAAGAAGCTTAAGTGTAATGAAGCACTTAAATTTTAAACTGTATGTATTTCATTAAATTATCTAAGTTTCCAAGTGAGAAATCCTTGCAACAGGGACCCTATGGTGGCCATGATGTTTTAGACACTGATGTTAGGCGTACAAAGTTACATCCCTTGGCCTGTGTCAGGATCTGATGAAACTGGATCCAGCATTTGCCATTAAAGTCCATATATGTTTGTACCATCCCAATAATAATTTGCATATTTGTAATCTCCCAAGTCCATACCCTGAAACACCAAGCGTGCTACATTTAATCTCTGGTCACAGACTTAGTGGTCATTCAATATTCATTCTCAACTCCCTGTGGAATATACAGTCCATGATGTTGATGAGGTGCTGGAAGGTTAAAGGTCACATTAACATTTTGCCCCTCAGGGTACCCATTTACTGCTTCCTGAACAGAGACATAATACAAAAGTCATTTGTGTATGGATCCACAACATGTGCCTCATGTAGGTGTTATCGAAGTGGTAAACTTGTAAACCTTGCAACATTTTCTCCCATTCACCTGACATGCTGTGATATTGCTGAAGTAATGTTCACATCAGTGTTCAACACAGCTCAATCACATTTTATGGAGCATGAAATACATCGGTGCTTTTTACATTTGATTATTAATTCTTCTGACTGAATAAAACCGTGAAGGTTGAGGGAATGTGTTTGTCTCAACCTCCCCAACTGACAAATATATAATGACAGTTTTTGCAAAGATTCAAATTGAAGTACTCAAAGTCTGATTTTGGAATTATTATCCCTTTAAGACCACCAGGAAAGCAAATGAAAAACAAATATCACTGAACAAAGACTTCCTAGCATGAGGTAAGGTTTAGATAGGTTAGAACACTCCTAGCAGTGGAAAATATAATCTGTTTTAAGTTGAATCTGAGAAGGATGGTAAGACCTTTGTATTCCTGTGGAACAATGCCAAATGGGATAGCTTTACGCTCATCTTACTGCTGTGTGTTTACATTTGTTTAAAATGTCAACTGAAGGTAGAACATGGATGATACAGGTGGAAAGGAAATGCCGAAGGCAGTGATCGCATGGCTGAGTTTGTAATTAAAGGTGTGGTCATCGCATCATGTGACATGTCTCTATGCAAGGTGATGGCTACAGTTGCACAACGTTGACCACGCGTTGACCTGGTGGGATGTTAAAAGTGTCGATAATGATGTGACATATTTGGTCTTTATTTTGGTCGTATCAAATGTTATGTTTGGGATTACACTTTCTTAGTAAAGCTCAGATTCTAGGACTTTTTTGGGTTGAGTCCCATCCGGGATTCGAACCCACACCCTCAGAGTCAGGCACCTAATGTTGGTTCGTTTCCAGTTTAACGCCATACTCAGCAATATTCTAGCTATATGGTGGTGTGTCAGTAAATAATCGAGTCTGGACCAGACAATCCAGTGATCAACAGCATCTTTGTGTTGGTAATCCTCTCCATTATTCCAAATGATGGAGCAATTTAAGCTTTAGGAATGAAATGTGCCATGTATTCAGGGAAAGAAGTACAAGCATGTGAAGATGATGAATGTTGTAAAGACTGTCACCCAGGGATTATGTTCCATGGCAAAGAACTATCAGTTCATGACTCATGTTACACACAGAACGAGACGTAGGTAAAAATATGCTTTGAGGATGAGGACTTTGGGACCTATCCTTTTCTGAAATATTTCACATTTTGATGATTATTGGTGATTACTCATCTGGAAAAATGTCTTTAAGACCTTATTCATCTTGGTATGTCAGTGGGTTGAGTAGAGGCGGTTGATTTCTGTAACCTGATTCAGTGTTGGTATTCCTGTCACTACTAGTTGAGGGGAGGTAGGGTATCATAGTGGTTAAAGCATTCGTTCGTCACGCCCAAAACATAGGTTCAATTCCCCACATGGGTACAAGGTGTGAAGCCCATTTCTGGTGTCCCCGCCGTGATATTGCTGGAATGTTGCAAAAAGCGGAGTAAAGCAAAAATTAAACTATCCTGAAGACCTATTTACATCCTATCCCCCATCCTTCCATTCTTCATCGATCCATTCTTCATCCATCCATCCATTCTTCCATCCATCCATCCTTCCATCCACCCTTCATCCATCCCATCCCATCCCATCCCACATCCATCCTCCATCCATCTCACCTTCTTTCCCACCTTCCCTCCTTCCTCTTTTCCATACCTCCCCCCTTCCATCCCATTCCATCCCATCCCACCATCCATCCTTCCATCCATCTCACCCTCCTTCCCTCCTTCCCTCCTTCCTTTTCTAAATACCTATTCCATCCATCCATCCATCCATCTCACCTTCTTTCTCTCCATCCATCCATCAATCCCTTCCACCATCTATCCATCCATCCTTCCATCCATCTCACCCTCCTTCCCTCCTTCCTTTTCTAAATACCTATTCCATCCATCCATCCATCCATCCCACCATCCATCCTTCCATCCATCTCACCCTCCCTCCCTCCTTCCCTCCTTCCTTTTCTAAATACCTATTCCATCCATCCATCCATCTCACCTTCTTTCTATCCATCCATCCATCAATCCCTTCCACCATCTATCCACCCATCCATCCCACCCTCCATCCATCCATCCCACCCTCCATCCATCCCACCCTCCATCCATCCACCCTCCATCCATCCATCCCCACCCTCCATCCATCCTACCCTCCATCCATCCTTCATAGACAGCCCGGCAACTTCAAAAGTTTCTATCTGCAATAAAATATATTTAATAGCATCCACCTACTTTTGGGTCAGATGTCTGTGTTGCCCCCTGGATGTTTTACAAGCATGATCACACCTTCAGATCACATGAATATTGCATAGAATAAATCTTTTGTAATCTTTCGTCTTTAAACTTCAGCTCATGGTTGCTTTCATAAAATCCCATTCCTTCTTTCAAAATCCTCAATTGTTGTAATAAAGTTGAGCCTTACTCAATGGCCATAAGAGCTAGTTAGACCACCAGGTGTTCCATCTTTGCCCAACCTATTTACAACCTTTTCATATTACACTTTGCAGGTAATGGTTACTTATCGTCTGTCTCAGACTGAAAATTTCATTGACAAAAAGGGGTACTCTCTTCACAAAGGGGGGCAGCCGTGTTTGATCGTTCTTGGTATAGGTGCCTTCATAAATATTCTCTGTACAAATATGTAGTTCACCACATGCTGACTCTGGAATTGGTGTTAGCTTTTCTCAGGTAATGGCGGTCATGAATTTATCATTTATGTCAATTTAACAACCAATTTATGAAGAGTCTGATTGAACAGTCTGGGTTGTGGAAAATCTTTTGGCATATTCACTTGATCTGTTTTAATGGTTTGGTACAGTTTGGGTTTTTTATATTTCGAGATAACATTTATCAAATATTTAAATGATGTGCCACGGTTTGATTTTGAAAAATGATTTTTTGGGGTTTGGGGTTTCACAGAAAATTGAGAATTTCAGAATGTCAAGAACATTTCAGCAAAAGAGCACTATTAGAAATTTACAAGCATTTCTCGTTTGTGTCAGTATTGACTGCTATCAACAAATTATAATCTATGTGACAAAATAATCTTTTTGTCTCTCAAATTTGTACATTTTCAAAGTGCAAAATTCAATTTTTATTTCATGTTTGCTTTTAAGCAATGAATAATGCATCCAGTTATTTGGGTTCCGTTTATAATGTCCAGCAAATGAAAGGTCAGCATGATTATTCATAACTTCCTGAAACATCCATAGAGAGTACCAAAGTTTAAAGTGTATTGGTCAGTTTGTGATGTTATGGAAGTTGCATTCATTCATTCACAGGTCAATACAATGTATACCACATGAAAGAAATTAAAGAACAACCGATTTTTATATCACCTTAGTTAATGTGTCATGTCACGCCGAAGACCCGGATTCGAATCCCCACATGGACACAATGCGTGCAGAAGCCCATTTCTGGTGTCCCCTGCCGTGATGTTGCTGGAATATTGCTAAAAGCGGCGTAAAACCAAACTCAGTCAGTAAGGTGTCATGGCATGAGTGAGTGAGTGAATTTTGTTTTACGCCGCTTTTAGCAATATTCCAGCAATATCACAGCGGGGGATACTAGAAATGGGCTTCACACATTGTACCCATGTGGGGTATCGAACCCGGGTCTCGCATGACGAGCGAACGCCTTATATTAGGTTACCCCACCGCCCTCATGGCATGAAATAATCAGCTGTTCTTTACTTCTTTTGAGTAGTATGTGGCTGTGAAACAACAGCCATGTTTGAGTTTTGTGTATGAAGTCCATGATACGTTGTCAAATGTGAAGTAAAGTGGACTTTGTAAAGGGTAAGGGCACAAGGGCTGCTTGATGATGTAAACAGGAAGAAGTCATCCAGAAATGTAGTTATTCATTTATATCAAACTCATCTCATTGGACTATCACATGGGAAAGATTCTAGAGATGGGCTGTTAGAGGAAAAAGCACAGGATTCTTTATGTGAGGAATTGCAGCCAATGGAGGTACTGTTTAAAGTGGCCTTTATCACAACTCACTCACTAATATCATTGCTTATTCTGAATTCTGGATTGTATGGGTTTTTTGTAGTGGTTAAAGTGTTTGCTCATCATGTCAAAGACCCGGGGTCGATTTCCCCATATGGATACAATATGTGAAGCCCATTTCTGGTGTTCCCTGCTAAGATATTGCTAAAAGCATTCACTCATGTAAAGCCATACTGCCTCACTCACTCTGGATTGTGTGGTCCACGGCTTGATAGTTTACATGCCATCGGCATTGGTATAACAAGAATATTGTTAGGTGTGGTATTTAGCAGTGAGCTAGCACTATAACCATGTTTTTATGGATGCGTTCGTCATGTGAGATCTTCAGCATGACGGATCAAGTCACTGGTCAAGGCTTGATAGTTTACATGCCATTCAAGGTAGATTGTTTGTTTTAACTTCTGTGGCTTACAGAAATGAAAACTGAAACTGGATCTTAGAGACTGTTTTAACCTAGTTAAACTTCATGATCTTAAAACTCACAGCATTAATCATTAATCATAAGACAAGTATACAGATCTTTGTAAAACCCTAGAGCCTGTAAACACCACAAATCCTGTGTAAAACTCTTGTGTCTGTATAATGCCACATTTCCTGTGTAAAACCCTAGTGCCTGTATAACACCATGGATCCTGTGTAAAACCCTAGTGTATAACACCACAGATCCTGTGTAAAACTCTTGTATCTGTATAATACCACAGATCTTTGTAAAACCCTAGTGCCTGTATAACACCATGGATCCTGTATAAAATCCTAGTGTATAACACCACAGATCCTGTGTAAATCCCTAAGGCCTGTATAACACCATAGATCCTGTGTAAAACCCTAGTGTATATCACCATAGATCCTGTGTAAAACCCTAGTGCCTGTATAACACCATAGATCCTGTGTAAAACCCTAGTGCCTGTATAACACCATAGATCCTGTGTAAAACCCTAGTGCCTGTATAACACCATAGATCCTGTGTAAAACCCTAGTGTGCAAGCGTAGCTGTATAACACCACAGATCCTGTGTAAAACCCTAGTGCCTGTATAACACCACAGATCCTGTGTAAAACCCTAGTGCCTGTATAACACCATAGATCCTGTGTAAAACCCTAGTGCCTGTATAACACCATGGATCCTGTATAAAACCCTAGTGCCTGTATAACACCACAGATCCTGTGTAAAACCCTAGTGCCTGTATAACACCATAGATCCTGTGTAAAACCCTAGTGCCTGTATAACACCATAGATCCTGTGTAAAACCCTAGTGCCTGTATAACACCACAGATCCTGTGTAAAACCCTAGTGCCTGTATAACACCATAGATCCTGTGTAAAACCCTAGTGCCTGTATAACACCACAGATCCTGTGTAAAACCCTAGTGCCTGTATAACACCACAGATCCTGTGTAAAACCCTAGTGCCTGTATAACACCACAGATCCTGTGTAAAACCCTAGTGCCTGTATAACACCACAGATCCTGTGTAAAACCCTAGTGCCTGTATAACACCATAGATCCTGTGTAAAACCCTAGTGCCTGTATAACACCACAGATTCTGTGTAAAACCCTAGTGCCTGTATAACACCATAGATCCTGTGTAAAACCCTTGTGTATAACACCATAGATCCTGTGTAAAACCCTAGTGCCTGTATAATACCACAGATCCTGTGTAAAACCCTAGTGTATAACACCACATATCCTGTGTAAAACCCTAGTGTATAACACCACACATCCTGTGTAAAACCCTAGTGTATAACACCACACATCCTGTGTAAAACCCTAGTGTGTATAACACCACACATCCTGTGTAAAACCCTGGTGTATAACACCACACATCCTGTGTAAAACCCTAGTGTATAACACCCCACATCCTGTGTAAAACCCTAGTGCCTGTATAACACCATAGATCCTGTGTAAAACCCTAGTGCCTGTATAACACCATAGATCCTGTGTAAAACCCTAGTGCCTGTATAACACCATAGATCCTGTGTAAAAAACCCTAGTGCCTGTATAACACCATAGATCCTGTGTAAAACCCTAGTGCCTGTATAACACCACAGATCCTGTGTAAAACCCTAGTGCCTGTATAACACCACAGATCCTGTGTAAAACCCTAGTGCCTGTATAACACCACAGATCCTGTGTAAAACCCTAGTGCCTGTATAACACCATAGATCCTGTGTAAAACCCTAGTGTATATCACCATAGATCCTGTGTAAAACCCTAGTGCCTGTATAACACCACAGATCCTGTGTAAAACCCTAGTGCCTGTATAACACCACACATCCTGTGTAAAACCCTAGTGCCTGTATAACACCACAGATCCTGTGTAAAACCCTAGTGCCTGTATAACACCACAGATCCTGTGTAAAACCCTAGTGCCTGTATAACACCATATTGGCAGTATGATACAATTGTATACCATAAGAAGAATATCATTCAACAGAATGGAGAATGACAGTCAACATTTCACACACGGATAAACATGGACTAACGAACAAGAAAGATGTTGGATTTGGTCACTGGGAAAAAATGGAGAAAAGAAACTATTTATGTTGATGAAACCCCAGATGCATTTGTTTCTGTGGTGTAGGTTTTTAGTACAGCCCATTTACCTTCAGTGTGTTTCTGCCATGCATGATTAATTGGCCATCAAGGGGTGACAGCCTATGTTCATTCTTATTGTTTACATCTGAATGTGTAAAAAATGCCCTGAGGCCCTCTCTGGGCAACCAAGTTGATACCAGTGTCCAGGTGTTATTTGAGAAGGAAATTTATGCTTTTGGACTACGTTTTGCTCACAATATTAAATGTCTAATGAGTTGAATGCTTTAAATTAGTTATGACTTTAGGATCACAGTGAAAATACTCATTTATCTTTATGCCATTGATTTAGCATTAGATAGATCTCATTTGTAACAAAACCATGTTGCCATTTTCTCTGTGAAGACGAGTTCATGTGTCTGTTGAAATATTTAGCAGACAATTTTATTTCAGTTTGGATAATAAATGTCAATATATCTGTCTGTTTGAATGAAATATTCATGCAAGAATTTTGAGTTATGCCAAGATTAATTTCTTCGACTTGAAATTTTCTCTATTAATGCCTTATTCAGTGCTCAATAACATACTGTTTTATTGCAGAATGTAATAATTACTCTTCTGTTGAGTTTTTCATTGCCTTAATTACTATTTGATATACCCATAAAGACATTTACATCAAAATAATAACTGCTTGTTCTGAAGCCTTTCCCCAACCCTAATAGGGCCCCCGATTCAAACACCTGCTTGCCACAAAGGGTAAGAGAGTGAAGCGACAGAGGCTATTGAGGCAGGTAACAGTCAGTGACAGAACAGTGTGAGGAGCCCAGGCTGTGTACAGAGCTTGGACAGACAGGGAGACTGCGTGGCTAGCCAGTCAGCTGTGTCCACTAACTGGTCAGCTAAGCCAGACAGGTGCTCTCCCACCCACTGCAACTAGCAAGCTAGCAGTGAGGCCGGCCATATTGCCTTGCCTCTGTCAATGGGACAGTTGAGGGTGACCCAGTCAAGAGATTGATGGCATGTTGTAACAGTATCTGTGATTGGTCAACAGACTCAGCCATAATTGCTTCGGAGTCACATGGGTATATTATGTATTATGGGGTCTCACAATAGGTACACAGCTTAGTGGTGTTGTGTGTGTTGCCTGAATCGAATATGACTGGACTCCAATGAGAGTGTTCATGACACCAACTCACCTGTTCTACCTCAAACCCACATGGATTTATCACTGAGGATACTGCTCACCACGGAAATGCTTCTTTCACCCTCTAAAGGAGTAGCAGGCGTTTGAATCACTGTGGATATTAACGACAGGTGGTTGTGCTCGTAAAGGATACTTACAAGAAGGAGCTGACCCTCTATCCCCCCTCCCCTCCCCCCATGTCCTAAGCCCTGACCCTAGTGTCATGGTAAGGTAAACTAATAGTCTTATATGTATGCTGTTATTTCCAGGTAGGTGTATGTGCCAGCATTAATGGTTGCGTTATGAGGATGTATGTGTGTTTTCTGGCGGTGCTGGTGTCTGCGCTGGTCCGACGAGCCCACACGTCAGGTGAGAATATTTTCAATATTTTCTAATATAAGTTAATTACCCATTAATCACAACTGCACGTCACCATTTGTTTCTGGACAACAGCTGTCATCCTTAACCGTAGCAGTGTAGTATTTTCTTGATTATTTCGTTAAATGATGACGATTTGTAACTATTTTGAAGAAGGAAACTTGAAGTGTTCCACAATCAAAATATCTTAACGCTAAACAGTTTGTGCTTAATGTGGAAGTGAAATTCTGTTGTCGGTCGGATATTATTGATTAGGTTCATCACGTCATTTATCCCTGAATTTCCTTCTATTCCATCCTGGCTTTAGATTCCAACATCTTAAACATGTGTTCCAAACTCACACAACATGTTTCCGCCGACGTTTTTCACCCAGTTTGCAATTCCCTTATGAAAATAGTCCAGAATGACATCATTGGCTCAGGAGCCTCATTTCAAATTCGTAAGAAACACCAAATTTTCCGTCAACGCTTTAAACAAGCTGACGCAAAGAGTATTCATTAATGAAGACAAATTTGATCTCAGATGGTAGAAACTCAAATCATTTGCAACATATCTGCCATCTACTATGCCCAAGAAGCAAATAGCGAAATGCAGTTGTTCTTCTTCGTAACCATGTCTCCTGCTATTTCCCCAACAACATGTCCACCTTCTTGGCTCTTAGTTTGTTTACTATCCACAGAGATATTTGCAAACCAAGGTAAATACGCCTGTATGAGCATTATGTGTTGTGGAGGCAGTTGCCATCAGGGGAAGCTTTACTGTGTGTAAAAAGCCTAAGATTTAAATCTGACCAGTAATATTTAGACTGGTGAATGTCTTTCCTTGGATGATGGCCATCATCTCTTGGTTGACTTCATAGCGATATCATCTGATCAATACTGATATCGCAGTGTCCTACCATAATTTATAGCACTGTCCCCATTCTGATAGGACGTTTTGTTGCAGAAGTGCTTCATCTGCTTCTTATCTACCTTGCAACAATTGAAAAAGTCAGCTGATAGCAACACTGAAATATTTTTATTTTTGTTAATAAAAAATAATATTTATGATGATTTTCAGTTTTGTAAAAATAATGGATAACTTATTATATTTTTATGAAATATATTCGAAATGACTAATTGAAACTTTCATATCTTAACACGGAAAACTTTTTCAAAGAGCAATAAAAAATGCATTAAAAATCCCTTGTGGGAGCAGTGAGATAAAATGTGATTTTTAAATTTGGATTTTATTGTCATTACTTTGATTATTTTTATGCAAAGTTGTTAAACCAAAAGTGTAGGTGGCAATTTACTGTTATAAAGATGTGTTTCGTGATATTTCTTAGATGGTAAAAATGTGCTGAAGACAGTAAAATATTAATTTAAATCAGGAACGAGAGTTTGCCAAATACTGCACAAATAACATGATGTCGATTCTTGAAACCACAAGTACTAATTTTTCCTCCAGCAAATGATAGTTCAAATTCAATAACTTCGCTACAGTCAGCTTCAGCCATAGATTCATAGTGTATCACACAGTGTAACATTTCTTTCGGAAATATGAAACTCCACATTTCTTAATATCAGATATTGAGGGTGAATCCTATAGTGAATAAGGACGTCTTCTATCTTCTGACCTTTGCAGCAGCATTACTTGTACTGTTAATAAGGTCAAAACATGATTTGACGATTTTATCACTTTTTGTCGAGAGAAATTAAGCACAAGTGGGGGCAGTTTATTAAATGCCAAGGTATCGTTACCAAAACTCAGGTATCAATAAAAGAACTTGTTAAATCTTTAATGCATGAAAATATATAATATTGATGTTAAATGACTTAAAAGTGAAAGTGTTCCTAATATTGAAGTGTTAATAGTGTTTGTTTTTTCATTCTCAGTTTAGAAAAAAATGATCTGTCCGACACAGTTGTAGAATCCCTAAAAGACTTGTGTAATGTTCTTCATTATATGAGAAATAACAAAATGCCATGTTTTAGGTTCATCTGTAAGAAGTATTTGTCAGACAAACAGTATCATATTGCGGAACGTATCCCAGTTTACATTGCAGTATCAATATCACAGCCTGGCTATTGACAGCTGAACTCCTTTCATGATTTAATCAGTTGTCAGCGACAATTAGCTAATTGGACAAGGCAACGAGTCTGGTGTTGTTATTGACCCTTGAGTGATTAATGATTAACAGGTTTGTGGCTCTCAGATAATATTGCATAGTTGGGCTATCCGATAACAAAGTCTTTTGATATGATTGATAACACCTAATCCATAATTACATCACAGAGATTATCAAAGAATTACACTGATAAAAGAGAAAATGTCCTATACCAGCTAAGGTTGGACATTTCAGTGAAGCATATTGTGGGGCTAATATTGTTACAGATGGTTGTGTTAACTGTTCATTTTGAAAGCCAAATCTTAGTGAATGTGCACAAAATGACACAAAGAAAATAGAATAATGCAGGATCATGAAAAGAATTTAAAATACAGAATCATAAATACAGAATCGTCTCACTCTTTGACCATACGTCATAATGAGATTCATCCTTGTAAAATCTGTTTGTTAAAACTATGTTCCAAGGCTCCTGTCCGCACAGATATTGTAGTGTAACAGTCGTAATGTTTTTCTTACTGCTAAGAATGCTTTGTGAAATAGGGCCCAATCTAGGGTAGATTATACAAAGCGATATTTGCACTAAGGTAATGGTAACTCCTACACTTTAACATAAACTTACGACAGTCTTTGTGTGAAGGTTGTTTTGAACAACAGCATCCTGGACAACTGTCCCGCAGATATGTTTGCCTAACTGTGGTACAGATCTCTTTCGCTAACCGTTGCTCATCACATTCTCCTTAGTGTATTGTTGCTCCGTTCAAAACCGTGTTTATTTAAACCAGCCCCAAATTAAAGATAAAGAAATATGATCTGACATTTCCTTCACTGCTGAATGACTGTAACAGAACTGTCCAGGCACAGTTCTCGCTGAATGCAGATGGTCAACCCTTGAACCCAGTTGGTTGCGAAAATACTACAACCAATCAGTAATTGATGAGGGACAATCGGTAATAAGCGACTGCCAATCTGCAGTTGACGATGGGTGAGGAGACCATTGATGAGAAGTTTCCATGTATCAAGTTTTGTATGTTCAGTAATCTTGTCCACAAACCCAAAATATAATGAAGTCTAAATTGGATCAGCTGAGATTTGGGCCAGCAAATACGACTGGGTGAAAAGGATTGCATCGTAAAACCATGGACAATCAATCTGAAGATGGGGGCAGCTTGTATGGTTATTGCCAAATGAAATCAGCTCTCCTTTCATGACCTCTGCTCTAGTTTCCTCTGGCCAGTGGCCCACACCATCTTGTTTCTGAACTAAACTGGTCATTGTTGACTCAGATGACAACCTTTTGCAGAAATATGTCCCATGTGTTCATATTACAGGATGGTTTTTTATAAAATTAGATACATTTTTGCAAGTTAAATCAAGATAATTAACTAACTGATTCTAAATCAAAAGTGTGTGGTCAGCTTTATGTATTTGAATATACATGTCACAAATATAAAACTCATTCTATTGATGTGAGTAAACATGTTACTTTACATTGTAGGTATCACCTCAGGATCACAAATTAGCTCTGAAAATAGCACAAATGCAGATCTGGGGATTAAATCAAAATGTAACCATGCAAAAAAGTTTGAAATAATGCAGCATGTGTGGGATTTCCTTCAGACGATGGGTAGGTGTAGATTCCGGAATGTGATCCCCCATACCGGGGTAGAGATTGGTTTATTTGTGTCCTCCAGTTGACCAGCTTCATCTCTGGTGTTGGAGAAGGACAACATGGCAGCATCAGACTGAGACTTGGTGCCAACCTCTCTCTAACCTTCGACTCTGTATTCCTGGTTTACTCACTGGTTTCATAACATTGAACTTTCCATTGCAAAATTAATGAAATTTTTTATGATTAATCTTTCCCAAAAACTTGGATTAAATTTTTGTGGTTAAAAAAATATGGATTGGTAACAGAATGGTTTGGAGGATTTCAAGAGAAAACATTCTATATATTTGACAGTGATCTGCAGAAACCTGTTAAGTAATGAAATGAAGTCAGGAGAGAAATGGAAGAAAATATCCTACGTCAGATACAATAATTCATAAATTAGATTTGGAAAATATCAAATCTGCTTTAAAGAATCAGCCGTTGGAATCAGATTAACACCATATAAAATTACCACGATTCCAGTGGTGGTGGGGAAAAAGACTTAAAGATAATGTAATGAGATGGGAGCAGATGGTGGACACTGTGACTAATGTAGGGCTGATAAGCAGAGCATCTGCAAATACAGCACCCAGGGTACGTCGTTATGCTTAGATAATGCCTGTCCTTCTATTTTGGTGCTGCAGCATTGTAATGATGGAAATAATTTAACAGTACACAGCAATATGAAACTTAGCGATATATAATACTAAAAAGAAGTCACGCCTGATTTTTCATTTTTCCATCGGGTTAGTGGGGTAGCCTAGTGGTTAAAGCGTTCGCTTGTCATGTCAAAGACCTGGGTTCAGTTCTCCACATGGGTAAAGTGTGAAGCCCATTTCTGGTTCCCGGATGTGATATTGCTGGAATATTGCTGAAAGCGGCATAAAATCATACTCACTCACTGACTGATTTCCCAAGTCTTGTGTCCCCGTGGTGATATTGCTGGAATATTGCTAAACACGACACAAAACCACACTCACTCACTCATGTTGCCATCTGACTGTAGTAAATATCCCATTTACTGTAGTCATACAATCACGTGTTCTTTAACGTCTCGTGAGTAGTATATATCATTAAGTAAGGACAAGATAAACCGCCACATTTCCATGCAGTTGGTTGTCATGACACCCCACTGACCCTGTTACTGAACCCAGTCGCTGGTTCGTTTGGTCACCTTGTTACACAGTCACAGGTTACTGCCAACCCATTCATTTAATCAACCTGTAAAGTAAACACAGGTCGCTGTGGACCGATTCCACCCCGGAACCACTGTTGGTATAACCAAGTAAATGTCAATATTGTATAATATTTTTTCTATCATAAGTACTACACCAGAAAGAAAGAGATGGATGATAGTTGTAATGTAATGTATACTTTGTGTTAATAGAGTTTGTACATCTCTTAACAGCATTAGTAAGTAATACTTGCAATTGTAGATAGGTGTAATTGGCAAAGTGGTTGTAGTTTCAGCAGCAGCTATTCTTTATGTGACTGTTATATTGCTATAAATAATGAAGTAGTTGTGAACTCAAAAAAAAATAATTATATAAAATTAAAGTACTTTCTTTTATTGATGTAGGAATTTGATACCTTTTCTGTTGTTCTCTTTGTAAGGTGTATTTTAACTAGAATTCGAAACATATTTATTTTTCGGAAGATATTATCTGCAAGGTCTTGTATTATTCACGAGTTGCTTTACAATATGTCTGGCCTAAACGTGAATGTCGGAAAATAGCTATTGATTTTCAACTTCCATATTGCTAATGATTACAAATGAAATCAAATAAGGCACCATCACAGAAGTATGATTACAAAATAATCAGGAAAGACATGACTAACTTTAGTCAGAATAAAGATTTTTATATGTATTGTCAACTGTTGTTCGAAAATGTAAGTTATAGCCATATTTTACACTACATACTGTGATAATAGTGTGTATTAAACTTGTGGTAGCAATTCACTAAAACTGACATGTATAAGTATTTACTATGAATGGGAGTTATTTGCTGACTCAGCTAAAAAGATCCTGAGAAAATACCTAAGATGTTTACTACATTAAAGCCAGGTATCTAACCTTCCCAGCTTGTAAAACATGTCAGATGAATGAAGCCATCTCGTCAATGGCACTTGAATTAAAGTATCTACTATAGAAAAAAAATACTAGCAGAACGACCCTTGACCTGAAACAAGTATAACCAACTTCGGTCTCGCTCGGTCGCTGATCTGTATTTTTGTTCTGTCATGTTATGCCTGTCCGATTCAGTACCTCTCTGCCATGGAAGAAATGCTTAATCCTTTGTCAGCTATGGATACACATGGTCAGGGATACTGTATCGCAATGTAAGCAACTCGGTACATACAACTAAACGTCCTTAAGCTGATACTATTAATGATAGGACGCTTGCTTCACAGTGTTCAGAATGGGTTTCTGTTGAAAATAAAATAGGTAATGGTTCATTCAATGGTTTGTGTTGGCAATAAAAATTATGAAAGTGTGACAGTATTTTGTTTGTTAGTGTGATACTGAACTCAGTGTTCCAACTAAATGACCACTGTCTGTAAATAATTGAGTCAGGAATCCGTTCCACAGAATGATCGTAGTGTAAAGGTGATTGTAACTTCTATTCTTTATCCTAGTCTAACAATTGTTGTAATGCTGAAATCACTTGGGCGGTGGGGTAGCCTAGTGGTTTAAGCGTTCACGCTTGTCACGCTGAAGACCCGGGTTCGATTCCCCACATGGGTACAATGTGTGAAGCCCATTTCTGGTGTCCCCCACCGTGATATTGCTGGAATATTGCTAAAAGCGGCGTAAAACTTAACTCACTCACTCACTTTGTGGGGTAGTACCCAAGACCAGATAATCCAGTGATTATCACAGGCATTTCTCTACATAAACAGTGTTGTTACAGAATGAGCTGATGACTTTGCATAATACTATAAGTATCAAGGCAATAATGAATATGATATTGTCAACATACAACCTTTTTCTAAATAAATGTGATATTTATATGAATCGATCCTCCTTTTGAATAGAATTATAAATGTCAGGCATTTTTATGTATATATATATGGACAAACAGGCACATAATTTTCTTTAAAGTTCATATTATCATTAAGGTTTTGAACAAATCTGATTCAGAGTGTCAGTACGCATGATGACGGCTTCATTTTGTTATTGCACACAGCGAGACTCGGGATCTCCATCAGAGTAAACACTGTGTGTTTGACAAGATGTGTTTCTCCAGCCATCTCCGGATATGAAAACCTCCATTGGTCCAATTAACTCACTTCATTATGCTCACAATTTGCTATCCACATCAAAAGATAAACATTTATCCGTCAGAAGGAGGTTATGGTTTGTTTTGGTGGAGTTGTTGCTACATCTGACTTTGAAATAGCCAGGGTGATAAATCCAGTGACAGGGCTGTTAGTATATTTTTCAAACATTTTGAGCATTTTGATCAAAACGATGTGATGCATTGCTATTTTGACAAAGCACAAAGTATCCTAGGGACTAATGCAGTGAATTGCAATTGTCGTTAACTGATATACTGAAATATAGTCAGGATTGTTTAAAACAAATAAGTTGTAACTTCTCTCACCATTGTGAAATGTATAATTAAAAAATATGTCTAATTTGATTTGACTTTCCAATTGCAAAGGAAAGAGTTGTCTCCCCTTAATTTTATAGTTTGGTTGTTTGACTCTCTCCGTTCTGTCTACGTTCCTGACATTCCGGTCATGATGGGATCACCAGTGTGAGGATCCAACACACACAAAAAGCACCCCCTTCTATGCAACTGTCTCTCATCCAAATAACCTGGTTTGCAAATGGGTCTTTTTAAAAGTTTACATGATCCAACTGTGACAATACATTCAGCTTGTCAGCTTTCGTCAATAGTAAAGTCCCATCAGCTGGGGTGTACACAATTATCGCCATAAAGATGAAAGTCAAAGATGGAGCCAGTGAGGTGTGCATGCTTGCCTTTTAATACAAATGATGATTTTTTCAACATCATCCTTGTAATGAGGCATGACGTAGAAATCTTTTTGAAATGTGTGTCACGTTGGTATTGTAATCTGTGTTCGTACTGTGTGTAATCTCAGATATATTTGACATGACATCATAGATTGTAATGAAGCAACTGAGTCATAAATGTTGAAAAAATATGAAATATATATACAACTGAAGAAAGGAAAAAATCTTTCACCCAATTCTTTCATATTTCTGATGTTAATCTGTCATATGAAAGAGTCAAGTGACCTTCACCTTTCTTTTGGAGTACATTTATGTGAAAACCTATTATGGTGGTTGATATTTTGAAGCCGAACATTATTGAAACAGTTGTTTCATATAATTGAAACTTGTGGGTTTATTTTATTGTCAAAATGTATACAGTCCATTTTTAGATCGGTCTCTAATTATGAAAGGTGAGTTTCTGTTTTATTTAGCATTTTGAAAATATTTTCATGTCCCCCATATGAAAAATGGATTATGTTTCCTTTTTGTGAACGATAACATTTTGTGTATTATTTTGTAAAGTGGGTAGGCATTTGGGTTGGGTTACTTTGGAAGAGAAAACATTTTCTTTGACCACCATTGTGTTGCTTTTTAGTGGACTGTACATGCTTTTTCAGAAAATATTCACACAAGTTTCATATGTTTTAACAAAGCCTTTTTCAAAGAACATGAATTAATGCTATTTATTATGCACAAGACTTACATGCCAAGTTTGTAGGCATTAGCTATTTACAGAAGGCATTTCTTTTCAGGTGTGTCAACTTAAATAACAGTGTGTTCTTGAAAAATAATATTCGTCTGTTAAAATGAGAACAAATCTTACACTTGCATCATTTATCCTCAACAAACTGAGCTTTGATGCCCAAACATGACTGAGATTTAAGCTACAGAAAATTGTAAACACGTTTGTGACATAAGCAGTTCTTTGAAACTATGATTTTGTCTGCATAAGGGAAGGGAGGACTATTGACATTAATAATTCTAACATTTAGCTGGAGTAAACAGGACAGGCATGCATCCGAGGTGCTATCACCCAATCAGTCTAAACCCTTGGGTTATACGCCACTGTTGGTTTCAACTAAGCCCAGTGGTTAAAGTGTTTGCTTGTCGCACTGAAGACCCTGGTTCAATACCCATAATTGATTCAATGTGTGAAGGGCCTTCTTGATTTTCCCTGCCAATATTTGATTTGATTAGTGCTAAAAATGATTAAAACCCATCTTATTCACCATAGTAGTTTTCCTTGTTAATTAGAAAAAGATAAATGTAATCAGGCCGTCCTGGATCAACTCATTGTTTGCTGTAGTTGACTGTTTTAGAGATGCTGTCTCACTCCAAGTAAGTTGTATAATCTGCAAGCTGTTTCCATGGTAACTACTACATTCCTACCAATACATGTTACGTCATGCTGGACAAACAAATAATCTTAAACTAAATGATGTGAAAACATGGTACATGTGGTCCCAGTCATCTATGACCTTTGCCCTATGCCCCCAGGGATTTTGTGACATTGACAAGTGCTTGAATGACTGCAGTCCCAGGTACATATCACATGACACCCTTGAACTTAGGGATGATCTCATTATTCTTTGGCCAGGGGCCATTACCCTGGCCTGGGGAAAGTGACCAGCCGTTTGTTTACCTGACAAAGGATTTGTACTGCCAGTGATTAACACCTTGAAATGCTAATGTACTTTATATTAAGGAGGTGGATTGTCTTTGTGAAAAGAAGGAGGTAGTTCTACAGGATATTCTTCTTCTTGTTGGCTGGTGTTGGGATGCACCTTGAGTGGAATGCGTGCAGATAATTCAGTCCTGTCCAGAAGGAGAAAATCTGGTTAACTGTCAGAGATATGCATTTGAAGAAAAAGAAATGAAAGAGAAATGTGTTGTGTAATGGGAGGTTTAATTGGCTGTATGTTAGTGGATGCCATGATAATGTGTCATGTATGGTACCAAGGTAGCCTTGTTTGGTTGATGGTATATTATATACAGGCAGTGCCAGTAGAGGAGACGCTACAAAGTGTCAGTGTTAATGCTTCCCAGGTTCATCAGCTGCTACAAAGTGTCAGTGTTAATGCTTCCCAGGTTCATCAGCTACAACTTGTGTTCAACACACAGAGACACAATCAACAAAGATTTAATTAATTTGCTATTTTTTATTTGCACTTACATGACCGCCGTGATGTTGCTGGAATATTTGTAAAACCATATTCTAAAAGATGTTTGGAATTTTTTTATAATGCAGCTTAAGGAAAAACCAAAACTCAGTCAGTCAGTCAGCTATAGTCTAGTCCATAGACAACTTTTATAACGTAAGTGCAAATATTTATGCTTAGATATTCCAGTCACCCTCCAAAGACTCAATAAAAAAACCTTCTGCTTTAAACTTCTAAGCATTTTTGGGGATATGCTTTTTGATGTTGTTTTTGTGATGGGAATATATCAACAATATGTGTATGTATTGGATTATGAAATTTTATTGGACAAGTTACTAGTAAGATGTGAAGCTTGCTTTGACATCTTGAGATTGTCAAACAGCATTTGGTAGTACTTACGACTTTGTACTAGCCCTTGGCTATGGGCTGGTTTACACTGGTGTCACAAGCTGATTGACTTGTTCACGACACATGTAAATGTGGAGAAATTCTGACATTAATGAAGGTAATATATGTACCTATCAATACTAAACATCTTTCACACCGTTCATCAATTGTGTTGGAATGCATCTCCTGACTTCTGCGGCCTTCTTCCGTCACCCATCTTTGTTGGAAAATTTACAGATACTTATGGTTGCCCCATGTTATCTTGAGTTGTATCCCCGCTGGTAAGATCCGGTACCATGGGTTTGAATCCAGTATTCCTTTGATAATGATCCTTGGAGCACCGAAACCATGGTCATTATTTTCACCAATTCTCAAGGCCTCCACCACTGGGACGTTAATTGCACATTAAGCTGACAGGCAGTGATGTGTGGTATGATAAAGCAGCATTAGCTGGACATTAGCTGGACATCTTGCTATGTATTAATTGATATATCTCATTTAGTATCTCTGAAATATCCTAAGTATCCTCTTGCATGCTTGGACTTTCTTTCATCTTTGGAGATGCTTCAAAATGGTCAGTCTTCCTTAAAGTCCCAGAACAACAATATTTTCTGCAAGCCCTTTCTGCAAAGCTGAGGCCCTAAATGAAGCAAGTCTACATTTATTAGGTTCAGAATCTCTAAATCTCACTGGGGCTAAATTTAATTTTAAGTGGGATTATTTCTTACTGTCCAAATTTAATATATATATATTATGAGTCTAATCGTTAATCTACAAAATGCCCAGCATCCTTGTGTGTCTCAGGCATTGAATTCTATGTTCATGGGTTCGAATCCTAGATCCCTCCTGATTAACATAAGGTTTGTTGGCACCATGGTTTTTTTCCTAAGTTTCCCCTTAGTGGTAAATGTCTACAACCTGCATTCCTTATGGATTTACTCTCTTATCAAGCTGAGTACTGAGGTACTGTTTAAAGAGCTATTAAACCCAACTCACTCACTCACTCATAATGTCGATGTGATGTGTAACTAACTCACGACATCGAACATCTCCCCTCGGTTCCCCAATATCCATACGTAATTACCCACATTCTTCACACGACTATGGTATGTGACACACATTCTTGGTACCTGCCCCACACCTCGGCTGTTTGTAACTGCAACATCGTAAAAACCTCCACACCTTCCTTTCCTACGTTCCTTCATTCCCTCATCTTCCTCCTCTCCCACCTGCTGTTTCACCTGGCTGTTGATTGTCCCCATTCTCACCTGTGTGTACCTTACAGTATTGTATCTCTTTACACAGCACATTCACAAGCCCCAATTACAGTACATAAGGGTAATTCCCCAAGTTTTCAATTTCCCCCAACACACTGTGACACCTAATGCAGAGTCTTTCTTCCTGTCCGCTTCACTCTGAGCCTCTGATTTCCACCCACAAAAACTGACTAATCCCTTGCCAAATCAGTACCTCATTATCTGGGTTGTGATTTTGTAATAGGGGATTGGGACTACTTTCAGTGTAAACAATGTGGCATTGTTTTGATGGGTACAATGTCCTGGGGACTGAAATTGGGTCAACCTGGCTGTAAACATTCCCCATGTATATAACAGTAGTCAAGTGAGGAATGTGGAGGTGTTCAGTGCTAAAGGTGGTCATGATGCATGACTGATATATCATTTATGGTTTTCACAATATTATTTCAGAATAAATGGGATTGGTCAAAAGGCATATAAAACCCTAAATAAAAGACCTCCCCTTTACAAAATAACAATCATATGTAAAACTGTACAGCAATCCACAAGATTAAGAAAATTCCACAAAATTCTGGAATTGGATACATTATCATAATTACAGGGTATTACATTAGCCTAGCAAAACTGTTTTGTCAGGGTAATACAGAATCAATAATTTTATCATTAATATGATCTGGTAGATTACTAACAGTGCAGGTTTGCTGGAAATATGTCAGTATTTCAGTCAAATTATAAAACAAGAGAAAACACAAGTAACTTTTTGGCAAATACATATGTCCTCTGGCACGGCCATCTTGAATAGCCCTATATGTTGATAGTAGTTAACTATGGCCTGATCAGAGTCCTATAAATACACCATCTTTGTTGTGCCAACTTTGTACTGTGTTCACGAGTTAAGTACCAGTGAATTTGAAGTCATTATATCAATAATTGAGCAATTATTCTCTAAACAAAATCCAGTTTCATTGGAATGGTTAAAGTGCAGTTCAGTTGGGCTATTTTAAATTTGGACAACTCAACTCGGTCCTTAAATGTCACTAGTGCCTTGCTGCCTGTGGAACAGGATTTCATAATTTAGATTTTGAAAATGCCAGGTTCTAGTTGTGAATGAAATACTAGTGTTCCCATGTTTTTTATGACAAGTAGGAACTTGTTTAATCTGTGCGTTGGATGATAACGTGAAATGTCAGCTTACATATGTTGCAGTAATTACGGAAGTGTAGGCCACAAGGGTTTGTCTGTGTGAGTGGATGTACTGTGGATGCATAGTATAACTAGACGCTGTACGTGTCAATGTCTGTCCGCCCACATGCCTCCAAACTCTTGACACAGTAGACCCACGACAAGCTACTCCCACAGTTCCTGCCACGTAAACCGCTTTGTCAGGCCGCAGTGCCATGGCATCAGGTTTTATAGGACTCTTTGTTCAAAGAAAATATTCAGTTCTGTTTAAGAAATATTGATAATTATCTGTTTTGAATCAGTTTATTGGATCAAAGAGAAAGGTACTTTGAATTTTAATTTTAATTCAATGTTTGTCCATTTTTGTGAAATCATCTTTTAGTGAACAATGCGAGATGACGGTTCAAGTTACTATCAGCATAGGTACTTGTATCACATCAAAGTAAACTATTCAGGGCTTGTCTCCTTCACCCACTTGGGGTGATCTAATCCTTATCCCTGACCTCTTGAGCTGGAACCCCCTCCAGCTAACTGGTCCATCCACTTCTCGCACCCTTCACAAGACCACACCAATCCTATTATAACCTCTCTCCTATCAATCTTTTCCCATTTATTCCATCTCACATGGAAAATAAGTCAAATAAAAAATTAGCATAAGAAGATAATGTCTGTTCTTTAGTCCTTATTCCAGTTCTCAAATAAAAAATAATCATACAAAAAGTACCTAAGCTAGTGAGTAACATGTTCATATTAGATTTGACGAATTCACATTTTTACATTGTTCAAGTAAATGTATAAAAAACATTTACAAATGCTAAAAATAATTAGAAGTAAATATAATGTGCAAACATGAAAGAACAGAACAGATAAGTGATCATTATCATGATATATCCATCAATAAATAGTGAGATGAAAAGTATTACGATTAATATATAGCCTTGTGATGTATATTAAGCGTTCTGTTTGCCTTCTGTCCAACTGTAAGAGCCTCAATACTTCAAATGAAGTGAACTGAACATTTCACAACAGAAGATCTAACACCCCACCCAGCTGCTCCTCTGTGACAAGCCCTGAAGCCATCTTGTCTAGACATCCTGATCACCGCTCCACCCTGTATTTCTTGTCTCCTCTTCACTTCAGCTACCCTAGTACTTATCATACCCTTGTTGACATAATTTCATGACTGATCCGATGCCTATCATTCCCTACCCCAGTTGAATGCCACATTCCTGCCAGTTGTATACAAGTGTGTTGTATAGAGAGTCAGTGGGAGCTGGTGTATTGATGTGGCATGAAGGATTTGTCCAGGAGCATGTCCCTCGGGTGACTTGTCTCGGTAGACTGTCAGAGTGGTCATGCCAGCTGTCTGGGGTCTGTGTTCGGACATGTCTTGATTCATTTACAAATACATCAGGGATTGTACTTGAAGTAAATTGAGTCTAATACCTGTAGTATATCAGTATATCATGGCCGACACTATCACGGATGATCAGTTCAATAAATATAGATAGTGTAAGTATGTGATTTATCTGAGAATAACATCTGTTACAAATTTGCATATACCATTTGTTACATATAAAGTATCTGTTCCGATCCATATATTTCATCAATACAATGTATTATAATGTAAAATTCAGAATAGAAAGACTGTTACAGTGAAAAAAACAATTCATTGGTTTTTGTAAAATCAGAATAGGGTTAGCTGACATAGTCTTGATCGGGATAGTTGAAATTGTTGATTTGATCAGGATGACTGAAAATGTTGACTTGATCGGGACAGCTGAAATAGCTGTCTTCATCAATATCTGAAATGTTGACTTCATCGGGATATCTGAAATTGTTGACTTCATCTGAATAGCTGAAATTGTTGACTTCATCGGGATAGCTGAAATTGTTCACTTCATCGGGATAGCTGAAATTGTTGGGATATCTGAATTGTTCAGGACATCTGAAATATCAATATCTGTTGTTGACTTCATCAATATCTGAAATTGTTGACTTCATCGGGATATCTGAAATTGTTGACTTCATCGGGAAATTGTTGACTTCATCGGGATATCTGAAATTGTTGACTTCATCGGGATATCTGAAATTGTTGACTTCATCGGGATATCTGAAATTGTTGACTTCATCAATATCTGAAATTGTTGACTTCATGAATATCTGAAATTGTTGACTTCATCGGGATAGCTGAAATGTTGACTTCATCGGGATATCTGAAATTGTTGACTTCATCGGCTTCATCGGGATAGCTGAAATTGTTGACTTCATCGGGATATCTGAAATTGTTGACTTCATCGGGTTAACTAAAATTGCTGACTAGTTATATTGTTAGAGTGTATGATGGATTGTGAGCCTTGTGTCCTGAAGGGCCACATTTGTCCACCATTACACACTTCATCTGTTCACACTGGGGACATTCACACCTTTCAGGTGGCCAAGAACGTCTCTGCTTCATAAATCTCACCTAGACACATCCCATTTTTCCACAGGCAGGATTTAGCTGAGACCATCTGATATGTCAAGCTTTCGAGAACACATTAATTATCTGCTTTAGGTCTTAACGCTGTATGGTGGTACAGGAGACAAGTACAACACCAGGCTCTTCATCAGTTGTCACTGTCAGAGTCTAAACTAAAATTTATTTTTTATTCAGTTCTTATGGGGATCTTAAATCTGAGAATGGATTCTGTGTATTTGGATCATTTGAGAACATAATCATTATTTAATACAAGACAAGCTTTTTTTCATCTGAACTCTTGACAAAGATCTAACTGTTAAGCTATCATTTCCAAATAATCGTACATTTATGTTGTTGCATACCACAGTTCCCATTGTATAGTTTCCTTGTTACTAATGCTTGACTGATCAAAATAACACTGTAGAAAGAGTGGAGAGAATATGATAACTGCTGTCTGGGAAGATAGACGTGGGAGTCCAACATTCGATGAAGAAAGTTTCTAATTGTTGCCCCAAACTCTCAGTGTATCTTTATAGGGAAAATACATGGAAGTGCATCTAAGAAAAAAAGCTGCCATCTCTGTAAAAAGAGTGGAGAGAATATGAACTGCTGTCTGGGAAGATTGACGTGGGAGTCCAACATTCGATGAAGAAAGTCGCTAATTGATACCCCAAACTCTCAGTGTATCCCTTAATGGGAAAAGACATGGAAGCTACATTCTATGACTTGATAAATTTATAGATTCAAATTGGCATGTTTTTTTGTTTCCCTCAGGACTCTCAACATAAATTATTTGTTTCAGTTTTTGTTTGAACGACTAGAGGATGTAATGTAAGAAGTAAGATTGGAGAAACCTGGCCTGGCCTTTATTGTATTGGGTGGTATTGAATATTGATGTAAATAGGAGGTGGTGGGGTAGCCCAGTGATTCAAAGAAGATACAGGTTTGATTCCCCAAATAGTGCAATGTGTGAAGCCCATTTCTGATGTCTCCCCACTGTGATATTTGGCTGGAATATTGCTAAAAGTTGCATAAAATTATTTTCTCTCTGTCTGTCTTTCTTTCTTCTTTTCTTCTTCTCTCTCTCTCTCTCTCTCTCTCTCTCTCTCTCTCTCTCTCTCACTCTCTCACTCACTCACTCACTCACTCACTCACTCTATAAATGATGTGTGAGTGAAATGAGTATTCTTATAAATATGAGGTCCGGGGTAAACAGTTTTTATGGTAAAATAAGTTATCCTTACATCTGTATCCGGCCCTGTGTCAGTGTCAGCCAACAACTGTCAGTAGAAACATGGTCCCATTAGCTTCGGAAATAGCTTATTAATTTGGAACACTATTTCCCGACATGCAGCTCATAGAAAAACAGGGTGTCAATTGATTACATACTGAACACTTCCAGATCAATCAGTTGTACATTTCGAAATTGATCTTCACAGAGCTAAACAGCTTGTGCGTGTTGTGAATCTGATGTTAATATTCCTAATTATGATGATAAGGACTCCTGCGGGCCTGCCGGGCGTCCATATTTATTAAAAATATGATTGATGTGTGGGTAGCTGGTAGTTAAAACATCAATCCATGGCTGGACAGGGTTATTTGGAATTTGATACAGCACTAGTTGTAGGAATATGTATTATCTGAAATTTTGGAATTGATTCTGCTGTTGAATTTTGGGTGACAAAGTATCATCTTTTGAAACCTGCTTCAGTTGCATCCAGACTTTGTTAAATTTGTGCAGTGGAAACGGATATTGAAGATTTGGCGATTGTGAATTACACGTCAACAGTAATATGATCCTGAAGCTAACATTTCTGAGCTAACGATTTCTCCTGTTGTTTGACGTGAGTCTTGTATACTACGTATACAGTGGTATAATTTTGACCCTAAGAGGTGAGAGTATGTTGCGGAAATTTTCAAGAATATTTCCAACAAAGTACGGAAAAAATCAATATGCGAATCAATATCTTGTCATTGGTGTTTGAATCGCGTACAGACATTGTGAAGTTACTTAGTTCATGGTTTTGTCTTATATCGATTCCAAAATGTTTTCTCTAGGCAAATAAAATTATTGTTTTTATTACCATGTCATGAAAAGGAACAATCAAAATCATTATGTTGTGAAAATAGGATTAATTTTCCTCCACGTTAAAATGTATAGCCAGTTTATGTCTTCTTTCAGGGGATCTGACCACACGGATCTGCAGGGGGTCCTCAGTTATGTGGTTATTAAAAAGAGGGGTCTTTTGATCATCTTGCAGAAATAGATCTGTATTATTAGGCATAATCTGTTCGGAAGGATTGGAGAAAAGATTAAGCTAGAGGTGAATAGCAAGGTGAAGTTCGCTTATTTTTCTTTGAAGAAAGAGGCCTTGTTTGGGTTGAAATTAGTATTGAAGACTTCTTGGAAATGAATCTTTGAATCATCATATTTTAAGGGCAAAGCACACCAATCAGTCACATGGTTCCTTTGAATGATAAATAATGTATGTATGTTATTGAATTTGTGATATTGATATGATTTTTCCAGTGAAATTACGAACATTTATGAGCACTCCAAAGTGGAATAATTGATGTGAAGTTCATTTATTAAGAATGACATTCAAGACTAGCTGTGCAGCTTGTGTGCCCTATCAACATTTATTCAGAAGCAGTTTAACCCGTGTCATTATTGGCTTTGTAAATGCCATGTCAGAGTCATTTTGGGAGTAAATCTATATATTCTGGATGACTGCGTTGTCCAGTCACCCCATCTCATCCGTCTAAATGCTCCCCCGCCCCTTCCTGCTTCTTCTCCCCCTCTTCCAACTCCCTTCTCCCCGAACTCCCCAACTCTAGAACATTCACTTTTTCTTCCTTTATCATGGGATAAGGAATTGCAGTACCATTAAAGCTGAATCATATCTTGTGTTATAATTCTTGCACAACAACTTCAGATGATGATTTTGACTTAGAGGCATATGGATTACAGGTGGAATTGTTTGTGATGCCCCTCCCTCTGCCTACATTTGAAGTTAAAATATGACTGCATATAGAAACACATTTTTCCAAGGCATCCTTAGCAGTGTTATTGGAAATACATATTTGCTTCTCATAGTTGTGTCCCAAGAAATGTGTACATATGTCATACCTTGGATCCTATAGCTGGGTCATGAGCAGTGCATATTCTATACTCCTAAAGGTATGTTATACCTCTTTTCCTATAGCTGGTCATGAGCAATGCATATTCTATACTCCTAAAAGTATTATATACCTCTTTCTTATCCTATACTCCTAAAGGTATGTTATAGCTCTTATCCTATGGCTGTGTCATGAGCAATGCATATTCTATACTCCTAAAGGTATGTTATATCTCTTATCCTATAGCTGTGTCATGAGCAATGCATATTCTATACTCCTAAAGGTATGTTATACCTCTTATCCTATAGCTGTATCATGAGCAATCCATATTCTATACTCCTAAAGGTGTGTTATACCTAGTATCCTATAGCTGTGTCATGAGCAAATGGCAAGTCTTCTCTTGTACTGAAGGATGAAGGTAACACTAGCCTCAGGGCTTGGCTGGAAACAGGACTGACTTGCACCACACGCAGAAAGTTGTCTCTTACTGAACAATGTGTGACCTTTGCTGATGCTGATGTTGATTATAGCTTGAAGTAGAGTGCTAACATTGCAAATGGTCCTTGTGTGTGGTTGAACTGTGTCTGTTCTTGGGCATCTTTGTGTTTTTTGTTCTTATTCTCTGGGCAGAGCTCAGCAGAAATGCAGAGACATTTGTTTGATGGGTACAGTCAGTGACAGTTCCAAATATTTTTGCTCAGCCTAATTTTACCTGTAGCCCAGAAATGGTGTAAAGAGCTGCACCTTGCTGTGCAGAGTTGCATCCCTTGGGTATGTGTGATGTGTGGGGTTTTATTACACCCGACTTATGCTTTCAGGCTTGTCAGTTCATGGATTTCACAAAACAAAAAAACATCTGAGATCTGCAACATGAACCCGTGAAGATTCGGGTTAGAATTGATCTTCAGCAACCCATGCTTGTAAGAGGTGACTAACGGGATCGGGTGGTCAGGCTTGCTGACCTGGTTGACACATGTCATCGTATCCCAGTTGCATAGATCGATGCTTATGCTGTTGATCACTGGATTGTCTGGTCCAGACTTGATTATTTACACCCCGCCACCATATAGCAGGAATATTGCTGAGTGTGGCGTTAATCAACAAACCAAAAATCCAACCAACCTGGGTTCTTCAATATGCTGACACTCCATGATATAATTGGAAGTGTTCACAATGGCATCAGACCCAACTTACTCGTACATTTACATTCTTAGATCAAATGGCGCAGGCTGTTCATTTTCTTTAAATGATGGTACCGTCATCCAATATTGCTGCTGTCCAACCGCCATTTCCTGTTTCATATCATGTGATAAAAAAGTATCTGAATCCTTCCTTTTTTTCTAAATTATGCAAATTTTAATGATGTCTTGGGATGAAGGTTGAAGACTGTTGTACATACTTCAATGTGAGCCTACATGGAACTAGATATGTATGAATATTTCATTAGCATTTTTGTATCTGAGGAGAGACTGGTTTTAATTTTGTATAAGACATAATTAGAGGAAAGTGCCATGGTAAAAATGCTGTTCCTTCAATGATTAGATTGATCTTCAGACTTGGTTGACAAGACATCATATTGGTTAGATCGATGCTCATCATAGGATTGTCTGGTGGAGACTCAATTATTTCCAGATCGCAACCATGTAACTGGACGTAAAGTTCATAAGCAGTTTTAAGTATGTTTGTTGGATGACTTCCATGTTCTGCAACATGCAAGAACATGTGCACGATTCCATTCTATTCTGCAAAGGCTGATACTTTGTGAAAACACTTTGGATGCATGAAGCAAACAAATAAATAATGTTTGAAATATTTCCCTGGAAGCTGCTTGAAGATGGCTGTAATTATGTCTTCCCTTGGTCAGCGAGATAGCCGCAAGGTGACCCTGCCATGTGACAGTAATCATGTTGTTGTTACTTGTTAGCTGACTACCTCCAGGCTCTGGTTTCCAGGCCAGCAGATTTGGATCTTTGAAGGATTCCTTCGTGTTTTTCTTCTTGAAAGAAGTAGCCAAGTTGTCTTTTTCTTTGTCAGTGTTTTCATTTTAACCTTTGCACTATTTAGCTGTTACTTTCTTTACCACACAGCTTAGACATCTGTTGACAATAGATAATTTCCCTAAAGTTTTATCAGAACCATGAAATTTAATTCCTTGGCAGCATGGAGGAAGATTTCCAAATGTAGTCTTGATTGTCTGCCGATTCCATTTGGCATTGCAGTGAAAATTGTATGAATGGATCACAGAAAATCAGTGATGACTACAGTTGTCATAAAAAGGGTTAAACATATACAGTTTGAAGTTAAGTCTTTCCTAAAGGTGAGAAATCTTGTTACGTGAATCATATATGATCTGTCAGCCCCACTTAGCTATAACCACCCATAGATGGCCCAACTCCTCTGAAGGGATGAAGATAGGAGGTGCACCTCTAAAACTGCACGATGCCATGCCACTAGAGAATGCCCATCCAATTTGAATGTTGGTGCATATTAACAGGGTCAGCGACTCCATATTGTCCTACTTCCATTAAGTTTATCAAAGACTGCTCAGAGTTAACAGAGACAGCTTTTCTTGATGTTTCAAGGTCATGTGGCAGAAGGCCTTTCATCATGACGAACATCTTTTTGGTGGATTCAGAGACTCAAACTGTCTGTTCAACGCTAAAACCGGGAAAACCTTTTCCTTATTTTCTTTGATTTCAAAACTAGAACCCTTTGATGTGATTGGCTGAAAAGATGTTACAAATGCTATGATTGGCTGAATGCTTACAGGCATATGATCGGAGAGTGGAAAGTCCTGTTCAGGTCTGGTAGCTGCCAGAGTCTGACTGATTAACATGTGCAGCCAGTATTGAATTAAAGTGTGACGGGTAATGAATCCTAGATCCTAGATCTTTAGACTGAATCATTACTCAGAGAAGAGTTTGCCGCCAGCTTTTTACAACATGTTGTGTTTCAAAATTTCATGGATGGTCTTGGCGTAATGATACATGAGGTTCTGGTGGTGGTGAATCGTAGAACGGCGAGAAGTGAATGATTCAATGCTTATGTAGCCCAGTGTTGCTCAAAACAAAATAGATTAACTGAGATGAAACTCAGGGAAAGAGGTTTATCTTCCAATGGGAAGTAGAGAATCAATACTTTATGCATGGAAGCCTACCTATCTTTGATGTGATACCACCGAACATGGGACTATGATGGTTGTGGCAGGCTTTTATTTGAAAACATCACATGGAATGTGATATAACATATTATTTTCTTGCAAAAGGCAACACATAGAAGAATAGTTCACTCATGGGTACCCCCTTTGACTTCATCAGGCCTTGTTTTGTTGCTAGGCGATGTTCCCACAGTGGAATTCTATGGAACGCCAGCCTAAGCTGACAGCAGCAAGAGAGTAGTTAATTCCAAAATAAGTTGAAGAGTAAAAAAAAATTCATTTATTTAGTTATTATTGAAGTTTCATTGGTTGTCCTTAGGGTTTTAAATCTAAACTCATCAATTATCGCCTGGGATATCTGGGAACCATACTCGCTGTTATCTGAACTCTGATTTTAGACAAGGTTTTAAATGCTCACTTTCCACGCACTCATTAATGCAAGTCAAGAAAATACATTGTGTATAAACTTTTCATGTGATATTTTTAATGCAGTATTCTTGAAAGTTTGACTTGAAGTTGAATAGAAACTAATTGCAGCACCTTATTTTTGTTACTCTTTTGGCAATGAACTGCTCCTTAATTATATTTATACAGTACAAGAGCACAACAGCCATGTTGCATGATATCAGTTCAATTAATTCATTTCTGTGAAAATTGCTTCTTGTTGAATTGTTGTGGCTGAAGTGTTTGTTATTGATGGCAAAGATATCAGGTTTGATTCCCCCATGAATGGCTACATGAAGTCAAGCCGGTAATTTGTATCACTGACATTGAAATGGCTAAGGTATTGCAAAAAGTGTCATAGAACCCAATTCAATTACTTATACATGACAAATAACCATCAGTCTAATTTCATCTTAAACTGCCCACAGACTCCAAATAAGTCCCAACTCAAAAATTAGGTTGCCATTTTATCATAAGCTGCAAGAACATCTTTTAGAAGTAGGAGACTGCCCAGAAATTTTGGTTTCTGTATTATGTAAATCAATGCCTCGTCCGGAACCTGAAATCACGTCTTGCAAATAAGCGTACTTTGGCATTTACTTTTTGCTGCCCTAATGTGTTTGATGCTGGTACGAGAGAAGGAAGTCGGTATTGAAATATGCATCTGGTTCCAGTTGCGGCATCATTGTTTCCAAATCTTCCAAATCAATGGCTCCTGTTGATCTGCCCTGAGGAGATCCCGGTCTCGTGTTGCGTTGGTGTACCTGTCCGTCAGCTACATACGTTCACACAACATATCGTCCACACAACTGATTGTGGTTGAGATCTTGCCAGCTGATAGTGGGATCAATGCCCCAAAACACAATTTAGGTCTTACTAGACCTTGAGATGGATTAGAATCGTTGCCATGGCAATTGCATCTGACAACTGCTAGTGACCAAGGAAATAAAATCACCACTGGGCTCTGAAAAGCACCGGTATTGGTGAAACAGTTGGAAACCTGGTTGATGGGCAAGTGTAACAGAGTCTGGGAATTCTGTTTTCTAATCTTTTACCTATTTCCTGATTTGCATTAGATGACAGTGTTGATCTATTTTTGTTTATGATCCTGGTGTGCAGACTGCCAAAGGACATGGAAGGTCGTGATAAAATCTATCTGGATTTTGATTACATCGGAGTCCAGTGTTGAGTTTTTATTGATTTGACCAAGCTTTGTAAAGGTTCAGTAGGAAATGGCCGGGATGACATATTCATTTTTTGCACATCTTGATTTGGAAATTGATCTTTGTTTCAGCAAGATTTCAAACACGTCCATTTCTTTGTGAAATTGAGATGATATGGAAGTAAAGGTTTCAGGATTTACACAAATGAACTTGAACTTGGTAACATGGCAGCCAAAATCTGCTGCTTGATGAAAGGAAAAACTACTAAGGTATATGCAGTTATATCGTTATTGCTCTGGACCCCCTTGCACAAAGCGATCTTAACGCTATGACTGTCTTTATCTATGTTAGAATATGGGAGTTACGATCCCTGGTCTATAAGTGGAATGTAGATATGAACAGAAGTGAGTTGCTCTGACGAGAGATTCAAACAGTTTACCTTGATTATTGCATGATACATTCAGCTTATAGACGCCTAATGACATTTCAGTTGATCCGAGAACAAATCGTCTGGTAGTGAAATTTTACAATCAGACCTGCAAGGCAAGGCATTTGAATTCCTGATACGATCAGATTGCATGAAATTGTCATCATAAGGCTTAACCTTTGCCAAAGATTTTCCGAGATTTTCTGGACCACTGCCAAGATGAATGAGTTTGATAGTTTCTGACGTAAGGCTAGAGTAATGATAATTATGTGCAGGCTGGAAAGTTTGAGTACTGGACCGATAAACTAATGAGGAGAACTGGTCAGTTGGTACTTAATGATGAAATTTGTATGCATCGATGCATAGAGGCTTGATGAGATCAATACTGCATTCCAGACCCTCGTGCTAATCTAAAGGAACTCCCAAGTGAGGGATGTGACCAAAAGAATCTGCAAAAGGTTTTAATGGATGAATAGTGTCTGGGTTGTTGAACATTTTATTGCAAACTATATAAACAAATATAAACTTGAGTTGAGGTTTGAACTCATGTCGAGAAAGAAATAGGTTTTATCAACCCTTGGCTTCTATGATATTGATTATGTTTGTTTACCTGGAGAATCTGGCTTAAAGCATCCAGAAACGGTTGAAAGTATCAATATGCCTCATTTTGTGAAGATTCTTTTTGAAAGTAATATTCAATTTTAGATACTAATCACAGTGAAACCAATGAATCTGGATTGTATATCTCCCAGTAAAATATTTCCAGATGTATTCCTTTCTGGGTTAGCAAACAAATGATGTCCTTCCATGGTGAGTAATATAGACCTTGATAACAGTAATCATCATGGCAGTGTTGTTTCCTCAGTAACTAGAGTCTCTATGTATATCTAAACATACATCGACCCTTGAAGATCCGGGTAGAGTAGGTCTTCAGCAACCCATGCTTGCCACAAAAGGCGACTATCCTTGTTGTAAAAGGTGACTAACGGGATCGGGTGGTCAGGCTCGCTGACTCGGTTGGCACATGTCATTGGTTCCCAATTGTGCAGATCGATGCTCATGCTGTTGATCACTGGATTGTCTGGTCCAGATTCGATTATTTACAGACCGCCGCCATATAGCTGGAATATTGCTGAGTGTGGCGTAAAACTAAACTCACTCACTCACTTAACATACATCATTTGTTTCAACAGTTCGTGTTAAAGTTGCTACCAGGCTTCCAAGCCGAAAATGAGTTGATAGGTGACTACTATTTGTATGCATCAAATCCGTGATTGGCCTACAACAAATGGAGACATTTTGCAACTAGGCGCTACCAAGGGAGAAGCTGAAGAAAGTGCAACAGTTAACACTGATAAGTCCTGACAGTGGAAAATAATACATGATGCTCTGACTCAGTTGACAATTATCATGACCCATGGAGATTAGCCTGCTGTGCCCGGAACATATGCCATTCTGAAAACAATAGGT
Source organism: Haliotis rubra (assembly GCF_003918875.1). Taxonomy (NCBI): domain Eukaryota; kingdom Metazoa; phylum Mollusca; class Gastropoda; order Lepetellida; family Haliotidae; genus Haliotis; species Haliotis rubra. The sequence goes on along the minus strand of NW_025766002.1, from coordinate 1,828,332 downwards.
CCAATCTCGCCTGATAACAGTCCCATGTGATGTATTAAGGTATTATAACTGCCTAGATAAGCAGACCCGTGCAGCAACAAATCATTATTATTGAATACCCAGATCATTATTGCAGAATGCTCAAGTCAAATCTTTGAACACACAACGGCCAACACAGCCTCTGACCGAAGAGAACTAATAACTAATTAATCAAGAGCCTTAATCCATTGCGGTTTGGTTTCCATGTCTGACCCATGTGTCCAATGTCTGCCATGTGTCAGTGGATAATTACTTGATGTATGCATTGGATATCCTCATGGTTCAATCGTCAGGGTCAGCAAGGGTGGGTGTGGTTATTGCTGTGTGAAGCTCATGTATAGGGGATGTTCGTTGTTCCCGAGCCCGGCTTTCAGCTCAGTGTCTCGTATGTAAATCATATTGATGTCATTCTGTCTTGTCAGTTGAGCCAATCATTACTGGACCTCAGTCTTCACCGTTATCAGAACACTGTTCCACAAACAGGTTGTAGTGCTTTGACTTGTAAGTCTCTTTCTCAGTATGGAAGTATTGTGTGGAACAAGACCCAGGTCACCAGTTAGATAATGGAACCGGTTGCTATCCTACCTTAATTTATTTGGGACTTGAATTTAGCCAGTCAACTTAAGAAGTTGTTAAATTTCTTGTCGAGGGAGATTGCATTATTTAAGCATGCATAGAAGGGCATTGTGAAAGGTTGGAAGTGAAAAAGAATCATACAGTCTAGTTTTTTAGTTGATTACTGTCCTGCAAATGGACATGGCACCATTCAAAACTCATTCTTCAAGCTTTTAAACCATCCAACCCAAACTTGGAGATATCGTCCCTCATTGCCACACGTTTCAGATACCAATGGCTACCATTTCCTACATAATCTTTGTCTCTGTTATCAGGAGCTTCAAAGTCTAATTCTTCTGAAGTATTTACAGGCAAAACTATCAGTCTTTAGTCGTTCATTTACACCCGGCCTTTGCTGTTATCTTTGATAAAGAGAAACATGTTTTTCATTTCTGTAAATACTCACATCCTTAGGTCATTTTGTGTTCAAGTTTTCCTCTGTCAGAACATGGCCGCTTGACCTTGTCTCATTATCGTCAACAGATAAAAGTTATTTCTTATTTCTGGACATTTTTTGTTGTATATTTGTGTGTTTTGTATTCAAATTTCCCTCCATATTGGCAAGCAACCAAGACCATCCCACTAGTGGCTCCAGTGGCGCGTCCCAGGAGGACTTTATGCATGGTAGTTTGTCAGTGTAAAGTATGGCTAATGTTCTTTATCAAGAGCATAATCCCTCCTCGAGGTGCGTCAAGTGGCTTAGGGTGCTCGTAATCTCCTGCTTGATCAATCAGTTTTTCTTGCTAAGAGGACCTTATAGATTACACTGATAATATTATGCATTGCATTGGTCAGGCTGTTTTTGAATGAACCAGGCTGAATGTGACTGCCCGATATTAATGTTCTTGTCCGAGTCAAGTGTTACGTGTTCATTCAGCTGGTTATTTATTTTGCATATATAACTGGAAATGTTTAAAGATCACTTCGTTACAAGACAAGAGTTTGGTGCGGTTTTATCGTCATGTAGAAAACAATGCAACACTGAAGATTGTAAAAACTATGCTATTCTAAAGAAGACTTGATTCTTTTATATAAATAACTACAGTCAGCATCTGAAAATCTAAAATGAACAGGTGTCCTTTTACTTCTAAGTCCTTATGAGGTGTATATCTTTGTCTTGCATCACTGGAGATCCATTCAACCAATCAAAGTGCACTTAGCTCTCGGACAATCTTTTCTCTGCCCTACATTGAAACGGACCTGCTACAGTCAATATTGCTTTGCAGGACAGATATGAGATTACATTTTAGATCTACATGGGAGATGGGGTAGCCTTGTGGTTAAGGCGTTCGCTCGTCACGACGAAGACCCAGGTTCGATTCCCCACATGGGCACAATGTGTGAAGCCCATTTCTGATGTCCCCCACCACAATATATCTGGAATATTGTCAAAAGTGGCGTAAAACTTAACTCACTCACTTAGACCTATGTAAGTATCTTGGGATACTTTGGCCTGTCTTTGTATATATATTTGATCTATCTCACTTTGAGTGACGTTATGAACAGTTGTGACACCTTGAATCATTCACCTACTTCCTGCCAACTCTGACTTTTAAACACATCTCCCTAATTGAATAATGTGACTCCAGTGACTCCTACATCAGAAGTTACATTCCACAACAGACAACACAACCTGACATTCTTGGCCGTGTGTTGACAATGATTCTGATACTGAAATGCATACCTCTGTGTAGTGTATGTGTTATTTCATCTAGAATTAATTAAATGGAAATGGAACTATATGTCACACTTTTCCACAACTTGGACAAGATTGTCCACCATTTTGTTGGATCTTGTTATGGTCAATGGGTACAATGTGTGAAGCCTATTTCTGGAGGCTCCCTTCGTGATATTGTCGGAATATTGTTATTCACTCCCTCCCTCACTCACTGTCATGGTCAAAGTGTATCTGTAATAGCCACGCTATATACAGGAAACAGGTCATGAAGATTTTCAGTTTTTGCAATCACTAATCAAATTGTTGATTTCTAAATTTTCTGGTTTCATTTTGACTTGCCGTTTATGTAAACTTTGCCAAAAACATAAAAATATGCATGATTCTGTAAAACCTTACATCAGTGTTTTCCAATTGCTTTCTGGTGCAGGTTTATTAGCATTCCAAATCGGTATATCGGTACACATCTGCATGCCATTAGCTTTCATATCAAATTAAGGTGTTGTAGCAACCACACTGCTGCTGAACAGGACAGAGTTGTGATTTCATTACCAGCAGAAGTTATCCTTGCAGAGCTACTTCTCACTAGCTGTCATAAACGGATCCATCCCACTCTGCTTGCCAGCAGACCCCAGTTCAGTGGCATATTAAATCTAATTCCTGTATCGTGTTGCTTTTTATTATGTTGTCTGTGGCTTAGAAGGACCGTATGGTTTAATGATGAAGTGAGTTGATGTGGGGTAACTATGCTGTGCAGAGACAATGATGTATTAATGCTTCTCCTGGGTGTGTTTGGTCGGATCACCGGGCAGTGTCAGGTGGAACGCAATATGTGTTGCTAGCATTTTTCAACGTGTTCCTTTTTCAAAGGCCAAAGTGGTTTGCTGTTTGCTGTTTTTTTTCCAGTTGGATGGTTAAAGGATTATGACGACAAATTTGATGTCTGTGGTTTCACAAATGTGTTTTAAACTTTGACATTATGAAGGATGAATGTTTTGTGTAGCCGCTATTATTAAGGTGCACATTATGATCTGGTGGTTTCATTCTTGAAAACAAATGGTTAAACTTTTTACTTTCTTCATCCAGTGCAGATGCCAAATGGTACTGAACTTTTTTCACTTATAGATGACAAAATGTACTTAATGACATTTCTTGTTGCTTCTTTTCATTGAGGGGCGGTGGGGTAGTTTAATGGTTAAAGCGTTGGCTCGTCACGCCGAAGACCCGGGTTCGAATCCCTACATTGGCACAATGTGTGAAGCCCATTTCAGGTGTCCCCCGCCGTGATGTTGCTGGAATATTGCTAAAAGCGGCGTAAAACCAAACTCAGTCAGTCAGTCAGTCTTTTCATTGAAATTCATAATTATTCGTAGTTGTTGTGTTTTAAGGTTTGTTTGGATTAAATGATGTTATCCTGTAAACAAATCACGTTTTATGAAGTTTTGACATTGACAAGGTGAAGTCATTATGGCCCTGGAGAGGCTCCATACCATGTGGTATTAAGTACAATGTAGCCGCTTCTTATCACTGATACAGTACAACCATTCAGAATGAAATCCCAGCCTTAATAAATGATGAACATTTCAATGACCGGAGATTAAATATGCGTATTGGCTCTCCTGACATACAGGGAGTGTCAATACGATGCATTATTCAAGCATCTCTCCAGGGATTCCCTATAGCACAATCCAACATACCACAGCCTTGTGAGCACATCAAAGGGCAGCTACCTGTATCTAAGTCGCTAGACAATGGTGCCCCATATAATGCCGGTGATCTGTGATAACTGTTGAGGTAGCTGGAGTCACATCTCACCAGTGTTAAATGCCCTGCCCTGTCGTGTTTCATTAAGGAGGGAGGTAGACATGGGTGGAACCTGTTAAATCTGTGGATCAGTGAGCTTACAAGGATCTGGTAACAGGAACTGAGATGGCAATAGTTCTTTATAATTAGACACAGGAGATGCATGTATCATTCATTAAGATAGGTGAAATATAACGGCATTGACAAAGAAGAAATATATAGTCATTGACATAAGAGAAGAAATAGGTAGGCATTGACGTAAGATAAGAAATATGTAGTCATTGACGTAAGAGAAGAAATATGTAGGCATTGACATAAGAGGAGAAATATGTAGGCATTGCCATAAGAGGAGAAATATATAGTCATTGACATAAGAGAAGAAATGTAGGCATTGACATAAGAGGAGAAATATATGTCATGCATTGACATAAGAACAGAAATATGTAGGCATTGACATGAGAGAAGAAATATATGTCATACATTGACATGAAAATAAATATGTAGGCATTGACATAAGAAAATAAATATGTAGGCATTGACATAAGAGAAGAAATATATGTCATGCATTGACATGAAAAAGAATATGTAGGCATTGACATGAGAGAAGAAATTTATATCATACATTGACATAAGAAAAATATATGTAATGCATTGACATAAGAGAAGTAAACAAACAGTGATAGATTAGATCTATATCACACATTGACATAAGAGGAAGATAGATGCTTTGACATCAGTGTTGAGATATATATCTCATACATTGACGTAAAAGAAAATAAATAATCATTGACAATAGATTAGATAATATCTTACATTGAAGTAGAGGAGAAATATTTGGCATACACTGACAAAAGATTACATATATTCATGTGAGAAAAAACGTTTATACAGCATAGTCAAATGGGAAAAAACAGTCACAGTTGATATTTACATAATTATCTGGCTTCTGAAAAGCAGTATAAAACAGTATAAGACATTGACCCAAGTGGAGAAATTTCTATGAGGCAGATTTGGTGACTGTGTACCAGGTATATACTGTAAGATAATAGTTGAATATGGAACACTATGATAGGTAGAATGTGTCAGAGTAAATAGCAGTTAATTCATGTTCTTTTTGTCTTCTGAAAATAGTGGAAAAACAAACCTAGAAGTTACTTAATATCTAATTGCTTTTTTGTGATAATAAAACATGTTTAAAAAAACATAATTCCATGGACATGGTTCTTTTTGAATGTGTGGGAATATACATTTTTTAATCCTTGGGAACGTAAAAAGAAAAATGTAATGAGTTATTAAAATCAACTGGAATCCATGTTCCACACAGCCCTGAATCTGCATCCATTATGGGTGTATATTCCAGCTAATATTGACATGGCTATTAGGTCTGAGTAACTTCAAGGTAAAATCTCCAGTAAGCTGGGAGTGATGGGGAAACGTGTGAGTGTGCTCACTGACAGAAAGCAAACAAAGCAAACGAATCGTTTCAGTACGGTAAACATACTCAAAATGTATTGTGTGTCACAATCATAACAGGAAACAAAATGTTAAGCTATTCACAAACATGTCAGTTTGGATGCTGAGGTTCAGAAACACAGCAATTTGGTGATGGAGAAAAAATTGTGGAATTTTTAACAAGGCAATTTGTAGCGGAAGAAACATCCGTTATCCAACAAGCACTTTGTAATTGTCGATGATTTCATCACTATACCGAAAAAGACCACCCATCTTGTTTTGTCACAAATCTCAGTCCGAGAGCTCATCGGGACATATAAAACAAGTCAACATGCGAAAAGCTTGTCTTTCTGTGTACGTGAAACATCCACAAGTTTTCCTAATTGTTTGCGTAGAGGTAAAATACAATTAGATGACTAACACAGTGACTCTTTTGGACAGGTAAAATGAACATGACATACCAATTCCGCTACATCGACTTTGTACAGAGTAAGTAAAAGTCTGGCTGACCTGGGATGTCTCCTTGTTCTGTTCATTGTATGTACAGGGCAGGGAGACATCCCCAGGCAGTGAGACTGTAGCTGGAGCTTGGCAGACACATACACACTCCGGACAAAATTTTTGTGAAGGAAAGATACTGAAACAAACTCTAAACATATGATCAACTTGAACTCAAAATGAAGGACAGAATGGCTTTGGCAGTACATGTGGAAACACATCGAATGAGAATCCAACCTATACGACATTGTTTTTGTTTGATAATCATGAACACTCAGTTACATTTTTGTGGCCATTTTGATAACCCTTACAAAAATGTGAATATCTGTTTTGGAAGTAGGTCAGTGAATGTTGAATTATAATCGGAATAGGTATAAACTTACAAAATTTGGCTGTTACATTGAATTGTAGGTGCTATTTACCCTTATTTTACCCAAAAATGTCAGACATGAATGTTTTTTGGCACAAACCTTTATCTGCTGCTGTGTCGGAGCACATCTTATTATAATAATAGAGCAGGGTTTTCTTGGATAATTGTTTGATTATGATCAAGGACCTCTAAAACAGAAAATAATTTTAAGTCAAAAACTGTCAAACAGTTACATAAAGGATACAGCATTAGCATGATCTTTACCAAGAACATTCCTGTTCAAAATCGCTATTTGAATTTTACAAAGCATCAGAATTGTTCAAAAGTGACCATGTAACTTACATCCGAAAGTCCAGATGTTATGTAATGGATTAACATGGAGGAAAAGCCACCAGCAAAGTACCATCACGTCCTGGTTCGGACCAAATAATGATGAGCAGGTTTGTAGAAGATACTGCAGAGACAAATGAAGTTACTGTTCCCCATCAGGCTGATTCCAGGTAGTTATGTGATGGGGGATGCCAGTTCAAACATCCACAAACTAGATCAAAAAGGATTTTTTTCAACCCCAAAAATCAATGCTTGGAAGGAGGTTTCTATTTTTGGTATGACTCTATGCCGCTCTGGTTTGTATGGCTAGGCTTGCTAGGATACACTTCCTAAATCGCTGATGCAATTAATCTAATGTTTTTGTCGGGATGAATTCACAGGTGTTTATGGTGAGATGGCTAAATGTTTATATTGCTTGAAAGAAGTTAAGGAACATCAAATTCTTGCATTTTACTCTCTGTCATCTGTCTCGCCATGACACATTAACTTGTGTAACTTGAACGAATTGGTTGTTCTTTACTTATTTTGAGTAGTATATGTCTGGCCATCCGAGAGCTGGAAACAAATTATGTTTGAAGTTTGTTGTCTGCCAGGTTCCAGCAGTTATCCATGACTCATGATGGAAGATCAATTTGAAATTGATCTCTGAACATCTTCACAAATACACAATTTTCGTACATTTACACCAGTTAAACTGTTTGATTAGCAAAAAGAAAAAATAAGTTGACCTGTTTTTAAATGATGCCCCTTTTGACAGACTTAGAGTAAATGTTATGAAGATTTTGTAATTGTGATTTGTTTCTGTTTGTTCTGAGTAAACACCGTTTGAACATAACCAGAACTCCCACATGAAACCGCAACTTTTCAAAGACTATGTGTGACTCTCCCACGTCATTATCACATGACTCTCATGACGTCATTAGAGTGATTTTACAAAATCAACGTTGTCCATTCCTGATTCCTTAAGCTCAAAACAGTTTTTCATCGGTCACATTACAAACAGAAATAACACCAGTTATCCTTTCTGTCACCATGAATGTTTAACATTACTTTGTTTCACACAGTATTGTAATCCTACACATTTTTGCCCTTATTAGTTTCAAAACTGTATCTCTGATGCATGAATAACTCTTTGAAGGAATTTTTCTGAATTTTACGGCTGAGACTACACTTCAAAACTTTGTTAAAGACTTTGGCCTGATATAAACATTGATAGTATAATGTTGGTGCAACAATTTGGCCTGATATAAACATTGATAGTATAATGTCGGTGCAACAATTTGGCATGGTATAAACATTGATAGTATAATATTGGTGCAACAATTTGGCATGGTATAACGTTGATAGTATAATATTGGTGAAACAATTTGGCATGATATAAACATTGATAGTATAATATTGGTGCAACAATTTGGCATGATATAAATCCTGATATTAAGGGGCCCACCATGTTAATATCATATTGTCAGTCCGCAAGTTTTCCTCATGCTGTATATGGACTCTCTGAAAACTAACTTTTGAACATCATTTACATTACATAACATGCCCACCACATCTACGTGTTGATTTTTTTATTGATTTGTTTCCTTGTGATGGGATGTATAACAGTCACCAGTGCTCTGAAACAGGATTTCTACACAAGTGTGTTGAAATAATGATATGGTATAGCATTATAAAACATAACGTGGGTTGATCGTTGATTCTATGAATCCGACACATTGCAAGAAACTCTGTGATTTGTTTCAGGGATACAGTTTTGTCAGTTATTATTATTCCATGTGTTTTGTTGAACCAATTCATATCAAGTCCTTTTCTGCATTTCAGTTTCACTCATAAAAGCATTTTGTTTTACTAATTTTGAATGAATTCTGATTTCATGGTAACCATAATCAATGGTATTGTATCTTGATTGTTTGACTATTGATAAACACTAAACCAAATTGAATTAGAAATCGGAATTCATCAACTCTTTGAAGTGATGTCACTTTTCTTTGATTTCAGTTCTGCTGCTTGTTTTAGTTTGAAATTTTCCGTTTGTGTCCAGTACCATGAACAAGACCTTGAGAGTCTCTGATCTTTGTTTCAGGTCCACCCAGAATAACACTGGCCCCCAAAAGTCAGCTGGTAGCAGAGGAAGCTAAGGTGAGCTTCTTCTGCAAAGCCTCTGGCAATCCAGCCCCCTCCTTCCACTGGGAGAAAGGTAACAAGCGGATTAATCCTCGTCGGAACCGCTACCTCATCACAGAAGTTCCACATTTATCCGTGTTGAGGATAGACCCTGTCAAATCCAAGAGAGATGACGCCACATTTACATGTGTAGCCAACAACGGACAGGGCGAGGCTCGGGCCAACGCCACCCTCCGAGTCTACATGATGGTCGGCGATGTAGACGGTATGTTGTGTGTGTTGTTGCTGAATGTGTCAACTTTCACTAACTTTTATCTATTTAATCACACTTACACGTGACTCAGTCACAGTTTGTATGCCATTATTTGTTGAAATGATTGGTGAATGGAATAACGTCATTTCCTGATGAAGTGTAATATTCATAGACTGTTAAAAATTATGCATTTTCAGGTACTGTTACATTGTCACATCAGCAAGATATGTTCAAAATCAAAAGCCTGTTTATTCCAGACTACAGGTGAAACTTACAGTGGAGATCTTGTAGTTACTTACGATGGGGATTCTGTATTTACAATGGAGATTCTGTATTTACGATGGAGTTCTGATGAAACTTACAGTGGCGATCTTGTAGTTACTGATGGGGATTCTGTGGTTACGATTGAGCTCTCATAAAACTTTCAATTTGGATCTTGTTGGTACTTACGATGGGGATTCTATGGTTAATCTGATGAAACTTACAGTGGAGATCTTGTAGTTACTACGATGGGGATTCTGTGGTTACGATTGAGCTCTCATAAAACTTTCAATTTGGATCTTGTTGGTACTTACGATGGGGATTCTGTGGTTAATCTGTTGAAACTTACAGTGGCGATCTTGTAGTAACTTACGATGGGGATTCTGTGATTACAATGGCCATCTGATGAAACTTTCGATGGAGATTTTGTAGTTACTTATGATGGAGATTCTGCAGTTACGATGGATATCAGATGAAACTTATGGTGGAGATCTGGTAGTCATTTACTATGGAGTCGTGGTTAAAATGTCTAACCTAGGTGCTAGTTCTGTAGATAGTGTTGTCTGGTCCACTCGCTGCATTTTTCAAGTTACCACAATGGTTGTAATGGTGTTGAATGCAATATAATGCATCAAGTAAGACAAATCACAACTCAATACATTTCATGCAATTTCATCCACAGATTTTCGTGCATGAAAACTTGTAGATTTGAAATATGTACTAAACATTAGAAATGTCTATGTTGTTAAATCTATGTCTCAGAAACCCATACCCTGTCCCCATGGGTAGAATTTGTCCTGGGTAGCTAGCCTATGTAAGAGATGAATTAACTATGATATTGGGGAATCAGTGCTATGTCCCATGGATTTGTATGACGCCAGAGCACGAGACAGTGACAGACATGTTGTTGCCTACCATCACTCCTTCATTCATCTGTTGGGATTCAAGGAGTCTCTGTAAGAATCAGTAACTGGCAACCAATGGTGGTTGCAATGGCAACTAAATGAATCATGTGGTCAGGCTCAGTGACTTGTTTTGATGGTATTTCAGTATATGGATCATAACTCATATCAATCACAGGATTGTCTGATCCAGATTACCTACAGGCACCCTGTCAAATATCTGTGTCTCTGCCTGTGAAGATCTGGGTTAGATTTGGTCTTCAGTAACCCATGATTGTCGTAGGAGGCAACTAACAGGTGGTCAAGCTCACTGACTTGGTTGACACATGTCATGCGTAGTGATGCTCATGCTGTTGATCATTGGATTGTCTTGTCCAGACGTGATTATTTGCAGACTGCCACCATATAGCTGGAATATTGCTGAGTGTGGTGTTAAACAAACAACCAACCAACCAACCATGTCTCTACAATCTGATCTAGTAAGGCTGTCCCAGTCATTTGTCAGGTTTTTCTTATTAGCGCTAAAGCAGTTATAATTCCATATCACAGTAGTATACAATCCTTCTAAAGCAATCACAATCACCTTTCATTTAATTAAAGGGTTCTGATATTAGTGCTAAGGCAGTCATAATCCGATTGTCATCCCACGACAGAGTCTCTGCTATGAGCACTAAGGGAGTTATAATCCCATATCACTTTACTATTGGGTGTTGGATAAAAGAGCTAAGTCAGTCGTAATCCCATGTGATATCACATCATAATCAAATATCGTGTATAAAACTATGTATCACTGCACTGTATGAATATTAACCCCACAAAGGTGTCAAGGACTATGGTGTCAGGGATCTTAACCCTATAATGATTAGAACCTTTAGGTTTTGGTGGCCACAAACATCTACACATATCTAGTCAAACAAAACTTCAGACAAGCAGAATTCAGTTTCTGTATAAAGAGCATCCAGGTTGCAAAACCTCCAGCAAGACGTGGGGCAAGCTCTCCCAGTATGGTCATTAAATTAAAATGGATTGAGTATCTGTCGTGTGGACAGAGATTGAAAAGACGCAGGTCCAGAGTGCATTGGACTTGGTATCAGTGAGCATCAATTTCTTCTCTCTTGCAATTTCCACCAGTCTCCAGACTATGTTGCTATAGAAGCACTAGCATCAAATTGAAATTGACCAAATTTATTTTGAAATATAATTGCCCAAAGATGTTTTTAAGATGCTACCCTGGAAGACTTGTGAGTGAAATATGTGGACAACAGTTTAAGTTTGAAAGTTTGAGGAACTGGCTGGGGAAACATGAGCATAAAGTGAACATTATACAATACACTGGTTGGCTCCCTGGGAATAGTTCCTTTTGGTTGTTTAAAAAGTCAGTTCCTATATAATTGATAAAGCAATATTAACAGCTTTAACATAAAAAAAATAGACATTTGTTAGGGATTCAAATTTTTGTGTAGTTGTCATATCTATTAAGATCAGACATTTTTTAGTATTTTAAATGATATATTTTTAAGTTTGCAGTAAAAGATTCTTCTGTGGATGTTCTGACTAGATTCTGTGATATTTTAGTTCCTTCTAATCCTCAGTAGTTGTTAAAAGATAGTACTTATTTTTACCTTCTGTTATTTGACATTTAGGGAATAAGACAAGGCCTGTTGGCTCTGTGAGTATACTTTGAGCCTGGTATACATGTTAAACTGCAGTATTTTGTCTAGGTGGGCTAACACTGTGTAACCAGCACTCATAAACATACATGCACATCACTCTGTATTATAGTGGGGTAGCCTAGTGGTTAAAGCGTTCGCTCGTCACACCAAGAACCGGGTTCCATGCCCACATGGGTACAATGTGTGAAGCCTATTTCTGGAGTTCCCTGCCGTGATGTTCCTGGAAGTGGTGTAAAACCGTACTTACCCGATCGTATTACAGGGAGCAGTGCCTAAAGTGTTCACTCGTCACACTGAAGACAATCTTTTAATTTTCTACATGGGTGCTTGCTAGCTCACTCACTCTGTGTATTATCTGTGCAGTAATCTTGAATGGGGCGGTGGGGTAGCCTAGTTGTTAAAGCATTCGCTCGTCACGCCGAAGACCCGGGTTCGATTCCCCACATGGGTACAATGGGTGAAGCCCATTTGTGGTGTCCCCCGCCGTGATATTGCTGGAATATCGCAAAAAGCTGCGCAAAACAATGCTCACTCACTCACTTACTAATCTTGAATGTGACGTTAAACCCGACTTTTAGTCTACCCCACCTCATCAGAGTTACAGTAAGTCATATCTTCATATTTAGGTTAATCAAGACCTTCAAGAAGGTCCTTTCAGTAAGCTTCTGTAAAGAAAATTTTCATGAATGCAAAGTACAACTGTCCATAAGAAATAATTGTGTTACAAGCGGTCAGTGGAGACTGAATTGACTTCATTTGGACGAAAAAGAACCTGAAGTCTATAGGCCACCCCATCTCCATGATTTTGTTAATTCAGACAGTTAGGGAACAGAACTATATGGATTAAGAAATCTTCAGTGTACTGCTGATAATCTGGAGGAATTTAGGTGGTCAAGCTTCAAGGTCATGTGACCAGCAGTCGGTGACCAACTGACGGTGTTGGTTAATGACCATCAGTCTGAGACCTGGTGATTACCGGAGCGTCTATCTGCCTCGGATCTGGTTCTCACTGATAGCATGGCTTGCCAACACTCTCTGTCGTCCTGTATGACATCATCAGCCCAACATGATGTAATCTTTCCTTTGATTGGATGGCTGTTGTCAATAAAACGTGGATGGGATTGTTACACTTGAAGTCAGGAGACTAATTGAAGTCCGTAGCCATGACTGTTCATCTCCATTTTAACAGCTTCATTAATCAAATATGGTTGTATTTGCATCTTTTGACCGATTGCCCCGTAGTTTGGTTAAGTGCCTGACACAGCTGTTATCGTCACTGCAAACACCATGGTGTCTGTCTTCATCCCCATGGGGCTGTTTTTGTGCTTTAGTATCGCTAATAGTGGCTTAAAACACTACTCAGTTAATCATTTTTGTTGTGATTGCACTTACATAACATAGTTCTGGAATTTACTAAATAGTTTCAAAGTATTCCAAAGGTTTATGCATCTGAGTCTGTTTGAGTATGGTTTTACAAACCTTTATGAAAATTCCATCTACAACTAAATAACAGAACACATTGCACCCACCTGCAGAATTAAACCTGTGCCCCTGTCATACCAAGCAAGTGCTGTAACCACTAGGCCACCTCATTTGTAGGAATAATGAGTGAACTAATGATGGATATAGGATGTTTGTATGTTTGGCCTTGATGGCAGAGGGTGCTCTCAACCTGTCATGACAAAGTTAATCCTGAAACTGCCAAACACTGCCAAAACCAACAAGACCACATCCCCATTGTAATGAAAATAACATGGATATCCATCCTACCACCTGGGAAATACAGCTCTCCGTGCTGACCCAGTGGCAGTGATGTGCATGTTGATGTGGCGTGCAGAACTTAGTGGGAGTTCATCTTAGATTTGTAAAGGCTGCCTGCAGTAGAACACCTGATATACTGATGATTGCAGAGTTAAATCCTGGCTGTTTAGTTGACAATGAAGAATTATGTAATGCATGTGTCACCTTGGGGAACATCTTTCTTGTAGTTATCTTGTAAGGGACTGATTGTCTTTTATTAGTGAATATGTGAAGCCCATTTTCTCTCCTGCCATGATATTGCTGAAAGCAGTGTAAAATCCAACTCACTCACTCAGTCACTCACATGAAACTGGTCAAAGTGGTGTCATTCCTAACACCCTCACTCACACTTGGCATCTGTTTGATCTTTAGTGTAAGGAACTGTAAAAAAAATAGCATTGGCAGGGTAGCCTTGTGGTTAAAGAGTTCACTCGTTTTTGCGAAGGCGGGAGTTCTATTATACCACATTCTACCTACAATGGGGAGCCCTTTTCTAGTGTACCCAACTGTGATATTGATGGAATTTTGTTAAAAGTGGCGTAAAAAACATACTTTCTCACTTAGAGAAATAACTTAATTTCTGAAAATACTTAATTTGAAGAATAAGTCACTTGAAAAAAAGTATACTCTGAATGAAACGAATATCAAAGCATTTCACTCAGAGCGGCAGAGGTTTCTATTGAGGTGGCTCAATGCCTAACAAGGAATTAGGGACAAATACATTGTGTGGAAGAGACAACTAAATGGGGATGCCGGTGGAGGGATGGTGGTAAGAAGGGTGTCATGTGACCCGCTGTCTGCACATCTCTTTATCCTGGGAACAAATCCAATTTGGGGAACTGTAATATGTCAATCTTCGGGATATTAGCAGATGGAGAGATCTGTGGAGGAGTGTTCTTCTCTCTGCAGTGTCTGAGAGGCTCGTCAGCAGCCAACTCCCTGGAAATTGATATTTGAAGCTGTCTTGGTAGACGTAGCAATGTTTTCTGACTGTAGAAATACAGTTTAGGTCATGGTTGACTGGAATACCTTTTGGGGTATTCATATGTTGTTTTATGTCATTGTTGGTTGTGGGAAAGGTGTCAGTAGAATGTGCTTTAGTATTGTTGATCCAAGTACTGTTTAGGTCATGGTATGTGATAGAGATGTCTTTAGGCCAAGTGACTCATGAAGATCCGAGTAGAATTGATATTCAGTAAGACCTTCACCTTGTTGTAAGAGGCGACTAACAGGGTCAGGTGGTCAGGCTCGCAGACTTCGTTGACACGTCATCGTATCCCAATACGATGATCGATGCTCATGTTGTTGATCACTGGATTGTCTGGTCAAGACTCGATTATGTACAGACCACCACCATATAGCTAGAATATTGCTGAGTGTGGTGTAAAGCTAAACTCACTCACTCACTCACTCACTCACTCACTCACTCACTCACTCACTCACACACTTTAGGCCCTAGTACTATTTTGGTCATGGTTGGTGATAGAGGTGTCTGAAGGCCAAGTACTGTTTAGGTCATGTTTGTGATAGAGGTGTCTGAAGGCCAAGGACTGCTTACATCCTGGTTGGTGATAGAGGTGTCTGAAGGCCAAGGACTGCTTACATCCTGGTTGGTATAGGCCAAGTACTGAATAATTTACGGTTGATGATAGGATGCTTCCACTGTTCATGTGGTGGTCGTTGATAGGAATACTTGTAGGCTGAATTCTGTGTTGTAGGCTGAGAACTGGATTGGCAGATGTAGGCTGAATACTGTTTTAGTGGATGTAGGCTGTAAATTCTGTACAAAAAATGATTCTTCATGAAATCCTACTCACTGTTTTTGTGATATAGTTATAGTTTAAGCATTATTGAATTTTGATAAACTGTATGAGAAAAATGATTGCATTGTTAGTCCGGAATATTTGAAACGTCAACGAAGTGAAGTTAAATCATTCATCATGTCAGACATTTGAACAAAATTTCTCCTCCATGTATGGCCGAGGAAGTCCTGATTCCAAGTGATCATGGCCAAATAAACAGATGGATCCTAATTCCACATTCTTCAGCTGTCCGTGTTAAGACGAGCTGACGAAGTGTGATGCTACCACACTGGACCAGTGTCTTGAAACAGGTGCATATGGCACAGGATCCATTACCTCAGTGCAAATGGTAATAGAAGGACTAGCCTATTCTTCCTCAGCTCCCGACAACATCATCGGGCCTCCCGGAGACTGCCTCACTTGTCGTTCAACGCAACTCGCGATCAATACTCACCAAATGTTTCAGCTGTATGCTCGCTCGTCAGCCATGAACAGCCTTGTGACTTTTGTAGGGCCTCTTGTTGGTGTTTGGTATGAGACATCTAATTAGTTGACATTGCAACTGTAATGTCCAGGAATAATTTTATTGTCTCCAGCAGAATAAGACCTGCTGAAATCTATATGGAATAAAGACTGTCTTGAAATCTTGCTCTTTGGCAGCTTGATAAGATTGTACGGTCAAGCGTTGTCACTTTGTTTATGCAGAATCTGATACTGTTCTCCCAATGATTTATTCTCTGAGATGGTGTTCAGTCAAAATCTAAGGCTCTCCGTATCTGTGCTCTTGTTCCATTGGCCATGCTTATGCAGAGGGTCGGAGAAGTGTTATGAAGTTTTAAGATGTAAAACTTTCTGTGTAAAAAATATGTTAAAGTGTTGAAAATTGAACGGCTAAACGTTA
Source organism: Haliotis rubra (assembly GCF_003918875.1). NCBI lineage: Eukaryota > Metazoa > Mollusca > Gastropoda > Lepetellida > Haliotidae > Haliotis > Haliotis rubra. The sequence continues at coordinate 1,811,852 of NW_025766002.1, read as the reverse complement.
AGCACATACTTTAAAAAGGCAAAGTTATTTTCATGCACAAACAAATACACTGTATATTTTTCTGTAGTGTTTTCTTTTTACTTATCCTGGTGATGTATTTTGCTTTAGCATGTACATTATAAATGATTGTTTTTATCCATCCTGCTATATGTATTTACAATGAGTGAGTGAGTTTAGTTTTACGCCGCACTCAGCAATATTCCAGCTGTATGGCGGCAGTCTGTAAATAATCGAGTCTGGACCAGACAATCCAGTGATCGACAGCATGAGCATCGATCTGCGCAATTGGGAACCCATGACATGTGTCAACCGAGCCAGCGAACCTGACCACCCGATCCCGTTAGTCGCCTCTTACGACAGGCATGGGTTACTGAAGGTTCATTCTAACCCGGACCTTCACAGGTGTATTTACAATGAGTCGATGCACTGACCACCAACGTTTATAAGCTTCAGAGTATTGTCAAGGTCCTGGGCACTCTACATTCCTAAGCTTGAGGGCTGGTGTGGTAGTCTAGTGGTTAAAGCATCCGCTTGTCACGCTGAAGATCCAGGTTCGAATCCCCACATGGGTACAATGTCCCCCGCCATGTTATTGCTGGAATATTGCTAAAACTGGTACAGAACCTGCTCACTCACTTACTTCTTAAGTTTGCCACAGAGTGTGATGATATTTTCACCACCTGTGTGCAGCAAATCTGTCCTCCGCTCATAATATAGAGCCCTTCCAATACACAGGTCCCTTGCAGTCATTTCATTGCTGCAGCTTTAGGGCGTTTTCAGGCAAATTGGTTTCCAGATATATTCCAAGAAATATATGTGTTTGTTTCTATAACTCACAAGTGTCTGTAGAATGACATTTTCAGGGATTCAAACTTTTACAGATCAATATGATGAATAATGTAATGAATCATACCTTCAGCCTATCTCTGTGTCTTTGTATAGGATCTATGGAAGGGCCAGAATAGGTTGGAAGTACTTCATTATTTTGTAAGGGGTCACTACAACAGGTATTATGTGGTTAGGCTTGGTTGCTGTTTATGTGTAATCATAACCTAGAAGCTTGGATCAAACATATCTAATGACCTTGACCTTACATGCCCAATGACTTGGATCCTGCATACCCAATGGCTCAGGCCCAACATACCTAATTGCCTTGACCTTACATACCCAATGGCGTGGATCCTGCATACCAATGGCTCAGACCCAACATACCAATGGACCTTTGCTTGTGCTTTCAGTCACCATTGCTGACTCAGCAACACTTACTAGTTCCTCACTTCCCTAATGCATAGATTGATTTCTAGTGGTTAGTTTGATTTATTGCTGGACCTTATCACTGCCCTGGACCACCTTAGTTGTGTAGTAAGTAGAGCATCTTCCCAGTGAATGCAAGGTCCATGGTTTGATACCAGGAAATGTCATACAGACAGATGTCAAAAGATGGTGATTGTTTTTTAGCTGCCTGTGGCTCTTCATTTTGGAGATATAACGAGGAGTTATGCACTTTTCTAGCATTTGGCCTGGGATTACATTGACTAAGTAAGAAATGTTGGCATGATATGCTCAATGGGTATCTCGAGTTTGCAGTTTTTGATGAGATTGTTTGTAGGTCTTTGTATCTGCAACAGTATGGACCATTGCGATCAACAGCTGCTGATCAAATCCAATGCTCAAATCCAGACACAGGCATTAGGGTAGTGTTGCGGTTAAAGTGTTTGTTTGTACTAGTTTGTTTCAGTTTTCCCCATGGTATAATGTGTCAGGTCTGTTTCTGTTCCCCTGCTGCCATCAGCAAAATAAATCCATACTCACTCACTTTCAGGACTTGGATTGTGTGAACTTCTTCCTTTGCTGCCTCTTATTTCGTTACCTTTAGTTTGTCAAAACTTAGAGGTTTACAGTTGACTTAGAAAAGCGATATTGTGAAGTTGTTGCTAATCTTTGATATTCTAATTGAATCTGGTCTGATGGTGCAGATGAGATTATTTGTGTTTCTGGAAGAGTCTTAAAGCAATGACTTTCTGTGGCTTGATCCAGTTTGTTGGGAGGGGAATTGCTTTGGAACATAAATGCCTGGTGCCATTGATCGCAGCTCACATCATAGACTTCCTTACCACCTAGACAAAATTACTAATGAATGCTCAAGTACCTTGGCAACTTTGCTTCAGTAGTATCAGACTTTCATCACTGAAGCACACAAACCTTTGCCCTTGATTAAAAAGTGGATTGTGGTGCAAACTGCAGTGTCTTATTGCTTTCTGTAAGAGCAGATTGGCAGACGAAGGAGGAACCTGCTGCATGCAGTGAATAAACGGCAGAATCGTTTCCATAGCAACACTTAGCCATTCCTCTCGATCAATATTTCACCTTCTAGTTCAATAGTTTTACTGCTGATGCTGTTTTAGATATGGGGAACTCGGAATTCCCTTCAGACCTTGTCTTTGTCTCTGACTTGTCCTGACATTAAAAGAAATTGTTCCCTTCATGGTTGCGCCTAATGTTGCCCCCATGTCTAGTGGTTGTGTATTGTCATGGTAGTGACTCAGTGTTGGGGTTTCCTAGACCCCCTTGTCCAGCAGCCACCTTGTGTGCTGACTCACCAGCAACCCAGACTTGCCAGGAATAGCCAGGAATTTGGGCTTTTTGTTGTTATGCAGCATATGTTGCTGCATGGGGTTTGATAGTCCTAAGCTTAATGTTCATCCCTGAGGTGTTCAGTTTAATCAAATAAAGTGTTTTTCAGTTCTTCAAATAAAAGGGATTTTTTCTGTAGTCCTTGGATGCTAATGTGCAGGATAAGGGAATCTAGAAAACCAAAATAACAGTTGAATGAAGTTTAATTGGATGGCTCTTGGGTTGCAAGATTTTTAAAGAGAATAGAAATTAGGATGCATGTAGTTGACTGGTAAAACAAACAGGATATGCCTTCTACGTTGGACAATATTTTGGTTTGCAAGACAACGTTGTTTCATTGGTATAACAAGGATGGCTGACATTGATGCATATGTTCAGTCTTATTACCTGATTGACTTCGATAAGATCTGAGCTCAGAGGTTTTTTCTTTCCTTTACCGTCAATCAGCACCTATATTCTTATGCAAGACATGTTTCACACATTATCCAAGGGTTTCTAACTCAAAAAGATGCATAACTGGCAGTGTGGTCTGACTCACCACAACGTAGGAAATAGAATCATGTCCCTTAGTCGGTTTGATTGTGTCCCTTACTTGGTTAGATCATGTCCTTCACTTGGTTGGATCATGTCCTTTACTTGGTTGGATCATGTCCTTTACTTGGTTGGAACATGTCCTTTACTTGTTTTTTTTATTATTTGTTTATTATATTATAGGATATTTATGTAGCGCACATACCCACGCACTAGTGCATGCTCAAGGCGCTGGTATTTTTTCCCTCGATCATTGGATGTCAATCTCAACGGCACATCGCATTATCAATCTCAACTCCCTGGGGAGTATACAACTCTTGCAGCCACTAGGAGCACCGAGTTATTGTGGCTTTCTCATCCTAGCGAGGTTGGATCATGACCCTTAGTTGGTTGGAACAGCTTGTTATTGGTTTGAATCCCAAATTTGACCCAGTTACAATCCTTCATCTTTCTATGCCAAATATTCATTCAATTGGTTTAATTCATTCCATATTATCACAGATGCATTAGTTTAGGCTTTGCTTCTGCTGGAAGCTGAGATGCAGTGACATAACAGGAATACTGTCACCAAACTAGACCATCATTCTCAGCAAGAAACTTTCAGCTGTTCCTGAGGTCATTGAAAGGCTTAAGCATTGTCCTTTTTGTTATCAAGCTGCTGCATTTTATTGCTGACAAATGTTTAATGAATGAAGCGACTGACAAACAGAAACAGTAATAATCCACGCCACTTATCTCCTTGAGTACAATTATTCCATCTTTGTTCCCGGACAACACCTGCTTCCAGGAACATTTGGATTATTACCCTGTGAGGCAATCATGTTTTTATAGCTACTAAAATGGCCATGTACAAAAGTAGGACCGGAAGACAAACTGATGAAAAGGAAATTCAAGGTATCAGAGTCATATAAAATAATCAACTGTCAGATACTCCCTTACTGATTTTAGCCGTGAAGATCCGGGGTAGAATAGGTCTTCTGAGCAACCCATGCATGCCACAAAAGGCGAATATGCTTGTCGCAAGAGGCAACTAACGGGATTGGGTGGTCAGGCTCGCTGACTTGGTTGACACATGGCATCAGTTCCCAATTATGCAGATCGATGCTCATGCTGTTGATCATTGGATTGTCTGATCCTGACTCAATTATTTACAGACTGCCGCCATATAGTTGGAATATTGCTGAGTGGCGTAACACTAAACTCACTCACTCACTCACTCATATGCAATAATGGTACCTGATAACAAGTAATGAGTTACTTCCCGTGTTACATCACTGAATGTTGTAACTTATATGTGTCGGCGGCAAGGCACAATGTCACATTTACGTCGTATAACGTTACACTTCATGGGAAAGACAATATTTGATTTTCAATGGAGTGCAAAATAGATGTATGAGTATACAGGGGACAGGCGTAAAGCTCTGTGTAGCCTTTGCCACAAAACTTATGATTTAGAGAAGATTGGTGAATCTGCTTTGAAGAACACATAGCCATCTTCTTGTTTCTGGGGTTCTTTTTGCCTTGAAATTTACTAAAAGTATGTTGAAAAAGCCATGAGTTTGTTTGGGAAATTTGTATCAACAATTACAGTATTGCTATGCTATATTTGTTTCCATAAGGACAGGCAGTCTGGTAGATAAGTGGTGAATGTGTTCATCTCTGCACTAGACATTGCTTAAAGTAGTTTCAACCTTGACACTCTTGGGGACTCTTCCATAAGGTCGTGACATTGCCAAAAGTACTGTCCAAAAAGTGTGTTGGACAAACAAAATTCAATTATTTTCCATTTTGTAAAAAAATATGACCAGAAAATCTGTGATGCAAGTAATAAGGAAGGTTGGCCTAAAAGTGCCTTTGTTTCTCCAATAAATCTTCATTCATTACAGATTGGAACAGGACTGTATGCTCCAGTATCTCAAGGTACACACAATTAATCATGGTTAGCGATCCTGTGGTAATTTGTCCAGCCTTGCAGTGGTCTGATACATGTTTTGTTAAAGAGGCCTTGCCTCCACAGTATACAGTACTGTTTGCTTTTGTCAGCAATATAAAGACCAGGGTTATCCATAAATTTACAAGTAATCCTGTATTGAGCTGTAAATTGCAATTACCATTGGCGCTAATGAAATGCAAGAGGAATGCTCATACCGTATCTTAACGTCATTACGTGTCTAAGGATACATGTTTTTGTTTCCAAGAAGAGAGGCTTTAGGGATTATTTTTTTGTTTGTCCTGAACTTACTTTTAATCCAGAACTTCAGATGACTAATAGCATCATAAACAATGTGTTTTTTGTGCTGTTTTGGAGATGTGGATGGGGATCCAGAGCTAAATCGAGTACCCAGGGGTGCTAAGAGGGGTGACAATATGGGGATCGAATGATTGTAGGGGAACAGTTCTTGGTTGTAATGGTCCATCCTGCTCACCCTTGAGATGCTTCACTGATTTGCCTGGTCCAGACATGATTTGACTTAATTATTACTGACTTAAGCAACATTGACCTTTGTCCACTCCAGGTTGTGGTTCGATGCTCATGATGTTGATCATTGGATTGTCTGGTCCAGACTTGATTATTTACAAACAGCCGCTATATAGCTTGAATATTGCTGAGTGCGATGTAAAACTAAAGTCACTCACTCACTCCAGGTTTTGGTACAGCATGGTTGTGCTGTGGATTAAGCCATAGCACTTTCAGATTCTAGATGCATGGAGAGGTTGTTGCCCTTGTCTTGCAAGTTCTTGTATCGGGAATCTACCAGATCCGTTCTTGTCATGTTGATTTATGTACTGATTTGTGAGAGCAGTGACATTGAATAAGTTCTGTTCCAGAGCGAGTTAATAACATTTTGCAATCTAATGTCAATAAAATGTATACATACATGCTAATTACTTGGTTCATATTTGTATTAGCCTTTACAGGCTTACACAACTACTTAACTGTTTTAATGCTTAAAAATTGTTAAACCAAGTTTGGGTGAAAAATTCCACTGAATGTTTACATAGTTTGGCTTTGTGCAGTTGATTTCCATTTATGACACACCTGTGCTGACCTTAATTGGAGCTTATTGACCAAGTGTTGTATATTTATTATATTTCAAATCGGCTAGCATCTATTTAGAAAGCAGTTATCAACAAATCTGACCATAACCTCATGGTCAATTTCCACCAACTGGACGCTCCAAATGCCGACATCTTGAATGATACAGGGAGAAATATCTCATTTATCATATGCCTCCCATCTCTCATAAAGTTTGTGCGGTTTTCCCACCCACCCTGCGATTGATTTTGCCTGAGTGATGATGCATACTGGGAAGTGCGTTGTCGTTTGCCAAAGCTGGCGCCAACGTACTTTGATGTCATCGGTGCCTCTGGGACTCTGCAAGAGGACGGAACTATGCTGCCCTTTTGAAGCTGGTTGTGGTACCAGAATGCTGGAACACTCCACAGTTTCAAAGAAGACCTTTACACACAGCTGTCAATACATTCTGAATATTAAGAGATGTGGATTATAATAATTGGTTGTGGGTTTGTCACATGGATAAGGCACAAGACTTCTATCAGACAGTTTTGTAGACATGCTTAATATTGGCCTTGCAATAAATAGTGGAGGTTTTTGTTGAGGCATATTTGATTCTCACTTGTCTCTCAGCTTGTGACTGTTTGTGTCTTGAAGGGAAGCTTTACCATAAAGGTTCTTTAGTTCCAGAAAGTGTAGGGATTTGAATTCAGTGTCAGTTTGATTGAAACTTATGCATAAGAGACTAAAATAGCTTTAAGGATGGCTTAAGCTAGGGCAACCCTGGTGGACTTGGGCAAAAGAACTGATATTGCTGTGGTTTATGAACAGGACAGATTTCTTTGCAGATGATCCTTGAGAGTTATAGAGGTGCATGAACAATATTTGTGAATTGATCTGTCTGTTATCACTGTTTGACCAATCTGTTTCTACAGGACAACTAAATATTAGAAGTGAGAAGGTTATTGTTACACCATTGTTTACTTTCTTATCTGTGATTGTCCAGTTGTCTGTTAAGGTGAGTGAGTGAGATAAGTACACTTGCACTCACCCAGACTAAGTTGAATTTGTGGAATTTATCTCAGTTCTTCTATAATGGAAGATTTGTGAAATGTTCAGCAAGCTTATTGTTTTTGTGATTTAATTCAGCATTGGTCGTGAAGCCAAACTTACATGTGGATCTAGTAGTTACAATGTGTAAGCATCTGTCTGTGTGTCATACAGTAAAATCAATGTGTAAGTGATCAATCCGTTAAGCAATTTGTGCTGAGAGTTTTCAGGTGGATATAAGTCCTGTGTTTGCTAATACATTTAGATTGTTTTAAGTCTATATCTATTCATTTATTCCTGAATTACATGAAATAATATCTGGGTTGAGAGAACCTACAGTTATCAGTGTGTGTCATCCCATCTAGGGGGAATGTTATCTTGGGTGTGACTGGTTGAGATCTGTGGGAAGCTGGACAATGTAGGTACACCCGTTGTTAGTGCCACAATCTTGCTGATGTGACAATTATCATGCATGATGATATTACTCTTCTCATAGAAATGTTTCATATATGTGAGAAGAAAATATCATAATTAAAAAAATTAGAATGGCTGACATGTTTTAGTCATCATAGAATGGTGTGAGGAAGAATCTATATTCCATTTCACATAGTAATCATTTTGTGACAATATCATTGATCACAATGGAATACATTTGTATTAACTTAGGATCATGAATAACTTCATAATAATTTTAACAATAAATCACATTATTAGTTATGTATGATTAATAAAATCTTGTTGAACCTGATTGTTGTAATCGGTGTCTGTCTCTAACATGTACAACAATGTTTCTGCATAATGTGGTATTCTGACAGAAAATGTCCTGTTTCATAACATCTGTGTTTGTTTACAAATTCTGTCGTGTTGACAGATGTGTTTTGTCCAAAATGAAGGTGTGTGTTAACACCTTCCTCGTGTGTAACTGCTATGCGCTGTACCTGCTATTCATGTAGCTAAGATCAATCGAATGAACTGCAAACCAGAGTACGTCTCACAGTCAAGGGGAGATAACTGTGCACTGGCATTTTAGTGACGCTTCAAATGGTCTTAATAATAATCTTACTGATCTTGTATCTCGATGATGTACAACATTTACATGTTAAGGCTTATATTTGTTTGAGGCAGAAAAATTCTAACATTTTGATAAGTAATTTTGACATCCCAAAAGAAGTAGGTTTTCATATTTCATGTCTTGAAGTTACAGACATGTTTTATGTGCAAAGGTACACGAGTAATGAATCTGTATGTTTCACTTTTAATTCTTCTTTTTTAGAAAAATGCTAAGACTATCATATTTAGAGCAAAATTCCAGTTTTCAAATGATAATGACATTACCTGATACTAAATCAAGTTTCAGTTGTAATACTTACAGAGTAGAAAATGAAATTGCTTGTGACTTGTAAAAGGTTCGAGCTTAAGTTTTTATATAACTTAATACTTGAAGATTTTCAACAGCTAGTTAACACTGTAAGTAGTAAACGAACCTTACAACATTGACTATGATAAAATAGTTGATTTATGACAGTGAATACTGATAGAGACACTATTGAAATATATGTCACTTTCAATTCCCAAATCTGTTCAATACATTTTAGCGTCAAGTCAGGAAAAGATATTTAGACACAAACATCTCTGCATTTTCATAAAAAGAAAACACAAATCAGAAAATACTGCTCACACTTTTCATGTTGACATCTGTTTAATACCGAACCTTGGTGTGGCCAATGTCAGTTATATTTTGAAAATATTTTCGATCCTAAGTAAAACAAAGTTTACAAGGTCAGAAAAGAAAGACAATAAAAGAATCAAAGTTATTTTATGAGTATTTAATGTGTTTTTCCATTTAACCAACAGGTGCTAATCCTTGGGTAGTTAAATATGAAGGTAAAAAACATGTACATGTATTTAACTTGCAAACTATGTGTCTTGTGAAACCACTTTCCTATTGTAAGAGTTATCTCCCATGCCACAATGTTATTTTTTCTGCTTTGGCCATTTATGCTCCGTATCACTTGGTGTTGAAGGTGGGATCCCTTTAGCTCCGGTAGGACAATACAGAGGTTTCTCAAACATAAATAGCCGAATTTTTAATTAATAAAATTTTGAATCAAAATTTGAAAATGCAGCCAGACAAAATTAGGGTTCACTTATGTTAGTGATATGGATTTACAATACGTTTGGAAATATTTCAGTAATAACACACCATGGTGCACCAGAATCAGGCTTCACACAATGTACTCCTGTAGGAACTTGAACAAGGCCTTTGGGATGACAAGCAAAAGCTTTTCCCATGAGGCTAGGGGGTAGCCTAGTGGTTAAAGCATTTGCTCGTCACGCTGAAGACCCAGCTTTTCTTCCCCACATGGGTACAATGTGTGAGGCCCATTTCTGGTGTCCCCTGTCGTGATATTGCTGGAATATTGCTAACAGCGGCGTAAAACTAAATTCATTCACTCACTCCCTTGAGACTAGCTAACACTACCCTGCAACTTACAGTACCAAGGTAAATCTTTAGGTGTAGCAGATAGAGTGTCTGCCCAGAAAAGGCAGGTCAGAGATTTGATTGCCTGGCACATGGCCCTATCTCATGTTAAAAGGGAATACTTCTGGTCACCCTGCCACTTTGCATTATGGGTATTAAAAAAGGACTGTTTGGCTCAAAGTCATTTTATATCAGTTATTAGCCAAGCTGACTTGGCATTTTGCAGAAGTTTACTTGACATGGGCTTACTTCACAAAACAGAATTTTATTTGACTCAGGATTGCTAGACATTTTACAAGGCTTACTTTACAGAATTTTACCAAAATGGAGCTCACCTGAAAGAATTTTACTTGACTCAGGCTTTAAACTAGTGGCTGCCATGTGTTAATGCCATTGTTCGGAAACAACAAGGCGAGGAAAGAGTTACAAGAAACCTCTGTATTATATAAATATGTGTTATGTGTTTTCATGTTCTTTGTATGTCACCATTCTGTCAGATTTCATACTTTCTGTGAAACCAAAAAGATTCAGGTTTTTCTTGCAGGGCTGTGTTTCACACCTTTCGTGTTGTAACCCTCTTGTTAACATGGGTATTTGCCCTTCCTTGGTTGTGTGTTAATCGTTATGTCAAGAATTATTAAGCAAGTGAGAACTAGTAAAAAGTTATGTCCAAATTGAAAAATTATATTTCTGTTAGTGAAAATCAATAGTCTTCGTAGTCAACCAGTGTACATTCTCCAAATACTAACAAAATTTGCATGCAATGTGGGTGTGTTATCAAGGAAATCCACGTTTCGTTCATTTTGATAACTTACAAGTTGAAATGTCGCATCTTTTTAATTCATGTTTTGAAATTTTCCAATTTTGAACATGTTTGTTTGAAACCCATAAACTGCTGTGAAATTAACGAGGAGAGTTCTATGGATGTACAACTTCTTTAATATAATATGAGCGACATTTTGGTGTAGCTACTAACACCGTTATCAAGCAAATCATCATCGCTCATATTATATTAAAGAAGTTGTATATCCATAGAGCTCTCCTCATTGTTCATCACACCAACTTCTAAATGCCAATTTATCTGCTGTGAAATTGTGAATAATTGTTGTGTTATTGTGATGTGTAGTTAGTTATTTGTTTAAATGTGAACCACACACACATGGCATTGCCCCTATGTACTCTGCACCAAAGCTAACACTGCATCTGTGAATGTAAGCATTTTGTGTTGCAACTAACCGTCGCTCCCCGCTGTCAACAATCAAAGGGAGCTAACCCAAGTCTGTAGAGAGTTGCTTCCCTTTGATAGCCATTCCAAAAACAAGGCAAACTAACTGTTTGTTTTAAGAAGATTTGTGTAAATGTCTGATAAATCTGTGTCATGTCTAATTTGTCATCTTGTTGATGACAGTGTAATTTCATCAGGTGATGAAATATGTAAACATTTGTTCCCTGTCAGTGCTGGACCATGTGTCCTCCACATAATGTCTATATATTCCTATGTGTTATACATATGTACCAATCAGGCCATGCATTTGTTCTTAATGGGTTTACAGATCCACAGATTTTTACCACCAAAGTTGAAGATTTCTTTGATTAAAAATAATCATCCAAGGGTGCTGTTGTACAAAGCAACCTTATCGCTAAGACCGTTGTAAGTCTATATTGAGGTATGGGAGTTACGATCACCTTAGCTCTAAGGTTGTTTTGTAGATCGGCACCCTGGTATATATATGGATGAGTCTTATATTTTTCAACGCTATTTACTGAGTATTGTGATTTAGGTCATTATGTTTTCTTCATATTGCTCCAAATCAATCTTAATGACAGTTTCAAAATTCCTGCACAATGCCTATTATTTTTTGCTTGTTATTGTTTTTCACTGTTCTGACCAAATTTTTCACCATCTAGATCTGTATACCCAAAAAGAACGAAAGTCAGGACTGTAAATTGAATGTTCTTCCGAGACAGAAATGCATATGTAATACGTCTCTGTTTTGCAGACTTTCCAGGAGGTTATCCCCGGATAGCAGTAAACCCTAGTTTGAAATCAGTAGAGAAGGGTCACAATGCCATAATGCAGTGTGAGTCTGCGGGGACCCCAGAACCAGCAATCTTGTGGCTGAAAGACCATGTTCCTGTTGATATGACAGATCCAAGAATCACCCTCTTAGACTCAGGTAAGAACTACAAACATTATATAACAAATTTTAGTTTGTGAGTAGATACTTCACCTTTTGAAATGTATAACAGTGGACATGGTATGAGTCTGAAAGATTATTTTGGCCTCTGGACACAAACAACAGTTATTTATCTGGTCACTATTTATGAGTGAGTGAGTTGGGTTTACCCTGCTTTTATCAATATTCCATAATATCACGGCGGGGGACACCAGAAATGGGCTTCACACATTGTACCCATGTGGGGAATCGAACCCGGTGTTCGACGTGACGAGCATATGCTTTAACCACTAGGCTACCCCACTGCCCCACTATTTATGAAATAAAGAAGGCTGAATGATCACTGTTATTGAGAAATATCCAGAAAGCCATGGTGATGAGAGTAGTGAAACAAGCAGAGTTTCTAGAAGTATGGGGGCGGTGGGGTAGCTTAGTGGTCAAAGCGTTGGCTCGTCATGCCGAAGACCCGGGTTCGATTCCCCACATGGGCACAATGTGTGAAGCCCATTTCTGGTGTCCCCCGCCGTGATGTTGCTGGAATATTGCTAAAAGCGGCGTAAAACCAAACTCAGTGAGTCTAGAAGTATGAGTTTCACTTTGCTGTAAATGAGTCGTGAGCAGACATGATCTGTATGGGATGAATGTGTATCTAATGGAAGGATCAGAGGATCCTGATAGGCAGGGGACATAACTCTGTACTGTGTGTTGCTCCACCTTAAACCTGTAGACCACCATGGCAAACCAAACTAGTGGGAAAGATATGTAAAGGAACTTATACTTGGTTTCACTGACAATCTTTCAAGATTAATTGTAGAATATTAACAGTACTTATGTATGTGAAGCCTTAAAAACAGTTAAAAGTTTTAAAAAGTTTATGGTTTATCTACCTCAAACTGTCGTCATTGTTTGTAACCTTCCCAGACCCAGTCCTTGTACTGTTCTTCTGAAGTTCTTTAGATCAGTGGTTTGGGAAGGTGCCGTGGATTTTTCCGGTATTGTATTGTTGAAAATTGCTGTAATATTACTTAGAGCTGCATGCACACTAAACAAAACTCTAACCAATCCAACAGCTTAAGATTGTGTGATTGTTTTGAACTAGTTTTCCTGATTCAGCAATGATCCTTTGTCCCGATGAAGTCTCCTGTGAAACGTTATGAAGGCATAGAATTTCCTTTTATAAAAAAAGGCAAAAAATGTTCCATCATCATTTCAACATTCGTGGTGAAAAAAGATCAAGCTGCCTTGTTTTTGAAAAAATACAGCCACCTATGAGATATGGTAACCCAAACAGCAAAAAAAAAAGAAGAATGATCTTTTCTCAGAAGGATAAATATTTACATTGCTAATAAAATTTCATTGAGAAGAAGAAGACAAAGCTGAAAGACCACCGAATGCTATGTGAGCATGTTGAGGAACAAGTTGGTAGTGAGATCTGTGCCTACCCACAGCCTGACTGTTGTTATACACTGAAAAAGCCGCGTTATATCTTTACGATGGACCCATGCATGATAAGCCTGTACAGTGTAAACATGGTTTCTGTAAATCATGGGAGAAAGCCGCCAGTTTTTGCCAAGTGGCAACACAAACGTCATAATCCGAGCTATAACATCCTTACGAGAACATGTTTATTGCTCTTCAGTCCCATTGCTGATGTTGTTTCCAGATGCTCAAGAAATCTTCCCGAACGTGTTGGTTACTGCGCATTAAAGAATTTTTAAAACTTGCCAAGTGATGTTTCTTGCTGAATGTTATCAGGATCTTGATTTGTAAGAAAAACATTTTAAAGAGCTGGATTCTAATTGAGAGGAAAGTTAATGACAGGTGTTCAAGGGGAGGTTACTCTTTTATGATGTAATGCGTGTAGATAAGGCTAGTTTCTTTCATTCAAAGTCAGTAAATAGCTTGATCTGTGTGTTCATTACAACTGACTGACAAAAGATTGGAGAAGATAATCATAATCACATCATTGGGGAATATTCAGCAACCAGAAATAGCAAGCTATTAATCTCCAAGGGAGTACCTTCATGGCATTTATGATATGAGTTATTCAAACAGCAACTGGTTAAATAATTTGTTTAATAAATTTCTTAATTTCTGAGGGATCATGTATTTGTATTCACTGTAGCTCTACAATTCACTGTGCAGAGTTGAGTCCCTTGACCATGCCAGGATATGCTCTGCCCATTCCTCCACATTATGGGTGGTGGTGTAGCCTAGTGGTTAAAGTGTTCGCTTGTCTCGCCGGGTTCGATTCCCCACATGGGTACAAAGTGTGAAGCCCATTTCTGGTGTCCCCATCATGATATTGTGGAATATTGCTAAAAGCGGCGTTTAACTAAACTCATTCATGCACTCACTCACTCCTCCCACATTTAGCTAAGATGCCATGATAGGACTGATTTGCCATGATGGCAGCTTTAAATAAATCTCATTTAGTCACAGTATGCCTTTAAGTCATTCTGGTTCTGTGTTGGAACATTTATTTTCTTTAGCCACACAAATGTCAATACCTGTTCACAAAAATGGACCTGTGAAGGTCCGGGTTAGAATATTGATCTTCAGTAACCAATGCTTGTCGTAAGAGGCGACTAATGGGATCGCGTGGTCAGGCTCGCTGACTTGGTTGACATGTCATCGGTTCCCAATTGCGCAGATCGATGCTCATGCTGTTGATCACTGGATTGTCTGGTCCAAACTCGATTATTTACAGACCACCGCCATATAGCTGGAATATTGCTGAGTGCGGCATAAAACCAAACTCACTCACTCACTCACCCAAAATGAAAAAATCATTTAAATTATGAAATGATCATGGTCTGGGTTAATGGACTGAAATAAAAGGTTGTATAAATGTGTATATGTCTGCTTGTTCATTTCCAGGCTATCTTCAGATTCAGAACAGTCAGGAATCCGACGCAGGGAGATATGAATGCGTCGCAGAGAATGATGTCGGGGTGGCATATTCATATGCGGCTATGCTTTATGTTAAAGGTAGGTAACTCATGTTGATATACCCTGTGTGTCACCACCTGCAACTGTCCACCTCACACAACATGAACATCAATAATAGCAACAGATCTTCTTAGTTTAATCTGCAGCTCGAGATAAGTGATATATAAGTGATGGCAGAGTGTAAGAGCGTGAACGTACACATCCAGTGCCGGACTTTGGTATTCAAGTCCTGATTACCCTTCTAGTACAACATGTTTGAATGGACTGACAGCTGATTGGTTGGTCACAGAAAGGATAATATTTGGATGAGCACCGAAGAACTCTACCTCTCAGCTGAGACCCCGATACTGGTTTTATCTTTGTAGAGGATTAGATGTTTTGGACACTTATCATTCACTGGTTGTTCTAGTTCATTCTGGAAGCAGAATCTGAGGTGATACAGGACTTATGGCATGGCTGAAACGTGCTTGATCCCATGTAATAAATGGATCTTTGATGACGTTCTGTATGCTTGAAAAGGACCAACAATTTGCACAATTTAATTTAATCAGACTTTGTTTCAATTGAATTTTTTGCTTGTATATGAAAGAAACTTAATGTATCCGTCGGAACTAAATGTAAATTGCTTATCAAAATGAAATAAGATTAATGCAACATTCCTCCTTACCCAGGAAGCAGTGAGATTAGAGGTTAAGATATGTCTATTTATTGCATCTTATGAATTTGTATATTCACCATTTTGGGTTTTTCAGATAAAGGAATTTATTTTTTATTGTTTTCATGTCTAAATTTAACATTGGTAATAAATGAAATACCACACCTGTTCTCATTAGGTACCTTTATCACATGATGAACCTTTTATAGTGTGTAATGAGGAGTGATAGCTTCTATTAAATATGGAAGGAAACTAACCAGTTTTGAGAATATGAAGCCAGAAAAATCCTTAATTTGATGAATATCACATTAATTAAACAGAAGCACAGAATGTCGTCACCTCCAAATAAATTACCCTTGCATAAAACCAGATGCAAAGCTACATTCATGTATACCGTAAGATGTCCAGCTCCTATTAACTGTTTAATTGAAGCAATTCCTTAAAGAGATGTGTTTATCTAAGATTTATCTGGAGGAGTTTGTAATCCGCCCATCTCAAGGGAGATTACTACAGGGGGAGAAGTGATTAAGCAGCAAGAACCCAAGTGGGTCCATCCTTAATGCTGGCTCATGTTTCTTGGCAAATTTGTCTAATATGGCAGGATATAATTACATGTCTTGGAACCAGCTGTATTTTGGGGATCTGTGACTGCTCTTCTATTTCAATTTCTTTGAAAAGGAAATGTCTTGACCTTTGACCTGATGTAGAAATGATTTAAAAGATAAATTAATTGATGTGGAATGAGCCAATTTGGGATGCCTGAGCAAATAATCTGTGATTTGAGGAAAAAAGTTACATTTTTTAGTTTGTCAGCATATTCTGTTAGAACTAAATAAACCGTATTACTCACTGCTGTCATATTCAATTTGTAGTAAGAAATGTTGCATTTAGGCTTTAGTTATCAAAAATGATAAATGCTTGATAAGTTTAATCATGGTTTTCTTTTAAAATATCCTGAAATATCCGTTTCTTGTCGGGGATGAATGCATAAATGTCTGTCATTGCTGATTTTGATGTAGTGTTAACAAGCATTCTGATAAGACAGTATTCATGAATGGGGAGGAGACTGGAACAGCCTTTTCGAACACTGAAATGTTCTATGAATACACATGCTTTTAAAAAGTGGTCGAATGCAATATATCTCAAATTTATGACTACACTTACACAGATTTGGTACTTTTGTTTAAATGGAGCCCTAATCAAAGCCGCTGGAGCTGAAACATGCCAGTCTTGAGTTGGATTCAGTTTTTAGTATGTTAATTCGCTTGGGCTGGTACAAACTGGTGCGACAGGAGAATGTGCTGTAGTATTGGTCATTTCAAGGGGCATATGTGTATATATATACTTTATATTGGTTGAAAAGGGGCCAGTGGGGTAGCCTAGTGGTTAAAGCATTTGCTCGTCACACTGAAACCAGGTTTGATTCCCCACATGGGTACATTGTGTGAAGCCCATTTGTTGTGTCCACTGCCATGATATTGCTGAAATATTGCTAAAAGCTTCATAAATATAACTGAAGAGGTTAATTGTTCTCAAGGGTTTTAAGTTCCTCCACAATATATGTATTTGAAGAATAAAACATACAGAAATATTTCTATTTTCCGATATCATACACCTATGTTAATAGCTCGTTTCAAGTGTTCTTTGGGGCAATGCAAGTAATTGACATGAAGACGTTAAAAGACGCAAATTTATTCTGTCAAAATGAAATCTAACATAAACATCCTCCCTCTTTATTTCTGAACATTAAAACAACAACTGCTTTCATCTCGAGGTTCATTTATTTGTCATATTTCTTCAAAATATCCTCAGTGCTGAAGAGTAAATACAGAGGAAGTACATGTATATAATTTCCGGTTTCTTCAACATTTTGTCTGCAACTTTCCAAGTTCATTAACACACATCAAAATTGATAACAGTAACTGCACATCAGCCTGTAAAGAGTTCAAAGTGAGTGTGTTTACAGATAAGGTAGAATATTTCTTTGTGGGGGGAACACCAGGCAGTTTTCCTAGAGGCTCCCTTCATCAAACCCTGGAGCCATCACAGGCCTGGGGGATTGAGAGATTGTGTGTATCAAATACGCTATAACCTTCCCCATTTATGGTACATGTTTACGTGAATGTGCGAAATATATCTTCCATGATGCTACCTTATCATGGGCCAACGTGCATCATTTCTGAATGTCTGGGAAGTACTTGGAAATGTCACTGTTTGAATGTTCATAATAGCTGTTGCTGTGATTTGTGTGGAAATCAGAGATAGGCAGTGTGCATCTGTGGGTGTCTGGTCAAAGGGAGATAACTCATCATGTTAATGGATTTTTCCGATGCTGCCATACTGAATTCTGCTGAAAATGTGCAGAGTAAACTTAGATTGTTTATGAGGATAATGAGAAACTAACAAACTAACATTGTCTTCTGTCATTGTCAGTTTAATATAGATGATCCTGTAATTGTTTCCTAGATTGTTGATGTTGAGTGTTGGTATGAACACTTCGATAGTGAGAGAAACATGTGGAAACCCTTTGGTATCTTTTTATTTATAGCTTAATGGGGTAAATGCCATCATTGTAACTTTTGGTGTAGACGTGCCCTATAATTTATTTTTATTTTGAATTGTGCTAATGAATATGTTGGAGTTAAGCCATGCTGAGGAGATCAAGATGTAGTGATGATGCTAGTTTATCCCTCCTGCCCAGGCTCTCACTGACAGAGATATTCCAAATGGCCTCCCTGTTTCATCTCCCATCCCCCTTCCCCCTTCCCAACACAAGGAATGTGCCATTGCAGTGAATTACCCTTATTCAAGCCAAATTTGACCCGTGAGGCTGTCTTCAGGTGATATATGAGGTAAAGTCATGAAATGTTCTCTAGAAGCCTGCCTGTCATTTTTGTACCAGCAGTCTTGCAGGTGCCCTCTGTTCAGTCTAGCAGTAGCCATCAGTTCAGTCAAGCAGGTGCCCTCTGCTCCCTCTGATACCTTCAGGTCATTCCTGCAGGTACCCTCAGTTCAGTCCGGCAGGTACATGCCCTGAGTTAGTACATCATATGCCCTCTGAAGAGACAAGTGCCCTCAGTTCATTAGAACATTTTCAACTATCCAATCAAAAGATAACTCCAGTGGTAAATATTGGTACTCTTTAATTTGTTAATTATCTGAATCACTTTGACAATGACCAAGACAATTACTTATTGTTTTAGAATGCTCGTCCCTTGTATTCTTGGTGATGTTACGGGTTGGGATTCCACCTAAACACCTGAATGGCCTCCTTATCTTTGCTTGACATCATACTTCCTTCCGGCACATGCCACACCCCACCCGATGAGGTACCTTAACCCGCACACCTTGCCTCACCCTCTTGACTCAACCACCTAGTTTCCCTTCCCCACACTGCCTAGTCCCCTCCCCCACACCTCTGTGACCCCCCTCCCCAAGCAAGGTGCAGGATGAAGCAGGTGGGTCTATTGATTCATGCTCCCCTATCAGAGCTATCTCACACCTACTTTCCGGGGAAAACTGACACTACATCCACACCAGTGATTCTCTTTGCCTGTTTTTATACAGCTTTCCTGGTATATACCCCTCTCTCTATCACCCCATGGCAGATGCCAGTGTAATGTTTTTCTTGGAAGAAGTTTTTTTGTCTAATGATACCAGAACTGATATAGACCATGTTGTACAAAGGCATCTTGCCCAATGGTTATTCTTTCCATGTCAGGTTGATGGGTTAATTCATCATAACTGCCTTCCAAATTTTGTTGACATTCTACAGCTAATCATAAATTCAGTTTAGCCCCAAGTCGGTCTCACAGTCCCTGAACCATATTATTCCCTCTTAACCCGACCGCCTCCGTGGTGTAGTGGTTAGAGCGTCCGCGGAGGGTGGAAGGTCGCTGGGTTCGATCCCCAGACCGCGTCATATAAAAGACGTTAAAATATGGCACTTTTTGGTCCCTGCCTGGCGCTCGGCATTAATGGGTACATCAATGACTGGTCGGCTCAGAGTCAGTATAATGTGTCTGAGTGGGGTATTCATGCTTCACTGCGGCATGGTATCTCAGTGGGCTATTACTATAAAACCAGCTTCAGTCTGGGCTAGTACAAGCAGCCGCAGCTACACATACACACGCATGAACGTCATCATATGAGCGAAATATTGATAAGAACGATGTTAAACCCAATTTCACCTAACCTCATCCTCTTAACCCAGCCCTTACTGTTTAGCCCTAAATGACACATGTATACATATTCCACATGTTCAAGAACTCTCATCGAATTCAGGCTCCTTTTCAATTCAAGTGTTGTGGCTTGTTTCTCTCAAAATGACATTTTCAGAGACTATGTTAATCTACCTTACCCCAACTCAAACTGCATCTGGTTGGGTGGCAGGTGCCCCTTGAACTATGTACTACAGATCAACCATTGGGCCTCACCAGTCTTGTGTTGCTGTAGTCTTGACATCACTAAATCAATGCTTGACTCATGGTTCATTTGAACTTGTACCCACTCAGTTTCTCTCTCCCACATGTGTTCAATATGTAAATGTTTTCTTCAAGACACCGCCACACCAAGCACCAGTAAGATGGATGACTTTACTGTTTGTCTTACTTAGCAGATGCTTGTCGTAAGAGGCGGTTATCGGGATCGGGTGGTCAGGCTTGCTGAATTGGTTGACATGTGTCATCGTATCCCAATTGCGCAGATCGATGCTCATGCTGTTGATCACTGGATTGTCTGGTCCTGATTCGATTATATACAGACCGCCGCCATATAGCTGGAATATTGCTGAGTGCGGCGTAAAACTAATCGCACTCACTCACTACTTCGCGGACAGCATGTTGTTATACATCGATGGTGAGGATGATTTGGAATGATATCAATCACTGGTTTGTTTGGTCCAGACTGTTTATTCATCAACACTTACTCACTCCAGGCACAACATTGTTTGTCATTGATAAATACATATACTGCCCTGTTTTTCCATCAACAACCATGTACCTTTCTCTCCACTGTTTCTCCAGCAGCTCTTAAACTGTGTCTCTCTCCCGTGGTTCAGAAAAAAACACTTGCTGTGTGCAGGTAGAAATTGTAGATAAGTATTATCAACGTTGTCTGCATTTCCAGCCCTCACTCTCACCCCACCCTACCCCCCTATGAGGCAGGTGCCCCATTCTTGCCTTCCCTTATATCTGTATCTAGAATTACATCACGACTATGTAGATAGAAGACACAACTTATCTTTTTGTGGGTATCTGTGGCTCTGGCCCCATTCCACCTCAAACAGCTTGCCCCAGCCTGGTGTTTTATTGAAGGAACTGATGTGCCCAGTCTTATAGTGAGGGGCTTCACGTGCCCCTACAAGTTTTAACATCCACATACATTTATTAATAGACAGCCTTATAAAGAGATATAGAATTTAAAGTCAGTAAACTTCAAGAACTGAAATAAATACAAATGAAATAAGTGTTAATAGTGAGTGAGTGAGTGAGTTTAGTTTTACGCTGCTCTCAGCAATATTCCAGCTATATGGCGGGGGTCTGTAAATAATCGAGTCTGGACCAGACAGTCCAGTGATCAACAGCATGAGCAAACAGATCTGCACAATTGGATACAATGATGTGTCAACCCAGTCAGCGAGCCTGACCACCCAATCCTTAGTCGCCTCTTACGACAAGCATGGGTTGCTGAAGATCAATTCTAGCCCTGATCTTCACGGGTATAAGTGCTAATAAAAAGTGTTCGCAAATAATGTCTGGCCAGCAGATATTTTATAACTGGCAGTGGACAAGTTAGTCATTGGTTGTTATTAATCAAGTTATAAATTATGATTCTTCAGAATATGGTTTTGTAAGATTTTGCTTCATGCAAATTTCCAATCTAAACTGTTTACTGTAGGTGTCTATTCTTGCAGGCATTTCATTAAAGGTATTATGAGTAATGTATATGTCAAAATATGACAGAATTGTGTATATTATGCTTATTCTGATGATCATACAATTAC
Source organism: Haliotis rubra (assembly GCF_003918875.1). Taxonomy (NCBI): domain Eukaryota; kingdom Metazoa; phylum Mollusca; class Gastropoda; order Lepetellida; family Haliotidae; genus Haliotis; species Haliotis rubra. The sequence goes on along the minus strand of NW_025766002.1, from coordinate 1,790,351 downwards.
GAACAGCTCACTTCTAAAGACCAGCTGTATTTTTGCGATCCACTAACTTAGGAATATCAAGATATTTATTCACCATCCATGCTTTAAACAACAGCATGAGGTATAAGTACCTTATAACTTACCCTATGAGGATTCCAAGCAGCTTATGTTGACCGTTAGATCTTTCACAATTGGTGGATTCGGCAGCCTCATTGGCCTGGTTCATCTTACCTGAAAACAATGATCTTTATCAAATCATCAAATCACTGGATTGTGTGGTCCAGACTCGTTATATCTCTGGAATCCTGCTGACTATCGTGTTAAACAACAAATACACAAAACCTTATAATTCTAATGTGATATGTGATTAAGGTAGAAAGTATTAACATTAATGTGTTAATGTATGTTTCTGTTGGAATCCCCCACATCGACATGCCCCACCCAACCCCCTCCCTCTCGTGCCCTCTCTCCCCTCAGTGTGCCTCCGACAGACTGATCCCCCTGTGGGAGGATGATACGGTGCTTGTACCCAGGTAGTAGATAACAGCTATCTCCATGACTGGGGTGTCTCCGGTTCCTCCTCTGACGTCGATGTACCTCGGAGGGGTTCAAGCAAGAGATAACACAAGCTCATTGCTTGAGATTAATTTTCCGACTTTGACACAGACTTGCTTGATTCGGTGCCAGTGTAGGTGTTCGTTGATGCAGCAATCTTGATAAATTTGAAGTTTTTAGGAATTTGTAGTAGCACACCATGAGGGGATTTTGGTATTTTTTGGAAACAAAATGGTTCTAGTTCCAATTACAAATGGATGGCACAGCTCCATCTTATAAGCTGTCAGGCTTCTTGCAGGTATTATTGTAGGTATATAAATATATACAGACCGAGATTCTCTGCTCGTTGGTCATAGCTGAGATTTCAGCAGACAGTGTATTGGTTTTCACTTCACTGTAGAGATTGGCACAATGTGTTTGCATCAGATGTACATGTTCCCTTCTAGAAAGTTTTCAATGATACCAATGATTATGGTGTCCTGTAAGATTTTTATTTTGAGTTGGCAAAAGTAGCAATTGCTGGAACATATCATTTATTGAATTTCAAATTTCAAATGATTACCATTCTCGAAGCTGAATTAGAAAAGCATCATCAATACTATATGACACCATGGAACTGTATGACACCTTGGATGACTTCACAGGCCTGTATCAGTTCAGGATGATGTCTCTCATTAAATTCAGATGACTTAAACTATGTCTTACTTCTCCCAATTAAACACATCCAACAATTTGTAGGAAATTGTGCCCATGCCAGACACCTCGAGGCTGGGAATAGTGTTATATTTCCTTGGATACATGTTCTCAGGGAGATAAAAGGATTTTGGAAGTGTCTCATTATCTCTTAGCTTGTAGCCTTAGATGTGTTAGAATGATACACATCTACCCTGGCCTGGGCACAATCCCCTTTGGTCTCGGCAGGCCCCCTTGCCTTCTCCCCTCCTGTTTCATTCCGCCTCTCGGTGCTTTAGGGTGGAAACACTGGTGCTGAGAGCCACAGATTGTATCAACCACACTTTAATTAAATCACCCAGATTTTGAGTGAGACAGAGAGAGAAAAAAAATTCTGGGGTAAAAAGGTTCAGAAGGCTTTTTCGTAATGTTCAACATGTGAAAACATTTTTTGACAGACATGCTATGCGACATTTGTTTTTATGATGCAATTTGAATTCTAGGTTTGAAGATGAGTAAGTATGAATGTTGAATTTCAAGATCTTTGGGTGATGATTTTCTCCTTGGGTGTCAGAGAATTCCATGAATTTGCTTGTGTTTTTCCTTCTTATATTGTTTGTATTGGAGGGATTTTACACCCTTTCTTTGCGGACATTTCGTTGGTTTATTGGGATCAGGGCAGCAGCTGTTCCTCCATGGAGTTTTGCAGTCTGGTGGTATTATTAGAGATGTAAGGAGATTTCTATGTTCTTTATTTCTTGATAGGTAGTCTGGTGTCCCCCGCCGTGATATTGCTGGAATATTGCTAAAAGCGGCGTAAAACCAAACTCACTCACTCACTCACTTGATAGGTAGAAGGGGCAATGGTCAACCAGTCTAACTCATTTTTACACACTTCACAGAGTTGCTTCCCTTAGATGTGCAAGGTTTTGATCTAAATCCCAGATTTTTCTGGTGCAGATCCTTGATTTTTCGGCACTGTGCCGATGCTCATGAATTTCTGAATGTCTAAGACCTTTTTCACTTCACGCTTTTCTTCCAACATTAAGCTGGCACTCTATGACATAACTGAAATGATGTTCAAAGTGGCTTTGAACCCAATTCACTCACTCACTCATTCTTGGCTGGTGGTTATTGCATGCTACATGAAATGGGATGAACTCTCATGTTATCTTTAAGATTCTACAAATATAAGTCCGCAACATACACAATATACTCATGGACAAAAATAAGGGAACACATAGAATGTATAAAATGGATTAGTTTTCATTAAGAGGCACACATTGGGTGTTTGCCATCCATTTTCCAAATATTCTTTTAGATACATGCTTGTTCCCTTACTAGTTGTCTTCAGTATATTAGGTTGGATATACTTTTGCTTATTGCTTGCTTACAGTAAATAAATGACAGATGGCACCTGCTTTAGGAATAATTCAAAATTGATTCAGTAATACAAAGGAAGATTATTGGTAGATGCCTTCCATGCCTTCCTACCTGCCAAGGGGTGTGATTGTCTTCCTTCTGAATGTAAGGGAATTTGAAATTGAATTGACACTGTGTGGGATATTAAATTAGTTTTCACACACAGGCCAGTTTTTGATATGACTCTTCACAATAGAATTTTTTAACATATATTTGGTGCAGTCTGTTCATTCAGCAGAGTTGTATCTCATAGGCATGCCAGGAGCCTATGGATCATTACATCTCAGATTAGCCCTTTATTTTCATCCTCCATCATGCTTACATGCCGTGCTATAACTGCAATACTGTCTTAAGTGTTGTTTAACATCACACTCAGCAATATTCCTGCTAAATGGTGGTGGTCTGCAAATAATATAGTCTGGACCAGACAATCCTGTGATCAACATCATGATCATTGATCTACGCAATTGGGATACGATGACCAAGCAAGTCAGCAAGTCTGACCATCCGATCCCGTTAGTCACCTCTTACGACAAGCATGGATTGCTAAAGACCAATTCCAACCTGGATTTTGATTCGCTTATGGCTGTAGGCGATAAATTTGTATCTAATGTTAATACAGAATATATTAAATGGTTGACATGTGATATCTAGTTACGACATCAACAAACAACTGGCGTCAAATATTGCATATCACATTTGAAAAAATGTGCAGTCAGTGACATGTGTCTGGTGATTTCCAGATTTGTGAAATAAAATTCCTGCACACACAGAACAATCATTTAATATTTAATGTTTCCATCTAATTAGATTGAACGTACACAACCAGCTTATTGTGTTTATCTCTGTACTGTGTCGTCGTGGTAGCCAAGTCCTCCGTATCATTAGGAAAGTAGTTTGTTCCATAACACACACAATGATGTACCGTGGGAATGGAATTTACGAACCATAAGAATCGATTTACAGCAGTACACTATTATTTCAGGCGTTTTGGCCGTGCTCAGTGAAAGTAAGTTCTTCTCCCAGCACGTTGACCCTGCATTCTCCCATATTAACAAATTTAATCAGAGCTGCAACAATTGTAATACAATATAATCAAATTATGTTGTGACTCACAGGCAAGTGTTTTTAAACCAACAATGCTGATCTTGGTTCCGTTATACATATAGTGTAGCTAGATGTGTGATCAGTGCTAGTGTAATGTTTAACATTGATTGCAAAGTGGGTAAAGATTTGCATCGCTGATCTCGGTTTACTCAAAGGGAATGTTTTCGTTTTGTTCTTGTTTTCTGTCACTATTGAGTACTAAAATCTGCGTTTATGTGTCATGTGACATGAATGCATCTGTTTAAATGTTAAAAGTTATGTTATTTTTTTATATCTTTGTGCTTGTGCAAATTATGTATCAGGAACACGGAAGGCGTTTTTCAGATGTAAAGCATTGATGTCACATGTTCTGAAATGATTGGTCGATTCGTTGAATATTCACACGTTCATGAAAATTAGCTGACTCATCAGTTATTCCCATTTTTGGACTGTCCTGCCTGCTTTTGCTGAAATTAACGGCATGGTTGACGGCAGTTTGTTTGACCATTATGAGTGTATGTTATTGAGCATGTTTAGTGTGCAGTGTAAGGTGTCTGACAAGCTTCCATTTGTCAACCTTCCCTTCAGTACACTAATACCTGCATCAGCATAGTGTTACATTCATTCATCTTTCAAACTGAATATATATGTTGTTATACTGTTTTAAGGCCTTGATTTCAGATGTTATATCATAAGAGAATCATAATTAATTATATATTTTGTGTTATATAATGTATATTTTATCCATGATCATGGGTTTCACTAAAGTGGTCCCCAATTGTGTAGATTGATGCTCATGCTGTTGATCACTGGATTGTACGGCCCATACTCGATTATTTACAGACCGCTGCCACATAGCTGGAATATTGCTGAGTGTGGTGTGAAACAACAAACAACACAAAAGTGGTAAACGTCACAATAGAACTGACAAAGTCTGTGAAGCAGCATCAGACCAAACTCACTCATTCTGATGCCATGACAATTCTCTATGTATACAGTGAAGCCTCGTTAATCCGGACGGTTGCGTTTCTCAGTAAATTCGTCCGGATTGCGAATAGTCTGGACTACTGAATCAAGACCCAAGTTGCTTCCCTAACTATTACAAAAACGAAACGAATCTGGAAAAACAAATAAGCATTTAATGTAAAGCTTAATTCATCACATCAATAATTTTACCGAGTGACATCCGCATGTTGATCCAACGTGTCTGATCACGTCCTTCCTCAGCACAGGTGAGGTAGTGTCTAACAAGCGATCTATTGTAGTATGCCTTGAATGTCCAAATTATTCCTGCATCCATCGGTTAAATATGAGACGTGGTATTTGGTCACATTTCACAAAGTTAAATGTGCAGTATCTTCAGTCGGGAGCTTTTAATGTCTAATTAAAACAACAACCCAGTTGGCCAGTTAATTAAGTATACATCGCCGGGAGGTGTTGTTACGGTTCGTGAACACGACTTACAGCGTCCAGACTGTGAAGCAGTTTACTGTTTATTTTACTGATTGGTGACAGCTACTTACCGTCCGGTTCCAGAAACCGAATTTCCGGATTATCGAGGCAAATTATATAGGCATAGATTGGTAACAAGCTGAAATCGTCCGGGAGGCGAGACATCCGGATTATCGGAGTCCGGACTAACGGGGCTTCATTGTAATTGCTTACCTAAGCATAAATGGCCAACTGAATCTGCTGATGTGACAGAAAATATGTTCTCTCACAGTTATAGAATTTGTTACTACCACCATGTTGTTTCATTTATTCTTACAGTAAATATCCTGGAGTATTCACTGATTACTTTAAATCTCCTTAATCAGAGTTTTTATTTACAAAGCAATTTCTTTTACTTCCTTTGATTACCTCCCTTTCAATTATGTATTGTGTGAAACAGTTAACGCGCAATATTGAATAGTTTTCAGTTGTTTTTACATGATACTATGATGACTTTTGTACTTTTTCAACTTTGTTCATGAATGTTTGGTGGGGTCTACTCTTGCTCGTACTAGACTGATACCGACATGGTAATTCAACTAAAAGCCGCTCGAACATCACTATTCCATCAGCGGCTGCTGGGATTCGAATGCTTCATCAATTTAAATGCATCTGGGATATTTTTCAATAATGCTTTTACGCTTTTATGGAAGATTTGATCTGTTTTCCATTGCCATTTCTCCTACCAGTTGAGTTGGTTTCAGACTTGTTATTGATAACCCAACAGTGATCGTATATGCAGGTCGGCAAATAAGATTATGCAAATCCCCATCCCACCCTACCCCACCAAGATCCAAGGTTCACAGTAACCATGTTTGTCGTAAGAGACAAGTAATATGATCGGGTGGTTAGGCTCTCTGACTTGCCTTATGTATGTCATCAATTCCCAGTTGGTAGATCAATGCTCATGATGTTGATCACTGAAGTATCAGGTGCTGACTTGCTAAAGTATAGACTGATGTTCTTTTGCATGTGGAATATTGCTGACTGCAGCATTAAATAACAAACATTCAAATCTCATTCTGGGTTGATTTCAGATATTAGATATTTTCTGATGTTCTAACGCAATTTGACACTATTTTCATTTAGGAGTTATTGTATATGCTCATTCTTATCCTAAAATAATTTTAAATTGTGAAATATTTCTTTTAATCATCTTAAAGAAGTACAAAGAATGTTTTTGAACTGATGACCTCAAAAGTTTTTGTTTTATTCTATATTATCTTATTTGGATCTGTTATATCACATATTCTCTTGAAAAGAAGACTATATCAGAAATACGTACAATTGTGTCTCACAACATGTGGCCGTGCAGAACGTGTTTTGATGCTGCAGTCAGTATTCTAGTTTCATCACAGAAGCCTGTAAGTTAACTTGGTTTACCAGTGGTCGATGTCATGAGCATAATACACAGTAAGTCAGACATGAATTATAACTCCTCATTAGTCAACAGGGGCGATGGGGTAGCCTAGTGGGTAAAGCGTTGGCTCGTCACGCCGAAGACCCGGGTTCGATTCCCCACTTGGGTACAATGTGTGAAGCCCATTTCTAGTGTCCCCCGTCGTGATGTTGCTGGAATATTGCTGAAAGCGGCATAAAACCAAACTCACTCACTCATTAGTCAACAAGCATAAGTTAATGGAGACTGCACAGAATCCGTACCTGAGAATTGTCCACTATTCCTTATCACAGATTAAACATTTGTGGAGTTTATTTTATGTGTTTGGAAAGATAGCACCTGAAATTCAGAAGTGTATCTTCTGCTTTGTCATGCCGATGTGCTTCGTCTCTCCTGGGATTTAGTTTAATGTATTACATGGAGGATGGAGGAGATAGGATCAAGTCAACAAGATTAATCCAACCAGACCAGGGATGAATAATGATTGTGTTCTTTATACCCCTTGTATAAACCTACATGGACGATAGGAGGAGAATCACCAGGTTGTTGGCACTGCCACTATTTCAGTATGGTATCAAGTTGAAATTCATGTCGCTGTCACAGTTTATGGAAAGTAAATTTGTTAACAATTGCAGGTGATTAGAAAATGATTTTTTATTCTTTTTGTTGTAACTGTTGATTGATTGGACACAATGTAGATTTCAGACATTTTAAGGCAATTTGTTGAGTACAAATACAGGATCCGTAATGAGTATCCCATCTACGAGTAAACTGTTGGAAATATGTAAATTGTAATGCTTCTATGGAAAGCAGAAATCTAAAAGTCTCAGATTCCATTGGGCATGGAATTCTAAATAACAGTGAACTTTTGCAAGAATGGGTAGCTGAAAATCAGTATGACACCAGGTGTTTACAAAAAGGGTAATCATGTTCTTCCAAAAAACTCTCATGAATCATTTTCAAAATCCTTTGCTGTCTTTTCCTATGAATACTTTAAAAAAACACCCCGTTAATAGCAATGTATTAAAGTAGCCACAGAGACTGGGATGTTTTTTGCAAATGATTTTGCTCTAGAAAATGCCAGTGACGAATAATTTTGTCTTGGGTTTTATACAACAAAGAATTGCTGCATGCTTTCCGCTTCCTCTTATCCCCCCTCTTTCCACCGTTCCCCCCCACCCCTTACCGCTGTTGGGAGGTACATGGAACCGTCACCTGGTCTATGATTTTATTAATACGCAGTAAACAACATGGCTAAATAATGATGTAAAACAAGTCTTAGAGTTGTGAAGCTGTTTTATGGCCCTGTTGGGACTGGGTGAACTGTGAGTCTTCGACAAGGGGCACCTGTTTCCCTATCTGATTGTGTGCGTGTGATTGGCAGTCGGGCACATCAGCACATCCTTCCCCCAGACAGGGAGCCACCCACACTCCAGCCTTGATGGTAGGCTCAACACTTCAACACAGCACAGAAATTAATGGTTTCTTGCTCATAAACTCATTCATTCACCAACCCAACCCACCCATCCACTCATGCAAGTTTCCCTTAAACTATGCTGCAATACTGCTGGGACTAGAGAGGCTATATCTGATGATGTTTATGTCAGGCTGTGTTGGAATTAGATGGGTCTTGGGTATTTGAGGAAGACTTCTATAATAGTTAATCTGTGCACCCTTGAATATTTAACTCTGAACACAGGGTAATGACAAGCACTTGGACATATTTGTGCCTAAATAAGGAATTGGTGTGATAGGTGAACACATAGAAACATTGCAGGTTTCCTTGCTTTTCAACTCACCTTCTTTCGTCTTAACTCCTCCTCTTGCAGCTCAGCTCATCTTCTTGATTCACAATTCCTCTACTTTTCCCTCTACTCATCTATTTGTCTCTCAGCTCATCTACTTGTCTCTCAACTCATCTTCTTGCTTCTCAACTCACCTGTCTCTCAACTCACCTTCTTGCTTCTCAACTCACCTGTCTCTCAACTCAACTTTTTGCTTCTCAACTCACCTATTTGTCTCTCAACTCATCTTCTTGCTTCTTGCTTCAACTCACCTATTTGTCTTTCAACTCATCTTCTTGCTTCTCAACTCACCTATTTGTCTCTCAACTCATCTTCTTGCTTCTCAACTCACCTATTTGTCTCTCAACTCATCTTCTTGCTTCTCAACTCACCTATTTGTCTCTCAACTCGCCTTCTTGCTTCTCAACTCAACTATTTGTCTCTCAACTCGCCTTCTTGCTTCTCAACTCACCTCTTGCCTTTCAACTCATCTTCTTGCTTCTGAACTCATCCTCTTGCCTCTCAACTCATCTTCTTGCTCCAGAACTTATCTTCTTGCTTTTCAACTTATGTTCCTGCTTCTCCGCTCAGTTAGTTTGAAATATCCTGTAGGAAATATTTCAGATTATTTGTTATCAATTGATGAATGTAGCAGACAGCACAGCAAATTATGCAAAATATTTGGTTTTCTTGATGGATGTTCCAGACATGTTGATAGGCATGTAGCCAGAATGTTATCCAAAGTGTACTATTGGATGCTTCAACATTGCTCTGTACAGTACAGGTAGGATAAGCATAGGAATATACAGCAGGTGGAATAATAAACGAGGCTGAATAATACACGTTTTTGCTTTCCTGCTGTGCTGGTAATGCAGTAACAACCGACCGCGCCAGAATGGTGGATATGATGGGCTCCTGACGGAATTTATCACACTTTTAAATTAGAACTGGATTTTAAAAATGTGACCAGTAATGGTATTGATGTTGTTTCAGATTCCAATAATGTCTGGCAAACTTGTCAATATTTACATTGATATAGGATGGTTGATGAGAGATGGGTCAATACTGCTTAGCTGCTCCAAACATCAATACTGCAGTAACAAGGGCAGGCCGAACTTATGGGATGTGACATTCTGGTGCATAGTGTCTGGTGACACAGCAGACTCCTCTATGGGGTATAAAACATTTTAAAGGGGTGCTAGGCTCTGTGACCTGTGCGGATGCATTTTCAGACAATGTCTGCATGTTTTGAGGTTCATGTCATAGTCATGTCATAGCGCTCTTGTGTTATCAGAAACTAGATTGATATACATTGGAAAACCTCCAGAGAAATAACTAATTTTTAAAATTTTTTGTTTGTTTTGTGTGTGTGTGTGTCTGTGAAGGTTTTTATTTTATTTATTTATTTATTTTTTATTAGCATAGGGCCTAATGTTACATATAACTAGGGTTTGAATGCCTTGGAATGTCAATGGCTTGAACCTGTGTCCATATTAAGGCTGAAATGGTTGTTTTGAACATTGTTACCTTTACTTAATTATAATATTTGGTGTTGCTGGAACCATGATCTTGTTCTTCTGATCAGTTTATTTAAGAAGGTATATTTCATCTCTGAATCTGAGGTAAGAGTATCATATTAATATTAAGGCTTCATTGTATACTAAAACCTTTGCAGATGATACAATCAGAAATGAGGTTTTCTTGCTTGTTACCACCATTTCAAAGAAGCGAAACAGGTGTCTGAGATTGTTGTGGAAGTTGCTGTCCACTGTCAGCAGTTGTAATGGGGTTGTAGTTGTTGGGGTAGCTGCAGGGACGGTTGCAGTCATACTTTAGATGTAGCCGCAGTTGTAGTTGCAGAAGTAGTTGTAATAGATGGAGTTGGAGTGGTCAACATTGACATGAGGACATAGTAGATTAGTTGCAATGATTAGTTAAGTGGTCAGATACTTGTTCCATTCTTTCAATCCAGATTCTGGGGGACCCGTGAAGATCCGGGGTAGAATAGGTCTTCAGCAACCCATTCTTGTCATAAAAGGCAACTATGCTTGTCGTAAAAGGTGACTAAAAGGATCGGGTGGTCAGGCTCGCTGACTTGGTTGACACATGTCATCGGTTCCCAATTGCGCAGATCGATGCTCATGCTGTTGATCACTGGATTGTCTGATCCAGACTCGATTATTTACAGACCGCCGCCATATAGCTGGAATATTGCCGAGTGCGGCGTAAACCTAAACTCACTCACTCACTCACTCACTCACTCACTCAAGATTCTGGATCTGGTTCTCCATATTAATTACTTTGTTGTTTTCATTCCACTCTTGCTGGAAAAATGTTGTAACTGATCATTCACCCATCCACTCATTCACTCACTCACTCTCCAAAGTACCAAAGAGCTAGATGAACTACATGTAACGAATGCATTGATTTGTTGAAGCAGGTGCTGTGTAAATCTCATTTTTTTGTAGAGAAAAATTACGAGTGTTACATTTCCTTTGACACAGGACACGTTAAGACCTTAAGAAACTTGCGTGATTCTCATAAAACTTCCTTGCCCTTGAGAAGGTGACTTCTCTTTGTTTTCACAACTCATAGACATGTTTTGCAGCATGGGTGTCCTGGGTGCTTCCTCTTGCACAGCTCCATCTGGTGGCAGATGGGTCTGGGCTTAATCAAGGGAATGTATCTGACTTAACAGTGTAAAATCAACACCACGAGGACCTCACATGAACTCTTAGCTACTTTTTAACCATCATTAAATACGATGTATATAATATCATTATAATCTTGATCAAGGCATTTGATCAATACAATCAAAAACAGTTCAAGGTGAAATTAATTTTTAATATTTTCATCACTTGTGGTTTGATAGTTAGCAGTATTTTCCTTCTTACAGTTTGTTTTTGGTCATAAGAATCAAGTTTAAGCTTCAATTTCCTCTTTCCATCCGTCTTTTCCTCAGTTTCCTGTTATTGCAAGAAGCCTGTGAGTAAAGGATATATTGACAAGAACCAACTGTTTCTCACTGAGGAAGGGTTCTGCGACCTTGAGTGATGATGGTCACATTTGCATTGACGTGTAACCAATGTCATTTAAAACCATTCTTATATGAGGGCAATATGGTAGTATGGAGTATCTTCCACTGTTGCAAGAATATCATGGCAGGGACACCAGAAATGGGTTTATGACGCGGTGCCCATATAAGCTAAAAGTGGCAGCAAACCATACTCACTCACTCACTCACTCACTCACTCACTCACTCACTCACTCACTCACTCACTCACTCACTCACTCACTCACTCACTCACTCACTCACTCACTCACTCACTCACTCACTCACTCACTCACTCACTCACTCACTCACTCATAGCTGTGTTAAGCCTGACTCTCACATGTATCTACACAAGGATGCCAAACAAAGGTTGAAGATTTACACTGGAACCAATAAAAGAGTTTTGTTTTGATCTTGAAAAAAATCCTTCAATTATATATTCTGAGTCAGACTGGAAGAAGAAGAAGAACACTTTAAGTAAAAAGTTGGATTTTTTAACACATCAGCTTTCACCATTCCAGAAGATATTAAGAATTTAGTTGAAAAGATTGATGTTTCTTCAGTGAAATCAATTACACTTCCAGGAAGGTTCTGGACAGATTGAACTGATGCATGAATTATTGAAGCAGAAGAATGTGTATAGTGAACTTAAGAATCCAGAACGTGACTTGTGAAAACCTCACAAGACAAACACTGTTTTTAGCTATGAGTTGCAGTCCCACAACTAAAATATGTATCCAGACTGGTATTTTAGGATACAAATGTTCATCAATGATCGTGATGGTATCTAACTGACGTCTTGCGAGACTGAAGATGGATCCTGTCAGATCATTGGTTCGCTTGTTGTAGAATGTTATCAGTTATGCACAAGGCTATAGATGACGGTCTGAGGACAAGTCTCATCACAGATGAATTACCATATAAGCAGGGATCGAACAGGACGTGGATCTCCCACCATAGAAACATTGCTAGAATGTCTCTTGTTAATGAATGAAATCTAGTGGGATTCAAGTTGCATGAATTTGAAACTGCAGTTTATATTTATTCATCTTTGTGTCATTAGCCCCACCCATCCATCACCCCTACCCTCACCCCACAAGCGGGCAGTGGGGTAGCCCAGTGGTTAAAGTGTTTGTTCATCATGCCAAAGGCCAATGTATGATTCCTCACATGGGTCTCCCCCTGCCATGATATTGCTGGAACATTGCTAAAAATCGGCTTAAAAAGCCAAATTCACTCACTCACCTCACTCACCCACTCACTCACCTCCTTCCCAATCCATCACTCCTACTCTCACCCTTCCCAACCCTTCCATCACTCCTACTCTCACCCCACACACCACACACCACACCCCACCCATTCCATCACCCATCCATCATCCCTACTCCCATACCACACACCACACCACATCCATCACCCCTACTTCCATACCACACACCACACCACACCACACCCATCACCCATACTCCCACCACACACACACCACATCCACACCCTGCTTCCATACCACACACCACATCCATCACCCATACTCCCATACACACACACCACACCATCACCCCCCTTCCATCACCCATACTCCCATACTACACACCACACCACATCCATCACCCCTACTTCCATACCACACACCACACCACACCACACCACACCCACTCCTTCCATCACCCCTACTCCCATACCACACACCACACCACACACACACCACACACCACACCATAACTATTCTACATACTCTTCTGTTCCCTTCCACCTTTTGTTCAAGTTCTGTTTTGTCCAAAAGCTATGAAGAAAACATAAATCAGGACTTTTTAAGCAAATCCCGTAAACTTGGCATTTTGCTCAAGCAGTAGTCATAGGGGCAGATCTTAATGCCAGCTCATATTTCTGCTTCTGTAAATCTCTCAGTTTGTGTTCCAACTGCAGGAACTAGGTTTGCATGAGATCATTAGGTAAATATTTGCCATATATCATATAAAAACCCTGGTGTACATGCATATGTTCTATTGCTAGGGGAGCAGGTTGGCTTCAACTGTTTTCATGCTGTCATCTATTTATTTGTTTCTGCTCACTTTAATTAAGAAAATAGTAGAAGTTCAAAGTTGCTACCGAGTCTCTGTTTGGTGTTCATCAATAGCTCACTTTAAGAAACAGTTCCTGTTTGGCAAAGGTGAAAATTTGAGATGTGTGGAATGTTTGTAAGGCTTGTTATTTTCCGGGATTTTCTTAGCTGGGGGAACAATTATATTGTGTGTGCCTCACACCTGATGTTTTGATTAGACCTGATGTTGGATGGGGTCCAGACTACCTCAACTCCGTCTTGGAACCGAAAGCGATAGCTCTTCATCTTTTGTACGTTGAAGATCATCTTTCCTTGGGTTTTTTCTGAAAGGGCCTCTTACAGAAGGAATAGCAACACAGATGCCAATCGTTGTGATATTTTAAACAAAACTCAAGTGTGAGTTATATTGTTACTCACCTTGATACAATTGGCAGGATTCCGATGACGATTGACACTGGGAAGTAATGGGTTTTTTTGGTACTGTTTTATGATTGGTCAGGAGTCATTGGTTCTGTTCAAAGAAAGGGTCTAAGATATATTTGGTTTGCAGTTGATCTGGCACATAACTGTCACCAACTGGCATGCAATTTGTGAAAATTTGAAATGTGACTTTGGCCCCTATTGGTTTTAGTTAGGATTTGTTGAGTTTGCACAATGGTTTAATGACCAGTTTATCTAATACTGACGTTTCTCTGTTCATTGTGAGTGAAGGAGTATGATTCTATGTTATTTTATCTATATCTGTGCAATGCATATTTAATGTAATGGTTTATATGTAACTGAAACAGTGAGGATTTTTTTCTGCATAGCCTTAGAATTCAGTGATAATTTTGTTTCTGCCACCACTTTTGTTATGAAGTCCACGTTTAGCTTTAACCAACCAGCACAGCTAAACTGTCCGCAATATGTCAGTGCAGTGTTCAGCACATTGTTGGACCAAGACCATGTCTATTTTTGATTACTTGGGTTGTTTTTTTCAAATAGTACTATTTTTGTGTGTTTTATTAGCAGTATTTCATTGCTGTTTTATGTTACGATTTCACTTGCAAACAAGTTTTTGAATAGGTGTGCAGTGGTCAGTTAAATGTGACCTACTTGTCTTGACACTATACTGTCACCTCAAGCCATTGTATAGCAGTGACCTGATGTCCAGAACTGGTGGGTCACCATGGAAAACTATGACTAATACCCCCTCCCCACGCCACTCATCTCCTTGCCTCCCCTAACCAGAGACTGGGTTAATCTCCTGTCTTGACTGAAGGCTTGGACTCAGACTGAGGGAATATTCATTGGTTTAGAGCAAGACACTGACGTCTCCCTGGTCACAAATGGCATCAGACTTTGGTGAACAAAGTCTTCTCCTTGCTGACATTTTGAATGTGTCTTCATCATAATTTTGGTGTTCTAGTTAACCAGTTGATTAATTTTAGATAGAAATGGAACTTGGGACGTCTAGAATCATTTCAGCCGAATGTTAACAGCTGGAAATGAATCCTGATATATCCGTCCAAGTTTACTGAGGAGATTTCCTCCTAAAAGTTTGCTGATTCTACACACTAGCAGTTTCTGTATTTTTTAGGTGATGAGTGAAAAAGCAGCACTTCAGAGACATGTCAGAATTAATTTCCATGTCAGGTCCTGTATATTTTGGGACAAACACAATTAACATATGACAAAAAACAGTGGTGTTTATTGATGATTTAACAAACACTTTCAACAAGATGCAGTAGTTGGATCTGTTTGTAGTTCAGAGTAAGAACCATGTCTTGTACAAAAGGTTGATAGCCTATGCCTCAGTAAGTGTATGTAGCGATGGTTGGATGGGAAGGGGGGATACAGGTTTTTTCAGTAAGTCTCATGTAACTTCCAGCTCAATCATCACTTGAAGCAAAATTAACTTCACAAGTACCTGTCAAATTTTTTTTGATTTTTGAGTTGCAGCATGTTTTACCGGGAGCCTACAACTTCCTCTGAGTAAAGTTGAAATAATACAACAGCTACAGCATTGGAAGATAAAGTAGCCCGCTCTGCTGTGTGAATCAGCGGTGATATAAGCAAGCAAGTAATGAGCCACTGTTAATTATAGCTGGCTTTCTCTCAAATCGCCCAAGAGAGTTCTAGTAATTTGTGTAGTGGCTGCCTCAATGGTTCCCTTATGCCCCTTATGTCATAGGTTTGTATATACCGCCATTATTCTACAATAAAATACTGGGATATTACTAGTCAGGCCAACTTGGGCTGTGATCTGAACGTGTCATCTTGCTGGAATATGTATATGGAGTATTAGTCTACCATCAATCCTCATATACCAAGTTGTTTGATATCCGACCCATGAAGATCCGGGGTAGAATAGGTCTTCACCAACCCATTCTTGTCATAAAAGGTGACTATGCTTGTCGTAAAAGGCGACTAACGGGATCGGGTGGTCAGGCTCGCTGACTTGGTTGACACATGTCATCGGTTCCAAATTGCAGATACATGCACACACATGGATACACATGGCTACATGCACGGACACACACACATGGATACACACACGCATACATGCACACACATACACACACACATGGCTACATGCACACACATGGATACGCCACACGACACGCGCACACGTAGATACACGCACGCGGATACACGTACACATTCACCAGTGCATGTCTGTTATTGCCATGTTATGACTGAAGTCCTGGGAAAAAATACTGTTGAACCCAGTCTGTCAAACATCCCAGTAGTCTATCATGGTGCAGTACAACACAAGTCAGAGAAATTATTTATGCTGAAGGCAGCACTGCTCATCTCTCTCTCTTTTTACATTTGTAGCTGCATTTGTAGATACAACTGTTTGTTGTGTGAACACAGTGTAGACCAATTCCACAGACTTCCCACTGCGATGGCTGTTCTAATTCTATATTAAGCCAAGCTCTACATTGCAATCTGCAAATAAGATATTACATAGACTGTTTGTCATGCTTGGACTATGTTAATGCCTAGTGTGAGACACACATAACACTATTTTCTTCATCTCTATCTGCTGTTATGAAATTCCATGAGTATATGATTCTGTAATTTCCACCAGGTAGATCATTCTATGCCTTCTATGGTCTACATCTCTATCTGCTGTTATGAAATTCCATGAGTATATGATTCTGTAATTTCCACCAGGTAGATCATTCTATGCCATCTGCTGTTATGAAATTCCATGAGTATATGATTCTGTAATTTCCACCAGGTAGATCATTCTATGCCTTCTATGGTCTACATCTCTATCTGCTGTTATGAAATTCCATGAGTATATGATTCTGTAATTTCCACCAGGTAGATCATTCTATGCCTTCTATGGTCTACATCTCTATCTGCTGTTATGAAATTCCATGAGTATATGATTCTGTAATTTCCACCAGGTAGATCATTCTATGCCTTCTATGGTCTACATGCTGTTATGAAATTCCATGAGTATATGATTCTATTTCCACCAGGTAGATCATTCTATGCCTTCTATGGTCTACATCTCTATCTGCTGTTATGAAATTCCATGAGTATATGATTCTGTAATTTCCACCAGGTAGATCATTCTATGCCTTCTATGGTCTACATCTCTATCTGCTGTTATGAAATTCCATGAGTATATGATTCTGTAATTTCCACCAGGTAGATCATTCTATGCCTTCTATGGTCTACATCTCTATCTGCTGTTATGAAATTCCATGAGTATATGATTCTGTAATTTCCACCAGGTAGATCATTCTATGCCTTCTATGGTCTACATCTCTATCTGCTGTTATGAAATTCCATGAGTATATGATTCTGTAATTTCCACCAGGTAGATCATTCTATGCCTTCTATGGTCTACATCTCTATCTGCTGTTATGAAATTCCATGAGTATATGATTCTGTAATTTCCACCAGGTAGATCATTCTATGCCTTCTATTCTATCTCTATCCTGTTATGAAATTCCATGAGTATATGATTCTGTAATTTCCACCAGGTAGATCATTCTATGCCTTCTATGGTCTACATCTCTGTCTGCTGTTATGAAATTCCATGAGTATATGATTCTGTAATTTCCACCAGGTAGATCATTCTATGCCTTCTATGGTCTACATCTCTGTCTGCTGTTATGAAATTCCATGAGTATATGATTCTGTAATTTCCACCAGGTAGATCATTCTATGCCTTCTATGGTCTACATCTCTGTCTGCTGTTATGAAATTCCATGAGTATATGATTCTGTAATTTCCACCAGGTAGATCATTCTATGCCTTCTATGGTCTACATCTCTGTCTGCTGTTATGAAATTCCATGAGTATATGATTCTGTAATTTCCACCAGGTAGATCATTCTATGCCTTCTATGGTCTACATCTCTGTCTGCTGTTATGAAATTCCATGAGTATATGATTCTGTCTATCTGCTGTTATGAAATTCCATGAGTATATGATTCTGTAATTTCCACCAGGTAGATCATTCTATGCCTTCTATGGTCTACATCTCTATCTGCTCTTATGGAATTCCACAGACTTAATCACTTTATGACTATTTTGAATCTGTGTTAAGACTGTGCTGGACATATCTGTGTTCACTTAAGAACCACTAGCCTACAGCCATGCACCACTCTGCTCAGGCTGTTAATCTGGGCTGGTAATAGCCCAAGAGAAGCTATTTTTGAAATCTTGCCCATAGATCAGTGGGGTTTAGTCGACTTTGTCTTTCCTACAGACGTCATAAATCTGGACTTGACATGAGTGAAAGTTAACTATGACATAAGATCTTTGTAGGATGTGTTTGGATATTAACTACATTGTAGATATTATGATCAATGGTATTTTGAAAACAGACTTATCTTGATTTGGGATTAATTATCCCCCGTTGCGCATTTAGCGCGAAGCGGGGGATATAGTATTAGGCTTTGTCCATCCGTACGAATTGGAATATCTTAAGAACCGTTCTCTAGATTCTTTTCATCTTTGGTACCTTCACTTAATTTTCAAGGTCACAGCGACACTTTGAAGATTTCAGCATGTTAGCCTGAATTGTCAGCAAGATATTTCAAGACTTCCCTTAAATGTTTTTCAATAAGCAATTTCTTTAGTACTATTTTTGCATATTTCATACACTATGACATTCATGTCAAGGTCGAAGTCAGTCTTGAAAATATGTGTGTGTTTGAACACCTAAAGAGCAAGATATCAAGAGAGGTTGACTGGTCATGTTTTTGTTGACATTTAACTTAAACTTTCATTACTCTATAAGTTTGATTTGGTAATTTGCGGCTGGGGATTATGTCACCTTAGTGACAATGCTTGTTGTTTTAAAAATACTTTTCACATCAGTTGTACAGTTCCCTTTTAAAAACTTTATATTTGTTATGTCTGGTATGCACAAAGCCCCCTGGTGTTTTCAGAGTATTGGTATCAACAGGTCTGTGCTGTATTTCCCCTCCTCCCGGTCTTCTGTATCTTTTAATCATTAAAGTCCCTCCTTGTGAAATTTGATAGTTAATGGGCAAATCTAATGGCACTGAACAGTTCCTTCCTTCTTTGAAGTAGAACTGAATAGCTGGGGGCATTATCTTTGGAAATCTTTGGTGAAGGCTGATTTTAGAAATGGTGATTTGGAGTTTGATTGTTATCTACACCCAGACTGAAATATGTGTAGCTGCAGTTAGTGTGAACTAAGGGGGGTAGGGGGCAGGGGGTAGCAGCAGGTAGTGGTTGGGATGATAGGGGGTAGCTGGAGTTCATGGGGATTTTGGAGGAGGTGGGGTGTGAATTGTTTTTCGAGTAGCAGAATTGAGGCTTTGATACACTGAATCAAGCAGGGGACAAGTCCAAACTGCTACCTATTAATTAATATATCTGTGAGTATTAAATTGACATCTGGAGGAGTCTGTCCTACATGCACATTTGTTCTAAGATTATTATTGGAATAATTTTTGTTGACCAGCCAAATATGCCTTGATGATATTGCAATCTTGATTCCTTGATGTGTATGACATTTACGCTTAGTTTCTGAATATTTGTGATTTTGATAGAAACAAATAATTCCTTTCAAATTGAAAAGATGCCCCGGTAAGAAGGGAAATTCAGAACCTGTGCAAATCTAGACTTGCTTCATTTAGAGTTTTAGAATTGCAGAAAGGGCTCAACAGAAAGGAAAATAGTGTGATTCAGGGACTGTGAGACAGACTATAGTATATAAGTGTGTATTGACACTGAATGTAGTTCTGAGGTCAGGGAACTGTGGTGACACTTACCTACAAGAATGTCTACCGATAAGTCTGTCTAGATGAAGTTCAGTAGCCACAAGGGTGACAGCTTAGGCAAAACTCTGATGGTAGATCTGGTAGGAAGCCCTTCAACACTGGGAGAAGATCCTTGACAAGGATACCCCCTTGGGGGCCAGTTGGTGCACTTCCATCAACAATAACTTGATAAGACTTACAGAAATGCTTTTGAAATTTGCTGATCGTAAATACACCATATAGTCCATATCTGTCCTTATCTGTACAAAGTCTGGGGAATACTGAGTGATTTATTGCATTTAGGTTTGGCTTTGATATGTTGAGCTTGAGAACTCCTGATCAGCTGCAGTAGTGTGGAAAATAGGTTTAAAGTTTAGCGTTATTGTCAATTCTTGAAGATCATTACAAAATGAATTTTACAACTGTTTAGACAGAAATTTAGGAACAAATTAAACTTTCAATAGTTGTAACTTGGTTTTTGAATTTCAGAAAGTTTTTGCGATGTTAATTTAAGTATTTGATACCTTATGTTACTTTTTTTTTTCTAAATTTTTTTATTTGCACATTTTTCAGATCACATGTCACATATAATCATCAAAAAGGTTGACAAATGCATGCTTTTAACACCTTCCTGTAAAAAAGGGTTATGTATTTATGTGAAGAAGCTAACCATGCCGTATGTTTTGATTTCATGTTTTCTGATTATACAATGGAGTGCAAATTGAATAATTATGACAGTTTGGGTTATGACTGACATAAACCTGTATAAGCCAATACATATTAATAGACTGGGTGACAAATCTAATAACATGATTACATCATGAATTCCATTCCCTGGCTTATATAGGTCAAACAGTGTACTGTACATGTAAAATATATTCCTGTGTTTGCTGAAGTCATGATGGCATCCCATGGATTTGAAGTGTAGGAAGGCCTCCAGCATTAGAGAGTATTAGGTATTGGGTGGACACAATGTAAGCAAATTATGGCTGGTATCCAGCATAGGAATGGTTATCTGTATGTTGGTAGGTCATGGGCAAATGGTTAAACCATTGTGCTGAAGAAACTGAAGTTTGAACCCCATGTGGGTACAGTGTATCAAGCCCTTTTCTTTTGCTGCTTGCTGTAATGTTAGTAAAATATTGTTGAGGTGGCATAAAACAATATACACTCTGGGGATTCAGGTTTAGAAGTATTTTTAAGTGATTTGGATTCCTTACACCAAGCAGTTCAACTATATCTGAAGTTGCTATTCTTGTCACGATGTGGTTGATATATTACCAGTGATGTACATTGTTTGACGATCACTCATCACAGTTCCAGTACAGGTATGGGCTAACAATTACTCTTTTAGGCATGGCCTAGCAATTAGTATATCTGAGATAGTGCTGTGATATTGCTAACTAGAACCCATACTCTCACTCACTCACTCACTCACTCACTCACTCACTCACTCACTCTGTAACACGTTGAATGAGTGTATGAGGCAGTGTTGATTATGCTTGTTAGAAAGCCTTACCTCCCTTAACATGATGTTCCCGTTTACCGGCAGTACGACAGAACTCCTGTGGCCTACACAAGTCTTGGCACGTAAACAATATCTGTTTTTCATAATGGTGTTGAGATGAATGATGAGCATGTACCGATAACAAACCTGGAATAGCTTTCACTTGGACAAAGTCGCTATTTTCTTTCCAATATGTCTATAGACCTTGTGATTTAATGATCAGGCAGGTGTTGGATTAGATATCCCGCTGTTGTAATGATGCAATCGGATTACTGGGTCTACGGTCCTTACTGCAAAATGATCACATATGTCGTCAAATAATTGAGTGTGACCTTCAGGTTTCGACACACATTTTCAGTGTGACCTTGGTAGCCCTGCACTGTGGTGACACATTATCCAAGTCGTATTGTCTAACTCTGATCCAGTTTATCAACCTGTAGAGAAATATGTACAGGAACAAACAGATGATTTTGTTGCTTAATTATCAAAATTTGATTGTATTTCAACAATTTGTTATAATAATAATAAATGCATATTTATAATGCGCCCCTTCCACACCCTAAGGCATGCTCAAAGCGCTACAGAATATTTACACTGGAGTATTTACAGATGAAGTTATACATAATGTACTGAGAAAAGGTGGGTTTTAAGTCTGGACTTAAAAATGTCAATTGTGGCAGAGCTTTTAAGGGCACATGGGAGAGAGTTCCAAAGCACAGGCGCGGAGTAAGAGAATGATCGGTGTCCGAAGGATTTCAGTTTGTAGGATGGGATGACCAGTCGGTTTTGTGTGTTGGAGCGCAAGTTGCGTGCGGGGACATACGGATGTAGGAGTTCAGACAAGTAGGAGGGAGCCAAACGTTCTTTTCCTATGATGTCTGTAGTAATTATTTTTGCCATTTTTGCCATTTACTATTATAATGTATATTTTTTAATTTTCCCTAAAGGGTTGCTTTTCAAAACATGAAGATATCCAATACTTTAATAACATTTTCAAGTTATTTGTATGTGAGGTGCATTTATAATAAATTTTTGTTATATTAATATTTCAGTTCGCCGTGTCCCGCCTCACTTTTCAATACCTCCAGAAGACATCAAGGTTATGCCCGGCTCGGACGTCAACCTCACCTGTGTGGCTGTCGGCTCGCCCATGCCGTTTGTAAAATGGCGGGAAGGTGCCCGGGAACTCACAGATGAAGATGACCTGCCCATCGGTAGGAACATCTTGCAACTGAAGGATGTCCGCAAGTCCAAGAACTACACCTGCATTGCATCATCGGACCTCGGGAACATCGAGGCCATGGCACGAGTGGTTGTGGAAGGTAAGATTGTGTTTAGTGTGCTGTGGACGCTTAAAACACTTGATGATAATTTGGTGACACTTGTGATGGCATCGCAGTCAATGAAGAAAATATCCAAAATAATCAATAATTCAGGATGTAAAATTCATTCAAATCTTCCAAAAATTATAACTTGCATCCTTTGATGTTGGAAGTGTTTACAAAGTGTTGTTGTACATATCAGTCTTGATGGACAAGTGTTCCGAAATTTTGATGCCATTATTCCACAGTGTTATTCAAATATTTACCAAGTGTGTAAACACCCCTTTAACTGCATTACCGTCTAATACAATGATCCCTGGAACATGAATACTGTGCATGTAAATACGAGTTATATATGTTAATAAATATCCTAGCATTGAGCCTGTGTGGACCCTCATTAACTTTGATACAAGTAAGCACTGAAGTGGAAGAATAATGTGTGATACCGATGTTCAGTTTATAAACGACTGTCTAATATCATTGTACCCTCATTTGTCATCATTTGGATTTCCGTTTCACTGCTTGTTAATGACAAAAATATATTTCCTGTTTCTATTTGAAAATATTCCTGATACTTTGGGGAAAGTTGTTCCTATATCAAAACCTGGGTATTTTTCAAATGATATCATTTAAATTTATTTTTTAGGAAAATTGTTATAAATTGTAGCTGTATTACACACTAAATGCATTCCTGTAGTGTTATTTCTTGTTTATGTCAAGCATGGTAGGCAGAGGTGTCGTGAAATTTCTGTAGCATGCAGTGAAATTGGACTGTTTGAACTGTGAAATCCAAATGTATTGGGGAGATGTATCTGTTCTGTTTAAATATTTACCACTTATTCCTCATTATTTTCTCTTGGTATGGCTGTGTTGTCATCAGCGCTGCATGATGTGTCATTTTACCAGTGCCCTCACATTCTCGCCATACAAATTATTGATTGACTCAGCCATCGCTTGAACAGATGCATGATCGCAACCCAATTGTTTATAACATATCCATATTTCGTTACTTCCTCAGCTCTTTGGTTTGTAAAATGCTGCCCTTGTTTTGAATCTGAAAGTCCTCTTGGACTACATATTCCTCAAATACCCACCCAGCTTTTATCATTTTTGTTGGCAATGTGTATATGTTGAGTTGGGCTGGAGCATGTTTCCTTGGTAACAATGTAATGGGGGTGGAGTCAGTCTTTGATAGACAGGCCACAACACAGTAGTCCATCCAATGGGCTGGCACTATAGAGAACTTGTAGATTCAGTGCTTACTCTGCCTGTGAGTGAAACTCTAGCCTTCTTGAGATCTGCCCATGGTTTGCACAGCTTGGTACCACCACAATACCGAGTCCATGCAGGATAGTTGTCTATAGCACTATACAGCCGGCCGGCCAGCCCAGCTAGCTGTCTCTCACTCTCACTGTAACAGACGGACAGTTTGCCCATAAGTTACCTGCCCTATACACTTGTCAGCACCAAACTTCCGACTTGGAATGAACTCCTCTGTGTGCATGGTTTGGAATACACATATTTGAGCCTGTAGGCACGGATTACTCACAAGTCATTCACTTTGCCATCAACTTTGGATATTTCTCAGTGGTTTACACGGACACTGCCTTCATGATGGTGTGTTCACCCGCACTGACTCTGGATTAAGAATTTTGT
This sequence comes from Haliotis rubra, assembly GCF_003918875.1. NCBI lineage: Eukaryota > Metazoa > Mollusca > Gastropoda > Lepetellida > Haliotidae > Haliotis > Haliotis rubra. Next base: position 1,766,123 of record NW_025766002.1, on the reverse strand, counting down.
TTTCAAAACGGGATCATTATACTTTGTTTCTCTTTTTGTGTGTTCTCGTACCAAGCCACCGAACGTCACATTATAGGATTATTCTCATTCACCCTCTCTCACTCAAGCTGTGTGTTCTTTTGGCTCGTAGTAGCACATGTGATTTTGCAGTGTTCTCAGTTCGTGACTGATGTAGCCAATAGACATCAGTACGCCTCTAGTTGTTGTTACATGACTTGTTTTTCGCAAGAGTCTCTGATGCTGCAACATCGTGGCTCATTGTTGTGAACACTGGTGCTCTCTGTCGCCACCTCCACTGACACACTGCTGCTGCCACCACTTCTACACAAGGTTGCGTCTGCCGCCCGTCGTCCGTCCAACTGCACTCTGTCTTGGCTATGTTCTAACCACCACAGCTGAAAGTTCCAAGTGGGAGCATGGCGCCTCGAGGTCATTGCCACCACTTTTCTAGCTTAAACATTGAATGTGACTTACTAAAAAGGATTTTAGTATGCTGCCTTGTGTTCTTCCTACCTTACAAGTCTTCCCCCTTTACTACAGCACTACCGAATCCACCATCAGGTCTAGAGGCAACCGATGTTACCGCCACATCGCTCAAATTGTCCTGGGATGCTTTTGCCTCGTCTGGTGATTTGTCCTATATCGTGCAGTACAAACCTGTAAACAAACGTGGAGCCGATTATAAGGAGAAAATGGGTATTGTGAATCCTGTGTATACCGTGGGGCATCTTATGGCCTTCACCAGATATGAATTCCGAGTGATAGCTGTGACCAACATAGGTCGTAGCAGTCCTTCCGACTCTATCGAAGTGTCAACAGGCGAACTAGGTTAGTTTTACCTCCCCATATTGTGTGCTGGCCGCTTTTTATTTGAGATTTTTTATGATTTTTGGTTCTGTTTAGTTGTCATACTCAATTCTTCCTAGCATGTCCACTGCACCCTTTGTAATATTTCAGTTGTCATTATCCCCCTGCTTGACCTTCACCTTAACCGTATCAAGAGTTTGCTTTGTATACATACAGTTTATGTTTCATGATGATTGTGTGATTGTTCGTTTTTACATCACAGTGTGGTTTTATGTTGATTGTGTAATTATTAGTAACTAGATACTCACCATTTTCTTTTCTTTTCAAGTTGTATTTTACAAATTTCGTGATCAAGTTTCTCAACCTTGATGTAGTATCACTTTTAACAAAGACCAACATATGTGCTTGTTTTCAGGGGCAGGTTTTTTAATGTTGATTATACATAGACACATTAAATGTTTCATGTCATAAGGATTTGGACCAATAATGTACCACTCTTCATAAACAGCCGACTGTTGTGGTCACTGTTCAATTTTTATATTCACCCTAATGAAAATATTATTGAACACTCTCATCATTTTTGCATTCATATGATAAACCTAGCAGTCGACATCAAAGGTAGCTCTTAGCCATCTCCCAGAATTGCTAGTCGTGAAAGTCGTATGCATTGCAATTCAGGCAGGTTAATGGCTACTGGGCATAATGTTGACGAATCTAAATGTCAGTAGAATTTTTCTGGGCCCTAATGTCTCGTGTGAAGGTGACCCAAATGAGAGATTGATCTTGTTCACGATATGGCGTCAATTCCACCAAATTAGTGGCCCAGGCAAAGCCAGGGAAGATATGGGATTGGGAAAATGGGAACCTGAGGCTTGAAAGGAACTAGAAACACTCCTTGTCCAGTATTTTTGGAAATTATGCCTGCAAGTTTGTTGATTGACAGGGAAATGAGCCAAAACTTCTGCTATGTTTTTGCCCCTTGGTTCTGAAAAATCAGGGTATTGGTAAATAGGATTCATATGAATGGCCTGAAATATGAATTATATTGTTAGTAATTTTCATATAATATATGTCATTATTGATGTTAATTGTTTAACTCAGTATATCTGACTAATCTATTTGGTTTCATGGAGGTTAGCTTCACACAGCAACATGTCATTATTTCACTGGAAGCAGCAATTAGCTTCATACCATCACCATCAATTATGAAAATTAATCCTAGTCATATTGGTCCGTGAAAGATGAGTATTAATGATTTCTATTGAAGTCAGGTCAGCTGGCTGAACATGGCGTCATTAGCAGGTATCCTGAGTGATTCTACCATTTTCCAGCGTTACAGAACTGTGACAGATGACACTAGCCATTAGTACCAGTCACACTTCATTTACCTCTCCGACAGGCATCACAAGATTAATGGAACATGCAGAAAAAAGGGTGTTTTATGTTAACAGTCATTCATGATCTGCCTGATAAAGTGTAGCCTCCAAGTTCATTTAATCTGACAATTAGAGAATTAGGATGGTCTGAGATCGGTGTCCCTGTAGTCTCATTGTGTCTTCTCTGTTAGACCTGGATTCCATAACGTTTGTTCTGGAGCGAGTTCAAACATATCTGCACGGTACTTGTTACACTCCCAATAGGGTGATTCTCCTAAATTGTATGCTAACATTGGTTACTTTAGTTTTTACTTCATGGCTTTCAGATTTCTAGTGTTACAATATTTGTTTATCTATGGTGAAAGGGTGTTTACCTAATGAATGCATTTACATATAGAGAGAGTGGTAAGAATGTGTTGTTTGTGTGGGTTCAGTGCAGCATGACTGAGACCGTGGCGCCATTATATTCTGCTGAAGAATGTGGCAAAATGGAATGGCCGGTGCCATAGAGTGTGTGGAATAAGTAGAGCTGGCCTTTGTTAAAAGTGTTATACTAACACAATACATGGAGAATAGATGTGTATTAGTTGTGTGATGGCTTTTGTTTAGATTTGAGTTATTCATTGTTTATCGGTGATAAAAGTAGCTGTTGCAGTGGAAGAACTGTTAAATATTAAGTATATTCATTTATGTTAAAGGCTATTTCCAGTTTGTGTGGGCTTATGACGCTTCTGTTCGTTTCCTATCAACATTTCCATCATCGCAGTATCAGCAATTCCAATATTAACATTACAGACATATCATTTTATCATAGCCATATCCCCATATTCCCCAGGTACAACAACTGCTTACCCCCCCTTCTGCCCCTCCCCCAGGGTCCCAAAGCACCCCCTACTGCTCCTGACCCAGGTGGGTGATATCAAAGGATGCTGACCAGTGGTATCCCCTCATCACTCACAGGAGGCTGGGCCCAGCATGTTTATCTCGACTCTCCAGGGGGCTCTTTACAAGGGGGATATTTGTATTCCACTACACCATTTAGGTTATCCTGACAAATATTTCTCTAAGGTATGAAAACAGTAAGATATTGAATTGAAATTATAAATATTCCTTTGCCATAAGTTTCAAATTTTGTCATTTTTACCTGAAGAACTATACATTATTCTACCTATTATGCATCTCAGTGAACTGCACTAAACACCTTATCTGTGACCAAGTTCCTCTTCCACATGTATCATGTCCCTCAGAGCATCCCCCTCTACCTTGGTCCCTCCCATTCCCCAGGTGTTCCTGATCAAGGCCTTCTTGTACCCCACTAGTTGGGAATCTAGGTAATCTTTGCTCCTCAAACTGGGTCTCCCTTCCACATTGTAATCTTGGTGGTAAGGTGATTGACTACTGTATGGCCAGCCTATGATACACAATCAAGAGATGCTAACATTGCTTTGTGGACAAGAATTTGACCTGTCTTATCTTACCATGTTCTCTCATTCTGTCACGATATTAATCTTTTTGGGGATAGCACCAATGGCTAGTCATGCAAAATGACTGGAATTAGTGCCTTTGTAGATCTGAAACCAGTGTAGATGTAAGACATGTCATCTGTACATATATTCCACCCAATGTTCAGAGAAATGTATTGTTTGGTGAAGGTGTTCATGGACTGGTGAGACTCATGCATTCCATTCAGTCCCACACTCTTGTCTTGCAATACCATTGCGTTTTGGATGTTCATTCTTTTCAATTCACTTCCCATGGTTTTAAGAACAAACTCTCTCAGTGTCTTCCCTTTGAACTCCCTAATCAGTAAAGCACTCCTCATGGGGCTATCTTCTCCCAGCCACCGTGATAATCTGACCCAAGTTTATCTGCATCTACTTCCATTGATGTCTTCTCTCTGTCCACCAGTCTGGCCCTCCTCCCTGCCTCCATCATGAAAGGATTATTAGCCCTGACCCCTTGTATCCCCCTCCCCCAGTTTTCTCCCTCCCCTTACTGACCCCAGGGGTTAGACTTAATCATGCTCCTGAGGGACCCTTCACTACAATGCCACATGGCCACTTGGAAGATACACATCTTCCTGTTGTCTTGTTTACCATCTTCAAATTTAACTTGACATTCATCTGATTCAAATTTTGGATGTTTATTCCAGTCTTGACCAAATTTCATCTGGTGGTTTATGAACCTAATTTGTCTCCTGACAGTGACAAATGGCTAGCAGGAATAATGTATGAGGGTGCTGGGGTCATTAATAATTGGCCACCAGGGTTTTAAACTGTTGCTTCCAGACACAGACCAAATGTTTCTTTGACATCTGTAAACAAAACATGAGCTTTATGAAGTTGAGCCAGATTGTGGCCATTTTCAAATAGTTCAATTCCAGCCAACTGTTGGTACTATGATTAGAATTTACGACTCTTTAGGTGGTAAAATCCGAGCCAGGGGTAGTTTTATTTGTTCTTGAGGCGTTTCAGAAGCTCCAACACCATGAATATTTCACCAAACTAAAGAATATGTCTTGTTCTACCCTCGTTAAGTGTGGTGTGAGGGGACTTGATGATGGCCGTTCTTCACCCAGGTGCTTTGGTGCATGATCTACGGCTTGGAGGATCTCAGTCTGAATCTATATTGTCGTACTCTCAAGGTTTACTCAACAATAAAGATTCACCATCAATTAGTTCGTTATAATTGTCACAGGGGATTGGCATTGATTATAGACTGGGATGGCACGGATGACAGTTCCGTGTTACAATTGGCCATTAAGTATGTATATCTAAACCTTACTTTGTAAACCTTTGGTGCTTGTAATTGTTGATATGCTCTAGTAGCAACATAAACAAAGATGGTTCCACTGCTAGGTCTAGGTGTGGTTTGGTAGCTGAGTGGTTAATATATTATCCATGATTAATCGTCATTTCCCTTTATTGGTACAATGCAAATCAGTCTGTTCTCAAATCTCCTGAGTCAATAATCTCGAATTGTCCCTTGAAATTCTTTTCCCCAAGTGTTGATGTCAATTGATGGTCTCTTATCAGTAAAACTTACTGGACCAAATCCGGTTTTGTAGCATTATGGGATCTTCTGGCTATTAGCTGAAATTGCATGCTGCAAAACCTATTCTTGCTGATCCATTGCTTTGCTGTGATATTGTTAAAACATTGCTTAAATTGAACAGTCCAGTGCTAATATTTCTCACTGTTTAAACAACACAACACACCAGATTCATACTGTGTTATTTAAAGTTATAGACTGCCAACAGTTCATTGGCTGTCCATTGTATTTACCTAGTCTCCACGGGTGTATATATGTTTTATGTCCTAATGATATGCTATCAATAATTATCCCATCAATGAAATGCACAATCTCTGAGTGATTCTGGTCTCAGAGTTGCCTTGTAATTTCACCACTTACAGTCCTTGTATTCCTTAGAACGAAAGTAAACATGCCACTGAATTAATCATTTGTCCATAAATGAAGGACTGGCTGGGTTTCCCAAGCTGTATTTATGCCCAAAGTGTAAAGCATTGATCACTTAATTCATAACATGGAGGCATAACAGTGTTAGGTGACTCTTAATGGTGCGAGGGTCGATGATGAGGTAAGAGAGGAGAAATGGATACCTTTGAACTGACTTCTGGAGCATGGATCCTCTACTGCATAAGTATGTTACTGTAACATCGTTTGAAGCATCGAGGAAACGTGTAGGTAGCTAGTGTAGGGTTGTAGTATTCTGGATTCACAATGGCATGATTTCCATCTTTATCAGGGGTGGCGGGGTAACCTAAAGGTTAACCCATTCGCTCGTCACACCGAAGACCTGGGTTTGATTCCCCACATGGATACAATGTGTGAAGCCCATTTCTGATGTCCCCGCCTTTATATTGCTGGAATATTGCTAAAAGTGGTGTAAAACTAAACTCACTCACTCCATCTTTATCAAAGATTTGTAATGTCTTAATTATCAACAGTATCTGTGTCTATATCCTGATAGGTAGCATCCCTTAGTCCTGACTCTTCATTTGAAATGTCCTTTCGAATTGTAAAGTACCCAAACTTCCAGTGCTAAGTCAGAGAGAATTAAGGAATACTGTTTGAAAAGTAACTGTACAAAATCTCCAAGAATTGAAATGAAAAACATTGAATTAAGTGCGTCATTCTGCAAGAGATGTTGTTTTGAACAAAATCTTGTATTAGGGCTCATGTGGATTGGAAGGGGTAGAAGTGTGCATCTTGAAATAATACTCCACAAAGTGTAGGTGGTTGGTTGAAGGATTAGTGATAAATGTGGAATCTTTAACAAGGAGCCACTTCAATGGCGGCGATAAGACTGAAGTTTTAGTGTCATCATTTGGAAACTTTGGTTTTCATTGCCTGTGTACATCCTATCATGTAAGTACTACTGGTCTTGTTAGAGTGGTCTGGGCCTCCCGAAATGTCTAGCAAAAGTTGTTCTCAAACAATTATCTCAGAAAGACTTGGTCACTTTAGTATGGTTCAGTGAGGACAGTGCCAGATGAGCCTAATTAAGATATGTTGTGGGTAATTAAGATACAGTCGTGACCATAGATACCTCCAGTACAGGAGATGCTGATTGTAGTGGTTCTTGCACTCAGTGTTATCATACCGTGGTTGCAGAACTGAGGTAACTCGGGTTAGGGATGTCTTGATCTGACAGATGTAGATAAAATCTGTTGCCACTGTTTAAGGATCTGTTAGAGTCAAAGAGGAGCTGATGAGCTGTTGAAGCCACTCCTAATTAATCCCACCTATTGATAAGTGGTGTCAGAAGCCATGACCAGCCTTTGCTGTTTGTGTGTTGACTTGGAGCAGAGACCACCCAATATGGTTGCCGTCTGATTCAGACATTGTGGAATATCATCTGGCTATTTGAGTTCTTATTCTATTTAATGCTGTTCAGTCAGTAATGCTTCTGACACCAGGATAACAACATGTGGAAAATTCAGTTGTAGGAGAATAAGGGTCTGTCATCTTTTGATGACCCTTCATTACTATGTTCTTAGACCAATGATAAACAGCTGAAATCTAACTGATAAGAACAAGAAGCAGGTTTAGTGCCATTCAGGGACCATTACTCTCTGTACCTTGATCACACTTCAGACCATATAATAGTCTCTCAAAACAAGTTGAAAAGGGTTTGCAATATTTTATCTATTCATGAGAGATATATTTGAAGTACAAATGGTAACAGATCATCATATTTCAGAAGAAATATGAAGAACTTAAATTCAGAAGCAAACCTATTATGGAAAAAAATGCAACAAGTGGAATATGTTAAAATAATGACATGGTTTGATTCAAAATGTCAGAGAAAGCTGCCAAATCTATGGTACTGATTAGGAAGTGATTAGTCTTTCCTCCTCATGTAATATTATCCTGAAGGAAATTGCAGCCGGCCCCAGTACCGGTGGCAGACCTGGAGTAGATGCAGATGAACCTATCTGTAGGGTCCTCGTTCCCCCTGATTATCAGCAACATACAGCAGAAGTCAGTTTGTTCTGCGTTGACACAGAGTGTCAGGTCTGCATGCTACACATGCTAAACATACCATCTTCCTCACAACTGTCAACCTGTTGCTCAAAATAGCAGAAAAGGATCCAGCAGAAAATTAATTTGGGTCTGAGTTATCCCTTGCAGCAATTTTGTTTATTCATCACAGATAACCCAAGCCTTTGTACCAGTATCAAGAACATTCCTTCGTGAACATATTGTACTGTATTATGTATAAACAGTCAAACAGTAGCATGAAATTAAACCCCACAGACTCACTCACTCATTCATTTGTTTTTAGAAAGCGACCAAATGAAATGACACTTGGTGCTAAGGTGATAAAACAATGGACTTGTCGGCTCAAAATCAGTATGTTGTGTAAGAGATGGTATTCATGTTAAACAATGGGTATGGTATCGAAGTGGGCACTGGTGCAATTAATGAGATATTATCCTGGTTATGTTTTACCTCACCTCTTGCAGAAAGTTATGGTAACCTTGTATTTATGTACTATGGGAAGTCTTCAAGTGCAGTTATAGTAAATTTGTGAAACATTTTGGCAGGCAATCAACCATTTAGGTTGTATATACATCTGTCATTGGCTTCAGAAGCTGTCTGTGGGAGGGATTGTATTGCGTACACGCAGTTTGACAGCACGAGTTTGGCAAGTTAACAAAGGTCGTTATTAAAGCATTATGTCTGTGCAGTGAGTTTTACTTTAGAATCAGGATGGATATGACCTTAAGATGGATGATGTTTTCAATTACCACGAAGCAGTTAGTAACTTGTGTTAGTTACGCAAGTATGAGTGGGTTGCTGACAGCAAAGGAAAGTCATGCTGATCCCATTTTGTCTGAATATAGAATGAATTATTCAGGTGTGTTTTAGGAATAAACTGTTAATCAGATATTAGTATTCTAAACTGGTTTCGTCTGCTATTTTCAAAATGACTTGTTTCAGATGTAGTAAATTGAACAGCATTCAATTATTTATGAACGTAAACTAATTAGGAGTGATGAAGTTTTACACTTTTTCACTGACTCTCCTTTCTCAGTTTGTTTTTTGGAAAGAGTATGGCGGAAGTGACTGATCTATTGCTACATTTGAGAGCAACCTGCCGGAAATGTCTGGCACATTGACAAATGTTAAGCATCTTGTTGAACCCTGTAACACAAAGTCCTGTTGCTGGTAATAATTTCATTAGACAGTGTTTACAAAGCATGGCGTAATATGCAGCACAGGAAGGATATATGGCAACTGGCTCAACGCAAGTGGTCATACATCTTGTCAACAGGCTTCCAGCACAGGATTCAGGCAAAACAGGTAGAGGCTGTCAAGGTCGGCTGCCAAACAGCTAATGGAATGTTGCCTGTTTGGCTTGTGTTTATTTTGTCTCCATTGAAGAGGAAAATGAAGAATTGTTATCAGGGTTTGGAAGATGGACTGCAAGATCCATGGATACTCTATACAGGCCCACCACCCACTGTGGGAGCAGATAACATGACGTCTGTGTCGGTGCCAATCTGTTCTAGACAATCACTTCTTGTGTCATTGTCAGTTTCACTTAATCTCATTTATAAAGAAAAGTCTTATAACAAATGTAGCATTCATGAAAAAGAAAATGAAGAGCAAGGATATTTTTGGAATAGTGTTAGCTTTGAAGTAATGTTGAATCAGTTCAGCAAATGAAATGAAAATGAAAACGAATTCTGCCAACTGATGTTTGGAATGGTCATCAAAGATATTTTCAGTTTCTTAACCAGATGTTAATTCTCAATGAAAAACATTTTTCACATATGATGGAGTCATACCATTTAACCTCCAAAGAAGAACTTCCAAGAAAAATTGCTTTGTGGCAGTTAAAAATGTCTTTGCCTCCAAGAACCTGGACCAGGATTCAATTTGTTGTCAATGAGCCTTAGCATGGTTCATGTTATGCGTTCATGTTATACGATAGATACTGCATCACCAGGTGAAAACATGGATGTTTTGTCATACAGCATCGCGAGGCATGACCTGGATGATTTCCTGTGATAGATACTACATCATGAGTGGCAGGAGGAGTTCTTCAGGTCCGATATGGTGTGAACATAATCTTGCTGTCACATGACATTACTGTGGCATGATGGGAAGCATGACAGGCTGTCAACTGTAGAAGAGTGATGGCGTGAGAGAGGTGCATGTGTGCATGACTTGAACTCTGTGGGCCAATAACCTATCCCTTTTATGTTCCTGTTTTAATGAAGGGACTGAAGTAGAGTTTATTATGCTGTATCCATTAGGTGCACATGTGGGTTAAATCAAAAAGTAATGTCCTGAATGAGCCACTTTGATGCTGATATTCTCCAGTCCCAAAAGTAATTCATAATTCTGTAAGATTCTCCATTTTGTCTCGGAAATGTTTCAATACAAAGAGCACATGACCACCAATTTCTCAAAATAATAGACGAACAACTAGTCTCTGAAATGAACATATTTTACAGAAAAAAGTCTCATGGTGAAAAAAACTCCAAAATTTAATAAAAAAAGATCCCTGAGGCTTTCTTCATTTTCAGATCTAGACTTGCCACATTTTCTAGACTTGCGTGGGATTTCTTGGATATATTTGCTTCAGGGTCTGTATGACAGACTATCACAATAAGTAAACATTGATTTGTCATTTTAAATTGGTGTAGTCTACCTTTTCATAAATATTGTCAGAATCATACCCTTTTCATAATAAGTACAAGGTCATCATGGTGAGAAATTTTCTCCACATGTATTATTTCAGGTCAAATTGTTAAACTTAGCTACTCTTAAAATATGACAAAATAGTCAAGCTGGTTATTGTAATCTGATGGTATGGGGCAAAACTCATATTATCAACCATTTTTATTTTTGGGGGCAGAAATAGTATGATAGAATTTTTAAGACTGCAGCTTTAAACAACAAATAAGCATACAGTAAAATGTATGAAAACAAGTTCTTCCCAGTGTGAGAAGCACCTGCAAGATTAGATCAGTTGTTCCCCAGTTAGCATCAGAAACACAGTTCATTGTGCAGCACCATCCTTCAAGTTCTGGCATCAGGTCGGATTTCAACAAATATGAGCCTAAAAACCAAAAAGGAAATGTCAAGAACGCATTTTCTGCGAGAGAAAAAGATGTGATAGCCCTCAGCACACCTCCTCGAGAAAACAATGTCAGTGTCTTTGATAACGAAGAAATTGTTTCAGGGGTGTAAATGACAATAGCACTAATAAGCACGTTTGAAGGTGTACCTAGTTACTTGTGTTGTGTCACTCGGAGTGAGAGGTCATGGCTACCAGATGGGTTGTGTCACTTCTTGTAAGCCTCGAGATGAGTGAAAAATTGTGTAGGGTGGGACACAGTAACCCTCATACTGAGATTCATGAGCTTTGATTCCAAACATAAGACTTGCTTTAGTTTCTAGATTCAATATTAGTCAATATAATTTTTTTTAGAATTTTTTTTACATTCCAAGTTAGTGTAAAAAAATTCAATTTAGATATAATCAAGTCAGTTTATTCTAATTAAATACTGACATCCTAATTACCAAGTCATGAAAACTGAAATGACATGGGGTAAACCTTAGTGCTTCTTTGGGCTTTGATTAGTTATATTATATGGCTGATATTCGGAAAATAACATCCATGTACTTCGTTGATTGATGAAAGTAATTGATAAGTTGATAGCAGGTCATTTTTATAAGGGTTTTGGCCTATTTCTGTTCTTGAAGAATCACTTTCAGGAATGGTTTCCTTTGTTCTGATATGTTTCTTGCTGAAACGGCTGTAAAAATTGAAACAAATCCATCTGTCATACACGTTATTACTAATATCGATAATCCTCAAGATGATTGTCAAAGACAGATTGCATTTATTATCTATTTTTGGAGCAAGCATGAATATTTACATTACCGGGTACTGTTTCTAAGACTGTCGAGTCAGAAAGATCAACCTTGTTTAATTAGCTGCTAAAGGCGGCAGGAATTGTTACTGAAAATGATCCTCCAATAGGATATAGTTGAAGCTTGCGAGCAACAGCGGGAATTGATGAGTAAGGTGTTTAGAGCCTGTAGATAACTGGAGGAAGTTGAACTTCTTTCTAACCCTCGCTAGGATGAACATCAGTATCTCTTACAGTTGATGATGGAATGATCTGGGTAAATATCTCCTTGTTTTCATGGGCAGGAAAAAGGCAAGTTTGATTTCCTTTGACATACCAAGCGACAATTACACATGTTGCATGGCCTGATGGGTCTTCATGAATGTTTGAACATGTATATTGTGTGGACAGGTGTGTAATTTGTCTCCAGTGGTGTTTGTCGCACATGGATGCCATTTAACAAATACCAGTCGTGTTATTGTTTTGTCTGCTGGTTGTTTATGACTGACAGCCATTTGTGCGAGTACTGAAACATCTTTAACCCCAAGTTATACTGAAAGCATGCATGTTGGGAAGCTTTGGTTCGCATTCGTCTTGACCTTCTGATTTTGGACTAGTTAGTGCATTCATGGTATTTGCCTGGAACTTAAAACCTGATGTTGAATTAGTCTGTGTATTTGGGATATTTGCTTAGAACGTGATGCACAAGTTAGTAATGCACTCTCCAAACTCTCCAGATATGTATCTACCATTCTTTTTATTACCAACAGTTCTTTCTTTCGTTGCAAACTTTTCCAAATCAAAAAGTAGGATCTATATTCTCCTACAGCACACCATGACTGACAAAGGATGTTCTTGAATGTAAAAAAGCTGAACTCTTATTAACCCGAAATGTTTATTCATGAGTGATGAATAATATCAATTACTGTATGAAATGAAGGATATAAGATGCCTGAAACTACCAAGAGAAATTATTTCAGCTGGAATGTGTGTTGCAGTATGTCAACCAAAACTACTTGTTTAACAAGTAATTAATATCTTGTGGCCTAACCTGAAGGTTATTTTCTATAAAGGTTTCAGAAACAGAGACATGTTATAGAATAGTTCAGAATATTTCCATTAACATTTAAGGATAGTCAACATTAATTCAATCATTTCTGTTAGTGGAATGAAATTCATCACCCTTCTGTTTGGTTAGACAGCTGTCTAATTCAGCCATGTTGGCATTTAAAAAAGCCCCAGCTTTTTACTGAATGTTTTTTTGTACTAATCTGGAAGGAGAACAGCTTGTTGTTTGTTTTCCCAGTGTATCCATCTCTCCATCTTCGACTGCGGCCATCTCCCATGTTATTTAGGTATCCTCTTGTCTTCTTGCCACAGACCTACCACGAGATGAGCTAATGGTTTGTTTACGCTCAGGATATAGTTTACCCAACATCTCTTAAAGAATGGATCATCTGTACCATACATTTACGTTCTCAAAATAAATGTCTTGCACTGTGGTTTTGAGGCTGCAGATAAGTAATGGTGTTTGGCCGTTGTCCTCTTCATGCATGGGTTCATCATCCTCGTGAGGGAGGATGTGGTTTGACATGGTCTTTTAAGATGTTGCAACATTAGAGAGTTAATGCTGGATTGTGGCAGACAGGAAATAGTGATTCGTGTATGAAATCGGGGCTGTTGAAGGTTGGGTTTCCCTTTATTTACTCACCTTGAGCTGATGTCATCAGTGGCTGATCCAAGGCAGTGTTCATGGGGCCCTTGAATCTCATAATGGTAACACGTGAAAGCCCCTTTAAATAATCCCTGATCAAATTTATGTCACAGAGGTTTGTAAGTGTTGTTTTTGTGAATTGGCCCCGTGTACTTTGTTTTGAAATGTCTTGAAAGATCCTCACCGTTTCTGTCCTTTGTGGAAAAAAGTTTTCAATGTAATATTTTTTTTAGAGATGCTCCGATAATGTGGATTATATTCCTTTGGCATCAGAGTTCATCCTGATGGAGAGTTATGTCCCTTTGCTCCCAGTATAATGTGGCCAAAGGTTCTAAATCAGACATCCTTCCTACAAGGGATCTACTTTGTCTCCAAATGATCTACTTTGTCTCCAAATAAACATATTTACAACTTTTAAGTTTTAACTAGGATTTAGTTAAGTTAAGATACTAAATAGAATCATTTAAGTCAAGTGATTCTCCCACTTTAAGTGCCCTTTGTTTTAATGTAGCTGCAGTACTGGTAAATACCCCATATAAGCCTCTATATAATACACACAGTTTATTCATGGGGAATATCATGTCAGGTTGGCATGAACTATGTTTGAATCTTGTTCACAGCCTCAAAACAATTTTTTCCAGGACCACTTAATCACATTTGTATGAATTTATAAGGTCAAAATTAGCATAACCCAAGCAATATTCATCAAAATAAATTTGGAAATTACTTGCAGCTGGTGCCATACCTCCCTGAAAATGATATAACGCTGAAGCTTCTACCAGATGGTGCACCTTAGACAAACAGCCGATTTCCCACTGAGACTTAACTGAACATAGTTCCAGTTTACAACATGTCCTCTTCGTATCTCATTAGTATGCCACTTAAAGCTGTTTCCAGTTTAAAGATGCTCTTATATCCAATTAGCTTGATAAAAGGACCAAGTTGCTTTGAATAATCTGCATTTTGGTGTAAATTTTGGTGACATAGACAGGAGTCTTTGAAAAAGGGAGATCATTTTCAAAGGTGGTATCACGTTACATGCATTTACATTAAATTGTCGCTTGAGTCAGCGTCGGTTACCATCAAGCATGTGATAAAACTGAAGCTGTTGCCATCATGTAAAACTGTAGAGCTTTGGAACCTCAAAGAAATGCCATTTTTCTTTAAAAAAATAGAGTCTTATTCCTGTCAAGTTGGATCATATTATTGCCTGAGAAAATTATGTTAAACTCATGCAAAATCTATTACCTTTAATGTAAACAGTTTTGTACCAGGACCATTAACTGTCATTGACAAATTATTTCATGACCAGCTGGAACGTCCTCCATTACTTATATTTTTTTTGCAATAAGCTAATTAGTCCCGAAAGCTTCTGCCATTTTTTATTATCCAAACATAGCCATTATAATAGGCAGCTGTTTTAGTCCTTGTGTTTTTGTGAAAGACAATGCAATCAAAGGCGTCATAAATACAATATTTTCATCCTAGTCGATCGAGTGGAACATAACGTCATGAAATGCCCAACTGAGCAAGTGTGACAAAAAAGTCTGATGGCCTCACCACAAAGCGTAATAACTCATTGATGGCTGGCCTTGACAACAGGGTGTGTATGGTTGGAGTTTAATGGAGGATGATAGAGACTATTTGTAGATGGACCTTTGGAGCAGATTCTTGCATTAAATGCCTCAATCTCTTGAGAATCAGCTGTGAAAATATATTCCAGTGAATCACTAAGTTGGATTTGTTGTTGTCTAGAGGATAAAAAATATTCAACTTGAACAGATGAGAGTGTAATTTGAAACACAGTTTAGGTTTTGTTGATGGTGTTTTTGACACGCCCTCCAAGGTGAGCCTTAAAACTTGGGCATATGGCTTATAAGAATTGCAAGGGAAGATTGGAAGCTCAAGCTCCTTGCTGTGATGTGTTAGGATTTTAACTCCCAGATTATGGCTGTCTATAGCCATGTAACCAGATACAAGAGAAACTCAGATTTCCTTCCGCCATCTAGCAGGATAAATATTTGTTTGTCAGCATGACCATCTATGAAAAAAAGACCAAAAAATTGTGGAACTTTGATTGGCTGTGCACGATAAGTGCATCTGATTGATAAAGCTTACACCTGTTTAGATATGCAATGTCCCGCTTAACTCAGTGTTTAGGGCCTGAGGATATAAAACTCAAATATATATGATATCCTGGAAGATATTTATATCCATATGTTGAAAAAGTCAACATAAACTTTTATCTTGCAAGATGTGACACATGATGTTGGTAAATGTCTTGAATAGTTGTTCTCATATCATGTAATAAAAATGTCAGAATTAAATAACGCGCACAAATTTTACTGGAATGTTTTCAGTGATGGAAACACATGTCAATGTTTGTTAGCGTAACTCATGCAAAACGAATATTAATTTGTTAAATGTAGAGAAAAAAACTTTAAATTCCCCCCAAAGAAAAAGACTGCACCACAAGATACAAGTGATATCACAAAGAGCACCTGCTCGAATCTTCTCTCATGGAGGTTGAAAAGTGTATGTTTGTTCTACATCATGTTTCCAACAGATGCCTTTCGGTCAGGCCAAAAGACTCTCTTTGTGCCTTGGGTAGAAGCATTCCTCAAAATTGCTCTGTTTAGGCTACAACTCTTTGATGGATTATCCAGATTGGTGTATTTTCTGACAACCGGAGAGGTTTTCAACATTGGGCAGTTGAGATACTTGATCAGCGAGGTTGTTGACATGACCGGCACTAAAGGACAGAATGAAAGATCGTGTGTATTGGCTTTCTGGTGTCGTTGTTTTATCATTAGTTTCTAATTATATCTGTTTTTCTTGTGGAATAATTATGGTTCTGTTCTTATCCATGGGCATAGTGTGACTAGAAGAGGGTTCCATTGGTTGGACAATTATCTGGTAATGAATATAAAGGCGTGATTGTTTGTACATCTGAAGATCTTGTTTCAACGTAAATGAAACTGAGTGATTGTAAATATGCGATTGTCAATTACTTTGTGTCAATGAATGGAAGTATGATTGTGACATAATTTTACTATATGTTATTCAGATGTTTGTAAAGTTTATTTCAGTGTAGATTCAGAACAAATGAGTATTTTTTTAAATCTAGTCCATTCTTATTTTGTTTCAAATGGGTGTAACTTTGTGGTTTGGGAACTTTTTCCCTGCGTAAGTGAGTTGTAGACATCAGAACAAAACTGTTTCTTCATCAACTGTTTACGGCTGTTCTATGCATTATAAACCTCTAACTTGAAATCTGTAAAACTGTGAATGTACTTCCAGTGTTTTGAAACAACACCAGCTTTACAGGAAGGAACACAGTAATCTGTTTTTGACAGTAAATAATGTTTGCCTGCCACAGTGGGAAGTCAGTTGAGGGAACTTTGTAATTATGGCTGTTTGTTGCCATTCTGGTAAGACTATTAGCGATGGGGCAAGACACTTCATGATGGCAGGGAACAATACACTTACTGCCCGCAGGATACGGCCATCTTGGATCTGTGCGGCTGGCATGATATAATGGCAAGTGATAGGGAAATATGCTTGAAATGTAGACACTGACTTCTTATCTCATCTGAACTGATGACACAAGGTAGATCCAGCATCAGCCCATTTCAGCAAGTCTGTAATTGTGTGTATGCAGATTCTTCCCACAAAATTAATGGAAAGAGTTCAAGGGAATTGTTCACAATTTGAATATTTTGAATTACATTCTGCATCCTCAAAATCGATGAATTGGTGCCCCATGCTGTTCAGGAAGGTTCTGTCTCCTATCAGACAATGAAACTCCCACCATTTTGGCCATTTAGTCACAGGAACTGCTTTTAACGGAAACTGTTTCAGTGGAGCAAATTCTCAGTCGTGGGATGTAACCATTCCAGCAATAAGTATCCAATGAAGCTATATTAATGTGCATATACACCACTAATCTCTCCTCGATCCCTACAGAGACATCCATTACAATCGTGGGATGCGATGATGCACTAAATGAAGCCCTAGCCAAATGAAAGCTTACAGATGCCTAAGTAGATTCAAAATCGAACCTTTTATTGACGGGGGATGAGCAGTTTCAATGTTGGAGCAAGTGCAAAGATCATCAAATTATCGATAAATGATCGCAAACACTATCCATGGTGAATGGTGGAATGTGCAGCCGTTTAAAAACAGGTCCATCTGTGGTTGTCATGACGAAATGAAGATGGACATTGCGACCATTAACTGGAGTCATGTTGTAACTTTCCAACAAATTTTTCTGAGGCATTGTGGGATACAAGTTTGATCGTCCATAGTTGTTTAATATTTTGAGCTTTGATGGTGGAGGCTTTCTATACTTTGGTGCATTAGAACAAGATATACTTTAGAGAATAGTTCCTGATCGTCACGGTTACCGTTGGCGCTCAGACGCTGTATGAGTCATCCAGTGACCTAGTCCTAGTCAAACTATCCATCACATATAATGCATTATTGATAAGTAGATACAGAAATTTATGACTGAATGTCAGTTTGACTTGAAGCTAAAAAATATTTCTTGATGGGCAGCACTTGTAATTTGATTGCCATCCTGCCACTGCACTTGTTTATCAAACACTCATTCTTGTCATCCATTAATAAAACAGTTCCACATCTACTTTTGTCCATGGAGGAGAATGAGTAGAGCTGGAATGAAGTTTCTGAAAAATGATTAATGTTTTCAGTTTTATGGTGATCTGAAAACAGGCTATCTCCCTATTCCACCATAACAAAAATAATGGGCGTGGGGTAGCTTAGTGGGTAAAGCATTCGCTTATCAGGCTTATCCTCAGGTTCAATTCCCCACATGGGTACAATGTGTGAAGCCCATTTCTGGTTTTCCCTGCTATGAAATTGCTGGAATATAGCTAACAGCTGAGTAAAACCATACTCACTCACTCACAAATGAAACATTGTCAGTGTGAACATTTCTTCAAATATTTTATGAATGCTCTTGTTTGAAGTTCTGAACAAGAGTCAAAGTTTCCTTATTACAACACTTGTGAAATTGTAATAGACTTAGAAATCCAGGTTTTATACAATGACAGAAAACCTCCTGGTGCCCTGGAGTATTTAGTTTCGGAACCTGTGCCTGATATGACAACTGTGTATGATCATGGTAATGGTTTCCAAATTCCTTCTTGGATCGGTTTCAGTGAACTCCTACTGCCCATATGTAATAAATGAATTCCAATTTACACACAATAATGGGTTATCCAGCATGCCCTTTGGCCTTCGGTCTGCTGCCCATAAACATGTGAATATTTGATGATGGAGTGTTTCCCCACTGACAACTCGGGAGCTGGGGCTAGGTGGGGCTTTGATATAGGAGTTCAGCTGGGTTTGGGTGGACTAGTCTAGGCAGTTCCATGGCGCCATTGGCCAGGTGATGATTGCAGAGGAAAGAAACATTTTCAGTTTATGGTCCAACCCAGTGTTTTGTTAATGATCCAGTTGATGGTGTTGAGGTTTAGGGAAATGAATGAAAATAAGTAAAAATTCAAATGTCAAAAGTAATTTTTTTAAATATTTTATTATATTAATGAGAAAGTGGATCAATTTTAGTTTAGTGCGTAATGATCTTTGTGTAAAGTATTTGTAGTATAATAGTATCATACATGGCTACAAACAAATCCTTTATTATATAGTACATGTTCCTCTATAAAGGTGTGGTTTAGAATTGGTTTCCAGCAACTCATGTACATCTTGAGAGGGTGTTAATGGGATCAACTGGTCAAAATTTGGTGTCTTGGTTGATGTAAGTTATCATATCCCAATTGCATAGGTCGATGCTTATGATGTTAATCACTAGATTATCTGATTTATATATTTAACGACTCCTGTCAGCTGGAATATTGCTTAGAGCGGCTATATACAACAAACAAACAAGATCATGGTCACACTGCTGAAAGGGCCAAGCCACAAAGATTTTATGTCAGAATAATGTTATTCGTGCATCAAACAAGTGAAGATATATACAATGCCTCACAATATCTTCCCCATCTGGAATGTCCAAGGATTGGCTACAAGTTGGCAGATTTCGCACCTCCTTGGTGGGTTAGTATCCTGTATGTGCTTTTATACCACACTACCATAACATATACAAGTGTTCCTCTTATTGGCCTCACTTTAACTCCTGCCATAATGGTGCGGGGACAGCCTGGCTGCTAATAGCCATGAGAGCTTGATTGTTTTCAGTTTGCAAGTACAGAGGACCTGACCACTCAGAAATGTTTATGTACTGTGGATTAGTGTTTTAAGTCAAAGATCATCATGAACAGCTGGTGCTGGATGTAGATATAAAGGGAGGGATTTGAAGGAATGGAGATGGGCCCCCTGGGTCATGTTGAAACAGGGAAATATAATGGCAGTGTGTTGCAGATGTTCTAGAATGGCTGAACTGGATTTGTCTCCCTGCTGAAGAGAACAGTATTTAGGCACTGGGATGAAGCCAGAGCTTGTAACATTTCTTTTGGTCAAGTACCATAAGCAAAGACATTGTTTTCAATCGAGTAAGCTGAAGAAGCAACCCTTATGTATGGTGTAAATTTGACTGTTTTGGAGAAGACATGGGTTTTGTCACAGAATTGTCTCTCATACAGACCCTTTGCAGTCGTTCCATCCTACTTCTATCCCCTTCTCAGCTCAAGCACCGCCTCTGTGGTGTAGTGGTTAGAGCGTCCGCCCGGAGAGCACAAGGCTGCAGATTCGATCCCCGACCGCGTCATACCAAAAAGACGTTAAAATATGGTACTTGTTGGTCCCTGCCTGCCGCTCGGCATTAATGGGTACAACAAGGACTGGTGGGCTCGGGGTCAGTACAATGTGTCTGAGTGGGGTATCCATGCTTCACTGTGGCATGGTATCTCAGTGGGCTAGCACTATAAAACCAGCTTAAGTCTGGGCTAGTACAAGCAGCCGCACATACACATACACATGCATGCACGTCGTCGCATGAGCAAAATATTCTCAATCATGACGTTAAATCCAATTTCACCTCACCTCTCAGCTCAAGCAGCCCGTTCTCGTATTGTTGTTCTCCCTGTTTGTGTTGATCCCTTCAATACTCATGGCTTCCCTTATAGAATAAGGTCAGTTTAGCCATAATTTATAACTGTATTTTAGCGACTAGATGTTGTTTGGGGGGACCAATGGTTAGTGCAGAACAAGCTGTGAAAGGGGAGTGATGTTTTATCATTGACACAGGTGATATCGAGGATGGTCGTAAGGTGATATAGTTTCCGGTGGGTTCAAGTGCGGTATCATATATGATAAGAGGAATCTGCAAGGATGGATGGAGAGCTTGGTTTGTCTCATGGGTGGTGCTAACTTGATGAATATTTTCTCTCGTGAAAGGCAGATACGTTAATCTTGCCCATTGACAGAACTGGTTTAAGTTGGTAGTGAGGGTAATTCTAATGGATTAGGTGAAGTGGTTCGTTGATAGCATGTACCCAGAAAACGTGGATCACTTGACCTGTAACATAGAGGGATAGATTTTCATGGAAATGGAGGACCAATTTTCAACATTAGGATATTGATTTGGTTTGGCCTGTGATGAAAATTGTCATTGAAGGGGTTTATTTTTAACATAAGGGGTAGAGATGTGGTAAAACTAGAGTAATCAATGCAGACAAGGTATTGTCTGTGTACCAGCTCTTAGAGATATACTTGAGGAATAAGTCCATGAACAATGTCTAGAGCATGACCTCATGACGTCTGTCCTCAACCAGTCTCGTCCTCTCTGTCCTCCACCAGTGATGACTTGGAAGCACATTGGCATCAGAGGTGCGATGACACTTTCCACAATCAAACCTTCACTTAATCCTGGTTTAGTGGCACGAGGCATATCTTGGGAGCCTTTTAACTAACTTAAGTGTCCACTATGGAACATCAATTCTTCCCTGACATTTTGACGTTCTGTGTCTGCTCGCTCTGTGCCAGACATGCTCTGCTCCTAATTCTCGCCCAACTTTCAGAACTCTCTCGGTGACGTGACGTGACAGCCTGACACGCGTGACTCTCACATTAACTGAACATCTACACTAGCACTACAGACAGAGGGACCTGGAAATAGAATAATCTGATTTACTATTTTTTGTGTATGTGTCATATATGTCCTCCAAAGCCATCGTCTAGTAGGTCTTCATGGTTGTACTGTAGGCCTAGTGTGGTTGCATCACTTGACGAGCAGAGAATGGCGGTAATTGCACTGATATCATCAACAGGTTATTAGTGACTGAATGGAAGAACATGATGCTGTGTACTTTATGTTCCGCTCACACTCGGGATATTTAGCACCAAACTACAGGGCTATCTTCTTGCCTGTATCTCTCCATCTTGTTACGTTAGAAATTACTTTATTACAGAGTGGAAAAAAGTGTGAGTTGATGAGTGTTGTCAGTGAAGAGTAGTTTACTTCTGTACACAAATCATCCCAGAAACATCCCAGTCAACAGAAGCATACGATCGTGGAATCACAGATTAATGCTGTTGACTTTCAAGGACTGTTTGCTTTCTGAGTGGCATGTAGAAATTGTTAAGTGAGCAAATTTTAAATCATACTTTCAGTTGAGCAAATGCAGCCTCCATTGTCTTTTACTGAAATCAGGAAAGACATAACTGAGTTTGAATGACTGAAAAAAGGGACTGAAGTTACTGGATATGATCAAACATCTGAGAAACCTCTTCTTTACTGATTATTGTTGGGTTCACAATCGTAATCCATATTGGAACATCATTCTTCTTTCATCTAGAGACATGCTGTGATATAACTGAAATACTCACTCACTCACTCACTCATTCGACATAAGAACATGGTGAGAATATGTCAAAAAGTTGACCTCCAAAGAAGCTCAGAATTTTCCCTGGATCCAATTTGTGTAGGTATGGAGCGAAGGTCTTACCCCGTCAAGTCTGCTGATAAATGCCAAGCTTATACAGCCATCATGTCAGAGGTGCCAACTTTTTACCACATTTCTTCAGTCTGTTATTCCACATGTGGACAGTCTTTTGTTGTTGTGAGTATTGGAATGCTTCCTCATACATCTGATGTGCAGTTGGCTTGCTGAGGCATGCAGGTGTCAGGGGAGGCCAGTTACACTTACTAAATTGTCAGAAGATGGGCAGAGAAAGTAATGAATAGGCTGTACAATTCTCTGGACAGAACACCAAGAGGTGAAGCTTAGCTGACCATAGACTTGCTCCAAGGTTGTAATGAATGTTTAGCCCATGAATGTAAAGTAATTCTATCCCTTGAGGAGGCAAGTCTAGATAAGTGGACAGTGTAAGGATGCCAGTCTTTAATAGGGACAACTTCCTTTTTAGTAATTTAATCTAGAAATTAAACTTATAATTACTTCCTTAGAGACTCGTGCAAGTCTAAGCTGGCCAGTCTGTGACACAGAACATGTATCTTGGCCCCAAGTCAAGATCTGGTTTGACTCATCAGTGACAAATGACTGTGGGTTGCAACATGTCGAGGTCTGGTTTCCATTCCACCATCTTCAACTAAGATGATAGTAACTTGCCCAATTTGATGTGGGCTTCCGACACTTGTAACTTTGTGAAGATTGTAACTTCTATACCTTGATATAGACTTTCCAGACACAGCTTGAAGATGATAGTACCTGTATATACGTTATGTAGACTTCTGACACTTGTGGCATGATGATAGCTTTGTAGCACAGGGCCCAGGCTTGACTATTTTCAGTGGGTGATATTGCTCAACAAATGACTTCAGGTTGCAATATGTGTTGAAAAACATTGAGGAATGACTCCATCAGCAGGTGTTTATTTCTGCTGTTCATGTATCAATATAACATTTCCTGGCTGTTTCAAACAGACCTGCTCCAGGGAGTGCACCAGACTGAAACTGTGGTGATGCGAGCCACATGTACGGCATTAAGTTTTACATTACTGGGTCTTCCTGTTGGGTCACGGCAATGTATTGGATCTTGTAACAGTGGAGGGATGCAGGGTCAGTGGAAGAAAACAGGTGAAACCAAACATGTTTGCCAGATCTTCCCAGACTTAAACCAGCTTACTTCACATCAAATATACTTCCTCTACTAAATATGCTCCACTTCCTCTTCAAAGGGTCTTATCTGTCCTATCTACCATAAAAATATCTTAACATGCATTTGACTTTTACATCTCATATCTACACAGTAGGTTAGCGTTATAGATACGGGGGTTTGCTCATGTGAAAGTCAGACCTGGTCCGCAGAACACCTACCATAAGGTTGTGTTAAATCATAGTAGTAGACAGAGTTCTGGGTCACGATCCACAAAGCGTTTGTAACGTTGCGAACTATCGGAACTCTGTACTTTATCATTGGCTTACGAATGGCATAATGCTGCAAACGTTTGCTGGCTAAGGTCCCGAGATTTCTTTTCTGGACCAGAATCCTTGTCTATCTCGGTTGCAATACAATAATATTGTGCTAACATTACAATGCTAAAATCCAAGCTCTGTTTCCATGTTTCCACATGGGTGTGAAGTAAGGAGGCCCTCCACATACAGATGGTTGTTATGTTGCTAAAATCAATCAACACAATATTGACAAAAACACCTTAGCTGTGCTAAATTTCAGTGTTGGACATAAGAATCTGAATGAATCACCCAGTGCAGTGTGTATCCTATTTGCAATTAGCTGCTGGAGGTTGAGAGTAGGTGCTGAAACCTATGTTAAATACAGAACTGCTATCTCTATCAGATAATAGTGAGTCTCACAATCTCTGCACCAAAAGCTTCCCTATGGGAAAGTTACTCTCATGAGCAAGACAGAAATTACCTCTTAATTGGTTATTTTTCATGTTTCTGAAACCTCTTTGAATGTCAGAACATCTTATGTACAAAGTAAAAAGATTTTAATACAGTTTCAGCAGAGGTTTGTAATCTATAAGAGGTTTGGAAACTGTTTTAATTTGAGGCATACACCACGTAGATGTTAGGGAGTTAGCTGAAACAAGTTGTTTTCAAGATGCACAGTTGCACGGTGTCATGAATTTTCTAGAGAGATATGAAAACGGAGCTGGTGTATAACTTTCATCGTCAGTATTAACTTGCGTAACACCTGCCGACTGTGTAACTCTTGTCGGTCGCAGGTCCAAAGTTTGGGTTACTTAAACCTTGCTTGGTTTCATCTCTGTGTTTAACAATTTCTAAGCCAACTTTTATAGCTGGAAAAGAAATTGTTTCTCCAACTTCAGAGTAGTGACTTGAAATATTATATGATCAAGATCAGTGTGGAAGCCCCCAGAGTATGTAAAAAAGTCTTTGCTGGTGCAGTTTTTATGATGTTGGTAATTGACTTAGTTTAGCAGGATCTAAACCTGATTGGTTAGACAACACTTTCAGGAACATTGCAAGAGTGATGATCCTACTACTACCATCACACTTTTGGGGGATTCCAGGTTCGAATAGGACCCCAGAAACCCATTCTGATTGAAGATCTGATCCAGTAGATCCGATGGTAGACTAAAGCTTAGTCTCTGAATATATATAATTTTGATAGTAACAAACAAGCCCATTTAAATTGAAAAGGAGACCAGAGATTCAGAACCTGAGGAAATCTAGACTTGCTTTATTTAGGGCTTTAGCACTGCAGAGAGAGCTTGGCAGTGGGGAAAATAATGTGGTTCAGGGACTGTGAGACAGACTAATCTGATGGTCACACTCACTGACCTTGTTGCTTGTGCGTCACTGTACACAGAAATGGTTGATCATGGCTCCCAACATTATCACAGTATTGTCTCACCTTTGCTTCAAGGATTCGTTTTGTTTCAGGGCAAAGTAATATAAACTTAACTCACCTTTATGTAACAGGCTTACTGTGCAGTACGCAGCTTTTTACCCGGTGTTTATTAGTCCCCGAGACTTGTTTGTTTGTATCCTGCTTTGTACCTGGCATTTATTGGAGACTGGCTGGTATTAAAGACATGTATGTGTAAAACAAACAGTGATGCCATCAACCAGGATGATATAACACAAGACCCTTAACTGGGATTGTTGCAGCACTTGGAATGATAGCATGATGGCTCCTCTGAGTTAGCTTTGTGTTCCCAGTGCCACTTTGTGCACACATTCTTTGATGATCTGTGACAGGACTGAAGTTTTGTACACTAGTGGTCAACACATTGTCCTTGAGTGCTTGGTTATGGCTTGTGTCAGAGCTTTGTCTGCAGCTCTGCACTATGAGATGATAGGACAAAATGCCATAAGCTTGTGAGACTAAAGTAATGGATATAATTACATGAGATTGTCAGGATTACCTTGTTAGGATAAAATGACCTTATTAGGATAATGATATTATTTGAGTTTCTGCCAAAGTGTTGCTCTGTTTCACAGCCCCTGAACCATAAATAATTTGTCTTCAGTCAAATCCATACTGTAATGCTATTATAAGTGTAGATTTTCCACAAATTTAAGTTTTACTGCACAAGGTTGTCCTTTTAATTCAAAAGCACTTTTAAAGTTTTGGGGGGTTTTAGCCTAAAATTACAGGCGATATAACTATTGTTTATGTGAATACAATATGTATCAGATATGATACATGTGATTGTACAATGCTATGTAATATGAAAGTAAGTTTCCAAAGACCCGGGATATAAAAGTTCAACTTTCCTGAAACCCAGGATATAAATATGTAACTTTCCCAAGACCTGGAATATAAAAGCTGTACACACAGCTTAGATGTCAGCACATCTTCAATAGAGGGACCTCCACTTTTTTAATGGCTTCCAATGAGACACCAGTAAGCAATCTCTGGTAGCATTTATGTTTATGATGATGGCTGATCCAGGAAGGGTAGAGGTGCTAGAGACAGCAGGGGGTTACATATATCAAACTGCCATCAGGACAGCATCTTTCTCCCAGACAGGCAGTTTGGCTCGTAGACCTCCCTGCCCAGCTGGGCGTTGGATAAGCCAAGGATGAAGTTTGTTACTGCCCCTGTCAAGGGTTGGCCATATGGGTGGGGGATATGTTGATATTAACCTTGCTCTAAGGCGTTAATTTTTAACCTGTGCTGCTTCCAAGATTAGAATTGATATTGTTATAACCAATATTTGGTCATATCCTACATCTGACTTTATTATATCTCAGGTTCATTAAAAAAGGATTAAGGAAATATACTAGACAATATTTATTTTTATTCTGTTGGATTAAGTGTAGGCGATATCTTTATAATCATTTGGTGGAAAAAGAGATTTATAATGTACAAGGTTGAGTTAAATATAAATACATTTTTATTGTAACTAGAATTGTAAGGAGGGTATAGCCAGTTAATCTCAAGAGGGAGTCAGCCCAAGCAGCTTTCAGATTGAGCTTTGTTCACTGCTGCCCAGGTAAATAATACATTACATTTATGTGAATTGTATGATGTGTTTACCTGGATGGAGTAATAGAAATTCTGAAGAAATTCTTGTTTGGGAATCAGAATGAAATGCAAACATTCCGCATTTGATAAACAAGCAATAATTGGAACCCAACATTTTCATACAGTACCAGACAAAACAACTACAGCTGAAGTCAAACTCTATATGTGTTCCATATGTTCTTCAGACTACCAAGAACTTAAAAAATCTGCAGTAGTTTTACCCCTTCAGGGTCCACGCATCTGTTTTATGGTTCCAGGGTAACTGGTTAACAACATCAAACACGTGTTTCTGGCATAATATGCTCCTCGCTTCAGTTGGAGACCTACATACAGACAAAATTTAAAATTGGATTATTTTTTCAAGAGGACATCATGTCACATGAGTATTGAGACAGTCTTTGGAAATGTAATTTCTCATGCCCCTGCTGTCCCCTGTGGAGATAGCGATCTTCCTGAGGGTTATGGTAAATGCAGACTGGCTTGTCAATTGATTAAAGAATCCTTGGGTGGATTCCATCGCAGCCTAACACATCTGAAATATTCACTCAGCGCACTTAACAGACCTCACACAATATGTAGATGAAAAATGTCTTTACACTGATATGTCACAACTGTTGTTTTCTTGAAAGATTTTATCACCCTGTGGCAAAAAAGTCATATTTTGTTAGATTTGGGCAGATACATGTATGTCAGTGTTTATTTTCAGTGACATTTGTAAGCCAGTTGTAATTAAAAATGTGTTTTAGTGAGTTATACGTCTGAATTATGTGGGAAATCTGTTAGGTGTGTCAGAAATATGATGAAATCATATCTTGTATACTGTAAGCTTGCACACCATTCTTTCAGATATTGGGTTTATTTGAAAGATTTCCTCATAATTTGTTGTAACTCTTTCACACACATGGCAGTGTTCCAAAACGTGATCGAAATAATAATAGTTTTTAAGACATCCCTCATATGAAACTCTGGCCATGAGTTGGCGGAACTGATTATTTTTTCCCCAGCCGTGAACAATACAACAGATTCATGTATATGGTTTAGTTCAATGGAGTTATCCAATTACAGTGCCACTATGACCTCAGTGCCAAAGCTATGGTCTTGCTGTCTCTCCCACATGCCGGAATGTTAATGCTTCTGTTGACAGTGGTATTAATCCCAACTCACTCACTAACTCTTGCTCTTATTCTTATCAAGAGCTCTAGACAATGAAACAGATATAATCCTTCTATTATTTGTCTTTTTTTAAATATTCATCAGAAGCATATATTACCAGTATGTTATAATCGCCCACTAGGCAGTATGTTTTGAAATATTTGACCGATACATAGTTAATGAAAAAGTCTTAATGTCTATTGAAAGGTCATGTCAGGCTGCAGTTTGGAACCAATGAAATATCATCTGATGGTTTTTAAGAAGTGATATGTCAAACCAGTGTCAAGGGGTTACAAATGGCTTCAAAGGAGGTGGATTATTTTTGGTATCTTGGATCATATAGATGGCCCATTGCCAATGGCGCCATTTGGGAAGAACTGCATGTTCCTTTTGTTGTAGCACAATGGTGCCTTCTTACAATTCCAACATGAAGCATGCAAAGTACATCATGTTATGTAGCTCACCCACAAGCTCGGTTCTAGATGTTGGGGCTTGGGAAAACTGGCAAAGAACGTGGAGGTGGTTCCTGGAGAGAATTTTCATTGAGGTCGGTGAGAGGTCAGGGTGATATGAGCAAGCTGCTTGCCATACCATTACTGATCTCTGGACAGAGTCAGGGTACCTGTGCTGTGGGTGGGGAAGAGGAAGGGGCAGATCATGCCAGGTAATGGCTTGGCTCCTGGCAGGATTTGTTGAAAGTTCAGCCTAAAGAGGGGATAGGAACATTGTGGCTTGGGTGCCATTACCACAACCTTGAGTATTTGAGAGTACGTGAACACTCTTCGAGATACAGTTTCTCCTTGTACAGATTCATTATTGTGGTTGTCGGCAAGCCTTATTTTATATATTAATAACTGTTGATAATGAAGATTGAGTACAAAACATCTTTTTAATATGTCCTAAATGCTTGATTTTTCCACTGTATTTGATCGTTTTGTTGAAGTATAAATTACTTTCCTGAGTCTGTACCAAAGGTGTTAGCAAGAGAAATGACATCATGTAATAGAATTCTGTTCATCCATTAAATCTGTTGTAAAAGAATGTCAGTGCACTGGTTTAATGGTTTTGTAAGTTGTAATATGATGCTCTTTATTTGAATTTTATCATCATTACCTAATATTTTGAACTTCTAATGTTGCTACTTGGTCTTTTTAATATTGGCAGATTTCCATTATTACGTAAAACTTGAACTTGAGTATAATCGCTTAGCCTTATTAACAGTTGAGTGAGTGAGTGAGTATGGTTTTACGCCGCTTTTAGCAATATTCCAGCAATATCACGGGGGGGGGGGAACACCAGAAATGGGTTTCACATATTGTACCCATGTGGGGAATCGAACTCAGGCCTTCGGCGTGACGAGCGAATGCTTTAACCACTAGGCTACCCCACCGCCCCTATTAACAGTTGAGCAGTTGTTGTTTGGGGCAGTTGTAGAATGTAAAAGTACATTCTACTGGATATGACTAAAAGGGCCACTCTTGGATGTACAAGGGAGATAACATCTTTGAGGCTGGATTTGCAGCCCACTGAAATATTTGCCAGTATGTGACTGTAGATTGTGGTATGTCAAGATAAGATTTGATTGATTTGCTTAAAACACAGCAGGTGTTAATGCTTATGCTCAGAGATGAAACAGTTACATGAGGTGTGAAGTTTTTAAAGCTTAAGTGGTTTAAGGTATTTTAAACTCCTGTAGCAAATTCATGTTCAAAATTCCAAACACAACAGTTGAGTTATTTCCATATTCATGCTATTGACTGAGGTCCATCAGTCATTTCATTTGTTATTTGACCTCTATCCATTCTTAGCTTACTTGTCAAAATGGACACTTGTCTTTCTTTTCTAATACAGGGGTTGCTTACAATATAGATGATGTCAAACCAGCTGGCGCCGACATTAATCAAATATTATATTCATCAGTATCTCCAGCGACCTTCTGATCAGTTTGTGTATCAGTTAGATAGAAACAGCCATCACAGCGGTGACAAACACGATACTTATAATTAGATTACCTCCTTTATCTTAAATGGAGAGAAGTTTTCCAGGCACCTTTGTCCGTTTTTTCAAGCCTGATGAAGAGAAGATCTTGAGTGCTGTCAGAAGTGGCTGGAAGCCAGAGGTCTGAAAAATGATCACTTGGGTTCACTTTCTAAATATACGCTGTCAATCTTCAACGAGAGTGTTTATCACAGAGATGGGTAACCCTTTTGCTGTCGAACTCAGATTGTGTTAAACATTGATGGTCATTCTCAGGGGTAACATTGAAGATCACACTAAGGGGTAACAAAAAAGGTATCCAATTATAGCACTGACTCACAACTGTGTCCATCTGTTTTGAAATTTAAAGATTTATGTATTTATGAGTCATATTGTCAGGAGTTGTGTTTTCTGTGTCAAAATGTGGTTTCCGAAAGGTCACATTTCAGCACTTAATCTATTGCCACATTTGTGTGAGCAGTTCCAGAGGTGCAATATTACATATGAAAAATATATCTAATATGATTGAAACATATGCTTTTACCTGGATAGTCTTCCTTAGATCCCAGGGAGGCAGGGCGAAATATAAACAGCCTACATTGTGGAGTATACCCTCAAGACATGCATGTGTTTGGAAAGGTTAGGAAAATACAAGTAGTGTAGACTAGTGTTGTGGGAGATAGCATTCAGTTAGCCCAACCACAGATGGTCAGCAATCACAACTGGCTGGCACGCTGACAAGTAATACAGACTCTGCCTTTATAGAGGTCTATCTGGATTCATCATCCTGCTTTATTTCAGTAGCATAATATCCAGCAACATTGTGATAGCATTCATCAAGTTAAGGTGCTTTTGGATTCAAATAATCTTTGAGATTTATTTCAATGGCCAAAAGATATTCCATAACATGGCAAGCAAAGTTTTACCTGGTACATGTCCGTCTGGAGTCATATGATCTTTGAGTTATATTTCTTTGGCAATATATTCAACATTATTTATATCAACTTTCTCCCAATATATGTCCATTCTGATTCAGAATATGTTAGCAGATTTCAGCAAAATGTTCATCAACATGATATACTGACATCCTGCTTGTTTTGGTCCATCTCATAAGGTCATTTTCTCCCAGTTACAGTATATGTTTCACTGGCAGTGTGCAAAGCATTAAGGGGTACCGTTATAAATCCATCATAGGTCTTGATTTATTCAGGGTCTCCATTCAACAAATACAAGCATTGTTTAGATATGATGGTAGTGTTTAACAGAGAAATGTTGTGTTTGTAATCCTACCCGTCTTGATTTGATGCCATACAAGTCACAGGATGTTTTGCTCCTAGCCTACATCAGCAGTAAATATGTGGATGTGAGGATATCACAACTGAAATACAGCTATATGTTTTTGTCCTCAAAAGGGATTTATTTCAAGTGGTCCCTTTTATAAATGTTTATTCTGTAGATCTGATGTCATCAACCAGCTCCAAACCTACCTTTTTGCCTCCAAACTCCACAGACACTTGAAACGAACACACCCACCTCAAAGCCTTCAGTCAGAACACACCCACCTTAAAGCCTTCAGTCAGAACACACCCAAGTCTCATCCACCTATGTAGTACAGACCATCAGTCATAATATTCTATAAAAAGGTGAAATGATATAGGTAGAAAGGTTTTCTTCATTGCATCAACATAGCTTCTCTCCTAACTTCCAAAAACCTTACCAAACACAACCATAAACACGTAAACCACACCATTAATACAGTTTCAAACACCACCAAGCACAATGACTTCCCCAGACTGGTGTCCAGAGTAGAAGTCTAATAACATTTGTAAAAGATTTTGACTAATTGTAATAATGGTTATCATTTAATGCTATACAGAACTTGATTTAAACTGGAAGGCAATACAATAGTATTGGTCTGGTCTGGTCTTTCTTACACTGAAAGCTGACTGAAGATATATATAACCATGCCTCAATATTATCAGTTCAGCCACAATACAAACCTAACCCTGGGCCAATCACAGCACCATTCCACCTCTTCAGATCACCATCTTCCAGCCATAAGGAGACATTCTACCTGAATGTTTCCCCAGCAATGTCAGATAATGCTACCTCACATATATATTCCCGTCTTCCTACCCTCTGTGGCCATGTGATACACTTGCAATCACAATATGTCAGTGTGGGAAGATGCTATGACTTTCATGATGTTCAATATTCAGATTTCACATCCCTTTGTTGTAGCAGCCCACAGAAAGGTTGATTACAAAATTTAAGAATGTTTAGCTTTTGGTTTCATCCTGCCTATTCCTGTGATAAATGCCAAACCAATATTACATGGAGCAGGGTATCGTACTACACATGAAGGTGTTATCACATGGAGCAGGGTATTGTACTACACAGGAAGGTGTTATCACATGGAGCAGGGTATCGTACTACACATGAAGGTGTTATCACATGGAGCAGGGTATCGTACTACACAGGAAGGTGTTATCACATGGAGCAGGGTATTGTACTACACAGGAAGGTGTTATCACATGGAGCAGGGTATCGTACTACACAGGAAGGTGTTATCACATGGAGCAGGGTATCGTACTACACAGGAAGGTGTTATCACATGGAGCAGGGTATCGTACTACACAGGAAGGTGTTATCACATGGAGCAGGGTATCGTACTATTCAGGAAGGTGTTAAAACAGGATAGACAGGTAACATCAGACATCTCATTTGCAGTTACACCTCAGGAAAGACCATCAGCTTGAACACTTTCTTATATACACCATGAGATTTATTTTTGATAAGAAGAGTATCATGACCTCAGACAAAACAATATATCTGTCTTGCAAGATGTTAATATCAGTAGGTAGAAGTCTTTTCTCCATTCCTGGCCTCTATCTTTTATCTCTGCCATACATAAGCTCAATGTTAAAATAACATGTCATCCTGGGATTTGCTGAGCTAGGAAAGGAAACAAAGTGCACAGCCATTAATGTCAAGAATTCAGATGTTGTCAAATGATACTTGACTCTCCATCCTGGACTGGGTGACCTGATGTGGAACTCTATGCTCCTTGTAGATGTAAACAGAGCCTCAAAGACTGTAATGGAGGACTTGAGAAATATAGGGAAACATCAGGTGTATCTCTCATATCCAACCACATCAAGATATCATGAGGTAGACAACTGATGATATCTGTTATAGATGTAAGAAGTACGTCTGCTCAATTATCAAAACAAATTCTGTCGGTTATGAATTCTTTATAATTTCTTCAGTGCCGATTCACACTGAAAAACTTTGATCCAATTCAGCAAGTTAAGCAAGAAATTGCATACCATCGAAAGAGGTGATTTTATTCTTCAGTTTACTCGAATATTGCACTATATTCTTGAGAGCTTCATGTAATATTTAGAGTATTAGGCTGTGTACATGTTGCCTCCTCAATCATCAGATTCAATGACATTTGTACAGAGTGACAAAAAACATACACATTGCCTTTGGGTTGATGGAAGGGATATTTATGGATGTGTGAGTAAGAGTCATGAATGTTTGATGCTTGTTGAAGATAGTACATGTGTGGTGTTACATGAAACAGAGAGCTGTTGGATGTCCCGATGGAGAGTGTACGTGCTTGACAAGGATATATGGTTCAGTTCCTATGTGATACAATTTGTACAGTCCACTCCGGTCCAATCTCTCCTCCATCAAACACTCTTACAGGATGGGTAACAGTTAAACTGTGAAAGCCATATTACTGCTGGTCAGGTTCTTGAAGAATTCTCTCTGGAGTCTGTGAAGCTGCTGCTCCTGAATATCTTCTGACAACTATGTCTGTTCTACCTTCATCTCCAACTGACCCTGACATTCTAGAACCACTTGACCAGTGGTCTGTCATCTTCAGCAAGGATTTGCCAGTCATCTCTCAACACCTGGCACAGTTGGAGGTGGCCAGATATTTGACCTCAGGTCATCTGACCATTCTCAACATGTTCTGTATCAAAATTGACCATATCACCTGTGGTGGTCCAAGTCTTAAAGATAAAGTCTGTTAGTCATGATTGGTGTGACTCACAGAACTATCAAAAGATCTGAACATAGATTGCAGAACATTTGGAGATTTATTTTCTTGATGTTATTACCCAGTTCCATGTGAGGTTGTGTGGAAAGGTTTCTCTGTTGGAGAGTTTCTTCCATCCACTGTGGGTTACGCTACGCTACATAGTTCAGGAAATACTGTAAGCCATGCTTCTGAAATGTAATCTGGTCTTGTAGTGCCACACTTAAGTACTCCAGGCATGAAGTAGTTACCCTGAGGGAAATATTTAGTCCTGAAGGCTGAGTTCAACAGCTAGTTATATGCTAATTAGGTTTGCCTTGTGGCACATACTCAGCAAACCATGGCTAGTTTGTGGTCACTCAGGTGAACAGAGGTGGAATTGAACCCAAACAGATGGTTCAGGGAACTGATATAGTTTGAGCAGACGGTCAACCATAGAGTCAGCCGAAGGCCATGGAGCAAATGGTCAGCCCTAGGTGTGGTCCAGGTGTGTTCATTAGGGTCAGTTCCATCAGGACATCTGTTAGTAATGCAAGATGTTCCTTCTAATGATAATAATGGTGGTTGTGGGTCAAGTCCATCATGCCTGTGAATGATGTAACTCTCGGTCGTGGCAGTTATGTAAGATTGATGTTGCAGGTGTCTCTGTGGAATTGCTATCACTTACAGAACAGGAATCCATGTTACTTGTCCTGACACACCAGCTCCTTCATTCATTAACACTCCTGCACAGTGAATAGAACCTTGTACAGTTCAAGTCACTGAAATAAATTAAATGGATGTTAGGAACTTGTACATAGTTAACAAAGAAATATATCAATGACAATACATTTAAGTTTATTTTATTATTGATAACAGAACCAAGATGTTATTACTAGTGAGAAATTCATTACTATAATTTGTTAATAATACACACACAAACTGGCCTTTGAAGTTCCTTGTTAATTTTTACAGTTAGATTAATGTCAATATTGGTTTTCTAATTTGCTTTGTTTTCTTTTGTTTATGGACCCTACTTTGAAAAAAAAAGATTCACAGTAGTAAGTTTGTAATCTGAGTGAGTTAATTTCTTTTGCCAACTTACGGACTTCTTTTCACATTCAGTGACAACCCTCAAAGAGTAAATGGTCTCATGTTTTGTCACTGCATTAAAACTTGCATTACCAGGAAGAAGCTATTTGTAATCAAGAATCAGAGAGCAATGTCCCAGCAAAAATTAGAAAGGAAGACCCCAACTGTGAGAACACACGATAATAAGTCCTCCATTTTTTTTTTAAGGAGACACAACATATGACAGAAACAGATTTCCTTACATAAAGATTTGATGATTAATCACTCCGATACTAGTATTAAATTTCAATCAAGATCTGATGAACTTGGCCATGATGTTCAAGCTGCATCTATTTTACTTGTATGTACATTACAGCAACTTCTGAACAAAAACTGCAATGTGTAAGCCATGAGGTGTAAAGAAAACCTCCCGAGATGAGGTAGCTGGGCCATGACTGATGTCAAAAGCAATGAGCACATATCGCTGTGTTTTTGCTGTGGCAATATGGAGGAGACATCAGTTAGAGCAGGGTTTTGTGTGAACACAGAACATGGGATCTGGCTTGAAGTCCCACCAAGAGCTGTTGCTGGGAGATCCACACTGTTCTGTGGCTGAGAGATCCACTCTGTGCTATTGGGAGATTGACTTTGAGCTGTAGCTGGGAGATCTACTCGGTTCTGTGGCTGGAAGTCCCAACAAGATCTCTGGATGGGAGATCTACTCTGTGCTGTGTCAGGAAGGCCCACCAAGATCTCTAGATGGCAGATCTACTCTGTGCACTGTGGCTTGGAGGCCCACTAAGATCTCTGGCTTGGGAGATCCACTTTGCACTGTGGCTAAGACATCCACCACATGCTCTGGCTGGGTGTTCCACCAGTAGCTGTCTCCATAAGGCTGAAGGTTTTGAACATGTCGCCAAGTAATGGACTCCTCCCAGTGAGAACACAAGATGTTGGCTATGTCCCAGAGTGCAACCTTGTGTTTCTTTGTCTGTTTGAGACGGTTGTAAGTGATGCATTATCAAGACTAAGAAAATTAGTTCTCATCAGTTGTTGTTCGATACATGGATCTTTCTTTTGAGGGACTTTTGTTACAGTTGTTGTAAGCAAGTACAAGTTTTTATTTTAGGAAGTACTCTTTGAATATATGGATTCACAGTTGGACCAGAGGTGAAACAGGCCCACGAAGAATATCATAACACAGACATACATTAGGGTTGGTTTGGTGCTTAATGTTGATTTCTCATGAAAAACAAATACCAGGATTTCATATTTGTTTAATCGTGTTATATCCTGGAAACACCCTTTAATGATGAGCTGATCTTCAATACCAAACAAGCCCTGTCTTAGATGTTTCCCCCCTATCTACAATGAATGACGGCTGCTTGTCTTCACAGTGCCAGTGGGATGATCCCATACACCCTGTTGGTATGACATGTTGTCATTCTTGGGAACAGTTACTCATTCATCGAGATGATAATGTTACAACTGCTGATAGAACAGCTTGAAGTTGTTGTCATTGGAGCAGGGGAGATATGACAATGTTTGCATTCATTACATAATTCTTAAATGCAGGAAGAGTGGATAAATTGTTGCATCCAGTATGAAGCCTGATTACACATGACAGTTCTAGCATTCAGATTATGAATTATTGAATTGAAGATTTGATTGTGATTTTAACCATTGAAAAGTATTAACATATGAAAGAGTTTAAAGCATTTAATCATATTTTGTATTTTCAGACTTTTAAGTTTCTCCTGAGATAGTTCATGGATATTTTTTACTATTGCACTCCTTGTGTCAATTTTTATTTATTTATTTTAATTCATTTGTATTTCTTTGGTGTTTTGATTGTATCTGCTAAAGTAATGCTATGCTCTTTATGGGTCCATAATGAATTAATCATGAAATTGTCTTTTAATTTCATGAAATGATCACTTGCAATCATTGTGTAGAGAAGGCACCTTGTGAACTCTCGAAAGGAGGTTTAGGGATTTCAGAAAAATATAAAAACATGACACGGTTTTGTTCTGCCTCTTGAGCATGTATGTTTTACTGGGGGTTAGACACCCCTTCATCAAAATGGGCAATAAAAAGGAACTTAGGTAGGAAATTTGAAGTCAGTGAGGCAGTTGTGAAAATCTAATGATTACTTTTGGGCCTAGTTTCATCCATTAAAACCAGGTGACAAAGAATTCCAAAGATAACTGAATGTGCTGGAGTAGAATTCATTTTATGCCTGAAGGTAAAATTTTCAATCAGGATTTTATATTATTTTCATTTCAAGCTAATTACATTTGTGATAGTCAAGGTGAAAATCAATACATGGCAATTAGTTCTACCGATTCCAAGTTGGAATTGCTGGTTTTGACAATATTCTGGGTGTACGAGTCCTGTATCCTTATAGTATTGCTCGCTTGTTTTGCTGCCAGCCATATGGTTAACCCATGGCTCAAATCCAGCTTTGAGGTTTCGGCTGTTTTCAGTTTATTTTCATATCTCCATTTCCCATGCAGTTTTCTGGCTTCTTTAGAGGTCTACCAGGCTCTTTTTCTCTGTGTTTATTTGTGTTTTGGATATAAAAGGAAAAATAAACGTATTTTGAACTCCAGGCAAACTGTGACATTGAACTTCAATGGAATGGTTTTTGTACTATCCTTGTCTTTAGATAACATCCTGAATCCGTTTTAATCATGATGGTTTGTAAAGTGATGGTATCAAAGAGATGTTTCAGCAAACAATAACTTGAAGTTAATGATTCATGGACGATTCCATTGTTGTGACATTCCTTTCTTCCAAACTGTTAAATTACAGGGTATGATCAACATAAAGCATAATATTTCATTAAGTATTGACCGTTTAAAGTGAGAATCCTTTTCAATAAGAAATGTTCAAAGAGACAGCATGGAATAGGTGAGCAGTAGAGCATTGCAAGAACACTGACACTGTTTCTATAGTTACGTTCCTAATATTGTTACATTATCTGTCTGGAAATTCTGAAGTTGACATTCATCAAGCATGAGCAGTTGCTGAAAAAACCAGATTGTTTCAAAGAATGGGCCTGTACTTTTGGGAATTAAACACAGCCATTCTTCCCAGTCAACCCCAACAATCACCATTGTGCTACCCCGTATGCTTGAGTTCATTGTCATGTTAATGGCACAGACCAAACTCAGTGACTTTTTAATCCAACTTCGCTTCTATCATCATTAATATTCTACAAAGGCAATCTGATTTCTCTGTGGTGTTTAAAAGCTCATTTCTGTTTTAACCGGGTGCCTAGGAAAGCTGTTGAATCTTGGGTTTCAGGTTTGAAAGACAAACAGTGGCAAAGGTGTCATTATTCTCATGTTGAAAAGTGATGAGAACTAACTAAAATGTGTTTGGTTGTAAAAGATGGCGTTTAATCAGCCAGACACATGTTCAATGCTGCCATTAGAGAGCCAGTATTGCTGATAAAGAACTGCTATGCGTGGAATCTGCTGATTTGTTGGGGCTTGTGGTGTTTGGTGCAGGTTCAGCAGGGGAAGCCATGACACTTAAAACACCATTACCTGATAAAGACAAAGCAGTTTTCTGTTGATACCTATTAACACCTAGTTTGATTATATGTAGCATGTTGATAATATGGGTTGAATTCACCCCCTATCGGACTGTAAAAACATGCATACCTTCAGTGGTGATTGTCATTGATGTAAATATGTATTTTACTGATGGCACACATGAAGTTTTCAGTATTGTTAGACTAATGTAAAATGCCTTTATAAAGTACTACTTGTAGACATAGTCATTGTAGTAGTGGTGGTGGTGGTGGTCTTAGTTGTAAGGTACTATCAAGTCTCTTTATTTTATAGACCAGTGAAGGTCTGTGTTAGAATATTGATCTTCAGTAACCCATGCTTGTCGTAAGAGGCGACTAAGGGGATCGGGTGGTCTGGCTTGCTGACTTGGTTGACACGTCTTGTATCCCAATTGCGTAGATCAATGCTCATGCTGTTGATCTCTGGATTGTCTGGTCCAGACTCGATTATTTACAGACCACCACCATATAGCTGGAATATTGGTGAGTGCACTGTAAAACTAAACTCAATCACTCACTCACTTTATTTTATAGCTGAACAGGGAACGAGGATGGAAAGGGGTATTTGTTGTATAAAATACTGTATATTACTGTAGATAAGCCGATCCCCTAACTTGATCCATAAAATCAGTATCAAAACGGTATGGCTGTACATTTTAAAAATATGGGTATGTGAGACAGACATTAGGATGGTTTAAAGTATGTGTAGTCTGTGATGGTACTATGCTAAACATGAGCCAGTTTCTCACTATCATTGCACTGTGCATTTCTGCTTGTGATCATGGTTTCAAATGATAATTTTCAAGAAGAAATCTTCACAGAGTTACCTGCTGCTAAATAGAGAAGATGAGTTTTTTTGAGGTTTTACACGATTCAGACATGTTGAAGTTGACTGAAGCAACACTTCAGAGGCTTGGTTCATCGTAACATTCTTGTAGTTGCGTTTTTGTGTAGTTGGCAGGTGCTTGTTCCACGCGATATAGAATATGTTTACCATGCTATAAACATTTGCTGTGAAAAATAATGCTATAAAGAACACTTCTATCCCACACGAGTTGAGATTTGAGATTCAGGACTGACCTTCAGTGTGTCAGATTCTTGCAGTGCGTATGATATCGTGATGATGGATGCCATGCCTTAGACCGTCCTTATCCTGCTCAGCATCAGCAAAACTTCTGTATCCTTTATTCCAATAAGGAAATGAACTAGACATGATTTCATTGTGGACTAGGGGTGGTGGAGTAGCTGAGTAGTTAAAGCGTTCGCTCGTCACGCTGAGGACCAGGGTTCAATTCCCCACTTGGGTACGTTTTGTGAAGCCTATCTCTGGGGTCCCCTGCCATGATATTGCTGGAATATTTCTAAAAGCGGCATAAAACCCAACTCACTCACTCATTATTGACTAGGTGGTTAGGGTATGACCTGGCCCCCAATCCTCACAGGTATCTTAGAGCTACAGCTATACTGGTCATTGTTGTCACCTTAGCGCGCTAAGATCACTGTGATGGCTGATTGGGTGTAAAAGGAGATGGTTTGATTTTTACATCTGCTATCATCACATAGTTTGTGATGAAGCTGTACTGTAACTAGTTGAAGTTATTGAATGTCTGCTTCACTAGACCTGGGTGTTTTTCAGCCCAAAATGGCACTTCAGTGTGTCTACCAATGTATGATTTGAACCATCTCTTTATCATGATGAGCTAACACTTTAAACACTTAGCTAACCCATCTCCCATACTGACCAAATGTTAAGACAATGACTTAAACTTTTTATCTCTAAGTCACTCGCATCCACAAATGTTCCTATTTCTGTGGTGTGTCTGGTATTGAAATAGCCTGGAAATGAGGTCTTTTGGCAGGTAGGTCCATTTCCTCCAGCCCAGACTTGGTCCAACATGCCTGGTAGACGGAAATCTGTTGGCCAGCTACTGACCACTGAGATAAGTCAGTGACCACTCTGACATGTGTGTAAATGTTTTCCCATCAAGATGCAGGAAGTGTGGTATGTGCCTGTCTGTGTGGTTGGTGCAAGGATGTGATTCTCACCGGCTACAACGGTGCCGCCATTTCCCTAGCTGGTATGGATCTGCATGTTGCAGGCTATTTATGGTCAAGGATTTGTGGTCAAGTACTCCTTAACCAGTCACACAAGTGATCAAGCTGTAGATAACAGATTAAAAGTAACAAAAAGTGCATGTGAATTTTAAAATACAGAAAATTCTTCTATGGTACTTGGAAACTATAGACGATTCAGTTTATAGAATATTGTCACTGTTTCTGTATGGAACGTTTGCACAATAAATATTTGATCTTTGATCTTGATCTTCATGGTGTTCTTGACGTTTACTGCTAGTGTTGCTAGTCTCTGGACACCCTAATCTATTTCCCTCTTCAGTCTGCAGCCCTCTGATACCTTGTCAAAAGTTGGGAACAATTACCAATGTCACAGACCCTAGGTATAGTCTGCTAATAATAAATGCGGGAGATTAGTCGAGCTGACTTTTAGGTTTGAAATTCTATGAGATACACAAAGAAGCTGTAAGATGCAGTCTGTGTCGTGATGTTTCTTAGGGTAGAATTCTGATGAATCTTGTGGCAGTGGGCGGCAGATTGGCCGAGATAACCCCACATTACATTATGTATTCCCAGCGATGAGAGGACTTAGTGTAATAGACTGTAATTATATGGGGACCCTACAGTAAATGCTGTTATCTTTCCCAGCCTAGACGGATGATTATGCTCAGGATTTGCTTAACGTGTAGTCTGTCGCATAAATTGTAAACATGGGAATATCACCTTCTCATCACACACTGAATGCTTCATGGTGGAGCTGTATGCAGATGATATGCTGTGTAGATATTATCAAACGTTCAGATTCAAACCCTGTCTCTTGTACTGCCTTCTCATCTTCTGTTTAGTCATAGTGCCAAATTACTTTCAAACCAATACTGTTTGATACTGACAAACTTTATAGATAACTTTTTCTGTTTCTAGTGCAATGTTTCGGTACAGGTTCTTGTTCGGTTGTTCCGTTGTCAAGCAGGAATTTTCTGTTGTCCATGAAGTTTGTCAGTATAGTACTTCCCAATTTCTGAGATGTCACTCAAAGAAACAATTCTATTTGATTGGTTTTAATGACTTACTGCATTGCTACAGTCTGTCACCAACTTAAGGTGAAGTTATGTAACAAGTTTTGTATGCCTATTTGCAAGTATATTTACTCAAGTTAAAATCTATTGAAAATGTTGTTAGGCTTTGTAGACACAGGGAAAAAAGACTGAGTTACTTCCCTTTATGCCACATTATGGTGCAATGCTATGTATTTGAGTGAAAGTTGCATGAAAAGTCCTTTAGTTTGTTTTGAGGACAGGTTTGTTTTGAGGACAAATCTGTACCAACACGATATTATATGAGCATTTTATATTCCACTGTTCACACTAACCTGTGCTACAACTTTAGAACTAATGTAGCAATTTGAATATCCATTGCACACCAGTTTGGGAAAATGATTGCCTTGTTTACAACCATAAGCATCTGACAGAGTGTAAAAACTTGCTCGAACATTTCTAATTGGGTTCAGATGTACTCCAGAACAGCATCAAAATGTGCTGTATTCTGAAATTTAAAAACAATTGTTTTAATTGTATAACTGATATTCTTCTGCAAGTAAAACCGGGGTAGGTTAACACATCCATGTGAAACTCTGCATGAAGACTTCAAGCTTCAACAGGATATGAAGACAGCATGATATACTCACAGTCCATTTGTAGGACATATTCTAGCATGCCACGATAAACTTGTTACCATGATGAACTAGCGAATGACTGAGCATGTAGACTATGTTGAAGTGATGTAGATATCAGATGTTTATCACAGTGGTGAAACCAGTGAGTCTGGGGATGGTGCTGACAAACCTACAAACGTATATTGTGGCAGACCAAGATCAGAACCCAGTGTCATTTGTTTCCAAGGGACACAACTCCGTACAGTGACTTCTGATGCCTTGAGCTCTACACTACCTGTGAACTCTCAGAATTAATCAGTAGAACTTGCCTTAGGGTTACCTTCACTAATTGATTTGTGTTCAGTAGGTTTGTTTTTATGAGTGGAAATATTGCCTTTAACCAGGAAAATATTTGGTTGAATGTTGGGCAGCTGTTTTGTCGAGTTTTATAATTAGGATTATGTTTTTCAACAGAATTTTCATTTAGGCGATTATTTGTGAATTACAAATGTCAATTTGTTTCTTAATTTGATTTTAATAAGCAAATAAGTAGGTGGTATGTACGATATTTTAACACTTGTGTTTTCACGGTTTTTCTTCATTGTGTTCATTTGTTCTGTTTTTTTCTGTAGATGTTCCTCCATGTGTATGTGTTGTTCAACAGTTGTTTTTTGCCTCAGATATTTTTGGATGTTCTTTGTTGCAAAGTTAGGTCTTATTTTTAAAATTAAAACAATAATCAGTCTTCATTTAAGAATATCATTTCTATTAGTCCTAATTTATTTGTGTTTAAAGAGAACATATTATTGTGAAAATTATAGTGTCAGGTTGATTGTTTTGGAGTCATATGGTATTTTGTTCTAATTTTATGTAGAATTATCATGTGGATTTTTGGTTAGGTGTTTGAAACTATCAAGTCATGTGAATGTGGAGGAATGCTAGAATACAGCATGTTATATATCTATATATTTCCATCTGCATCTGTTGTATTGCATTGTGGTGCCTGCATTATTGTTCCAGATATTGCATACGGTTGTTATATCACATGAAGGGAAATACGTACTTACTTTTATTGTTTGTGTCTTCAGCTCCAGGGAGTCCACCCCGTAATGTCCAGGTGCGAGCTGCCAGCCCAACAACCATCGTTGTCACATGGAATGAACCAGAAATACCAAATGGAATTATTCAGGTACTGCATGCCATGGTGGTTATCACTTATATTGTCCTAGATAAAATGTGTACATATATTTATGTATATGTTACTAGAATATGTTTTAACACAAATATTACCTTGTTAATCTTTTAAAACTGGATATATAAACTGAAGCCATTGTTCTTGGATTTTTTAGTTTTACAACTCTCATCACTCCCATTCTTTGACATCTATGATCTCTCCGTGTAACCGTAAGGGAGATAGTCAGGTGGTTAAAGTGTTGGCATGTTGAGCAAAAGATCCATGGTAACATCCTCACTTGAAAATGCATATGATGTTTAATGACCCAAATTAACACAGTTTATAATGTATGTAAAATTGCAGAATAGTTTATTGCTGCATAAATCCTCATTGCCTCACTCACTCACTCATGTATTGTGTCTTGTGTTCCAGGGTTACAAAGTGTTCTACACTTTACTACCACAGAAGCCAATCTTCTTCTGGGATGTGCAGGAAGTTACAAATGACAATAAAGTGACGACCATCAGTGGACTAGAACCCAATAAAACATACACTTTAAGTGCTTTAGCTTTCTCTGGAATTGGCCAGGGACCAATGTCACACCCTATTCAAGTGTTGACAACACAAGGAGGTAAGAGTCGTCTCCCTTTGACCGCGCCCGCCAGGCATGTTCCGCTTATTTTCATTTTGGATTTCAGGATGCTTAGATCATCAACATGACATACGTATGCTGATGTGACCTGCAACTCAGCAAGTTATATTTGTGCATTATAGTGATCCCTATACCCTAGCATGAACTCAAATATCCCATGCATGTCTAGGCTGAAAAAGGAAATCCTTGGTTCTCAGGCATCACCTGCAGCAGTAAAATAAACCTGCATGACAAATTTTAGTTCTGCTTTTCAATTAACAAAAAGCAACGTTCTGACACATTGGTAGAACGCTTTTTCTCACTTTGCCGAAAAGAGGCCCTGCCTGCACCAATTTTATGAGAAAACGTTCGCCTGAGAACCAATTGTATGTTTGTTTTCAGCCTTCTATGTACATATATAGTACAAATTACATTCTGAAATATATACGAGTATGATGACAATGCAAAAATGCGTTTAAATTATATGCATGCTTTTGTTTTGGTTATTTTTTCTGAAGCCTTTTGGGAGAGTTTGATTTGTTTCTGTCAAATATACCACAATGCATTATGTAGTGGTTCTGCATGCTATAGTTTCATGACAAGGTCATGGTTAGAGAAACCGGAATGTTTATATGGCGAGCGATTTGACCCCTGCCCTCAAGTTTAAGTTTTTGGCTGCCCCCTTCTAAACAAGACCCTGCATATGCGCTGTTTCAGTT
Organism: Haliotis rubra; assembly: GCF_003918875.1. Lineage (NCBI taxonomy): Eukaryota > Metazoa > Mollusca > Gastropoda > Lepetellida > Haliotidae > Haliotis > Haliotis rubra. The sequence continues at coordinate 1,721,364 of NW_025766002.1, read as the reverse complement.
GGCATCCCTACATTTCTTTCAACTTTTCTCACTTTCTTTGTCCGACTTTTCCATTATTTGTCTGATATTATTCAACATTAAATTTGTTTGAATTATGAATTGACAAGTTAACATATGATTTTAGATTTAATAATTATGACTTTCTGATTGTTTCGTTACATGACAAACTTTTTTCATTTGCATTCAGTAATTCTTCCATGAGAAGAGATTAATTTACACATTAATTCTATTCACACATATTTCCAAGATTTCTATTTTATTTTCATCACACAGTCTTGTTTCCTTCTCTTTGGTTCTCTTGATTTCCTTTCTGTGCGTTTCCGGCCCTTCCACGCTGTGGAATTTGCAAGCGAAATAAATTGCCGAAAAGATATATTAAGCAAGTATGAAGGCCAAGTGTTGAATTGTTTGGTTGACTATTTCATGTCATTGCAGCGCGCCCATATTTGATGGTAAGTTCGGAGAAGACAAGAATGAGGTATTCTAACATACCTATGTAGGGAAACACTACCATGCGTCCTCTACAGTTTTTGAGATACTCTGTCCGACTTGGATTGCATGTCTGCGAATCTATCGAAGTATTTTTTCTTATCAATGTGTTAGTGATCTATCAGATGCATCGAGTGACATCTCTAAGTCTTCATCCAGAAGACTGCTTGATGTTTTCTCCCTTTTTTACTCAGTGTGACCTTTGACCTGTACAAGTGACCTCTGCGCCCGCCCACGTCCGCAGTGCGCTGGCTCGCATGCTGTATGCTCTTCTATGTATACTCTGGCTGTCTATATGAATATATATACGTCCGTCAGTCCGTCAATATTTGCTATTTTTCATGTTAGCGCGATTGTGTGCTGCGTATATTTGTAGTCAATATGATGTTTGCGTTGATTGTGAGTGTTAACAAGGTAGGGGTTGCGCACTTTGCAATCGAATGACTTTAGGACCAATTTTCACCCGATTTCACTTTTTTCTCTCCTTTTTCACTGTGACATTGCACCCGTATATATCTGGATATACCTCTGTAGTCAATGTTTTCAAAGTTTTTCTGCAGTTGTTATTTTTGCTCTTTTTTCATATTTCCATAAGCTGTAGAGTGTGTAGTAATATTTCAAAGGAAAATGCTTCTGGCAGGTTAATATTGCTTGCTTTAGATTAAGACAAGGTAACAATATTTGCACCTTTCACAGCAAATTAACTGCTGAAGCAACTGCGCATTGTTGACATGACAAAGCTAACAGAGCGATATATTTACTAAAACATTTGCATGTTATATTTTACCAGCAAATGCCGTCTCCTTACTTATCTGATTTTACTCGAGCAGTAAGCGCTAGCTGCAAGCGCGCATATATATATAGAGTGAATCCTTTGCCTAACAATTGTCACAAGTCATTATATGTGTACATTGTAGCCATTTTATCATTCTTCCTGCAATTAATAATCCAATTTAATATTTCTTTTCCTCCAACCTCTACAGTTGGGCCGACAGGTGAGGGTTATACCCTTTCATTCACATTCAACAATCTCCTGCGATCGACTTTAATGTGTCTAAAAGCAAGGTTGAAAATCCCAAAAGAAACAACTCAACTGAATAGATATGACGATTTTGACCTTCATCAAATATTCTGCAGGATTTTGACATTTGTCAATGTCTCCTGTATTCAAATTTCGAATAAACTTACGACTCAAGGGTGATAACTCTAAATTGTTTCACACTCTTGATTTTGTATCGCAGGAGATCGTTAATCATTCATTCCATATTTTTTTTTCTTTTCAAGTTTGAAGAATTCCACACTGTCCTGTCACATGACACCCCAATCCAATTTATGCGTCATTTTAATCCCTTTCCACCCGAACTCTGCGTAATTTAGCATTCTCATATCGGTGGATCGAGGTTAAAGCGAACATGGTGCGGGGACATATTTCTGATCTGTCACTCTTCATGGCTAATGCGCATCCAAAGTAGCCAGAAAATGACTCACAGCTAGACATTTGAATTCACATGGAATGGAAACACAAATTGATGTCAAATTTCCAAAGAAGGTCACACCACTGAATGTTGCTAGTCACAGATAGATATCACGAGAAATGAATGGAAACACATACAGCCTTTAGATCTGAACACACTAACCGGGCATGCTTGCTCATCACAGAACCAAATTGTATGGATTGTTGACAACACGCTAAGTGAAGATGACAATACTGTAGATCATCAATGCATGGCTGCCTAAACACACATGGGCCACAAAAGCTTTCAACTTTGTAACTCTTTAAAGTAAATTTTGAAATAAATCAGCATGTTAATTTTGTCTCAAAAACGGTTTTCACCACAACAGGTTGACCTGGAGAAAATATTTCAAGAAAAACTTTTTCAAAAGTCAGCATGACAGATATCTTACATAAACATGCTTTGTCTGCTCTCAAGCATGATTCAGCTTTCCTCAAAACTTGTTCATATCTGAAAATTATAAAAATAGTTCATTATAAAAATAGTTCTTATTTATGCATGCTGATATTCCTAATAAGATCTTATCATATTTCCAATAAGACAAAGTTTTGATTTTAAGACTGATGACAACAAAAGACTTGTTGTCATGGAAATATAATTTTGCATGCAAAGGGGTTCTTTTCAGTTGAACATGAAATTTATAAGTGATAATTCCTGACATTTGATGGGCTTTTGTTTGGATTAGTGTGATATCATACACCATCTGATATTGTAACGTTCTCCTGTCTCTACTTACATAGATGTGGAACTTTAATCTGTGATGTGTGATATTTTTATTTCTATCAGAAAACAAGAATTTATGTTCGTTTGTATCTTTTAGGATGAATGCCCAATTTAAGTTGCACAGAAAATTCAAAATACAAGATATTTATAGAAGATCAGTGAATGGAACATTGCATACCAAATTGAAATGGTTTATACGCAGACATAGACGTATTTATTTGTCTCACACTTAAAGGTAACTGTGGTAGATACTTGAAAATGAAAGTTTCCCTGTGTCGATGCTATGAATTCAACAGGGTCATTGCGCACTCCCCATGCAACACCATGTGCATCAGTTGTACGACTGTGCGCGATGCCGACATGCTTTCTGCTTCCATAGGTCTGTGTGCACAAAGCGCATATGCAACCAACCTTAGGCCAAAATTATGTTATGGGCATAATTTAGCAAACCTCCCAAAATATTTCGGATATTTGCGCAAATAAAAGACAAAATTGCTATCATGCCGCAAAGCTGTAATCGATCGCAAAATTGTAATGTAGATTAATGATGCCAAATTTGTATTGCAGATTTTAGCGCATGTTGTTGTTTGCATACATTGTGTATGTTTTGAATCTCTTATAGTGCCTTATCAACCTCTGAACCTTCATGCTGACCCCATTTCTGCCAATGAGATCGATGTTGTGTGGGATCCTCCCCAGGAAGCAGATTCCATCGATAGTTATGAACTGTATTACAATGACTCACATTTCCGCCAAAATGTCCGCCTGAGCATCAACCCACCTGTTGCGAAATTCCGCCTGACGGATTTGACCCCCGACACTGTGTATCATATCCAAGTGGCTGCCAAGTCAAAACGAGGCGAAGGACCCAAGACGCCGACGATACAAGCCAAGACGAAACAATTCAGTGAGTTTTTCGCAGTAGTTGTAGATTCTGTATCAGTACCTGTTGCAGTATTGTTGACAAGTTTTTGTGGCCAATATATAAGTATTGTCTGTGGCAGTGGTCCCATTGTAATCAGTTGAGTTTTCCAAGCCACTGTTTTAAGTTAACTGTTGTAGTGCAATACCTTCCCAGATTATTTGTTTTTGATTTGATGATGTAAGAGCTCACAGGATCTTGGTTTAAGGTAAGTCAACAATTGTAAATTGTGCAATATTTAATTTTGGACCAACCATATATATATATATTAGTGATATATCACTCATATGAATAAAACATGAATTTGTATTTCTTCTTCCAAATTTTCCGATATTCAGAAGTAATGTTTCAAAATTGACATAAGTAAAAAAAAATAAGACACATATACCGTTAACAACCGATGATGGCCTACCACAAGAACAGGTAATATTTATTGCAAAGAAAAAATGTTTCTGTGCATAAAGTAAGACTAGTTTAAGGTCTATGTTCTTTGGTAGTGTAACTGGTGATATTATTATGCATTCTGATCCCTGAAATTTATTTGTTTGGTGTATATATTTAGCGTGTATATACTGTTTAGAAATAAGATCAATGCCCACTCAATGTTGTCGTTGTGAACACTATAAAGTGAGAATAGTTGTTGTAGATATTCAGTGGATCAAAGCTCACATACCAAGTTTAGTCCACTTTGATTATCACATGTTACATATTAAAGGACTAGATTTAAGGTAAGTGAGATTAGCATAGAGAGAGGTCACGGATCGAAATAAAAGATCCTAGAGATTGTTCCCTTACGATTATGCACATCAACATTATTTCTGTTTTTTTTCTGCAATTCACCCATCACGTGTTGATAATTAGCAAACTGCACGTGTGGAAATAGCACTGCTCTGAATTCCTCACTTGAAATTCTCAACCAAAAACCTTTGAATGAAAGACAGCAGTAAAGTTTGAGAATATTGAGGTCAAGTTATGTTTTACATGATTTTTACACACATTTGTTGTATGTGCAGGGTCTCCATTTAGTTGAAAAGATTTTAAACCGATGATCCAATAGCTTGCTCTGGTTAAATCCACTACAGTGATGTATCAAAAGAATTCATCAAACAAAATCTAAACGTCGTTTTGCTAGACCAGCTGATTCAGTGTCTGTTGATTGGTCTATGCTTGTATTGACCCCTTAGATGTTAACACTATGGAGATACAATATAGGAATTTATCCCCAACAACCTCTGCTGGTCATAAGAGAGGGAGGGAAGAAGATTGGTAAGTTGATCACTTTGTCATTTTACCCCCACACTGGATCAATGCTCATAATACCAGTCACTGGATTGATTGGTCCAGACTTGATTATTTACATACTGTCGTCATGTACAACAAATGATAAAACCTATAACTGGTGGTTATACCTGGGGTCTTTGTGCCAACAGTGTGACAATAGTGTTGACTGATCACTACATTGCCAGACATACAATTTACATAAGGAAACTTACTTTTCACAAACAACGAGCAACTGAGTTTGAACCGAAAAGCAATTCAAAGTGCCCAAATATTGTCAGCCTTGAAACAGTCATGGTGTGTTGGGGTAGCCTTGTGGTTAGAAAGTCCTGCTGCCTTCAGTTCAGTCAGGGGGAACTAAGGCAGTTTCTAGTTTCAAACTTCTATCATGCTAATTGTTGGAATCTGGAAGAGTGAGTGAGTGAGTTTAGTTTTACGCCGCACTCAGCAATATTCCAGCTATATGGCAGCAGTCTGTAAATAATCGAGTCTGCACCAGACAGTGCAGTGATCAACAGCATGAGCATCGACCTGCACAATTGGGGGAATCTGGAAGATTTTAGTAATGGCACTATGGGATATTCTAATAGTTGGGAATATAGATTCAGTGAGAATGTGATACCCTTTTATTTTTTCACTGTGCAAAGCATGTTCGTTTCAGACTGTTCTTGAGGCAAACCTGTTTGAACATTCATAACTGTTCTTGACAATAAGGTTTAGTCTGTTTTATCCCCAAATATACTGATAAGCCAGTCTGTTTCCAAGCTACAGATATTCAATCAGTCCAGGTAACTATTATACTAGGATGATATGGAGCTGTGGACTAGGTTAGTGGTTAAAGTGTCAGCTTGTAACACTAAAGGCCTGTTTGATTCCCAAATTGGATCTGTTGTGTACATTGCTGGTTTCTTGGAGTTCTGCGAATACCTTTGATACATCACTAAATGTTGGCAATATTCATATACAATCATTCGTCCTATTTTCTGTCTTCCTGACATGGCATGGCTTTCATATCTTTATGCCTGACTCCATTTCATTAAGTTATGAACTTGAGGATCGCATAGAGCACAACGTGATAAGTATGATATATGGAGATCCTGCCCATACCATGCCCTAATTAGTTCCTTTTGAGTTAAGATAGCGAAAAGAAATTGATGATTTGAATTTCGTTGAATTTGTTTCAGTTACAATAGCACAAATTATCTTGACCATAACCTCATGCATGGTGAATCAGCAAGGGATACTATAATCCCGCCCTGACTGCCCCTTTCAAGAACAAGATGGCTGCTCTGTGTCATGCTCGCAGATGCAATAACTTTTTAGCTAGTAACAAGAAACCAAGTATGATGAGACTGCATGAAAGGCATACCTGCCTTCTTGTCAACACTGCATGAACATGTTTTAGTTTGATTTCTATTATTTACTTTGTTTTTCACCCCCTTTACCTAATCATACAGTCCCTGAGGCCCCACCGAAGGCAGTTAGTGGCCGAATCCTTGACGCCCATCGAATCACAGTTTCTTGGGACCCTCCCAGTGCTGACAAACAAAATGGCGAACTTGCTGGGTATAAGATATATTATGTGGAAATTGCCGATGATAAGAACGACAGTGAGGCTAAGATCGCCAAAGTAAAAGGTGACACTCAGTCTTATACCCTCAAGGATCTCAAAACAGCGACCAAATACAAAATTTGGGTTGTGTCCCACACAACAGTGGGTGATGGGCCTCCATCTCAGCCAATCATTGTGGAAACGGAAGAGGATGGTACGTACACAAGAGTCGCCTCCCTTTGCTGTTTAATTCACAAGTTAACCGGTCTCTTGTTTGGGTGGCAGTTTGTTTGTTGAGTTCTAATCACCTAGGTGACGTTTTGGCGTTAGTGGGTGCTCCTTCATTTAACACACTGGGTGAAAGTCATTGTCATCCTTTCGTACTGACAATCCTCGGCCTTCGTTGTCATCGTAGAAAAAATTGACATTTCAAAATTAATTCTAGATCAAATTTTGACCATGTTCATTTCCGTATCAAAATAATCCCTCCCAACCACCGTAACTCCTCATCACTGTAGCCATGGAAACTAACAATTTAATGGACTTGACCTGAGTGTAATTGTCAGTAACCGCCTTTAGTAGAAATATCTACGTCGGAAGTGTAGTGAGTATGTTCATGAGACTGGTAACCGAACTTAGAGTCAGGATCAGGTGTCAGTTCATACTAACAGCTTGAATAGTAACTGTAAGTACTTTCTTCTAGATCTTGTTGTCTGTACATTGTGCATGCAGCTTTACCTTGTTCGATGTTTCGTACTTGATGTGAAGTTTTGTGGTCTTTTCTTTCTGTCTTTTAACATGGAAGTTGTTCCATCCTCGTTGATGACTGCGTCTCTTTCAGCCTTTTTATCTACGGACACATTTGAAAAGGAGCCGAAGATGACAAATTTCTAACGAGTAAACTTACCGTCTTCGAGAAATATTTGAATTGATAATACCGCATTTAATAATAAACATACCTAAAACACTTTATTTTGATTCTGTGTTGAGCATTAAGTTTGAATTTATTCTTAGTTAAATTTATTTTGATTTGTAACTGAAAAATATTTAAGTTGCTAGGCTCCCAATTTACATACGCTAGTGTCCCAGGATAGTACTAACATTTTCTAACCCAACCCCTTGAAGCACAAAAACCACATCAAGTATGAAATAAATCTGTTGTGTGGAATGCTGTAGATATAATTCCTTTCTCCATTTTATTACGGCTTTCCCTGTTCATCTGTTTTAAATGATCAATAATGAATTAACCTTTAAAAAATTCATATTTGAATTTCCAGTAATCAATTGTTATGAGAGCCCCTTTGATGTTAATTAACATGTTCTAAAATTAAAATAATGTTAAATTTCTCATCAGCATGTCTCGTTTTTTCTGGTTTCGTTTCATTCTATTTACTCAGTCTCCAGCTTATTGACTGATAATCTTCAATTTCAGTAGAAAAAGCATGTTCTATAGTTTTGGTTTGTTTCTTTGATTTATGATGAAGACATGCATGGACTCTGGACTTTTGACTCTGCCTGTCCAGAGGATCAAAATTCTAAATTTTTTTAATCCAAAAGCTTTTTGATTATTTCAGAAATTTTAAAGCATTTTTTATTTGTTTAGTTGTGTATTTTGCAAAAAAAAAACATTTGCATGAACAATGATAAATTTTTGTCTAGTTCCTGGCGAGCCGAGGAAAGTTCGCGTGGAAGCGATCAACTCTACCGCCATCTATGTCGAGTGGCGTGAACCAATAGAACGTCATGGAGTCATAAGAGGCTACCAGGTGTACTTCTATGAAGTGGACAGCAATGATGAAACAATACCGGGTAAACAAGCCCGCTTTCATGACACGTTTGACGGCACGAAACACGAGGCAGTTATAACAGGATTGGAACCAGACACGCGATACAACATCCGGGTAGCCGCCTACACAAGAAAGGGAGACGGGATCCGGAGCAAGGCCAGAGTCATCACTACCAAGGGTGCAGGTCTGTGAAGGTCATTTTTTGTCAGTTCATTTAGCTTAAATTTTCTTACTTTGTTAATCACATATTTCATTGTATATTAGAACGAGCATGAACCTTTTGCCTTTATTTCAGTGCCATCACCACCCAGGAATCTTCATGTGGACCTCATCCAAGAAGATCCTCCAAGGGTCAAGGTCACATGGCAGCGACCTCGTGTGACCCATGGTCCTGTGGAAAATTACAAGATCATATGGGGTCGTATTGGGGAGCGTTACGAAGAGAAGATTCTTCCTGCAGAGAAATATTCCTTTGTGACTTACTCTCTGGACAAAGGGACCACATATGAGTTCCGGGTGTCTGCCAAGAATGATGTGGACTATGGAGAACGTGCTGTGGAGAACATCAAGACACCTGATGGAGGTAATTGCAGAAACAAAGTGATCGAAATTCTAGTTCTATGTAAAGGAGTATTGACAAGCACATGATCCAAGAACAAACCTCACGTTAGGTGTAAGAAATAAAAATGAGCCTGCCAGTCTATACCTAAGTGTAGAAGTTGTAGAAGTCTTGGTGCAGGTGTTATGATCTGTAAAAGTCTAGGTGCGGGTGTTATGATCTGTAGAAGTCTTGGTGCAGGTGTAATGATCTGTAGAAGTATTGGTGCAGGTGTTATGATCTGTAAAAGTCTAGGTGCAGGTGTTACGAGCTGTAGAGGTCTTGGTGGTATGATCTGTAAAAGTCTAGGTGCAGGTGTTATGATCTGTAGAAGTCTTGGTGCAGGTGTTATGATCTGTAGAAGTCTAGGTGCGGGTGTTATGATCTGTAGAAGTCTAGGTGCGGGTGTTACGAGCTGTATAAGTCTTGGTGCAGGTGTTATGATCTGTAGAAGTCTAGGTGCGGGTGTTACGAGCTGTAGAAGTCTAGGTGCGGGTGTTATGATCTGTAGAAGTCTAGGTGCAGGTGTTATGATCTGTAGAAGTCTAGGTGCGGGTGTTATGATCTGTAGAAGTCTAGGTGCGGGTGTTATGATCTGTAAAAGTCTAGGTGCGGGTGTTATGATCTGTAGAAGTCTAGGTGCAGGTGTAATGATCTGTAGAAGTCTTGGTGCGGGTGTTACGATCTGTAATAGTCTAGGTGCAGGTGTTACGATCTGTAGAAGTCTAGATGTGGGTGTTACGATCTGTAGAAGTCTAGGTGCGGGTGTTACGATCTGTAGAAGTCTTGGTGCAGGTGTTACGATCTGTAGAAGTCTTGGTGCAGGTGTTACGATCTGTAGAAGTCTAGGTGCGGGTGTTACGAGCTGTAGAAGTCTAGGTGCGGGTGTTATGATCTGTAGAAGTCTAGGTGCGGGTGTTATGATCTGTAGAAGTCTAGGTGCGGGTGTTATGATCTGTAAAAGTCTAGGTGTGGGTGTTATGATCTGTAGAAGTCTAGGTGCAGGTGTTAATGATCTGTAGAAGTCTTGGTGCGGGTGTTACGATCTGTAATAGTCTAGGTGCGGGTGTTACGATCTGTAGAAGTCTAGATGTGGGTGTTACGATCTGTAGAAGTCTAGGTGCGGGTGTTACGATCTGTAGAAGTCTAGGTGCGGGTGTTATGATCTGTAAAAGTCTAGGTGCGGGTGTTATGATCTGTAGAAGTCTAGGTGCAGGTGTAATGATCTGTAGAAGTCTTGGTGCGGGTGTTACGATCTGTAATAGTCTAGGTGCGGGTGTTACGATCTGTAGAAGTCTAGTTGTGGGTGTTACGATCTGTAGAAGTCTAGGTGCGGGTGTTACGATCTGTAGAAGTCTTGGTGCAGGTGTTACGATCTGTAGAAGTCTTGGTGCAGGTGTTACGATCTGTAGAAGTCTTGGTGCAGGTGTTACGATCTGTAGAAGTCTTGGTGCAGGTGTTACTATCTGTAGAAGTCTTGGTGCAGGTGTTATGATCTGTAGAAGTCTTGGTGCAGGTGTTATGATCTGTAGGTGTTACAACCTGTACAAGTCAAGGTGCAGGTGTTTGGACATAAGGAAGAGTTAAGACATGATCAAGTGGAATTTTAGGAGTGTCAACATGTTGGCATCTTGGTTCTAGAGTTACTTTATTAGAGATCTTATTTGTGGATAAGAATAGAGACAGGTATCAGTCTTTGGCAAAACTATACTCCTTTACTTCAAATAATTTGTATCACCCTCAAATGGACCGAATAAACTGATGTTTCTTGGAGGTGTCCAAAGATTTTATGATTAAGCCTAAGAGCAGTTAAAATTAACAAGAGGTTCATACAGTTCACTCACTCACTCCCTCACTTGTCATTTCAGCTCCAGCAGGTGCTCCCCAGAACTTCACAGCCACCGGCATCAGTGAAACCAGTGTCCACCTCACTTGGGATCTGCCAGCTCGTGCTCTGCGTAATGGTGACATTGTCATGTATCAGATTACGTATCACAAGCTGTCTGACCCCATCAACGAGGAGGACCTGAACGTCACTGACACCTACGTTGACATCACCGGCCTGGAGATGAACACAGATTATCGCTTCAAGATCAAGGCATACACCAGCAAGGGTTCTGGGCCTTGGAGCAACAATCTGCATTTCCGCACATTCGGGCATAGTGAGTATACAATGGTGTTCACTTACAAGGCTGAAACAACCAGAACATTACCATGCCAGTCTCTCAACAGAAACTCCCCATGCAGAAACTCTTACTGTTTAACATCGGGAGAATGCAGAGTTAAAAGTAAACCCCAACACGAGGTGCCCTTTTCACAACCCTAATAATAAAACCAGAAAATTTAGGGGACCCTTTGACTAATGCTCTATATAATTTTCACCCGTGAAGGTCCGGGTTAGAATGAACCTTCAGTAACCCATGCTTGTCCTAAAAGACGACTAACGGGATCGGATGGTCAGGTTCGCTGGCTTGGTTGACACATGTCATCATCGGTTCCCAATTGCGCAGATCGATGCTCATGCTGTTGATCACTGGATTGTCTGGTCCAAACTCGATTATTTACAGACCACCGCCATACAGATAGAATATTGCTGAGTGCAGCGTAAAACTAAAGTCACTCACTCACTATATAATTTTCATAGTAATAAATAAACCCATTTGAATTGAAAAGGAACCCCATCTAGACTTGCTTCATTTAGGGCTTTAGTATTGCAGGGAGGGATGGGCAGTAGGGAAAATAATGTGGTTCAAGGAATGTGAGACCGACTAGGGGACCGTAGGTTCATACCATATGTGAAGACCCATGGGACTGCTCATTCTGAAACATGGATAACAGATGTAAGCATTACTGAAGGATGATGTCAGTAGTAATTAGGATACGCTAGGATAAATTATTAACAGTTTTTGTATTCAATAGTTCTTATTTTGGATTTCACTGAAGCTGTGTTATTGATTCTTATTAAAACAAGTCCCGTGTTTCAGCTGAAACATTGATTGATGGAATTCTTAACTCATTTCCTCCTAACTCAATATTTGGGTCAATAGATCCACAGTTCTGGCGGAATGTTGTTCAGCCTCTGTTGCCCTAATCAATCTTACACCATATATCGCCATTTTTGAGAATGGCACCACGATAACTACCTCACTAATATCTCCTCCAGGGGTCTGTATAAACAATAAGATTGGCCAGTGGAATCTTTGTCAGATCTTGAACTTTTTAACGATACATATACAATATCGTTATGAGATTGAGCGTGTCCTTTGACTTGGAAATAGGGGGAGGTGGAAGGCCTGGGTTCGATTCCCCAAATGGGTACGAAGTGTGAAGCCCATTTCTGGTGTCCCCCGACATGATATTGCTGGAATATTGCTAAAAGTAGCGTAAAACTAAACTTACTAACTTGGAAATACACATGCAGATAAATGTTACCTTATGGAATGTGTAACACAGCCCCTTCCTTAACACAATAAGATTTTGAATGTAAAATGTCACAACATCAGTTATAGCATCACCTGTTTAAATCTATAAATGTTACATATTCATCAATCTGGATCTTCATATTGGTATTTTATTGTAAAAAGGTTTCAATCCTTGAGGACTCAAATACTAAAACTGCAAACCTGAAAGAAACAAGGGCTCACCGCCCCCAACCCTCATTCTGTCTGTGAAACAGGTGCCCTCTCATCATCAGTTGGCCTATGTTAGTGTTTGGTTGTTTCAGTCTGAAGTACAGACAGGCTCCATGACTTGTCCCACAGACCTTCACTATTTTGTGCCCCGTCACATATTCTACTTCCTAACTTCCTAGTTTTACACCAGAACAATCTGCCTTCACTGTAAATTGTGTCACTCTGTCGACTGTTCACCACACTTCTTTCTGTCACTGCTACCTGTTCAATGCAAACATAACATCATTTTTTCAGTGAGATGAATGGGTGTGTGAAAAATGTCCTTGTCAGTGTCAAGGCGAAAAGAATAAATTACAGTAATGTCATTTTAGTTAGAATTGTGAACCTAGGTTGTAAATAATGAGAGCAACACACACATTTATGTTTCTATTAATCTGAGGATCAATGCACAAAAGCTAAATTGCCCTAGACCTGTATGATTGGAGTTTAAAATGCCTCAGTGTTTTTCAGGTGTTGATCAAACTAGTAAGTGTGGCACTGTCCTTAGATTTACTAAGGCTAGCAGTCTGTAATTGTGATCCCATTTGTGATCTACAGACTTAATTGTTCTGTTTCGACTGTTGGAGCTCACCTGTGCTAGTGGTGCGAAGTTTTGTCTGGTATACCTTGTACTGAAGTTGTCACTTGACATGGATGTTCAATTACTTAGAAAACTTTAAACCAGTTTTAAATATGTCTGCCATGGAGGCCATATTAAGAATGTTATTTTTATATGTCTTGCATTATGTATACTGAGGGAAAAAAATAAGGGATCACATGAAAGCACAAGTGTTCCTTTATTTTTTTCCAGGTTTATTCACAAGCTGTGCGATACAAGGCTTGTGAAGAAACCTTGGAAAAAAAATATAGGAACTCTTTTGCTTTCATGTGATCCCTTACTTTTTTCCCTCAGTATAATTTGAGAAAGCACAGACCATATGAGTAACTTGCCATAATTTTATAAATTTTGTTTTTTACCTTGCTGTGACATTTAAACTTAATATACTCCCTGTTTTATTTATCTTTACTGTATATTCTTGATCTCTGAAAGTCTTGGTTGAATACATTTCTGTGTATGACCCTGTGAGTGATGTTCTTTGAAAAATTTCTCAGAATTTTAATGGAATATGAAGACCTGGTCACACTGCAACCAATTTGGCATTTATTGTTATGAAATGTCCTCTGTTTTAATCCATAGTGGTAGAATCCTTTGTTAGACATGTAATGTTGTGACCACTTGGGATCATGGGTTAAAATACATCTCCAGCAACCTATGCAACATTTGGCAACAAAATGAATGGGTATTCAGAATCGGTTTATGGATTTTGGGGTGTCATTATACTCAAATAATATGAATCCTTGGGCAAGAGACTTGATTATTTACAGACTGCATTAAGCAGTTACTAAATTAAACTACATCTTAGTTTGGCCGTCTGCTCAGGATAATTTGTATCAGTGTGTAATGTATACTCATTGATTATCTCAGTCGTGTGGCAACTGATCTGATATTATAGTCCAAGTAAGGTTTAGGTGAGCTACAGTGCTTTAGGGGCATGAACTTCTTGGTTCTGACTTTTACATCAACCATCTGTAGCAGCAATTTTCATGACTAAATGTGTAGTTACACATATGAAAACAAGGATGACTTATGGATTTCATATTCTTGTGTGTCCATGCTACATGTTGACATAATGGCTGGTACTGGTGTGATCCAGCTGCCAGACCTTTCTGAAATGTGATCTGAAACATCTTGTTCGTATAATATTGCATAAAATGTATTAAAAAAGTAAATGATTGATTCATGTATTGAAGTAAATAAATAAGACAAAAACTAAGTCCTTTCACAGCATAGACTTGAAGAATCACAAAAGTTCAACTTTGTATGCCAACATTGTCTGGCATGCAGTCTCAAAATGACAGGAACTTAGTTTTTGCTGTCTCTAAACAAAGATCTGTGGATATCTCATTTAGGTCACATCATTACGATCTTTCATGAATTTTTACCAACCAGTGAAATGACTAAAGGGAAGTTGTCACTACTGACAATCCAGCATAAAGCTGTCCATAGCCTCTTGCTTTCGTAATAAAGTAGTACAAGTTGAACACTTGTTTGTATTTTGTCAAATGATGCTCAAGGTAAAGAAAGAAACCGACAACAGGTGTCTTTTTGTTTTCCTTCTTTCTTGCTCTTTTTCTTCACTCTTTTTTGAATTGTTAATTACATACTTTTCAGTTATAATGTTTTATATGAGAGATCTACATAGTCAGTTATAAATGAAATCTAAATCCCTTTTCAAATCAGTGATTTTATTAATATGTTATTGTTTACTAATATTTATGATGTGATTATCTAAAGGATATTTTTATCATACCGTACCTTTACCTCATTGTCTGCTTATACATTTTACACAATATCATATTTTTTATTTTACAATATATTTATTATTTCTTTTGATTCAGTGCCACCTGCACCAAAGAATGTCAAGATCCGTCGTACATCCAGCTCGATCATCGAGGTGACCTGGGACGAACCTGACTTCCCTGTGGCGGGCTACAAGATCTACTACAACATGTTTGCGACCCCCGACATGGCGGTGTGGCAGACCCTGGAAACAGGGCCCTACACTGTGGCTGAGATTACCGGGCTTGAAACTCACACCGTGTACGCGGTCAGGGTTCAAGCCCGTTCTGTTGATGATCGCTATGGAAACCTGTCCGAAATGGTCACTACGGACTTCATACCACCATGTGAGTTTTTCAAGTGTTTGAAATGAATGAGTTGGGACCAGAGAGTGGCACATCTGTTTTAGTGGGGTCAATCTGTATTCAAAATTCATGGATTCAGTTCTTCATTTGGTGGATTATGAAAGACACATTTGTGTTGTCTTCATTAGCACAGTGGTTCATGCTATCATTCTATATACTCTGGATTCACTACAGTGTCTTATACATTGAAAAGACCATTCATATTGTGTACAGTAGCACAGTGGTTAGTGCTGCTGCTTTGTACACGGAAAACCGGGTTCAAATCCCAGTGTTTTTTTAAGAAGCTTTAGTGTGGATGAACCCAAATAAAAAGGATTTATGTTGAAAAAAAGGTTGAAATGTAAAAGAAGGAATAGAAGTGGAACCAAGTGCCTTTGGTGGTCCTATGAGTTAGCTGCAAGGGATAAAATGATTCATGATTTCTGTCACTGATTTCTTATTTGAAGGCCACCATGACAATTCTGAAATATTGCTGAGTGCAGCACATCAGTCACTCTCTCCATCTAGAATCCTGCTGACGGCCATTATATGTTTCAGTCCGCCAGGACGTGGTACAGAACTTCCGTGTCACTCTGCGTACTCCGCACATGGTGAAGTTGTCCTGGGATAAACCAGTCAAGCCGAACGTCAACTCATACCAGGTAGGATGAATCATGTAACCAGTAACTTGCTGAAATCATATTTAAATAATACACTGACATTCGAAGAAAGGTGTTTTATTCTAAGATATATTGTTAATGAATTTTGTTATTACTTTTTAAATTGTTCTTTTATTGGATTCTCTTTTTACAAACCATGGAAATAGTTTCAGTGGTGTTCACATTATTTGTCGCTGTAATGTGCCTCTGTCGATTATCAATTTATGTACACTTGATGATGTGACATTTTCAACACGATAATCATTAAAACCCAGAAAAAGCATATCATGAAAACTAAAAATACCCTCCACTTATTATAGCTTGCTAAAACCATTTATTGTATCATTTTGACCATACTGCTGTTCTGTCTCCCCTTCAGCTGAGGTATGAGGGCGTGAAGAACTACTGGGAGAACGGGGTGATCAAACAGATCTACCAGGCACGGGAGGAGGTTCGAATCCCAGGCCAGATGACCACCTGGTCACTGCCAAACCTTCAACCCAAGATGAAGTTTGATTTCAACATCAGTGCCATCTTCCAGGACGGAAACGCCGGAGCTGACCAGCACATTATCGTGGAGACTCTCATTGAAGGTAGGCGCCAGGGCTTGTTTCTGTTTGGTAGTTCCGAAATTTACCTGAATGTCGCATGCATGAATAACATTAACAATCAGGAAATTCTTCTTCAAGCCAAGTCCCAGCTTTTGACAATTGGTTTTTTATTGAACATGGCTTCAAAGAATTCAAACTGGTGAAATGATCAATTGATTGTAATTGTTTTCACGATGTATCATGGTTTGTGTGTTGATGTTGATAATTTCTGTGAAAAATAAACATACATGAGCATATATACCATAATCAATGTAATGAGTGTTCTGTCTCTAATTACTGACATTCAAAACTTTGTTTGATTTCCCACTAATCTTGTTCTTGAAAATATTTACATTTATGATCTATGATAGGAGGGTTCTTCTGACTGTAAGCAGCAAATGTGAGCTGTTTCTGGTATTTAAGTTTATTATGCCCCACCAACATGAAGTAACATCCCCTTCAACACAGGTCATAGTGGGGTGGTAATTATGATGAATAATGGATGCTTAGTGCCATCTATGCTGTACAGTGGAGGGACTCCATTTGTTTAGTATTGCAATTGTACATGGACAGGAGATCGTGGTCATCGTGTATTGTCATCAATTGTACATGAATAAATAATGAGTGTGTTGTTTCGTGAGAAGTTATTGTGTTTGAAAGATTGTCAATGAATAATAAAAGACCTGTCTGCTAGCTTGTTTGTATTTTGTCATAAAATGATGCATACCAAATCTGTCAATGATCCAAAACATATAACAAAACGAGTATTGAATAATGATAAGACATTGAGAATTAAATTATGATGATTAAATTAAAGATTATTTCCACATTATTATCATTATTGTTATACTTATAATTATCATCATAATAAATATTATTATTATTAATTTCATTACAATGATTAATTTCATAACATGTACTAACACTTCTACATTTAACAATCTCATGTGTGAAACACAAATGAACGGTTTAACAACCCTTATTGCAGCTCCCCCCTAGTGTGCACAGGCCAGAAGTAGTCAAGGTTTCCCATGGGAAGATAACTCTCCGCTTGTCTCGAGCATCAGAGAGGAATGGACCGATCAGTTACTATCATCTCATAGTTGTGCCTCAGAGACAGGAGCACAACATACACAAACTCCCTCAGGATTTTACGCTAGAAATGGTGAGGTTTGATGAACTGACTTTTTTCAAGTTCAAACAGTTTTAAAATAGAATTTCATTGCCTTTTTCTTCCTTTGTTTTAAAGTTACCTGAAGTTGAAAGAAACGATAGATGAGTTATGAACAAAGGAAATCCTTGTCTCATTTTGTAATTGAAGTTGACATGTCATGGTGAGGAGAGGATGACATTACAAGCTGGCTCACCTCAGTGTTTGAGTGCACCTGAAGGGTTGCGAGAGGTGTAGTGGTGTAACTATATACAGTACTGTATTGTATCGGGATACTATACATCGATTTACAACACCTAAAGATCTACTGTTGCGTTTATTGACCCGTGAAGGTCCGGGTTAGAATTGGTCTTCGCAACCCATACTTGTCGTCGAGGCAACTAACGGGATCTGGTGGTCAGGCTGGCTGACTTGGTTGACACATGTTGTCATATCCCAATTGTGTAGATCAATGCTCATACTGTTGATCACAGGAGTGTCTGGTCCAGACTCGATTATTTACAGACCACCAGCATGAATATTGCTGAGTGCGGCGTTAAACAACAAACAACACTATTGTGTTTATAGTAAGATTAGTGTTAAAAGAGGGACCGATGTTAAACAACAAGTTTGTTGATGATTGACGAACAAGTTTGATGTAGAGTACACATCTGATGTTGATGTTGATAACTGGTAATTAACATCTTAGATGTTGATGTTTCAGCTGTCCAAGGAGACTGAGAGTGTGGAAAACCCCGCCTCGTATCCTTATATAGCAGCACGATTCGACTCACGGAATCTGCCGCCAGAGTTTGACCTTGGCAATGGGCAGGAATACGGTGCGTTCTTCAACCGTAGACTTGACGAAGATGACCACTACAAGGTTTTCTTGCGAGCCTACTCTGTTGATCCGGTAAGTTGGCCTTGTCTGCCACTGAAGTCACAACACTTCTCACCAGATGAGATACTCTTGCTGTATGAATTGAACAATAACAGTTTTTTAGATAACCATGCTAAAATTTCTTGTTCGTGGTTGAACAATCAAAAGCCTCTTTTTTAACATGTGTTCAGTTATATGATGCTTAGGTAAGGGGAGATAACTACACTTAAAACCTTCGTCTCAACATCTGTGTCTATGAAATGCTCTTTTCCAAACAAGGTAATGATAGATATTAAGTTGTTGTGAAATCACTCAAGCGATCTCGGTGAAAAATCTGCCCAGAAACTTAAACTTAAGCTTCCATGATACAAAAATGTAAAGATTCTATTTTCTGGTTGATACTGGAACTCCACAATTTACAAGTGACTGTTGTCTTCTTATACATACTTGTCTCCCTTTCCAGCGCTTGTACACATCAAGTGAATACTCTGAGATTCTGAGTCTTTCCACGGGTGTCGATGAGCCAACCATCATACGGAAACCAAACCCAAAGGAAGCGAACAGCCTTAAACCATCCCAGGACAATGTTACGGAACATGACGAGACTAATAGATTGTTATTGATCGTTGCGCCCGCCTGCGGGGGAGGCGTATTCCTTATTCTTGTCTGTGCCGTCATTGCTTTTTTAATGTTCCGGTAAGTGGATTGATCGGTCATGTTTTGGTCTGTATTGTCCATTTCTGAAAGCATTCTGTATGCTACAACATTGTAATATACAATGAAACCTGTAATGTGGGTTAAATTTTGACATACTTACTCTCAAAAGTTTATGGAATTTGGAACGACTTTTAATGCAAGGTAATAGATCTATCTCTGCTTGTTCTTTATAATTGGATAGATTGTCAGTTTTTTAATATCAAGCTAGATACCGTATACTGTACAGTATGTGATGATTTATACATACAAATATGACAGTTGGTGCATTGGTAAATTTCATTACAATATCACTCAAGTGTGTGGTATAAACATTTATACCACGTTACAGTGTTGCTCTTGTTTTGATTGTGTATTGGGTCATTACGACGTGTAACCAGGCTGTATTGATGTCATGGAAACTTTGATTTCTTTCTTACAGGGAACATACTATGTAAGCAAGATTTCATTATGTTGAACTAATATTGTGTATGTTTGTCTTTGCAGCAAAAAGTCCAATTCCAAAGGGGCCATCCTCGAACCCGAGTCTAAGGTAATGGTAGACATACCTCCTTACCTGGTGGATCCTGTGGAAATGCGACGACAGCACTACCAAACCCCTGGTCAGTACTTACTGTTTATAGCCTCACATTGCAGTATGTTTCATCCATTAACCTAAAAGTCTGGGTTTGAATCCCGGTTTAACAGTGCTCATTAATTTCACCCAAAGGTACAAGAGACCCAGTAGTTTAACACGCCACAATGCATTGTGCAGTGTTGTGTCCCTTAGTGGGTCTGACTCCTGCTTCACCCTGATTGTTTGTAGTTTTCGTCATCACCAGCCCCGACTTCGTAGGTTCCATGAAAGTGGACCTACAACACCATGGTGACATACTTAATATTTGACTCCAAATCTGTTAAAAGTGGCACTAAAACTAAACTCACTCACTCACTTTAGTCTCTCTCCCAGATCCAAGAGAATAAATCTATTGAAGTCTACAGATATTGGTCAAGTAGTAATGAAGGATTTTTCTTGGCTGAATTTGGATTATATCAGGACAGTCATGGGAAACTATGCTTTGTAGCAATCAAGTTAACAGGTCTCCTTCTTATCAATTCAATTCAATTTATCCTTCTTATCCAGCATCTCTGTTGGTATTTTTACAATGAGGGAGAGATCTTTTTAAACATTTAGTGCATGTATTCCACCAACATAGAAAAATGGAAAGGTGATCAAATTTGAAAACTGTTCGAAGTTGAGCTGGCTAGTTTAGATATACCTGTCTGCATATTGGTGTATGATGTTTGAACCTCGTTCCCTCATTGTCTCACACATGAAGATACGAGTTAGAATTGGTCAGGCTCGCTGACACATCTCATTGTATCCCACTTGCGTAAATCGATGCTCATGCTGATGATCACTGGATTGTCTGACCAAGACTCGATTATAAACAGACCGCCGCCATATATCTGGACTACTGCGGTGTTAAACACCAACCAGCCAACCAATCTGATTGTCTCACTAACTCCCTAACGCTTCTGTTGGTCTCTTTCAGCGATGATTAGTCACCCGCCCATACCGATTGAGAGACTTGGAGACCACATTGAAAACTTGAAAGCCAACGATAACTTGAAGTTCTCTCAGGAATATGAGAGTATAGAGCCAGGACAACAGTTCACATGGGACAACTCCAACTTGGAGGTCAACAAACCCAAGAACCGCTACGCCAACGTCATTGCATATGACCACTCCCGTGTTATTCTGCAACCCATCGATGGGGTCCCTGGCAGCGACTACATCAATGCTAACTACATGGATGGATACCGCAAGCAGAACGCATACATTGCCACACAGGTTGGTTGGATTCAGTCTCGCATTGTATCAACTTTCAACAGGGTAGAAAAGTTCCCAGGGGTGTTTATCAGGAATACCTATATGGATTCAGGGCATAAATAAGTTCCCAGGGCCCTGTTCTTACAAAGGGGTCTTAGTGCCATGATAGTCGTATGTCTGCATATCACATCAGTAAAAGACTAATCTCAATAGGGGTGAAACGGTACACTTTTACCACGGTACGGTACGTATTGCGGTACAAGGCCTTCGGTTCGGTCCATTTCGGTTCCATATATGAGATATGATCATAATGTGCAGAAAAGAAAAGAAAACGCATAGAATTTGACAACATGATTTGATTTCTAGACATTTTAGAAAAGGTTTAAAAAGGTTAATAAAATGATGGTACGAAAACCGAAAATACCAATTTGTTTTATTGCACTACTTTATACCAAAGGCAAAATACCGATACCGCAGTATACCTGTTTCACCCCTAATTCTCAACAATGTGTGGGTTCCATTGCTTGTCATGTTATATGCCTGGAATATAGTAGCTTTCTACGTCTTGGCAGATTGCCATAAATCTTGTATAAAGAAAAGTTCAAGAAATTTTTATGCTGACTGTTTCAGGGTCCCCTGCCGGAAACGTTTGGAGACTTCTGGCGCATGGTGTGGGAACAGCGTTCCACCACGATAGTCATGATGACCAAGCTTGAAGAAAGATCACGGGTAAGTTCAAGATCGCCGTGTCACCCAAATAAACAAATCAAACTTGTCTCATATCGCCATGCCATGAAGATGTGGCTGAGAATTGGTCTTCACGCAACATGCTTAGTCATTAGAAGTGACAGGAGTAGGTTACTACATAGGTAGATCATCATATCTCAGCTGCATGGTTCAATGCTCATGATATCAATCACAGGATTGTCTGGTCTAGATTATTAACAGACTACAATTATTAAGCAGGAATATTCCTTTGTGTAGTAAATCGTGTGGAACAACAACAAAAATATTATTGAACACGGAATCAGATAGAAGAAAATAAATCCAGCTTCAGTAACTTGTTTGTTATGATAAGGTGAGAGTATTTTTGTATTCTGTAATGTTTCTTATTATCCATATGGTGAAACATAACCAGTGTCATAAATATCATATGTGCACATATTACTTTTGCCCAGCAACCATTATTTCTGTGTCTGTGACGTTATTAAACAATTGAACGTGACGTCAATGAAATGGGCAGGCACACTTGCTTACCATGTTTTACTGCACAAATGCATATGAATAAAATGGATAATAAAGAAATTATTACACTTGAAAGTGTGCCACACGACTTATATGGAACTTGTGCCAAAATTTTCACACTCGTTTTGTATAAGTCGTATGACACTCGTGTAATAATCTCTATTTAATCCATCTACATACTCATGTGGACAAATTCACTCATCTTGTCTTGAATTGTATCTTGTTGGTGCTTTGAATTGCTGAATTTTCTTGTTGTTTACTGATTCATAATAATGTTTTTTTAGCCCATTTAAAATATATAAAATTAGTGCATTTTTTTGTCCTTTTATCAAATTTTCAATCTCTTGTGATTTTTTATTTTATTTTCGCAGATAAAATGTGACCAGTACTGGCCCTCTCGTGGAGCTGAGACTTACGGCATAATGCATATTCATCTGGTTGACGTGACGGAACTCGCTACATACACCGTGAGAACATTCCAAATTGCCAGGGTAAGTAATGTCATCAGGATAATGCTTGTATAGATGGATGTTCATCATCTGTGACAGAATAGCTTCTCACCAAATACATTATATGATATGTTCAGCCACCCCCTTGGGAGACTCTGGGTTGGAACAGGTCCCCAACAACAGGTGCTTGTCATATGAGGCAATTGCATGGATTGTGCAGTCACACTCATTGTGGGCCATCATACCCCAACAGCATGCACAATCCTCAAAATATCTATCATTGGTTAGTTTGGTCCAAACCGCCACTATCTTTTAGCTCTATTATTCCATGGGTATTGAAAACAAACCCAGAATTGTACATCACAGTTGACACAGTTCAGTAATATGTTTGCTGATGTTGACAGTATGGCTGCCCCGAGAAGCGTGAAGTTCGACAGTTCCAGTTCACTGCCTGGCCAGATCATGGAGTGCCAGACCACCCAACACCACTTCTCATGTTCATGCGCAGAGTCAAATCCAGCAACCCAGCCGACGCTGGGCCCATGGTGGTACACTGCAGGTAGGTTGGCAGTTGGTTGAGGAAACATACCTAGAGATCACAGTTTGTACAGGGCTTGAAAAACACTTGAAGTTCAACAGCTGTTTGGAAACGCTTGAATTTAAGTGTGGCTTTGAAACCCTTTAAATAATGTTGCTGCCTATCATATTTGGATTGTCAAAACATTTTGGAGAAATTCTCGGTGCTACACCTTGTGTTTTTTGTTCCAATAGCAAAATTAGAGGTCTCTCTTGGCTCTCATTTCCGTGAGACCTTGTGTCACTGCGTAAATATCCTTTCAAATATAATGTATATTTTTTGTTAATACTGGTAAATGTATTACAGTAGAAACCCTTTAATGTCTTTGTCGTTATTTTGTGTGAATATGATTGAGTTTCAAGCTTACTTTGAAGCGTGAAGACTATAGTTACGAGGGAGTAAAGCCCAAAGGGAGGTAACCCTCCATGCAATGCAATGTTTTAAAGCCACTTGGTCTACAGCAACAGCTTGGTTACTGCTTGTTTGTCGAGGTCATTGTCACTGACAGGTCAAAGGGAGATAATTGAAAAATTAAACAAATTTGGCCAAAGAAGAACATTGAATATGAAATCTTCCTCTGATATAAACAGCCAATCATCATTGTAAAGCATTAATTTTAAGATGCAGAGGTTATTCATGTCTGTAACACTTAAATATGTATGTATAACAAAGGTACCAAATGAAGTCAATATTGCTTGTTTCAGTGCTGGTGTGGGCCGGACAGGAGCTTTCATAGTGATAGACGCCATGCTGGAGAGGATTAAGCATGAAAAGACTGTTGATATATACGGGCATGTAACCTGCCTCCGTGCTCAACGAAACTACATGGTACAAACCGAGGACCAATATATCTTCATCCACGACTCTCTGCTGGAGGCGGTACAGTGCGGCAACACTGAGGTGCCCGCTCGGAACCTCACAGCACATATACAGAAACTCACAGCCCCTGAGCCAGGCGAGACTGTCACAGGCATGGAACTGGAATTCAAGGTACAGCCACCAGCTTTCTGTTATTTGAGATATTTTATAAGATTCAGGCACTGGGAAAAAATTTCACATGACAAACATGAACCTTGTCATTTATATATACTGCAATATTAACTATTACTATTTTGTTGGAATGATTACAGTATTTGCCTGAATAAGCTCCACATCTAGTACAGTATGGCATGTAATCTTTACAAGCACACACTACTAAGACCAACAGTTTCATGACTGTCCTATTTTCTTGTGTATATTGCAGATTATTGAAAACACCAAAGTAGACGGGGAATGTAATTGCCTTGTATCTAACATTTAAACTGTATTTTGCAGTTAATGTGTGAGCTTTGACTGACTACCACATAGTCTCTGACAACACATTCAGTGTGGGGGCGGTGGGGTAGCCTAGTTGTTAAAGTGTTGGCTCGTCATGCCGAAGACCCGGGTTCGAATCCCCACATGGGTACAATGCGTGAAGCCCATTTCTGGTGTCCCCTGCCGTGATGTTGCTGGAATATTGCTAAAAGTGGCGTAAATCCAAACTCAGTCAGTCAGTCTGTCATTCAGTCTGGATGGGTATTATAAGCACCACCCCATATTCATCCCCACCTATACCCAAAACTTTTGTCAATTGTCTGAGGAGCTTATTACAGGAAATACGATTCAATGTTTTAAACCTAATTCTGCCAATACGATTAATAATACAATTTTCTATTTTGCAGAGATTAGCCAATGTGAAGGCCAGTCCAAATAGATTTGTTAGCGCAAATCTTCCAGTCAACAAATTCAAAAATAGACTTGTCAATATACTGCCTTGTAAGTATGTTTCATGTGTTTGTTACTTAATAGAACCTGATTTACACAGAGTTCCTGAAAACAGTTAAAAATGATCTCATTCTTACGTCAACATAAACTGATACAATAAACAGTTAAGGATGTTATGCCGTATCACATACTGGTACCTTGATTATAGTTATCACTGCCCTTTGTTGTGCCAGAGTTGCTCCCAAGGCCGCCTGTGCCAGTGGTAAGACATGACAGAAAGGATGGAATGGAGGCCTAGTTGATCAAGTGTCATTGTACCTCTATGCCATGGGCTGTACACAATACAGAGTTAAATAGATGTCGATAATTTTTCAATATGGTGAATAACACATATGCGCTACAGTTTTAAAGAGGTGAAGGAGTGTTTTAGTTCAAATTTTTACGACCCGTGAAGATCCGGGGTAGAATAGGACTTCAGCAACCCAGGCTTGCCACAAAAGGCGACTATGCTTGTCGTAAGAGGCGACTAACGGGATCGGGTGGTCAGGCTCGCTGACTTGGTTGACACATGTCATCGGTTCCCAATTGCGCAGATCGATGGTCATGCTGTTGATCACTGGATTGTCTGGTCCAGACTTGATTATTTAGAGACCGCCGCCATATAGCTGGAATATTGCTAAGTGCGGCGTAAAACTCAACTCACTCACTCAAATTTTACCTTAATGGTCCATATCCCTATTTCAGATGAGTCTACTCGAGTGTGTCTGCAGCCGATCCGGGGAGTGGATGGTTCAGATTACATCAATGCAAGCTTTATAGACGTAAGATTCTTCATTAGATTTACACAAACATTGCATAATTCAGTCTTGTTCAGTTTGCCTCTTGTTCCAAAGATCAAAGTTTGACACTGAGAATGGTAATGTTTGTGTGGCCCCTTCATCCGCCAGTGTAAATTGCATATTGTTTCTTACATCACGAAATCATACAAAATTCCACAAAATTCTTTCATTAATAATGCATCCAGAATGCATTTACAACTTTGATACTGGTTATGTGCAGAATTTGACGTGCGTATTGTCTGATTTGCAGGGATACCGCTACAAGAAGGCATACATCGCCACCCAAGGTCCACTGGCGGAGACAACAGAAGACTTCTGGAGAATGTTGTGGGAGCACAACTCGACCATCATCGTCATGTTGACCAAACTTCGAGAGATGGGCAGGGTATGTTGACTTTTACACAAGGCTGCAGTGTCAGACAGCTGTGGTAGATATGGTACCGAAACAATAGGGTATTGTTAGTAAAGTAATCATAGTATATCATAGTAAGTGTCCTTTCCATGCATATATAAATTGTTCTCCTTATTTTAGGAGAAATTTCATACCCTGTAGCTTATATTTGTTTAGAGATGGAAAATCAGGATTCAGGACTGTCTGAAAAATCACGACTTCTGTTCAATTCACTTCCGCACACTTTCCACTAAAACTGCCCTCGCTCACTCTGATATGTTCATCAAGAATATTATTAATGAGTGTCATTTCAGTATCAGTTTTCATTAAAGTTGCTTTGTTGTTTTTTGCAGGAAAAATGTCACCAATACTGGCCAAGTGAGAGGTCAGCCCGTTATCAGTATTTCGTGGTCGATCCTATGACCGAGTACAACATGCCACAGTACATTCTCAGAGAGTTCAAGGTCACAGACGCTAGGGTATGTCACTCTGTTGTTCTATGTGTTGAAAATACTTCCTTTTCTTTGAGCAATGGTTATGAGATATGTATCTAACCCATTATTACTTTATCAGCCATATGTTTTTCAAACAATTTCAACTATTTTGTTTCCAGGATGGCCAATCTCGGACAATACGTCAGTTCCAGTTCACAGACTGGCCAGAGCAAGGAGTGCCAAAATCTGGAGAGGGATTCATTGATTTCATTGGACAGGTCCACAAGACAAAGGAACAGTTTGGACAGGAAGGACCTATCACTGTTCACTGCAGGTTTGTATAATATTCCCTCTTCAAGAAAATCTTCAGGATGTGCTGATAGTGGGTTCCAATCCCATGTTTGCTTTGATGATGATCTTTGGTCTGGTTGGACCTGTTCTTGATGATTTCAAGCGATAACTGTCAAGGATCTATTTCATAAGCCTGTCCTTCTAAATGAAACTGAGACAATCTGCTATAACAAATATTTATTCAAATGATCTATCCCCACCATGATATTGCTGGAATATTGCTTAAAGCAACATAAAACCATCTTACTCACTCACTCGCTCACTCAAATGTTGTATGATGGTATCAGTAACTGGATTGCCTGGTCCAGACATGATTATGTTCAGACTACTGTCTATATGTCTGGAATATTGCCTTGTGCAACGTTATACAACAAACAAATACAACATTGTAGTTTACCAAGCTGTTCGCATGTGTCTGGTTGTTGCAGTGCTGGTGTTGGACGGACTGGCGTGTTCATCACCCTTAGTATTGTGCTGGAGAGGATGCGTTACGAGGGCGTAGTGGACATGTTCCAGACTGTAAAGATGTTGAGGACACAGAGACCAGCAATGGTTCAGACAGAGGTAAGACATGCGAGTACTAGGGCTGGGGTGGTTCCAAATTTTCTACCCAGGTACAACACCCACTATTACCCTACCTAACCCGGATACACGTTATGTTAATTCCTGACGTCAAAATTTGCAAGGAATGGCAATATATTCTTCGGCTCAGAGGCTAAAATTTTGAGGTTTTCATTATCTTAACCATGTATTGTATTCAAAAGAGGTGACCGTAAATTATGTCTAAATCTTCAAAGATAATACAACCTATTAATCATGAAAGAATAACACGTTACATTGTTTAATGTATTAGTCACATGATCATAACGGGTCCGGATATTGAGAGTGGTACCCGGGTCCAACTCATTACCCACGCGTCCCGGCTATCCAGGGTACCCGTCCCAGCCCTAGCGAGTACTGTTTCCCAGGTGTAAATCATCAATAGTTCATGCTTCATCACCACAGGCTCGCAAATGAAATTGGACACTTTCTACGTGTAACATATGCTCTGTAATCTAGACTTTAAACCTGTGTAGTCCCTGGGGTCTCTGATGTAGTGCAGGTCACCAATACCCAGTGTTTCTTATAACAGCCTGGGCGGTGGGGTAGCCTAATGGTTAAAGCATTGGCTCGTCACTCCGAAAACCCGGGTTCGAATCCCCACATGGGCACAATGTTTGAAGCCCATTTCTGGTGTCCCCTCCCGTGATGTTGCTGGAATATTGCTAAAAGCGGCGTAAAACCAAACTCAGTCAGTCAGTCTTATAACAGCCAGTAAAAACTATGGGTGGGTAAAGTTTGTGATCTGGGCCCCGTTTCACAAAGCTCTCGTAGCGCTACGACTATTGTAAGTCAATGTTGCAGAATAGGAGGTAGGAATGCTACGAGGAAAGTTACGAGATCTTAGGCTTACGAGAGCTTTGTGAATCTGTTCCCTGGATCTCAAAGGTCCAAATCACTACTATCAAACACTGGTTGCCCAGTGCTGTTACAGTATTTCACAGGTACATATCTTATGGCTTTTAAGACTGCATCATAACATATTATCACTCATGTTTTCAAGGCACCTTGGAATATATGGAAGTGATAAATTTAAGGCCGACCAAGTAAACATTCAGTAGCATTGTATTTTGTTCCGTTTTCTCTCCATGTTATTATTTACAATTTTGATGTTTCAGGATCAATACCAGTTCAACTATCGAGCAGCGTTGGAGTATTTGGGATCTTTCGACCACTATGCAAACTGACAGACCGGGGACAGCGTGTTTCAAGCTATGCAGCCCTCGGTACCTTGGTGATAGAAGGACGTTGTGGAAGTCAAGTTTGGAGAGAGTCAAGCTCAGAAATGTGACACAGGACATTTTATATGGTTACATGTCTTGAATCTGACTGCTCTCGAACATTCATCTTGACTGTGGCTTGTGTACTCTTGTTCAGAGAGTTTATTCATGAGATTTTATCACCAGGGATTTGTATGTGACAATACATGGATTTGATTCATCAAGCTGTCAAGTGGTTGAAAGTGCGATGTTAGCATCAGAGGGTGCAGCAGATCATCGGACCAAGCTGCTTCCATATTTGGTCGCCATACTTGCTTCCGCCGCCGCTAGAGCAAGTCTTGCATTGGATCATACTGTATCAACGACTGTTTGTGATCATGTGACACCCTCCATCCTACATCGCTTGCTGCTTGTTGAAGAGGGAGCAGCCATTTCAAAAGATCCATGTATTTTGGCGTGATCCGGTGGCGCTCCGTGCTTGTGTTGTCGTACTAGCCAATATTTCAACTGGACTGAGCAATATATATAGTCGTCTTCTCTTTAGTTGATGGATAGAACAAGTGAATACTGACATGATTAGACATATTCACTGACAGAGAGGTGAACCTCGTCTAATGAGAGAATGTATGTAAGTGTCAATCATGGACATTGAACTATGGGAAAGCTGTGAGACAGTGGATGAAATTGGCACGAGCGAGATTTCATGAGGACACTGTAGCCATTTTCAATTGTACAATAGACTGTATCATTATTGTCATCCATGTGTCCTATTTTCATGTTGCATTATGTTTTTTCAATTTGCTACATATTGTACATTGTCAGTGTATCGTACATCACTCAGTTCATTACATTTCCATTATCGGTGTCCACGTTATAGCCAGACATTTTCAGTGGTATGATCAGTAGGCCTCGTACAGTTGTCATGGTGACATTTTTACAACAACAAAAAGTGAGTCCGTTTTATAAAAAAAAAATGTGACTTGTGTCATCGGATCAGTGTTAAAAGTATGAATGATTACCTAACAAGTCATGTAGCATTCATTTGCTCCACATTGTCTCAAGGTTGTGCTGTATTCTCTCACACCTTTTGCCTTGATAGACCAAGGTTGGGTTCTGTAAGACCAGTCTCCCTACTTAAGGGCCAGCCATGTCACAAGATCATCAGACTGACGTGCAAGGTATGCTACTTACAAGGTGTATGTATTAATCAATGTCTCACTCATATTGGGTTACATTTCGATCATGATCGTTCAAATTCAAATTTTTCAAATTTGATGTTATTTATTACTAACGTTGATTGTTAATTTTAAAATTACTGGGTTACATTTTGTGTGACAAGTTATGATTTAATCTGTGTTGACTTCTGAGAAAAATCTGAGCTGAATGCTACCCATGTTGAAATCGTAACCCCAGTCAACAGAAGATGTACAATTTTGAGCTCAAATCAATCGATAGTGTAGAGCATGTACTCAAATTACAACCGTTGATGTTTATAATGCAAATTGTTGAGCAAAATATCAAGGAAGATCATTATTACATCATGGTAGTTAGATTTAATATGGACCATCATTGTAGAATCTCCCAGAGAGCATTATGTTTGTGTTTGTGTTCTTCTGTCATGTGACACAAAGCTGAATGGTAATCACTATTTAAACCCTGTATTGTTAATATTCGACCTTGTGTATTACCTTTATTTTGGAGGTGTTCAAATTGTGCAATGGACCTTCTTCTACTGAATTCTTAGGGGCCAAACATTCATACTTCAGGCTTTGTACCCCACCCTGTAGAAATGATCATTCAATCTCGTGTTGGACTTCTCTAAGGGAGAGCACTCTTCCTGTTAAACTTTCTTGTGCTAGATATGTAGAAATGCCATGGATTTTGAAGCATGTATCTATTTGTGATCAAGTACTATCCTGTGTAATTAAATATCTTTATCTTGCGCACTTACAAACTTTTGAGTAAGTTTGAACCCCAATATCAACTTTCCTATACGCAATTTTTGAAACGTCAAGAAAGCCAATCATCTGTGATTAACTTATGCAAAATTTCCAACAGTCTTTAGTTCTGATTTGCAACACCTTTTTCAAGCACATCAAGTGCAACACAGCATGCCAAAATTATTCCGTATTTTGCTACCAATTAAGTCCTCGTCTCGAGGTTCAAGCTTATTCCTCCTCCTCAGTTTCTGTAGTTGTCACAAACTTAGGCTCCTGTTTTTAGTTTCAAAACCAAAGAACAGATACATTTGAAAGAAATGGAATTCCATTGTCTATTCAGTTGTATGCTGGATGTTGTTATGTTATAATACTTCCTCTGAAAGTTGACCAGTTCCACCAAGCAGCCCTTGCACCTTCTTGCCACTAACATTGTGATATAAGTGCTCGTAATCACCCAGCGGCTGATATTTGTGATCCTTTCAAGTGAAATTAAATTTCACTATGCTACAAAATATTAAAACTATCATTCCAAATCAGATCTCAGAACCTCATGAATCATTAAGACTGTCAAGATTTGTAAACACCTTTCAGAGGAAGTATACTCGACAAGGGGTTAAAAACCTCTTTTTACTCCACAACTGCGTAACTCTGTACAATTGCATAATGTAGATACCTGATTATCTCCCCTGAGCTGAAGCTGTAGATAGAGCTGAAATCTATGGGTGTGGCCAGTCGAAACTCGTACAACTCGCGGCCCTCCGAGCCCGCCCACAACCCACCTACCCGGCTGTTACGTGCATGTGTACAATCAGTTTGTGTTGCTAAGATTCGGTCGTACACCTGGTCACAGTGCATGCATCTCAACTGGTATTTTGTATGTGATGGAATCATCCGGAAATTTATCAATATTTCAGCCAGTAAAGTCAAATAAAGAATAATGCTCAAGTTGCTGTTTCCTGTTTTGTTGTGCGAGGTCATGTTGCAAACAACAAACCATTGTCTCCACAGGGGATCAAGTTGCTGTTTCCTGTTCTGCTGTATGCTGCCATGTTAAAAACAACAAACCAAGATCTCCATCTTGAGAAAGAACGTAATGAGAAATGTCTGCCAAGCTACAGTCACTAGAGGTTAGAGCGTCCGCCCGGGGAGGGGAAGGTCGCGGTTCGATCCCCGGCCGCGTCATACCAAAAGACGTTAAAATATGGTACTTGTTGGTCCCTGTCTGGCGCTCGGCATTAATGGGTACAACAAAGACTGGTCGGCTCGGAGTCAGTATAATGTGTCTGAGTGGGGTATTCATGCTTCACTGTGGCTTGGTATCTCAGTGGGCTAGCACTATAAAACCAGCTTCAGTCTGGGCTAGTACAAGCAGCCACACATACACACGCATGCACGTCATCATATGAGCTAAATATTCTCAAGCACGATGATAAACCCAATTTCACATCACCTCACCTGTTCAAGGGTTTGCACTAACCTGGCGTAAACACTACTTATGCTGTATGAAGATAGTTTTTGTGGAAAGTTGAGTGTTTTCTCCCACACTAGATGAGTGAGTGAGTTCAGTTTCACACAGCACTCCGCAATATTCCAGTCTGGACCAGACAATCCGGTGATCAACAGCATGAGCATCGATCTACGCAACTGGGATACAATGACGTGTCAACCAAATTAGTGAGCCTGACCACCCAATCCCACCCTTGGCCTTTTATGACAAGCATAGGTTACTGAAGATCAATTCTAACCCACACTAGATGATGTAACTGAAACAGTGCTCAAAGCAGAAATCCTGATACCTTCTCATTCAAGTAGATAACCTTCAGGGGATCACACTGATTCAGATGTATGCTTACAGGGATGTTTCTGTAGGGGTAGCCTAGTGGTTAAAGCTTTGGCTCGTCACGCCAAAGACCCGGGTTCGAATCCCCACAAGGGTACAATGTGTGAAGCCCATTTCTGGTGTTCTCCGCCGTGATGTTGCTGTTGCTGGAATATTGCTAAAAGCAGCATAAAACCAAACTCAGTCAGTCAGTTCAATGCGGCGGGGCATACTACTTATCAAAGAAGTTAGAAAGTCGTGGTCCATGCTGTCCCAATATCGGACCACCTCTTCTTTCATTTGAGCAATGTTTGTCAGATGTTTCTTATTGACACTTTCCTTCATAAGTCCCCGGACATTTTCTATTGGATTTAGGGAGCACCTTTAGAATACAGCACCACAACTTCTCGTGAGGCCGATCTCTGCCGTAGGTCACGTGTCGTTAAGACAAGCAACCAGTTTGTGAGAACCCGTCGGACGCGAACCCGCGACCTTCGGATTGTTAGCTCGACAGCTAACCGACTGAGCTACGTCCACACTGTTGCACAATGTGCAAATTTATCGAGTCATTCCTGTGACGTCACGGAAATGAACGGAAAGAGTCGAATAGGTCACGGACAATTACGAATGCTACGGGTAGACTTGGTGTCTCGTGATTTTATTCTCCGGACAATTGCCGAATGGATCCGATGCCATTTGGCACACTCGTCCCATTCCGTAATCTACAAATTAACGTGTGGCGTGGAATGAGCCGATATGCCTCAAACTGAAAAGGGTTGTTGACGTCAGGCGTCAGACGTAGATTTCACGGTGCATGCATGAATGACGCGCTTTTATATAAATCGGTGATTTTGTGACAGAAAAGTGATGTAGGGAACACTGTAAGGATAATGTGGATCGCACTAAGGAACGAGGGAGACATGAGCATGTGTAGTGACGGCACGAGGGTGAGTTAGCCTTCGAATCATTACTTTACAAAATTTATGTTGCGTGTGAAAGAGGCTTGAGTGCAAATTCCAGACCAATTTCCATTAGCCCAAAATTTCTACATTAACCCATTTCATAATGTACTTTCGACGTTTTTGGTTTCCCGTTTTTGTGTGAAAAAAAGTATTAAAATGCAAAAAGGAAAAACAACAAATGGTACTCACGTATTACACCGGTCATGTACCTGCTATATTGGATTAGGTCCCTAACCCTAACCCTAACCCTAAACCCTAAACCCTCAGCCCTAACCCTAACCCTAACCCCTTGAAATAATCCTAATAAATAGAATGCATTGACCGAACCACCGGACATGTACCTACTATATATTGCATTAGGTCCCCAACCCCAACCCTAACCCTAAACCCTAAACCCTAACCCTAGTCCTAGTCCTAGTCCTAGCCCTAGCCCTAGCCCTAGCCCTAGCCCTAGCCCTAGCCCTAACCCTAACCCCAATCCCTTGAATTAATCCTAATAAATAGAATGCATTGACCGAACCGGCGCAAACACGACTGACGTGTCTAGTGTAATGCATTATTACCGCTTCGAAAAATAAAATACTAATAAAACACTTTTCTATGTAATGGTGCAAATTACTGAATGACAAATATATATATGTAAATTTAAAAAATTAAAAAATACAAAATACACAAAACATAACACCTCAGCAGCCCGTAATACAAATAAATATGAGCGTATTAGTGAAAAAAGAAAAATATTTCAAACTGGTGCTTGCAAAATATTGCGCATCCGCCGGTATACAACTACTGGAAACTCTCAACATCGTTGGGCTTATGCAATGACATAGCTCGTAGAGATGAAACACCAGTGAGCGGAGCTTATACGCACTCGCTGAGCCAGACAACCGTGTTGCCATGCAGGCGTCATAAGGCATTGTTTCGAGAACGTGCTTTCGAACAAAATCACATTACATTACGTAAAAGGGTATTATGACGTATTTTTAAAGTTTGTGGTGCTGTATTCTAAAGGTAGGCCTGGTGCTCAATGCCATCTCCATTTGCAATATTTTTCAAAACACGATAAACAGTGGACAAAGGGATGCCTGTTCTACTTGAACTCACTTTAGCTGATCTGATATCCTTGTTATAATACTCTAACATCAACTTCCTCTTCTCTAAATCATCCATACTGAGGATCACTGAAAATGTCGTCTGCTAGCAAGTAAACAAGGGGGGATAACTCTTCACAAACTAATAAAAAAGGATTAACAGATTTGTCTCTCTTGAATGAAACCAAGCACTTGATAGCTGGTCAAGATTGTTTATACTAGAAATCCAATTAAACATATTCCTAAAATTCTCAATAATTTCTGGTCATACTATAACTCCTGATATTTTGCCTTACGTCAGTTACATGTAAAAAGTAACATTAGGGACCGTTCATAATTTATGGGAGAGGAGGGTGGGGTGGGTGGGGTGATTTTTAAGGAGGGGGTGTCACCCATTTTGTTCTGGGGAGGTAGGGGTCATCAATTTGTACACGTTTCTAGGGGGTCATCAATTTTGTACATAATTTTTGTTAAATGCCATTGATTTTGTACATGACATGCAGGGGGTCACTTACTTTGTACATACATTTTAGTGTGTGTGTGTGTGTGGGGGCATTCACATTGTACATGCTTCTCCATAAAAATCACCATCACTCTCCCTAGCCATAAAT
This sequence comes from Haliotis rubra, assembly GCF_003918875.1. Classification (NCBI taxonomy): domain Eukaryota; kingdom Metazoa; phylum Mollusca; class Gastropoda; order Lepetellida; family Haliotidae; genus Haliotis; species Haliotis rubra. The sequence goes on along the minus strand of NW_025766002.1, from coordinate 1,686,004 downwards.
TATGGACGGTCCCTTATCTCTTTAGAGCTACACTCACGAGCCTTATTAGAGATTACAAAATGATCGCAGTATAAAGTAAATTGATTGATAGCGCAATGAAAATTTCCCTTTTTGTAAAGCAGCCATTTGCCAAACGATCGTCTCGTTAACGACGTTATCTTTGGTAAACCTCATAGTGATTCTATGTACTCTTAGGTCCTCGATATCCGATGACCCAAATCAGTCAATGACGGTCTCTTCGGTTTTGAGTTGACGTATTTGTCTCTGCAGACTATTTTTCAGAGTCAGTTGGGTTTGCGTGCGTGCGTGCGTGCGTGCGTGCGTGCGTGCGTGCGTGCGTGCGTGTTTTTCTACTCAGTTGTCCGTCTCTGGACATGTACAGGTATCCTCTTGAAACATGTATCCACTGCCATCTAGAATTTCAGTAATGAATGATCATACATTGACATGTAATATATATGTGGGGGTGTGTGGTTATGTATGTATGTATGTATGTATGTATGTATGTATGTATGTATGTATGTATGTATGTATGTATGTATGTATGTATGTTGTAGATATTATCATCCATAGCTACACGGTTACAACAAATGCAGACCCTCAGGCGGGGAACATATTTGTCTTCAAGTATACTGTCTCAGACATCTGCGTTTCAACTTTTCTGAATTATTTCTCTAAATATAAAGTTTCTGATCTTTGCCTACTACAACCTGAGTTTCGTCTGAAGATATAACTTTGAACCAATGTTTGGTTTAACAGTCCAGTGTAGATGGCATCTGGCAGAGGTCCTCCAATTGAACCGAGTTTGAGAGGATGTGGTTCTATTCTCTACTACCCGCCTGCCATAACCCTTTTCATCTAAACGACTGACGGCTGACGAAAGGATTGAAAAGAACTGGCTTTTGTGGTGGCGAGTTGGTGTCTTCCAGGATTGGACGCAACCCAATAATGCTAGAATGTACTAATATACTAGAATGTATACTTTACTAAGAAAGTGTAATCTCAATCATAATGTTTGGTGAATTTCCTAGAAATTTGCAGAAACATCTATGTGATTCACATTTTCGAAAATAATTCAGCAAATCTGAAGGCTCGTTCCGAATTTTAAAGAGCAGTGCCAAAATGAAGGGACAGTAAGCGAAACTTTTATGGAAGATTTGTGAGTAACAGTCTTACCCTGCTTAGTGAGCATAGAACTTGCGATTCGTTACATACAAATATTAATTATGGATTATGAAAAAAATGTTTGCTTTCAGAAACGCCGAGTGGCGCATCCAATTTACGACTTCATCAAGCTTCGAGGGCATGTTTGAATCTCTAGAAAAGTCTTCATGGTGGAATGAATAAATGTTTTATTGTGTCTTAAACCACGTTCTCCTGTTTAAGCGACGAAGGGGACCAACAACCGCCACACGAAACGGGATTTTGTAATATCCAATATTATGGAAAGGCCACTCCGGCATCCGTGCTATATTTTCAGTATTGTTTTACACGATTCTAGGGTTATCGCTGACTTTGTGATTTCACTGAAGACAAAGATATACACGCTATTTCCTCTGGGTTTGTTTCCTCGAAACAAATGGCCGATCATCTAGGTATATTGTCACTGATGGGGTCTTAACACTACCTAAATAGTGATAAAACCCCGTCAGTGACAGTATTTACCTTAAAGCCAGGTTTTCGCGTGACAAGTCCCTGTGCTAATATCAGTCGATTGGCAAGGGGAGGTTCCTGTTGATTACGTTGATCATTGAGTGCCCCATGTTCTGTAAGGAGATTCACCATGTAGTCATACGAAAGGCAAGATCACTGAGCCACTATCAAACTATTCTCGTTGATGATATGACTCTTTATGACATTTAACTGCGCGCCAACAGCGGTCGGTAACATAAAGAAGATAGACTTTCGTCGGACCAATGAACTCCTACACCATGTCCTCAAGTTGCAGTTTTCTCTGAGTTTGCACCTCTCCGGACGCTCCTGCATGTTCCTGTTCTGTGAGGAAGAGGTGTCTGATCGTTCCAGGTCCTGGACGATCCTTTACTTCACTAGAGAATGGGTCTTCAGCAACCCATGCTTTTCCTGGGATTAACGAGAACGGGTGGTCAGGCTAGCTGACTTGGTTCATGCTTGTCATCCTTTCCCATTTGCGTAGATCGATGCTCATGGTCTCAATCACTGGATTGTCTGGTCCTGACTCGATTATTTTCAGACCGAAGATAATACAGGCCATAGCTTAAATATTGGGGCGTTGAACAATAAACAGACAAAACAAAGAAATCAGTTCAGAAGATTGTAGTGCACATGCAGCTAATATGAAGTATATACAAAAAAGTGCTTAGCGCCTTCGCAACACGTGAACATGCGATTTGTGAAGCACGTACTTTACATGTATGTACATACTAGGGTATGATCGTATGTTTGGGCGAAAATGATGTTATGGGTGCGGATGAGGAGTGTGTTGGTGAACATATGACGCACTTCACATCAATTACCTTTGACAGGACCCGCAAAATCATTCTGATTCTTGTGGACTTGATCCCCTCCCAGCATACCTACTGAAGCAATGCCGTGAACAAGCGCTCCCTCTGATCACATCCATCATAACAAATCACTGATGGAATCACACGTTCCTGACTGTTTCAAGAGGGCCTATGTCAGACCATTGCCGAAGAAGGCTGGCCTGGACAACTTAACATTCATGTCCAAAATCTTGGAGAATGTTGTGTCTTCTTGTCTCCAACTTCATCTTGCAACAGACCCGTGAAAATCCGGGTTAGAAATGATCTTCAGTAACCCATGCTTGTCATAAGAGGCGACTAAAGGGTTGACACGTGTCATCGTATCCCAACTGCGTAGAGCGATGCTCATGCTGTTGATCACTGGAATGTCTGTTACGGACTCGAGTATTTACAGACAGCCTTCAAATGGCTAGAATATTCGGCGTAAAACAACAAACGCATTCGGTTTTAAAATTACATTTAGCGGTCTTAAATCAACAATAAAGAACCGCAAAACTGAAAATAGAGTAGCTTTATCTTCTAATTATTAGGGGCGGTGGGGTAGCCTAATGGTTAAAGCGTTGGCTCGTCACGCCGAAGACCCGGGTTCGAATCCCCACATGGGCACAATGTGTGAAGCCCATTTCTGGTGTCCCCCGCCGTGATGTTGCTGGAATATTGCTGAAAGCGGCGTAAAACCAAACTCAGTCAGTCAGTCAGTCTAATTATTATCTTAGAGACATGTGCAAGTCTAGCCCGGCTCGGGAACAAAGCTCTTGACACCGTAAAGGTGTCGTCAGTAGGTAAGGAGCTTGGCCTGGTGCAGTTAAAGGGGGGTAACTCTGTCAAACCGCTGGCAAGGTAAACAAAATGGCAGAAATCAACTTGGTGCCAGTGCGTCTTGTACGTGGTCAAACCTGTGCATTATGTTCCTCTTTCATATTCCGGAAGTCGTATCGGTCCCTACAGTCCGAAACATCGGCAATATACCGAAAATATCTACAGCAGTTGGATGTGAAAATCGAAGGACTTATTTGTTCATGCTGTGTTAACAAAATTAACCGATTGAACAAAATCGACAATGACATCTTGACGAAAATGGATATTTTGCAGGCTGCAAGACGAGAGCTGATAAAAGAACTGTACGAGTCACACTACAAGGAAACATATCCTCCGATGACAGAAGAACAGAAAAATGAAAACGCCTGCAAATATAATGTTCAGTCATGAAGTCAAATCACGAAGTCGATATGGTTGTTGTCAGTTTCGACCAAAAGGCTGTAAACACACGTTTGGTAAGGCTTAGGCTAAGAGACGGAAAGCGATTTTGGAATCACCAGTTCCAGCAAGCAACAGACAAAGTACATGTACCTACATAGCTATCTTGCATAGCTGGTCATGAGAGATGTAACCTGAGGCAGGTGCAGATTGTAACAGCTGAGGCAGTTGTAGACAATAACAGCTGAGACCAGTGTAGACAGTAACAGCTGAGGCAGTTGTAAACAATATTTGCTGGCTGAGGCAGGTGCAAACAGTAAAAACTGAGGTCGGTGTAGACCGTAACAGCTACAGTGTGCAACATATCAGGCCGACACAGGACTATAAGCATGCACTTTGTAATGATTTAGTATCACATATCTATGATGTGAGCTTACAGTACAAGACTTACAATATGTCAATGGCGATCAGGTTTATATGCTGGCAAATGACCCAACTTCATCTAGGCCTATACAGGGTTATAAGTGTATCTGTTACATGGTTCTGTGAAGTGCTTTGAAGTTAAGGGGGTCCATTAAGCGCCAATCTGCAAAATGTCTTAATTCAAAGGCACCCCTAAATTCTCAAACTCTCCACATTAGGATTATGACCTGTAATCATTCGTGTATATTTTGAACACTGCTATGTAATTGGATTGATGTACATCATAACATTTGGCTTACCATTCAGACTTCAAGTTGTTCGAATGGCTTGATGTTTTGTTAGGACTGTTAGGTCCTGAATATATTTGGTTAAAGTGGAGTCCCATTTAATTAAGTGAAAACGTACCGATGAATTTCACTTTGGTATGTATTATTGGTATGTATTACAAGGGGGTATGCACATTAAATGAAACCCCGAGAACAAGAAGGGTTGGTTTCTACGGTAGTCTTAGTTAACGCTCATCACGGACCGCACGTGTGCATTTTTATTTCACTATTCCAACTACTGCGCGTACCCCCTTGTAAAACAAACCAATAATAGCTATTTGAAACTATGATCGTTTGTTAATCAGCTCTTAATTTCACTTTATGTGATTTACTTTTGTTTAAAGTGAAATTCTTCAGTACATTTTCACTGCAAACAGACTATAGTTCATTTTTGAGAATTCTTGTATGTACCATCAGAAAACACTGTTTTCCACTTTAATTTTATGCTTAACAACATGTTGAAGATTATATTTTGAACTTGTAAAATTAAAGCGATGCATCATATCCTGCTAGGATACTCATTTGTGGCCCAGCATTGCATAGTGTGTAATATTCACTCTTATGACACTTACAATAAAAGGTGTAACCGTCTTAAAATGTCTAATTCTTTTGTCAGCATCATAGGGCATTATGTACTATATCAAATGATTATTTCATGTATGTTTATCTAGTCATTTATTTATGATATTTTCAAGTACATGTAATACTGTAAATCAGTCATAACAACTGTTAGACATTTCACCTTTTATTTGTGATGTAACTGCATAAGGGTGCTTAATTGTACATGATGTATATGCTTGACAGTCTCTTTGTCGAAAGCAATAGCGTAAGGAATAAAAGATGGCTTGTTGTACATTGATATTAAATCTAGGTACATTGAGGTATGTAACTGGCTATTAAGATAGATTTGTAATTGTTATATAAACATCAAGCGATTATCAATGAATAGCAGAGAAAGAACTTTGAGCAGAAGTGCCAAAATGTGCAAAGGAAATCAACTTTATTCACATCACTGGTGAGTGGTGACACATTCATGCACAAAAAACAGCATCCTGAAACATGAAATTAAGAAGAAACACAAGTTTGTTGTTCATTTAGAAATGAACTATTATCAACATTGGGGTTTAACGTCAATGAAAGGGACCTCTTGATTTTCATTCTTAATTTCTAACACTGATTTTTATCGAGTATATGCAGATTAAATGTTATTTCCTTACTATTTATTATTTTATTTCCTTCTCACTATCCAAAACCACTGTGATCAATGTGATTAAAAAAGTAGGTTCACCATGAAAAACATTTTTTATTTGAAAGTACAAGTGGACATGAGCATGTGTCCACATGCTGTGGGTGAGGTGAGCTGAAGTGGTGGGCTGAGCTGGGGTGCAGTGGGTGAGCTGAGCTGTCTAAAGCGCCAGGCTAGTGATCCACCGAGCTGGAGGTGTCGGGATTCAGCCCACCTGTGACTGGAGTGTAAAACCTTGGAGTCAACATTGTGTGCCGACTCTTTCAGTGTTGTCACAACCCTAGTGTACAGTACACAACCCTGTGCATTTAAAGAACCCACAAATCCGTTGGTACATGACCAGATGTGACATGAATATGTGGCCACATGAACGTTCAGTGTACAAAGTACTGTGACTATGTGTCCCTCGTTAGGATGAAAAAGCCACAATAACTTGGTATTAGCCTCTAGTGGCTGCAAGAGTTGTATACTCCCCAGGAGTTGAGATTGATAATATGATGTGCCATTGAGATTGACATCCAATGATCGAGGGGAAAAAATACCAGCCTTGAGGCATGCAACTAGTTGTGTGGATATGTAGACTATATAAATATCCTATAATAAAAGTGGGAGAGTAAGGTCATATGGGTTACACATAGAAACAACCCTTTCTATATGTAAGTTGATTTCACGTATATGGACCATACAATCTTGTGATTGACATCCATGCAGTTCATGGACTCTGATGACCCTAGTTCATTAAATCACCTCTTGTGCCAAGCAAAGGCAATTTTACTGTACAAAACGATTGTCCATATCTGCATCATGCTTATATCAGTGTAGTTAAATAACAGTTTGGAGATATGCCCACTTTGGCTTATTACGAGATATCATGATGTCAGTCTGTAAATAACTGGACTGGAGACAACCAGCAACAGTCCAAGCCATCAAGCTGTGATGACCTACAATTGCCAAGTTGTACATAATGGAAAGCCTGCTTGCCTATTCTCATTTGTTGTCTCAAGCTGCAATGGTGCCCTGGCTCTTGTCCCAGTGTTACTCTTGATATGTTAACAAGGTTAGAGTATGGTAGACCCTTTCAGCAGAAGCAACAACCATGATATGACTTTTGTCAGATTGCATTGTATGGAGCATATAAGTACTTCTTGATGGGCCATCTTGTTTGCATATTTATTGGATTGTGATACCAAGTTTATTGCACTGATAACAGGAGTCAGTGTATGATGAGGTGAGGTGAAATTGGGTTTAACGTCCTGCTTGAGAATATTTCGCTCATATGACGACGCGCATGCGTGTGTATGTGTATGTGTGGCTGCTTGTACTAGCCCAGACTGAAGCTGGTTTTATAGTGCTAGCCCACTGAGATACCATGCCGCAGTGAAACATGAATACCCCACTCAGACACATTATACTGACTCGAGCCGACCAGTCCTTGTTGTACCCATTAATGCAGAAGCCAGGCAGGGACCAACAAGTACCATATTTTAATGTCTTTTGGTATGACGCGGTCGGTGATTGAACCCGCGACCTTCTGCTCTCCGGGCGGACGCTCTAACCACTACACCACGGAGGCGGTCCAGTGTATGATGAATTATGAATCCAACATTGAAGCTGCTTTGTCTCTTACAGAAAGGTTTGTTTGAATGTTTGGATAAAGTGTGAGTGGAAGTGTTTTGGGCAAGAATGTGTACCTCTAAGGAGCAAAGGAACACCCTGTCCACAGAGCTATTCCTACTCACAGAACTGTGTATATATCATCAAGTATACGGACTGGCTAGCAATTCTGCCATTGAGTAAAGTGTAACAATTTACATAACAACATAGACAAATATTCAACAAGAAATGGTTTATTTAGTGGTAAAATATATTAAAAAACAATGTTAATAGAAACACTTGTAAAGTTGATAACACTGCCATAGTAATTAATTGCACATTTCATGGACATATTTATAAATAATTTTTGTACATAATATCAAACGAAACATGAAGGAGTAGTAATAAGATATGAATACAATTAGCAGAGATGAATATCCTCAATGTTTGTAGTGGGTGATTTCATTGTTATCCACTATCTTGTTAAACATGCAATTTTCAGATAAAATATTTTAATAAAACTCAGTTAATTAAAGTAAGGGCTCAATTTAAGCATTTAGAACTTGCACTAGTGCAAAATGCATTCTCCTATTTATTTATTCATAGAGTTCACATTCATTAAATGTAACCCATATGCAACAAGTTGAACAACAAAAGTGTGATTTTGGCTTTTATTCACATTGTGATTTTGTAAACATATGAACTCAATTTCTCTGAAGATTTCAAGGGTTACTGATATTATATTGACTTGGGCTAAAGATGGATTTCATGTTCCAAAGCTTTGTAAAGATATATATTTCCTACAAATTTGATACAAAACATTAAGTTACAGTGAAATATCTGCTTGCTTTCATTACCCATGAGCAGTTTACTCTGATGAAACATTAAAGAAACTTAAAGTTGAAATTGTTTTACCCCCAAAACATTAAAACAGCATTTGGTTTGCTTTTTGTATTCTGAGGGCCATAGTTGTAGGTAATATAACAGTTATTATACATTTTTATAGACCAAATATGGATATGGCCACTTTTTTGTTGAACATATACCAGCATTTGTTACACATAAAAGTTTTTACTGGTCTATCTCATTTCAAATCATATCTTTACTAACATTCAAACTCTAAAGAACCCTGTGAGTTTCTGTTGACCCTTGACCTGAGGCAGGAGTTGTCGACGGCAACCCTTCTTTGAAGCTGGAGCTTTTTTCTTCCGAGCAGCTGTTGGTTGTGACAAACTTGGTTGAGACAGAGTGGGTTGAGATAAAGTGTCATCTGTGGTCTTCGTGTTTTTGCTCACTTTGTCACAGATCTTTCTCTTCTTGGCTGGTTGATCAGACTTCAGTGGGGGCTTTGTACAGAGATTCTCCTTGTCCAAGGCAGCACAGGTCCCACGCTTCTTGGCAGGTGGCATTCCCAGCAGGATCTGGGCCGTGTCAGGGCACGCATGGACAACTGTTTTACTGAAATGAAGATGTGGAGTAAATTATAGAGTTGCTCAACTGTCACTTTTAACTGTGTCAAACAACTGCAATTATAATATACATTGGTCATTTGTGTCAAAAACTTCAACCAGTATCAGTGTGGATTTTTCATGTTTATTAAAACTGACTTGTTAGATAAGTTCTTGTTACATTCAAACTGTTGAACTAGAAAACTGCAAGTTCTTTAACCTCTACTAGCGAGTGAACAGTTATCGCCGCGCAACAGTTATCGCCAATACATCAGTATCACACGTGCGCAGTTCCGGTCAATTACAATTCTGGTATTTTTCCCACGGTATTTCACAACAATAAAGGACAGCAAAAGAAAATTCTTCACGGCAAGTAACATAAGAGAAAAATTAAAGATAAAGTTATGAAACCTATAAAAAAAGTTAACTTAGTCGGGGGGATGTCCCACGACCTATATCATAGCAAGTTGATGTTCACAAGTCATTAATTGTTTCATTCCCTATCAATCTACTGTAAAATAAACACTCAAATAGTCACAAAATCAATTATTCGAGGTTACTGTGTGATATAAATATATATTATTTCATGAATGGCATGAGAAATTCTGAATGGCGATAACTGTTACAGTTAGTTGTGAGAAAACATCTATTTATACTGCCATGATTCCCTTATACTGCCGACCGCTTCTATATAAATATGATCGGCGGCAGTGAACGGGCTGGACACACGGTGAATAGCTAATAAAGTATCATAATTAATTCTGTTTCATGAATTTAACGAACGACAGAGTAATTTTGCAAATACCGCTAAAATATGGCAATAACTGTTCGCTAGCCAGCAGAGGTTTGGAAATGAGGTGATTATAACTGAGTAAGAGTGGAATGAGCGAGTATAATTTTATGCCGTTTTTGGCAACATTGTGCCAACATCACAGCAGTGGTCACCAGAACAGGGATTCACACATTAAAAGCTTGGCCTTTTGGCTGACGAAAGTAAATACTTTATGACTAAGCTACCTCTCCACGCTTGAATGACCTGAAATGTCACCACAAATTTATCTTTTCGACAATTACTGAACACCACACACAATTGCCTGATGTCTCACCTTGGAAACACAATGACAGAATTGAGCTGTTTACTTGGGTCAACTTTTCTCCACATGGCAACACAACTTCAGAATTTTCCTAAAAGGAAAACAAAAACGTAAGTAATGTGTTTCTGCAATAAAAGCAAATTTTAACAGATCATAAAGAAACTGTTTCAGTTTCATACACCAGCAAAAATGTTATAATTAGGAGATAATCCATTTGTGTTTACATTTTGGAAGTGATTATAGCTGGTTGAATGTTGCTAAATGAAACATTTAGCAGCGTTCAACCAACTATAATCACTTCCAAAATGTAAACACAATAGGATTATCTCCATTCTACCATGACATATGCACCATGAATAAAAGCACGCGTTTTAAATATGCACTCATTACCCTTTAGCGTAGTGTTTTGACAGGCCTAGACTACAATCCCATTACCCTCAACAGCTTATAACAACGGTTCTGCACTGCTTCCTGTTACCTGTTACCGGACAATGGACTAGCCCAAACACATGAACACACAAGATTTAATGTTTTAATTTATGGATTTAATTACACAAATAAATGTATATAATACACAGATATCTTCCTGGCCGTGACATGAATATGAGCAGCAGGTCATGTTAACTTTTTAATGTTAATTTTTGTCTTTAAACAAGTCTCTCATCCCAATTTGAGGAGATGGCCCACAGCGTCAAGGAACTGCATTGGTGTTTCTGTGAACAACATCTGGATGCCAAACGCATCTTCGTACACCTTCGTGCTGCCCTAGTCTATCTGGGAAATTTTCGCTTCTCAGCTTGTTCAACTTTTCCTGGACTCTCAACAAATCGGTAGATGTTGGGGTGTCGGCGTGGGAGACCCCAGGCGGTTGGGAATCCTCTAGTTGTTGTTTGTCCTGACCTGTTGAGTGATGTTCCACAGTGGCAGCCGAAATCTCAAGGCTCGTCGGTCGCTACTCCAGGTAGTCACCTTTCATAATCGCTGAAGGTGGCCGCCTTCTGGTACATCGGGAGCTGCCGCCCATGGCGCTAACCCACGGTCCTGGATACTGTTTCAGTAAAAGGCAGTTCAGTCAGCCTTTTCTTACCTGACATCTGGATATTTCCTAGATCCTTCCTGTAAGCAACAGCAAGTCTCAGATCCTGACCTTCCTCCAAATGGCCCGACAGTAGTGTAAGAAGCAAACCCTTCACTTCAGCACTCGGAAACTCTCTCTCTCTATAGCATGAATAGAAACTGGACATTATGATGTTTACATACTCATACCTTCGGTACTTAGAGTTACTTTGGGTGATTGTTCAGTCATTTCATGTTGGAACCAGTATGGGTCAATATTTTCCTCCATATCCGATCCAAACACATCAAAGAAATCACCGAGGTCAAAGCGTAACAGTTTCAGGCGACATGTTTGTTTACTGTTGTAAGGGTTAATGAGTGCAAAATATTCCTACTTCTAATTTTTTTTAGTAACAGCCAATCAAAAAGAACATGCTTAAATGTCATGGTAGAATATCTGATATATTCCTGATATATTATCAGAACAATATGAAAATAATTAAGATATACACTATGCTCTACTCCAATGTACTGACTGACTGACTGACTGAGTTTGGTTTTCGCACGCTTTTAGCCATATTCCAGCAACATCCGTCGGGGGACACCAGAAATGGGCTTCACACATTGTACCCATGTGGGGATTCGAACCCGGTCTTCGGTGATGACGAACCAGCGCTCTAACCATTAGGCTAGCCCACCGCCCCTACTCCAATGTACAGTGTAATAAAGTACTATTATAGTTAAAGTACAAGGACACTTGCTGTTGGCACCTTTGCTCTTTCATTTAAGCATATTTAGAATAACTATACAAATATTCTGGTAGTTTGGGCATGTGACATGCTCACTTGCTTGTGGCAGACAAGAGGAGTCACTGACTGGGAGTGGGATATCATGACAACCATGTTATAATGATGGAACTAGGAGCATAGCTATAGAGGCTAGTCTCACATCATGTCAGTAACTATCAAGTTCATGTAGACATGCTCTGCTGATGTATTACCCTGACTTACATAGGCTGTGATGTTAGTCCTGTCGGACAGTCGGGTGACATCAGGCTTGTCAGGGCTGTCCTCTTCCATGGCGACAATGTCAGGGGACCTGCAACAGGAGAATGTAAATGCCTACAGTACAGAGTACAACATTCCCTCTGATATCATCCGCGATAGTCCAGGTTAGCTATTCTCGAAACGTTCATAGCCCTATGAACTTAAGCCCATTCTTAACACATTGGCTACGATCAAAGTTAACAAGTCTTAGGGCTACGAACGTTTCTGGAATAAGGGTCCAGGGAATTATATCTTGGTTATGATAAATACCCTGAACCCATCTCCATTATACCCATTGATATCATAGGCTTTGTTTTTACAAGGGAAATCTCAGTCTCTCCTGTCTCTAACTGGGCCAAGAATTGTTCTTGCTTATGAGTCATTTGATTGGATGACAAGTTTTAGCAACTTGCAATTCTTAATGACAATAATGGTAAGATACTCTATGGATGACAACATGTTAATCTATTATGAGACATTTCGGTATATATCCTTATACCATTGCCAAGCAAGAATGTCACATTCTACCTATGTGTAGAATTGAACCTGGGCCATTTGCCAGAGGAGCAAACACTGTAACCACTTGGTTATCCATGCCCACTTCAACCTGTGAAACCATTGTGTAGGTATCAGTCGCTGTGTCCTGCTACACACAGAAACAGGTTCTTCACATACCTGAACTGTGACATGAGGCACGGGACTCTGGTTGGCGTGGTGGGGTTCAGTGCCATGTCACTGAGGTACATCTCACAGGAGTTGTCTCCCCTTGGGTACTGGCCATTTTGTCCAGCAGTATCTTGATAACTCTCAGAGTCCGTCGTCCTATCAGAGATCCTCCTTCTGATGCGGGCTGCAACATCATTAAGTATAAAATTCTAGTTTGATGGTATTGTTTATTACATAATGCAAAGTTTTCATTCACATTCACTGGCCTAAGTGCAGTCACATCTCAGCAGACTGAAACACATATAAACTCCAACTCAGATGTGATAACTTATGGTATTCACTTAAGTCATTAAAAACAGAATGGGAATTACAAGGAAGTGGTCTCACCAACCCTTAGCCAATCAGATGTCTCCATTTAATGGAACCTCCTGACAATATTTTAACATATTGTTTTCATCTGATAATGCAGTTATATACCTGTTTTTCTATAGACCCGAAAATTCAGTATTGACTGAAGAAGAACTCCAAGGTTAAAACAAGGAAATGACATCAAATAACAATTGCATTTCTCCTAAAAAAGATGTACAAATATTTAACTGACAACCTCAATAACTTTTAGTAGTGCCTTTTTAATATTAGTATCCATTTCCTGACAACTAATGTTTGGTTCAAGGCATCACTGGTGGTAATCTCATCACAACTGTTGCACACATTTCACACACAATTTTGCTGAAATTATTATCAACACTACTAATTAAACATATAAATGAAATAAATATTGATACATTGAGTAAGTGAGTTTAGTTTTACCGGTTTTAGCAATATTCCAGAAATATCACGCAGGGGACACCAGAAATGGGCTTCACACATTGTACCCATGTGGGGAATCAAACCTGGGTCTCCAGCTGATGAGCTTTAATGCTTTAACTACTAGGCTACCCCACTGCCCCCCGATAAATTGAAAACACTGATATGGACTACAGATTTGATGAACACATTTTGGTGGTTTCTTGCAGATCGTTATATCCAAGTTTTCTTAGTATTTGAAAAATTGAGACCTTTGTCTGGGGTGTGAGCAGTCCTGGTCTCGAGGTCTTCGGACAATCTGTGAGATGCAGTCGTAAAGTTGCTCAGTCACCACCTCTACATCCTCCTTCCTCAACTTAAGCAGCTTACATTTGACAAGTCGATTCTTCACAACGTTTAAGATGCTACATGCAGACCTGAAATCACCACAACATAAGTACAACTTTAGAAAACATTTGAATCAACAAACTGTTGCATGCCGATCATGTTGGGCTCAGGGACCTAATTATTTCCCCCAAATCCAATGGTCACTCATCTTGACCTCATCTATGTCTGAACTGATTTAAAATCAGATACAAATTCTTAGGAATCTTTAAACAAATCACAGCTGGGATATGCCCTGGAAGGTGTCACACCTTTATAGTTTAAGAGATGTGAAAAATGTAAAAGTGTATGAGGTGAGGTTTTATGTGGCATTCATGATAATTTTACCTCTCACATAGCAATGTATACATGTGCAGCTGCTTGTATTCATTGTATTGTACGGTAGACATGATGTCACAGTGTAACATGAATAACCAACTTAGACATGTTATACTGACTCCGAAGTCAGCAGTCCATGTCTAATTACCTTAAGGGCATTTATCTTTATCACCTTGTTGTTGGAGGACGAGTCGGAAGGTGATGCCACTTCTTAGATGTCAATCTCTGATTTGTTGTGACCCATACACACCTGAATGGTTCTGACAAATCTAGAAAAAACAATCAGGACGTAATCTAGGATCCTGGGTGCCTAAGGATGTAACTCTGTAACGTGGAATTCATAGCCATAGACCAATCGGGCCAACTGTACAAGAGAGTCAACAATTGAGGGCTAACCTGGAACATGGACATCTATTCAACAGAACGACAGCATGAAAAGTGAGGTAACGAGGTAGACGGCTTAGAGTTACCTGCTCTTGGCTGTAGGGGGTCCGGTGGGGCCCTGTAGGATAGTCTCACAAGACAAAACTAATTTTTGTTTTGTAAACATTTTATTAAAAAATATAGTTACAACTGTCGAGGATTTAAAATGGACATTTAAATGCTTATATGTACCCCAAGCGAGGACTTCTTCTGAAAAAAGAACTAGAAGAACAAACAGGACGATCTTAATCTAGGATCCTGGCGTCTAAGGGATGCAACTCTGTGAATGTGAATTCAATGCACATAGACCACTGGGCCAACTAAAAACAAGAGAGTCAACAATTGAGGGCTAACCTGGAACATGGACATCTTTCTTCCTCTTGGCCTCGGGTGGTTTTAGAGCAGTGAAGGTGATGGTGGTCCAGCTCCCGATCTGGTACATTGAAGATCACTTTAGCTGATCTGATATCCCTTGTTATAATACTCTAACATCAACTTCCTCTTCTCTAAATCATCCATACTGAAGATCACTAAGAAAATGTCGTCTGCTAGCAAGTAAACAAGGGGGATAACTCTTCACAAACTAATAAAAGGATTAACAGATTTATCTCTCTTGAATGAAATAGAAGCACTTGATAGCTGGTCAAAGTTGTTGTTTACTACTAAATCCAATTAAACATCTTCCTAAAATTCTCAATAATTTCTGGTCATGCTATAACTCCTGATATTTTGCCTTACGTCGGTTATGTAAAAAGAAAAGTAACATTAGGGACCGTTCATAATTTATGGGAGAGGAGGGGTGGGGTGGGGGTGGGAATTTGATTTTTAAGGAGAAGTGTCTGACATTTTGTTCTGGGGAGGTAGGGGTCATCGTTGTGTACACACGTTTCTAGGAGGGTCATCAATTTTGTACATAATTTTTGTTAAATGCCATTGATTTTGTACGCGACATGCAGGGGTCACTTACTTTGTACATACATTTAAGTGTGTATGTGTGTATTATTGAAAATTCACATTGTACGTACTTCTCCATAAAAATCCTATCACTCTCCTAGCCATAAGGTATGGACGATTCCCTTATCTCTTTAAGAGCTACACTCGAGAGCCTTGATAGAGATTACAAAATAATGATCCGCAATTATAAAGTAAAATTGATTAGTAGCGCAATGAAAATTTCCCTTTTTATAAAGCAGCCACATTTATGACGATCATCTCCATTAACGACGTTATCTTTAGTAATGGAAATCCTCGTGTGATACAATAACACTCTTGGGTCCCTCGATATCCAATGACCCCACGTGAGTCAATGACAGTCTCTTTAGTTTTGAGTTGACGTATTTGTTGCTCTCTAGATATATTTTCAAGAGTCCAATTGGGTTTGCGTGCATGCGTGCGTGCATGCGTTACCACGTACGATAACGTCTGTCACGTGCCAGTTATGTCTACTCAGTTGTCCGTCTCTGGACCTGTACAGGTATCCTCTTGAAACATGCTTGTCCTGCCATCTAAATTTCAATAATGAATGATCATACACATTGACTTCGCGTATATATGTGAGGGGTGTGTGGTTGTATGTATGTATGTATGTATGTATGTATGTATGTATGTAGCATATGTATGTATGTATGTATGTATGTATGTATGTATATGTGTAGATATTATCATCCATAGCTACACAGTTACAACAAATACAGACCCTCGGGCGAGGAACATATTTTGTCTCTTTAGTATACCTGTCTCGGGCATCTGCGTTTCAACAACTTTTCAAGATTATTTCTCTAAATATAAAGTTTCTAGTGCTTTGCCTACTACAACCTGAGTTTCGTCTGAAGATATAACTTTGAACCAATGTTTGGTTTAACAGTCCAATGTAGATGGCATCTGGCAGAAGTCCCTCAATTAATTAGAGTTTGAGAGGGATGTGGTTCTATTCTCTACTACCCTTGCCATACATAACCCTTTTCATCTAAACAGCTGACGGCTGACAGAAAAGGATTGAAAAGAACTGGCTTTTGTGGTGGCGAGTTGGTGTCTTCCAGAGTTGGACGCACCTTAATAATGCTAAGAATGTACTAATATACTAGAATGTATGCTTTGCCTAAGAAAGTGTAATCTCAATCATAATGTTTGGGTGAATTTCCTAGAAATTTGCAGAAACATCTATGTGATTCACATTTTCGAAAATAATTCCCACAAAATCTGAAGGCTCGTTCAATTTTTAAAAGGCAATTGTTAAAAATGGAAGGGACGGTAAGCGAAGGCTTTATGTCGATTTGTGAGTAACAGTCTTACCCTACTTGATGAGCATAGAACTTGCGATTCGTTACATACAAATATATTAATTATGGATTATGAAAAATGTTTGCTTTCAGAAACGCCGAAGGTGGCGCATCCAATTTACGACTTCATCAAAACTTCGAGAACATGTTTGAATCTCTAGAAAAGTCTTCATGGTGGAATGGACAAATGTGTTTAAAGTATTGTGCTTCAACCCGCGTTCTCCTGGCTGTGACGACAGAGGAGCCAGCAACCACCACACGAAGCAGGATTTTGCTTGTATCAATATTATGGACGACCACTCCGGCATCATTGCTATATTCTGAGTATTGTTTTACGATTCTAGGGTTGTCGCTTGACTTTGTGATGATTTCACTGAAGACAAAAAGATATACACGCTATTTCCTCTGAGTTTGTTTCCTCGAAACAAATGACCCGATCATCTAAGTATATTGTCACTGATGGGGTCTTAACACTACCTAATTGGTGGTAAAACCAGTCGGTATTAATATTCTGTACAGCCAGTTTTCACGTGACAAGTCCCTGTAGCCATCCATGGCCATCCAGTTGATTACGTTGACCATTAGGTGCCCATGTGTTCTATGCTGGAGATTCACCATGTAGTCATACGAAAGGCAAGATCCACCAGAACCACTATCAAACTATTCTCGTTGACAGTATGACTCCATATGACATTTAACCGCGGTTGACTATGTAAAAGAAAGATAGACTTTCGTCCGGACCAATGAACTCCTACACCATGTCCTCAAGTTGCAAAGTTTTCTCTGAGTTTGCACCTCTCCGGACATCCTACCACATGTTTCCTGTTCACCAAAGCGGGGAAGAGGTGTACAGATCGTTCCAGGTCCTGGACGATCGCTCAACTTCACTAGAGAATGGGTCTTCAACAGCCCATGCTTTCCTGGGATTGCTGAGAACAGGTGGTCAGGCTAGCCCCGAGCTTGAGATTCATACTTGTCATCACTTTCCCATTGCGTATGATCGATGCTCATAGATTCTCCAATCACTGGATTGTCTGGTCCTGACTCGATTATTTTCCAGACCGAAGATAAGCCTGAGCCATGGCTCCAAAATATTAGGGCGTTAGAGCAATAAACAGACAACAAAACAAAATCAGTTCAGAAGATTGCCGAATTGCACCTGCAGCTAATATGAAGTATATACAAAAAAGTGCTAGCGCGCCTTCGCAACTTATGGGCAATACGATTATTGAAGCACATTACTTTATATTTTGCCACTAGGGGTATATATAGTGTATGATCGTATGTTTAGACGAAAATGATGTTATGGAGTTACTTGGATGAAGTGTGTTGGTGAACATATGCTGGCTTTTCACATCAAGTACAACTGACAGGACCCGCAAAATGCATTCTGATTCTTGTAGACTTGATCCCCCTTCAACATACCTACTGAAGCAATGCCGTGAACAAGCGCTCCCTCTGATCACATCCATCATAACAAATCACTGATGGAATCACATTCCTGATTCTTTAAAGGGGAGGGACTAATAATAGACCGGCATTGCCAAAGAAGGCTGGCCTGGACAACTTAACATTCATGTCCAAAATCTTGGAGAATGTTGGTAATGTCTTCGCTATCTCCAACTTCATCTTACAACAGACCCGTGCAAATCCGGGTTAGAAATGGTCTTCAGTAACCATTCTTGTCATATTTGAGCGACTAAAGGGTTGACACGTGTGTCATCGTATCCCAACTGCGTGAAACCTTGATGCTCATGCTGTTGATCACTGGAGATCTCTGTTACGGACTCGAGTATTTACAGACAGCCTTCAAAGTGGCTAGAATATTCGGCGTAAAACAACAAACGCATTCGGTTTTAAAATTTACATTTAGCGGTCTTAAATCAACAATAAAAGAACCGCAAAACTGCAGAAAATAGAGTAGCTTTATCTTCTAATTATTGTGGGGCGGTGGGGGTAGCCTAATGGTTCAAAGCGTTGGCTCGTCACGCCGTGAAGACCCGGGTTCGAATCCCACATGGGCACAATGTGTGAAGCCCATTTCTGGTGTCCCCGCCGTGATGTTGCTGGAATATTGCTGAAAGCGGCGTAAAACCAAACTCAGTCAGTCAGTCAGTCTAATTATTATCTTAGAGACATGTGCAAGTCTAGCCCGGCTCGGGAACAAAGCTCTTGACACCGTAAAGGTGTCGTCCAGTAGGTAAGGAGCTTGGCCTGGTGCAGTTAAAGGGGTAACTCTGTCAGAACCGCTGGCAAGGTAAACAAAATGGCAGAAATCAACTTGTTGCCAGTGCGTCTTGTACGTGGTCAAACCTGTGCATTATGTTCCTCTTCATATTCCGGAAGTCGTATCGGTCCCTACAGTCCGAAACATCGGCAATATACCGAAAATATCTACAGCAGTTGGATGTGAAAATCGAAGGACTTATTTGTTCATGCTGTGTTAACAAAATTAACCGATTGAACAAAATCGACAATGACATCTTGACGAAAATGGATGATATTTTGCAGGCTGCAAGACGACGAGCTGATAAAAGAACTGTACGAGTCACACTCATAAGGAAACATATCCTCCGATGACAGAAGAAACAGAAAAATGAAAACGCCTGCAAATATAATGTTCAGTCATGAAGTCAAATCACGAAGTCGATTGATGGTTGTTGTCAGCTCTTGACCAAAAGGCTGTAAACACACGTTTGGTAAGGCTTAGGCTAAGAGACGGAAAGCGATTTTGGAATCACCAGTTCCAGCAAGCAACAGACAAAGTACATGTACCTACATAGCTATCTTGCATAGCTGGTCATGAGAGATGTAACCTGAGGGGCAGGTGCAGATTGTAACAGCTGAGGCAGTTGTAGACAATAACAGCTGAGACCAGTGTAGACAGTAACAGCTGAGGCAGTTGTAAACAATATTTGCTGGCTGAGGCAGGTGCAAACAGTAAAAACTGAGGTCGGTGTAGACCGTAACAGCTACAGTGTGCAAATATATCAGGCCCATTACTACAGGACTATAAGCATGCACTTTGTAATGATTTAGTATCACATATCTATGATGTGAGCTTACAGTACAAGACTCCTACTATGTCAATGGCGATCAGGTTTATATGCTGGCAAATGACCCAACTTCATCTAGGGGCCTATACAGGGTTATAAGTGTATCTGTTACATGGTTCTGTGAAGTGCTTTGAAGTTAGAGGGGTCCATTGCCAATCTGCAAAATGTCTTAATTCAAAGGCACTCCTAAATTCTCAAACTCTCCACATTAGGATTATGACCTGTAATCATTAGGTGTATATTTTGAACACTGCTATGTAATTGGATTGATGTACATCATAACATTTGGCTTACCATTCAGACTTCAAGTTGTTCGAATGGTTTGATGTTTTGTTAGGACTGTTAGGTCCTGAATATATTTGGTTAAAGTGGAGTCCCATTTAATTAAGTGAAAACGCACCGATGAATTTCACTTTGGTATGTATTATTGGTATCATGTATTACAAGGGGTATGCACATTAAATGAAACCCGAGAACAAGAAGGGTTGGTTTCTACGGTAGTCTTAGTTAACGCTCATCACGGACCGCACGTGTGCATTTTTATTTCACTATTCCAACTACTGCGCGTACCCCCTTGTAAAACAAACCAATAATAGCTATTTGAAACTATGATCGTTTGTTAATCAGCTCTTAATTTCACTTTATGTGATTTACTTTTTTGTTTAAAGTGAAATTCTTCGGTACATTTTCACTGCAAACAGACTATAGTTCATTTGAGAATTCTTGTATGTACCATCAGAAAACACTGTTTTCCACTTTAATTTTATGCTTAACAACGTGTTGAAGATTATATTTTGAACTTGTAAAATTAAAACGATGCATCATATCCTGCTAGGATACTCATTTGTGGCCCAGCATTGCATAGTGTGTAATATTCACTCTTATGACACTTACATTTACAATAAAAGGTGTAACCGTCTTAAAATGTCTAATTCTTTTTAGCATCATAGGGCATTATGTACTATCCAAATGATTATTTCATGTATGTTTATCTAGTCATTTATTTATGATATTTTCAAGTACATGTAATACTGTAAATCAATCATAACAACTGTTAGACATTTCACCTTTTATTTGTGATGTAACTGCATAAGGGTGCTTAATTGTACATGATGTATATGCTTGACAGTCTCTTTGTCGAGCAATAGCGTAAGGAATAAAAGATGGCTTGTTGTACATTGATATTAAATCTAGGTACATTGAGGTATGTAACTGGCTATTAAGATAGATTTGTAATTGTTATATAAACATCAAACGATTATCAATGAATAGCAGAGAAAGAACTTTGAGCAGAAGTGCCAAAAATGTGCAAAGGAAATCAACTTTATTCACATCACTGGTGAGTGGTGACACATTCATGCACAAAAACAGCATCCTGAACATAATATAGAAGAAACACAAGTTTGTTGTTCATTTAAACGTCAACATTGGGGTTATGAAAGGGACCTCTTGATTTTCATTCTTAATTTCTAACACTGATTTTTATCGAGTATATGCAGATTAAATGTTATTTCCTTACTATTTATTATTTTATTTCCTTCTCACTATCCAAAACCACTGTGATCAATGTGATTAAAAAGTAGGTTCACCATGAAAAACATTTTTTTTATTTGAAAGTACAAGCGGACATGAGCATGTGTCCACATGCGCGGTGGGTGAGCTGGGGGTGCAGTGGGCGAGCTGTCTAAGGCGCCAGGCGAGTGATTCACCGAGCTGGAGGTGTCGGGATTCAGCCCACCTGTGACTGGGTGTAAAAACCTTGGAGTCAACATTGTGTGCCGACTCTTTCAGTGTCCCCCGCCGTGATGTTGCTGGAGTATTGCTAAAAGCGGCGTAAAACCAAACTCAGTCAGTCTTTCAGTGTTGTCACAACCCCTAGTGTACAGTACACAACCCTGTGCACTTAAAAGAACCCACAAATCCGTTGGTACATGACCAGATGTGGCCACATGAATATGTGCAAACACCTTGTGCCGGTACAGCAACGTTCAGTGAATTTGTACAAAGTACTGTGACTATGTGTCCCTCGTTGATGAAAAAGCCACAATAACTTGGTGCGCCTAGTGGCTGCAAGAGTTGTATACTCCCCAGGGAGTTGAGATTGATAATATGATGTGCCATTGAGATTGACATCCAATGATCGAGGGGAGGAAAAAATACCAGCGCCTTGAGCATGCACTAGTTGTGTGGATATGTAGACTATATAAATATCCTATAATAAAAGTGGGAGAGTAAGGTCATATGGGTTACACATAGAAACAACCCTTTCTATATGTAAGTTGATTTCACGTATATGGACCATACAATCTTGTGATTGACATCCATGCAGTTCATGGACTCTGATGACCCTAGTTCATTAAATCACCTCTTGTGCCAAGCAAAGGCAATTTTACTGTACAAAACGATTGTCCATATCTGCATCATGCTTATATCAGTGTAGTTAAATAACAGTTTGGAGATATGCCCACTTTGGCTTACTATGACACAGTCTGTAAATAACTGGACTGAGACAACCAGCAACAACCCAAGCCATCATTGTGATGACCTACAATTGCTAAGTTGTACATAATGGAAAGCCTGCTTGCCTATTCTCATTTGTTGTCTCAAGCTGCAATGGTGCCCTGGCTCTTGTCCCAGTGTTACTCTTGATATGTTAACAAGGTTAGAGTATGGTAGACCCTTTCAGCAGAAGCAACAACCATGATATGACTTTTGTCAGATTGCATTGTATGGAGCATATAAGTACTTCTTGATGGGCCATCTTGTTTGCATATTTATTGGATTGTGATACCAAGTTTATTGCACTGATAACAGGAGTCAGTGTATGATGAGGTGAGGTGAAATTGGGTTTAACGTCCTGCTTGAGAATATTTCGCTCATATGACGACGCGCATGCGTGTGTATGTGTATGTGCGGCCTCTTGTACTAGCCCAGACTGAAGCTGGTTTTATAGTGCTAGCCCACTGAGATACCATGCCACAGTGAAGCATGAATACCCCACTCAGACACATTATACTGACTCCGAGCCGACCAGTCCTTGATGTACCCATTAATGCCGAGCGCCAGGCAGGGACCAACAAGTACCATATTTTAATGTCTTTTGGTATGACGCGGTCGGTGATTGAACCCGCGACCTTCTGCTCTCCGGGCGGACGCTCTAACCACTACACCACGGAGGCGGTCCAGTGTATGATGAATTATGAATCCAACATTGAAGCTGCTTTGTCTCTTACAGAAAGCTTTGTTTGAATGTTTGGATAAAGTGTGAGTGGGAGTGGTTTGGGCAAGAATGTGTACCTCTAAGGAGCAAAGGAACACCCTGTCCACAGAGCTATTCCTACTCACAGAACTGTGTATATATCATCAAGTATACGGACTGGCTAGCAATTCTGCCATTGAGTAAAGTGTAACAATTTACATAACAACATAGACAAATATTCAACAAGACATGATTTATTTAGTGGTAAAATATATTAAAAACAATGTTAATAGAAACACTTGTAAAGTTGATAACACTGCCATAGTAATTAATTGCACATTTCATGGACACATTCATAAATCCTTTTTGTACATAATAATATCAAACGAAAACATGAAGGAGTAGTAATAAGATATGAATACAATTAGCAGAGACGAATATCCTCAATGTTTGTAGTGGGTGATTTCATTGTTATCCACTATCTTGTTAAACATGCAATTTTCAGATAAAATATTTTAATAAAAACTCAGTTAATTAAAGTAAGGGCTCAATTTAAGCATTTAGAACTTGCACTAGTGCAAAATGCATTCTCCTATTTATTTATTCATAGAGTTCAAATTCATTAAATGTAACCCATATGCAACAAGTTGAACAACAAAAGTGTGATTTGGCTTTTATTCACATTGTCATTTTGTAAACATATGAACTCAATTTCTCTGAAGATTTCAAGGGTTACTGATATTATATTGACTTGGGCTAAAGATGGATTTCATGTTCCAAAGCTTTGTAAAGATATATATTTCCTACAAATTTGATACAAACCATTAAGTTACAGTGAAATATCTGCTTGCTTTCATTACCCATGAGCAGTTTACTCTGATGAAACATTAAAGAAAACTTAAGTTGAAATTGTTTTACCCCCAAAACATTAAAACAGCATTTCGTTTGGTTTGTATTCTTAGGCCATAGTTGTAGGTAATATAACAGTTATTATACATTTTTATAGACCAAATATGGATATGGCCACTTTTTTGTTGAACATATACCAGCATTTGTTACACATAAAAGTTTTTACTGGTCTATCTCATTTCAATCATATCTTTACTAACATTCAAACTCTAAAGAACCCTGTGAGTTTCTGTTGACCCTTGACCTGAGGCAGGAGTTGTCGACGGCAACCCTTCTTTGAAGCTGGAGCTTTTTTCTTCCGAGCAGCTGTTGGTTGTGACAAACTTGGTTGAGACAGAGTGGGTTGAGATAAAGTGTCATCTGTGGTCTTCGTGTTTTTGCTCACTTTGTCACAGATCTTTCTCTTCTTGGCTGGTTGATCAGACTTCAGTGGGGGCTTTGTACAGAGATTCTCCTTGTCCAAGGCAGCACAGGTCCCACGCTTCTTGGCAGGTGGCATTCCCAGCAGGATCTGGGCCGTGTCAGGGCACGCATGAACAACTGTTTTACTGAAATGAAGACGTGGAGTAAATTATAGAGTTGCTCAACTGTCACTTTTAACTGTGTCAAACAACTGCAATTCAGAGTTGCATCCCATTACTATGAAAGGATTAGCATTTTTTGCTGGGAATGCCAAATTACCTTGATAATAACCATTGGTCATTTGTGTCAAAAACTTCAACCAGTATCAGTGTGGATTTTTCATGTTTATTAAAACTGACTTGTTAGATAAGTTCTTGTTACATTCAAACTGTTGAAGTTCTTTAACCTCTACTAGCGAGTGAACAGTTATCGCCGCGCAACAGTTATCACCAACACATCAGTATCACACGTGCGCAGTTCCGGTCTATTACAATTCTGGTATTTTTCCCACGGTATTTCACAACAATAAAGGACAGCAAAAGAAAATTCTTCACGGCAAGTAACATAAGAGAAAAATTAAAGATAAAGTTATGAAACCTATAAAAAAAGTTAACTTAGTCGGGGGGATGTCCCACGACCTATATCATAGCAAGTTGATGTTCACAAGTCATTAATTGTTTCATTCCCTATCAATCTACTGTAAAATAAACTCTCAAATAGTCACAAAATCAATTATTCAAGGTTACTGTGAGATATAAATATATATTATTCTGAATGGCGATAACTGTTACAGTTAGTTGTGAGGAAACATCTATTTATACTGCCATGATTCCCTTCGGCCGCGTTCTATATAAATATGATCGGCGGCAGTGAATGGGCTGGACACATGGTGAATAGCTAATAAAGTATCATAATTAATTCTGTTTCATGAATTTAACGAACGACAGAGTAATTTTGCAAATACCGCTAAAATATGGCAATAACTGTTCGCTAGCCAGCAGAGGTTTGGAAATGAGGTGATTATAACTGAGTAAGAGTGGAATGAGCGAGTATAATTTTATGCCGTTTTTGGCAACATTGTGCCAACATCACAGCAGTGGTCACCAGAACAGGGATTCACACATTAAAAGCTTGGCCTTTTGGCTGACGAGTTAATACTTTATGACTAAGCTACCTCTCCACGCGAATGACCTGAAATGTCACCACAAATTTATCTTTCGACAATTACTGAACACCACACACAATTGCCTGATGTCTCACCTTGGAAACACAATGACAGAATTGAGCTGTTTACGCGTCAACTTTTCTCCACATGGCAACACAACTTCAGAATTTTCCTAAAAAGAAAACAAAAACGTAAGTAATTTGTTTCTGCAATAAAAGCAAATATTAACAGATCATAAAGAAACTTTCATACACCAGCAAAAATGTTATAATTAGGAGATAATCCATTTGTGTTTACATTTTGAAAGTGAATATAGCTGGTTGAATGCTGATAAATGAAACATTTAGCAGAGTTCAACTAACTATAATCACTTCCAAAATGTAAACACAATAGGATTATCTCCATTCTACCATGATATATGCACCATGAATAAAACACGTTTTAAATATGCACTCATTACCCTTGCGTAGTTTTTTGACAGGCCTAGACTACAATGGTATCCTCCCATTACCCCTACAGCTTATAACAACGAAGTTCACGGTCCAATGCACTGCTAATCCCCTTCCTGTTACCTGTTACCTGGACAATGGACTAGCCCAAACACATGAACACAAGATTTAATGTTTTAATTTATGGATTTAATTACACAAATAAATGTATATAATACACAGATATCTTCCTGGTCGTGACATGAATATGAGCAGCAGGTCATGTTAACTTTTTAATGTTAATTTTTGTCTTTTAAACAAGTCTCTATCCCAATTTGAGGAGATGGCCCACAGCGTCAAGGAACTGCATTGGTGTTTTCAGCCCAAGATTGAGCTGCTCCTTGAGGCGACACAAACGATGCTCCATCTCTCTGTACACTCTCTTTCTGCTCCTCTGTGCTGCTCCAAAGTCTATCTGGGAAATTTTCGCTCTCTCAGCGTGTTCAACTTTCCTGATCACCTCAACAAATCGGTAGATGTTGGGGTGTCGATGTGGGAGACCCCGTTACAGGCGGTTGTGGAATCCCTCTAAGTTGTTGTTTGTCCTTGGACCTGTTGTTGAGTGATGGTTCCACAGTGGCAGATCGGAATCTTCGTCGTCGTCGACCCAGGTAGTCACCATGTAATCGTTGAAGGTGGCCGCTCTTGGTACATCGGGGCGTCGTCCATGGCGTCAACCCACGTGTCCTGGATACTGTTTTGGGGTAAAAGGGGTAGTCCAGCCGCTCTTCTTACCCATCTGGATATTTCCAGATCCTCTCTGTAAGCAACAGCAAGTCCCAGATCCTGGACCTTCCTCCAAATGGCCTGACAGTAGTGTAAGAAGCAACCCTTCACTTCAGCACTCGGAAACTCTCTCTCTATAGCATGAATTGCCGCCAGCTCAAAGTCTGTCTGGACACAGGATGGGGCAAGCAGCCGGTTAAGTCTCTGCTGAACTTCACTACAACGCATAGAAACTGGACATTATGACGTTTACATACTCATACCTTCAGTACTTAGAGTTACTTTGGGTGATTGTTCAGTCATTTCATGTTGGAACCAGGCTGGGTCAATATTTTCCTCCATATCCGATCCAAACACATCAAAGAAATCGCCGAGGTCAAGCGTAACAGTTTCAGACGACATGTTTGTTTACCTTTGTTAGGGTTAATGAGTGCAAAATATTCCTACTTCTAATTTTTCAGTAACAGCCAATCAAAAACGAACATACTTAAATGTCATGGTAGAATATCTGATATATTCCTGATATATTATCAGAACAATATGAAAATAATTAAGATATACACTATGCTCTACTCCAATGTACTGACTGACTGACTGACTGAGTTTGGTTTTACGCCGCTTTTAGCCATATTCGAGCAACATCACGTCGGGGAACACCAGAAATGGGCTTCACACATTGTACCCATGTGGGGATTCGAACCCGGGTTTTCGCGTGACGAGCCAACGCTCTAACCATTAGGCTAGCCCACCGCCCCTACTCCAATGTACAGTGTAATAAAGTACTATTATAGTTAAAGTACAAGGACACTTGCTGTTGGCACCTTTGCTCTTTCATTTAAGCATATTTAGAATAACTATACAAATATTCTGGTAGTTTGGGCATGTGACATGCTCACTTGCTTGTGGCAGACAAGAGGAGTCACTGACTGGGAGTGGGATATCATGACAACCATGTTATAATGATGGAACTAGGAGCATAGCTATAGAGCTATTATCTCACATCATGTCAGTAACTATCAAGTTCATGTAGACATGCTCTGCTGATGTATTACTCCTGACTTACATCAAGTTCAGGCTGTGATGTTAGTCCCTGTCGGACAGTCGGGTGACATCAGGCTTGTCAGGGCTGTCCTCTTCCATGGCGACAATGTCAGGGGACCTGCAACAGGAGAATGTAAATGCCTACAGTACAGAGTACAACATTCCCTCTGATATCATCCGCGATAGTCCAGGTTAGCTATTCTCGAAACGTTCATAGCCCTATGAACTTAAGCCCATTCTTAACACATTGGCTACGATCAAAGTTAACAAGTCTTAGGGCTACGAACGTTTCGGGAATAAGGGTCCAGGGAATTATATCTTGGTTATGATAAATACCCTGAACCTATCTCCATTACTATCATAGGCTTTGTTTTACAAGGGAAATCTCAGTCTCTCCTGTCTCTAACTGGGCCCAGAATTGTTCTTGCTTATGAGTCATTTGATTGGATGACAAGTTTTAGCAACTTGCAATTCTTAATGACAATAATGGTAAGGTACTCTATGGATGACAACATGTTAATCTATTATGAGACATTTCGGTATAGATCCTTATACCATTGCCAAGCAAGAATGTCACATTCTACCTATGTGTAGAATTGAACCTGGGCCATTAGCCAGAGGAGCAAACACGGTAACCACTTGGTTATCCATCCCCACATCAACCAGTGAAACCATTGTGTAGGTATCAGTCGCTGTGTCCTGCTACACACAGAAACAGGTTCTTCACATACCTGAACTGTGACATGAGGCATGGGACTCTGGTGGGCGTGGTGGGGTTCAGTGCCATGTCACTGAGGTACATCTCACAGGAGTTGTCTCCCCCTTGGGTACTGGCCATTTTGTCCAGCAGTATCTTGATCACTCTCAGAGTCCGTCGTCCTATCAGAGATCCTCCTTCTGATGCGGGCTGCAACATCATTAAGTATAAAATTCTAGTTTGATGGTATTGTTTATTACATAATGCAAAGTTTTCATTCACATTCACTGGCCTAAGTGCAGTCACATCTCAGCAGACTGAAACACATATACACTCCAACTCAGATGTGATAACTTATGGTATTCACTTGAGTCATTAAAAACAGAATGGGAATTACAAGGAAGTGGTCTCACCAACCCTTAGCCAATCAGATGTCTCTATTTAATGGAACCTCCTGACAATATTTTAACATATTGTTTTCATCTGATAATGCAGTTATATACCTGTTTTTCTATAGTCCGAAAATTCAGTATTGACTGAAGAAGAACTCCAAGGTTAAAACAAGGAAATGACATCAAATAACAATTGCATTTCTCCTAAAAAGATGTACAAATATTTAACTGACAACCTCAATAACTTTTAGTAGTGCCTTTTTTAATATTAGTATCCATTTCCTGACAACTAATGTTTCGTTCAAGGCATCACTGGCGGTAATCTCATCACAACTGTTGCACACATTTCACACACAATTTTGCTGAAATTATTATCAACACTACTAATTAAACATATAAATGAAATAAATATTGATACATTGAGTAAGTGAGTTTAGTTTTACGCCGGTTTTAGCAATATTCCAGCAATATCACGCAGGGGACACCAGAAATGGGCTTCACACATTGTACCCATGTGGGGAATCAAACCTGGGTCTCCGGCGTGATGAGTGAATGCTTTAACTACTAGGCTACCCCACTGCCCCCGATAAATTGAAAACACTGATATGGACTACAGATTTGATGAACACATTTTGGTGGTTTCTTGCAGATCGTTATATCCAAGTTTTCTTGTATTTGAAAACATTGAGACCTTGTCTGGGGTGTGAGCAGTCCTGGTCTCGATGTCGTCGACAATCTGTGAGATGCAGTCGTAAAGTTGCTCAGTCACCACCTCTACATCCTCCTTCCTCAACTTAAGCAGCTTACATTTGACAAGTCGATTCTTCACAACGTTTAAGATGCGGCGACATGCACACCTGAAATCACCACAACATAAGTACAACTTTAGAAAACATTTGAATCAACAAACTTCTGCATGCCGATCATGTTGGGCTCGGAGATCTAATTATTTCCCCCCAAATCCAGTGGTCACTCATCTTGACCTCATCTATGTCTGAACTGATTTAAAAATCAGATACAAATTCTTAGGAATCTTTAAACAAATCCCAGCTGGGATATCCCCTGGAAGGAGTCAAGGTTACACACCTTTTAGTTTAAGAGATGTGAAAAATGTAAAAGTGTATGAGGTGAGGTTTAATGTGGCATTCATGATAATTTTATCTCTCACATAGCAATGTATACATGTGCAGCTGCTTGTATTCATTGTATTGTACGAGTCATGATGTCACAGTGTAACATGGATAACCAACTTAGACATGTTATACTGACGCCGAGTCAGCAGTCCTTGTCTAATTCCCTTAATACTGTGTGCCAGACAGGGCAACAGACAGTTGAACTTCATTCCACATTTATAAATCAGTAAGAGAGTCGAACCTGATATCTGAAACCTCTTCTGCGACAGTCAACAGCTTCTGTACCAACTCCGTGAGATCCCCGAGCCCCTTGACATGCTGGTTCAGGGGACACTCTGTATCAGGGGCATAGCCCTTCCCACCCAGTCTGATACGCATCAGGAACGATGTGGCAGTCTGTAAGAATATTTTACTTGTTTCAGCTGTTATTTCAAATTGTAAAGAAACTGGCTCGAGTTTGTGAGTTTGTTTTGATGCCACTTGACAAGGGCATTTATCTTTATCACCTTGTTGTTGGAGGACGAGTCGAAGGTGATGCCACTCTTAGACAATTTCTGATTTGTTGTGACCCATACACATCGGAATGGTTCTGACAAATCTAGAAAAACAATCAGGACGAATCTAGGATCCTGGGGTGCCTAAGGGATGTAACTCTGTAACGTGAATTCATGTGCCATAGACCACCGGGCCAACTGTACAAGAGAGTCAACAATTGAGGGCTAACCTGGAACATGGACATCTATTCAACAGAACGACAGCATGAAAAGTGAGGTACGAGGTAGACGGCGAGAGTTACCTGCTCTTGGCTGTAGGGGGTCCGGTGGGGCCCTGTAGGGATAGTCTCACAAGACAAAACGAATTTTTTTGTTTTGTAAATATTTTATTAAAAAATATAGTTACAACTGTCGTAGGATTTAAAATGGACATTTAAATGCTTATATGTACCCCAAGGAGGACTTCTTCTGAAAAAGAACTAGAAGAACAAACAGGACGAATCTAGGATCCTGGCGTGCCTAAGGGATGTAACTCTGTAGTGTGAATTCACGTGCCATAGACCACTGGGCCAACTGTACAAGAGAGTCAACAATTGAGGGCTAACCTGGAACATGGACATCTTCTTCCTCTTGGCCTCGTGTTTTAGAGCAGTGAAGGCATGGTGGTCCAGCTCCCGATCTGGTACATTGAAGATGCGGGCCAGTGCGAGCTCGCTGCGGGAGTTCACCAGAACGTGGAGATACGCCAGCAGCACTCTGTGAGTGAACACCTACAACAGTGGATGAGAAGGTTTACTTCCATTCATGTATAATCTGAATACCTGCGGGCAGGGTTATCGCACATGCATCTTTAACTTACATATCGCAGGAAATTAGGTATCAGCTTCATGTGGAGGAGCTAGCTCAAATTTTAGCTGTTATTGAGCAAGTTTATACCTGTTTGTATATACCTGAATTCTTTGGAGGGATACAATGTAGTATACTATGGTGTGTATTATAAAAAGGAACAAATGAATCTTGTGATAAACTGAGATGAGATAATGTGTCATTGTTTGGTTTTTTTATATTAAACTGGTTATATTGTACAAAATGTATGTAGAAACATTCCTTTTACATTTTCACATGTTTGGATGAGAAGACATGTTGAATAATTATTAATGAAAGAGTGGATTTCCAGGCGGTGAGACTATTCCCAATTACAGCACATGTGCTCTGTATCGAGTTTGAATCGACTTGGTTATATTGAACAATATGTACAACAAAACATTTGATCTCACATTTTACATTTTTGGATGACATGTTGAATATGTACCAATATATACCACCAAGACAGAAAGAGAAGTATGAAAAGTCTTTACATCAGTTCAATCTCACCAACCTGTTGTATGGAAGCTGAAGTAGGTCTTGATCCCTTAACTGGTGTTTCCACAACAAGGGGGAGTAACTCCTCCAGCGATCTGTTACGTTGACTGATGGTTTCAGTGTCTTCAGATGTACCATCATCGTACAGCTCTGTGACGTCACCACCTCTGCACAACTGTCTCATCAGCAGTTTCTACAACAGCGAAACATGCACACCTGTAATTATGTATGTAACCTTTTCATGATGGACCATGGAGTTATCACAACAGGAAAAACAAATCTGATCATATTAAGGCTATTCTGGTGCCAGACATCTTCAACATGGGAAGTGGCGGGGTTATGGATCCACCAAAAATAAAATAAAATAAAATTGACATTTCTGATAATTATAAATACTGCCACCTCTAATGCCAAAGGCTAATGGAATTGAGTAATTGTTCAAAGAGGATTCATTGTGAAATGTGAAATAAGAAATACATTTTGATACCATCAAATCATGTCTTTTTGACAATTTCCATAGAAACTGGGCCCAGCAATAACTGTTTTCATTTTTAGTCCTATTTCTTTTATCTGTAGGGGTGGTTGAACAAGACAAAGATGAGTTTTTTGTTTTGTAAATATTTTTATTAAAATAGTGTTACAGCTGCTGTAGGGTTTTAAAATGGACATTTTAATGCTTTTATGTACCCCAAGGAGAACTTCTTCTGAAACAGAATGGGCACAGCAATAACTGTTTTCATTTTTAGTCCTATTTCTATTTTTCTAGCAAACATCTGATCATCATACCTCAGTTTGACTTCTTGGCACACCTAGAAATACAAGTGTTGTGGTCGACAGATCTCTCTGGAGCTCCGAATCTGTGGGGTCTTTGGTTAACTCATTATTAAAGGCTGTCACGACATCCATGATGTCCACATGTCCACAAGCAGCCAGGAAGGAATTGTACTGAGTCAGCAATTCTACACCAGTCTGGGAGGACAACACTTCATCTGGGTTCAGCTTCGCCGCAGATAGTTTCTGGTAGTAGTCATGAACCTTGCTTTTTTCTGCAGATAGTTTCTGGTAGTAGTCATGAACCTTGCTTTTTTCTGCATCAAATGAGTCCCCTTTCTGCCAAGAAAATGAGACTGGCACATGTATGTGGTTCATTAAAAGTGTCTAGTTAGAAATATTCAAGATTTATAAATGAGGCCTGTAAATAATTGTACCAGACACACCTGTACAGTTGACTCACCTCCTTGTTTATGTTAGCCAGACACACCTGTACCACAGTACAGTTGACTCACCTCCTTGTTCATGTTGGCCAGACACACCTGTACAGTAGACTCATCTCCTTGTTCATGTTGGCCAGACACACCTGTACAGTTGACTCATCTCCTTGTTCATGTTAGCCAGACACACCTGTACAGTTGACTCATCTCCTTGTTCATGCTAGCCAGACACACCTGTACAGTTGACTCACCTCCTTGTTCATGTTAGCCAGACACACCTGTACAGTTGACTCACCTCCTTGTTCATGTTAGCCAGACACACCTGTACAGTTGACTCACCTCCTTGTTCATGTTAGCCAGACACACCTGTACAGTTGACTCACCTCCTTGTTCATGCTGGCCAGACACAGTTGTAAAGCCTGAAGACTCTCCTCCATAGACAACACAGTAACCCGAGGGCTGACCAACAGGCCATGGCTTCGACACAGTCGCGTCACAAACTCTCCCACAGTTGGGTATTTCCCAACATCAGGTATCACAGAGTTTGGACAAGCTGGGGAGATAAACTGGACATTCTCTTGAGCTGAAACAGTGATACTATTTATACAGTAATAGTCTTACACAGTTCCAGGTACAGATTTCATCATCAGGTGGCTGATTCAACTTGAGAGCTGTATTTCCTGAACACTATCATGACTGCAAGAATAAGTTAGCTTCATTTGTCCTGGACCCATAAACTAACCTACAAGCTA
Organism: Haliotis rubra; assembly: GCF_003918875.1. Lineage (NCBI taxonomy): Eukaryota > Metazoa > Mollusca > Gastropoda > Lepetellida > Haliotidae > Haliotis > Haliotis rubra. The sequence continues at coordinate 1,652,149 of NW_025766002.1, read as the reverse complement.
TACATTAAGAATGGCCATGCCCATGTTAATCTTTGCTACTGAGAGTGTTAACAGGTAGATAAACAGTTTCATGGGGTGCAAAAATAGGTTTTTAATTATTTGAGATGGTCAAATTTATCGCATTTTCCATTAAATAAATCATGGTGATTATTATTTTTTATGATTTTATGTATTCATTTGCCAGGGGACATTGAAAATATTTCAACTATGCCATTTCAATATTTACCATTCCATGGCACACAAGTTAAGCACTATTTCGATACCTGACATATTAAATTTTTATGAAGTTAAAATTTGTCTTTCCTCATTCAACATATTCAGAACTTTTTAGCTGAACAACTCTATTTTTTAACCAGTGATCATTATGGGAGCACAGATGAATCACAATATGAACTGGCACAGTAACGTATGACGACAGACTTCTCTTTATCATGTTTATATGCATTATTTTCATCAGTATTCCACATAATCTTTAAGCATTTTTCACCTACAGTTGCACCTTTGCTGTTGTATTATGAGCTCTTATGGGTATTATGTTAAAATTTCAGTTATTATTGAATAAACATTATAGTATCATATATAGGTCCATTGACAACAAAGAACTGGTACAGCATTCAATATTTGTATGTCTGTACAAATATGACAAGAAGTATCTCATTACCTGAGTCAGTTTGAGTTCTGATGTACTTCTCTACACTTGAAGCAGAGGTAATCGCCTTTTGATGTATAAATAATCTGCACGGCATTGTAAACGTTTCCACACCGCAATGAAGCCTGAAATTATATACGGTTGTTGGTTCAATTGGCAAAATGAAATAGTTAAATACTGTCATATCCATATCATTTCAACATATTTCTGCACAGGGAATGAATAAATAAAGTCTTGAATGTGACAAAGCATATGTTGTTAATCAAAGATTTGAATTATACCCCCAATGAAATATTGTAAATATTAACATATGAATTATATTATAAACAAAATTTGTGAGTTGCATTGTCGACAAAATAATAGATCTGATCAGATCAACTAAAGACTTGTCCTTTATTGCGAACTTCGGTTCAAAATGTTTTTGTAGAACTTTTAGCTGCCATCTTTTCCTAACCGAGAGCTGCCCTACAGTCAATTACATGATTAGAACCCCGTCGCGGCTCTCGGCTAATCTTTTCCTGTTTCTGAATCTGACTCACGCGTGTTCCATATTCAATTATTGTGAAAGAATATTAGTTTGTGGACATTGTCTGCGTAGTATATTTCGAAAAAACTCGTATGTACGTTTGATGTTCCGTCAAAGTCAAACATTGAAAATCATGAAATGAATTTGCGACACTGTATTAACATCAATAAAAGCGATGAAACAGATCTGAAAAACCCTACAGATGTACACAATACCCAGATGAACCTCTTGTAAAAGCTTTTTCATTCATCAAAAACGCGACAAAGAGTGTGTTTTTACCCTCAGATCAATCAGACGCCACTGTCCGGGAATATTGTTTTCAAAATATACACCACGGCCTGTATCGCCAAGTTATTATCCAATCAAAATACAGCCCTGAAAGGGAGATAACTGATTAAAACTCCACACATGGTCGTTTGAGGAGTACACTGTTGAGAGATAACGGCTTGCCCCAACGGCTTATTTCTTGCAATTGCGTGCCGAAGCCAAACAAAAAGTGTCTGAAATCACACGTTAGATTTTTATGCTACATTATCCTTCAATAAATAATAGAAAAGCAACCCTGAGAAACACTTCATTTTCAGAAGCTGAAATATCGTAAATTTGAATGAGTGAGTGAGGATGATGGCCTTTTCGCAATCTTCAATCAGTATCACGGCAGGGAATCAGAAAAAGGCTTCGTATAGTCCGTATACGGGGACCCGGGTCTTCGGCGTAACGAGCGAACGCTTTAACCACTAGGCTACCCGAACACCCTAGCTGTTTTTGGATATATCAATGTCTGTTATCAAAAGTAAATTAATATATTCATTATCATATTAGACCCAATATGTATAAAATGAATATCCTATTTAACAATCAATTAACTTTCAATTTTGTTGTAAAATAATTATGGCTTTATTTAAGAAATAATTTCAATAATTTAATATGTAACTTGCTTGATGTACTTTGCAGTTTGCAGCCTCAGTGAATAAAGTTCAGTTCAGTTCTATTTGAGTGCATGGACATGAAGAAAGAACCTACATATATATGTCTTGTTATTCGTTGAAAATATGATTTGTTGATGTGTAATAAACATCAAGTTTTGTCTGATATATCTTCTTTTGTCATTTTTACATCTTGATATCAAATAATGCAACATGGGAAAATGTTATGAGTATTAACAAATAAAAAAATAATGTCTGGCCATTTTGACTTTTTCTATGGCCATTTTGACTTTTTGATGTAGCCATTTTGACTAGGGGTTTGTGGCCATTTTGACTTTTTTTGTGGCCATTTTGACTTGGATGTTTTATGGACATTTTGACGTGTGGCCATTTTGACTAGGACCCTGTGTATTAGAGACTAATGTACTGGTACCAAACTTAAAATGCCACCCAGTTGACGTTGAACTATGCGGGATATTTAATCTTCACCATGCGTGTTTCAATGTTTTTACCAGTTTGCATTTTAAAAAAATAAACTGAGAAGCATGAGGAACTATCTTTTAGTTGATTTTATGATATGTTTGATATACATCTGAAAAATGAACCGTCCTGACACTTACCACTCAAATATCCCTACTACATTGTTCTAGATTTTCAAATATAATTTGATTTTGTGTTTGTATATCTTAAGAAAGCCCAAATTACACAACTGTTGATGGATGTCTTGGACGTGTAAATCTTCGAACATTTATAAAGTTATAAATTTTACAAAATTACATTTCATACCGGCTCACGTGGCTGCAAATTCATTTCTTTATCCCGTCTAATTATCATGGTACACATGCACTTAAATATAGCCTGTTGTCCTCGATGTACGTTTGGGTGGTTCTGTTGTCTTGTTTCGTTTATAGAATTGTCATATTAACATATATGAAAATTATAAATGAACAAATTCACTGTCTCCATAATATCTGGTCGGTCGCCTGGTAGTGAGGTATGTTTCGGAGAGGGTGGTGCCGTTCACAATATTCGAATTAGAAACTAAAAGTCAACGTTGAATACACACTGCCATTTAGAAAGTGGTCAAATGTGGCATATGTTATATTTGGGATTACACTTTCTCAGTGATCGAAGCACACATTCTTGCACCTAAGCATTGGCGGATCCAGAGGAGGGGTTCAGGGGGTTCGACCACCCCCACCCCCCTTTCAAAATTCCTGGATCCGCCCATGCTTAAGTACATGTATATGCTAAACTGTAACTTCCTTCTTCAACGAATAAAAAATGAAAACAATTTTTTTTAAATCTACATTTTCATGGATCAATACTGAAAAAGTAGAAAGATAAGTTAAAACATAGGGCTCTACTAAACACCAATATTCAACTTTAATGTTAAAACATAAACTGGAAGGTTCGGAGTGAGTTTGTCATGCGAAGCTACCAAAGCCATCGTTTGAAAGCTGCTGTTTTGAAGATAACTGCTGCAGGGAAGTGATAGTACGGGCTGAGCTGATGCAGATGTCAAAAGTCAGGTAAATAGTCATGAGTTCACCAGCGTTCTAGGCCCCCTTTCTGTTATGTGGTGTACACTTTACATCATATATATCTAGGATGTGCCTTGGCTCAGTCGTAGTGGGCTCCCATTCAAGCCGATAAATATTTAAGAACCTGATAAGGAAGAATTCATGTCAACCCAATGTCACCTGTGTCTACGCCCATGTTAGATTTGACTCCTAGTTTGGGAAGGGATTAGTGTTAATTATTTGCTTTACGAGAATCTGAATCTGTGCATTATCTGTGTTGACCATGTAATCGATTAATGTTGACATATGCGATGTTCATATGTAGGTCAATTCCCGAGCTGATACATCACGTTCAGTTGCCATAGCAGCCCGTGTAGCTTTTATACATGCACTTTATGATCATATTTGTTTTACGGTTCATGACCTTCGCTGCAGCCGTACCCCTCCTCCAGCTACACAACGTATAGCCTCACCCGGATTCAGGGATACAGCTTTTTGAGAAAGGGGGCGGTGTGTGTGTACAGTTCATTTTCACCCGTTTTCACGAGAGTTCCAATGGTCATTTAATAAACTTTTAGGACAAAAGGGGAGGGGTGCGCACCCCTTCAAATCCCCACCCCCACACACCTATGGACGTATTATATCATTCACAACAAATCGATCAACAAGTGATGGTGCATATATAGAGTCGTGCCAAAAGTATTCGGACACTTGACGTAACTTCCATAAACTTACATGTTGATTTAGTGTAGCATTAATAATTTTCATGAATTTCAGTTTTGTAAGATCCAAGTCAAATTTTGCACATTTGTGAGGAATCATCTTACCTACAATCATGTACATATACTTTCTGTTTAATTTTCCATTGCTTATTTATCGAATTGTTGCCATTCGATAAATAAGCAATGGAAAATTAAACAGAAATTATATGATTGTAAATAAGCTGATTCCTCACAAATGTGCAAAATTTGACATGAATCATACGAAAATTAAATTCATGAAAATTATTTATGCTACACTAAAATAACAGGTAAGTCTATGGAATTTACGTCAAGTGTCCGAATATAACTGGCATGGGTCTGTATGTACAGTGCCGTGAACTCCTTAAACATGGCGGACTATGGGATTGTGCATTGTGGAACCATACGTAAGCTGATAAATGTGATGTCATTAGTTAAATAGTTGTCGGAAAATTGAACTGAAATTATGTGCACAGAGCAGAGATGATTTCAAATTTGCCTGTCAGTTTTTACAAAGATCCATCCTAAACTCACTTCATGAAATTTATGGTACACCTACAGAATACCGGATACCTACCAGCAATATTGTTTAGTGTCATGTCACCCTAACGCTAACCCTAACCCTAAACCTTACCCTAACCCTAACCCTAACCCTAACACCTAAACCGTACCCTAACCCTAACCCTAAGTAAACTCGCGTGCTTTCAAAGATGGCAGAAGCTATCCGGTATTCTGTAGTCTTACCAAAATTATTTATGCTACACTGAAATAACATGTAAGTCTAGGGAAATTACGTCAAATGTCCGAATACTTTTTGCACGGGTCTGCAGTTCAGCCAGCTAAACGTCGTGTTCCTACTAAGGTATACACCGACGGTTGGAACACGACATTTAGCTGGCTGAACTACAATAGACTAACAGCTAGTCTCTGAAATGAACATATTTTACTGAAAAAAAAGTCCATAATAAAAAATAAAAAAATGTAATGAAAAGGAGCCCTGAGACCTTCTTCATTTTCTGAAGCTGTGGAAATCTAGACTTGCCACATTTTCTAGACTTGCATGGGCTTTCTTGGATATATTTGCTTCAGGGTCTGTACGAGAGACTAGAACTTCAAGTGATGGTGCTTATAGATGATGCTGTGCGATATTGCTATGTACATCAGTGTTCTGTTGGGGACCAATCAGTTACCAGTTGTTTCTAACCTATCCAATAAGTGAAAACGAATTTGATACATTTTGAAGCAAACCATATTTTTTTTCATTTTAAGATAACTGTTATCTGACATGCATGAATGAAGTAATCTATTTCTTACACTAAATTGCACTGTTTTGTTATAAATGTTTGTATTGATTTGTCTCATGACGGTGGCACATGAAACATATTACAACAGCTGTGAGATCGAACCTAGTGCTCACTACTCAAACACGAGAATCATGCTGGTTGAGCCAATTAGTCACTTTGAGCAGTCCTATACGGCAGTTATGACATACTCAGATATGATATATAATGCATATCGTCTAGCACACTAAGATTCATTGGGCGTGTGCCTGCATTGTAAGTTGTATCAGTACAAAGGGAAAGTTGATCAATGGTCTTGAAATGACTTTAATAGAAATAGCACAAAGACTGAATAATTATGCCTAATACAAATTTCAATAACTTGTTGAAAAAAAAATGAAAATCAATTTAATGTCTTCCAGAAAGTGTATTTCCAACACGTATGACTGAACATGATTATAGGAAAGGAAGCAACAGATCATGACGTCTCAAATATGGTGGCACATGTCACATGATCTCTTTCCAGGAACCAATGAGAGTTGGTGGGTCAAAGAGCCAAGTGGCTCAACTAGTCCGACTCTCTCTTAAATAACAGTCACGATCCACACATGGAATATCAACATGGAATATCAAGGTGAAAATGATGATGATAATTATAATAATGTGTCCATTCATATTGCGCCAAACTCCACACTAGGTATGCTCATAGCGCTAACAATCAAAGCACAGCACATTATTACCCCGGATAACCCAAGCTGCCTGTTAGGCACTATATGGTTATAGTCACATGACTTTTTCCACCAGGTACCCATTTTCCTGCTGGGTAAACAGAGGCAATTTTTAACAAATTCACATGAGCCCACATGTATCACATGCTTTGTTGTTGGGGCAGGACTGAAGTCCTAGAAACTCTCAGGAGTCAAACTGCCAAACACTTCACCCATCCAAAGATTCTCACGATGCTTAACTTCCAACAGATTTGTGACCTGAGCTTTGTGCACAGGACCACATGTTGACACTTACATAAGACCTCAGAACATTTATTAACACTCTAAAACCATTACGTTTCAACACAGACATAAGTGAGTTCAGAATCACTAAATCAGGGCAGTAGTCCCTCATAGTCTGACCTAATTTCAGGTTTTTAACCCAAAGGTGTTTGCAAAATAAAAAAAATATTACACATTTGGAGAGGAAAATAAAAATGGACATTCTATAATAAAATTTTAAGTGCATCTGCATATTGTCTTTTCAGGGAGGGTCATGACTGAAATGTACAAGGACTTTTGGAGAGTCAGCTAAAATATTACATATATTGGGAAGGGTAATTATTTTCAGTACATTAAAACATCAATAACCTTGTCAACCTCTCATCTAACCCTTATTCAGTTATGACTTGCAGGAAACTAAATATCATTATTTATTACAATATATTTATACAAACTGTGAAATTAAATACAGTAATAAGTGCTCACTTTTCAACCTGACAGTATGGCAGATAGAAATAAATTGAATGATCCCAACAGAAATGTTATGATAGTGGGCTGGCAGCTATTTTAAACAGTGGTTTGAACTAAGATTGTTCATTAACGCTCAGTGTCTGAAAACAAATATGACTCGTGCATGGATTTAATAATTGCCCTGTTGTAGTTTTGTTATGATGAATAGAGTATGTGCTATGCATACATACTGAACTTTTCACTAAGGGATGATGGACTGCCACAGTGATGTAGTGGGTAGAGTGCCTGTGTGGAGAGTGTCAGCTCAGCGGTTCAGTGCCCTGTCTATCATATACTCCTGAGCAGAAATTAAGCAACGAGTATTTTCAGTGTAATATCTTTATCAATCACAATAGCAATTTTTGCCGACATGCTACTGAAAGGTAAATATTCAAAGAATACATAACCTTTGGAGATTGTCAAATTGATTTATCTGATAACATTGACAACATCACCCGAACACAACCACCCTCAGAAACAACACGCAAAATGTGTGACATGAATGTTCTCCGCTTTCACACATGCACCCTGATCAGTGTAAACCTACCTGTAATCATTCCTCTGGTACAATGAAGGAGTCCTAAATTCATTTTTATGGATGATAATGCCTGAGAAAGAGTTGTTAACGATGTTGTTTAGATCAACAACATCACACATATGGACTGGCCTGCAAGGTCTTTTGATCTTAATCCCAGAGGCAGAGTCACAACAGTCGGAAATGTTTTGAAAAAAGTTAACATGACCTGCTGCTCATATTCATGTCACGACCAGGAAGATATCTGTGTATTATATTCATTTATTTGTGTAAATAAATCCATAAATTAAAACATTAAATTTGTGTTCATGTGTTTGGGCTAGTCGATTGTCCAGGTAACAGGTAACAGGAAGGGGATTAGCAGTGCATTGGACCGTGAACTTTGTTGTTATAAGCTGTAGGGGTAATGGGATGTAGGGGTAATGGGAGGATACCAACATGCTTGGGACATTATTGGAAGTCGTGTTTACAGTCTCCGTGTTCACCACCAGACTCTGGATGACCTTGAGCAGGCGTTACAGAGAGAATGGCAGAACATTCCACAACAGCAATCTTAAAAGGAGCAACCGATTTTATGTTGTATGTAGTGTTGGGAATCAGGTTTAATGAATGATGAGATCATGATTCATAACTGGATCATTCTCACCTATCATGCACCAAGTTAGTTTCATTTTGCTTTTTGTCAGAACACAGAGGAAAAACAAACACAAGTACACACTTGAGAATGTTATTTTGCCAGAAAGTCTGTCCTCTCTTGTTTCCATGTAATATATATGCTGACAGTAGGTTGTAAATAAGTCTTGATGGTAGGTTATAGCAGTGAGACTTGACTCTGTCCTCTCTTGTTTATCCAGGTAATAAGTATGCTGACAGTAAGTTGTAAATAAGTCTTGATGATAGGTTAAAGCAGTGAGACTTGACTCTGTCCTCTCTTGTCACCATGTAATAAATATGCTGACAGTAAGTTGTAAATAAGTCTTGATGATAGGTTATAGCAGTGAGACTTGACTCTGTCCTCTCTTGTCACCATGTAATAAGTATGCTGACAGTAAGTTGTAAATAAGTCTTGATGATAGGTTAAAGCAGTGAGACTTGACTCTGTCCTCCCTTGTCACCATGTAATAAGTATGCTGACAGTAAGTTGTAAATGACTTGATGATAGTTAAAGCAGTAACTTGACTAAGTCCTCCCTTGTCACCATGTAATAAATATGCTGACAGTAAGTTGTAAATAAGTCTTGATGATAGGTTAAAGCAGTGAGACTTGACTCTGTCCTCTCTTGTCACCATGTAATAAATATGCTGGCAGTAACTTGTAAATAAGTCTTGATGATAGGTTAAAGCAGTGAGACTTGACATAGGATGCCAGCTGTTTTGTGTTCAGCTATTGTAAATTGTGTTTGTTTGTGTCATTTGGGCCTTCAAAAAACACACTTTCTTGTTTGGCACCCACCAATCATCAGTCCAGAGGCCTGGCCACCATCTGTACCCTTCACAGGTACTGTTTGAGGGATTTAATCTAATATAAAACCACATTATGTTTCACTTTTTTTGGATCTGTTGACAGTAAATTTGGTTGAAATGGAAAAACACATCCGAATTTTCTCTGAACAAGGCCTCAATATTATGATGTTTGCATAAAAATTAAGAAAGAAGAAAGTGCAAAATAGGTATTCATAGAGATTGCTTTTTCAATCTGTTTGTTTCACCTACCTACAGTTATTTCCTGTAAAGTTATAAATCTTGTGGCTTAATTGTAGAGCGAGAGCCCAGATAGCATTCGGACGTTGGCCCAACGTTGGCAATGTTGGCAAAACCATTGCCAACGTTGGGCCAACGTCTGAATGCTATCTGGGAGTAAGTTGATTGACAGTTTGTATCATCTATGATGACAGTGTTATCATTGTGTCAGATGATACACAGTACTAGGGGCAGTATGAATAGCTTAAACTGAGGGTTCAGTCGGTCTGAACTCAGTACTGAGAGTAGTGGTGTAACGATTCATCTATAGTATCGATGTTTGCATCGTCAACTACGCGATACAAGTGCATTGATACAAAACACATTTAGGCAATTTATCAGGATATTTATATCGCAAGGGTCCACGATACATCAATATATCGCCACAAGAGACGATATATCCCGGTACAACTTCAATACTAGTTAACGTTGTAAGGAGTATTGCATTAGGAATAGGAAGGGAGTCTCTTTGAAATTCTTCTGAATTTTAAAAACAAATTGAACCATTTAGGAATTTGTTTGTGTCTGTTATCTTTGTTACATGGACAAAGGAGTTGGTGTATAAGTGAAAGAGTGTGAACATTTTTCAAACTCTTTGAACTGTAGAATACTTGTCTTTAAGTAATTGAAATATGTTTTAGTTGTTTGACAAATAACACCATTTATTAACAACTGTGAATGATGTCTTAGCTTTGTTAAGAAAGAGAACAAAGAGAAGATACAATTTAGAAAGCATACTTAAGAGTTTTTTTCAGTGATTCTGAATTCTGATATAAATTACATTCAATTGTTTGTGAGAGCATCGGTGGAGAAACACACCTTCCTCAAAGGAAACTTCGGTTTCAAACTTATATATGTTAGATCGAAGTATACTAAATATGTTTGACTTTAAAAGCATTAAATGCTGAACCTGTATTAAATGAACAGCTTTTTAATTGTGTGTGAATGTAACACAAGATATGCTGTATAACAAATAAAGTTTCAGTCATTTTATCTATCATATATGTTCTACTATTAGAAATTGTAAAGTATCGGGATACGTATCGTATCGCCACCGTTGTATCGTGATGATAATTGTCTCGCAGGTTCCTTGCCAATACTTTCATGATGTATCGTCTCACCTAATTAAACTGGTATCGGGATATATCGTTTTGCCACTTAGACCACGATACACAGCTCTAACTGAAAGGGAATGGGATCTTTGAAAGGACGCTTGGTCATTGAGTGAAGACAACCTGTTTAGGGACCATTCATGATTTATGGCTAGGGGGTGATGATGATTTTAAGGGGTGGGGGTGTCACTCATTATGTTCTGGGGAGGTATGGGGTGTCATCAATTTTGTACATAAATATTATGCTTTAACATTTTGGGATTGATTTTTACATGACATGCAGGGGGGGTCTCTTACTTTGTACATAAATTTATGGGGGTTGGAGATGGGGTGTCATTCACATTGTACATGCTTCTCCATAAAAATCATCATCACCCCCTCTAGCCTTAAATTATGAATGGTCCCTTACAGATTTCTGTTTGTGAGCAAATGTGGGAAATGACTGCAATGGTGTGCATGTTCTTTGTATTGTGCTATGTCACCCTGATATGCTCATGCATGTCTGTCTTGGGCTGGAAATGTGTACATGAATATTTAACCTGTCTTGTCACGTGGAAAGTTATCAGGGTCAACACAACTTTATGCCCCACTCTGAGCTCACCTTACACGGCGTCTGAGGTAGGAAATATTTTTATGTTTGTTTATGTAATATGTCCAGGGTTACTGCTGGTTGCAGCCGATTGCTTGTCCTTCAATGTGCAGACACTGTGATACGAAGTATGCTGCAGCAGTCTGTATATAATACTGTTCTTTGTCATATGAGACAGTACATATGTCTTAGCGCGGTAGTTTTTAGTGTGCAGATAGGTTTTAGAATGCAGTCTACAGAAATCTACCCTATCATGATGTCCACGACAATGTATTGTTTTGAGAAAGATGGCATCCTGACACTTGATAATGATTACAATGATTTAGCAACAACTACAATGAATCTTATACAATGTTATGCCTCTTGCAGTGAAAATAATCAAAACGAAAATGACTTTGTGAATGCAGATATTTAACAGTACAGATCACAGTGGCCAGCATTTTGAAAATCTTTTTTAAAATTATTTTTATCACTTTATTTCTTTACTTATTTACAGATACAATTATATGAATAATTTGAGATATATGTACATGTATATTTGACAATATTGTATATAATATATATGATAATAGCTTCATTTGTACATTGAGCGAACATCGAATGAAAGACATTAAGTAACTTCTTTCATGTGATGATGTTTTCACATGGTGACCAAGAATTGAAAAATAATTTATCATATGAAGAGATTATGACATAAAGACCAAACTTTTCTTTGTCGTCATGACCTTTTGAAGCATGTTCATCTTGACCGAGGCTGACTGTATGAAGCCAAAATTGTGTAGAGCAAAGCCCATTTAAGTATATGAGGAAGACTTCATATACAATGTCAGTAAAGACTGAAATGCTGCTAAAACACGAGTAACCAATGTTCTTACACACCACTGGCGGATCCAGGAATTTTGAAGGTGTGTGTGTGTGTGTGTGTGTGTGTGTGTGTGTTTCAGGGGGTTTGAACCCCTATAGGCCCCACCAATGCAAATTTATCTTCAATGTGGTCTTTAAGTCAATTTCAGCAAATGCACACCTGTTGGTGGGAAAGAAACACATATGAGATAACTGGTATAAAGCATATGTATGAGACAGAATTCCAGGTTCATGATTGGCTACTCCATGGTGATGACCTAAGGTCAGATTAAGATGGTCTACTTTCCTGTAACTGTTAAGTTACTTATGTTTCAATGAACCACAGACCTGTTACTCATGCCAAGCGCCTCTACACCTTTGAATATACCTTTTTCACAGTGGTACAGTAAACAAGTATTAATGGCATAAACAAACTTAGATAACAGCATGGGTTTACTCCCAAAAGTTAGATGTCCCAAAAGTCAGACAAATCAATCAGGCATGACTGTGATTACAACCTAGTCTTACCCAGTGATATAAGGAACCTGCCCCATACAATAACGAGATGGTTTTCACTTTTGTACAGAAATACTTTGATCAGAATACTAATGTTGACTGGCTTACTCACTCACTGGGTCCTCCAAATGTGTTTTCACAATGTTCAATTTTGTAATAACAAGATTATAGATTTTGCATGCTTGTTTTTACAATGTTCACTTTGATCAAAACATTATTATAGATTTTGCATGCTTGTTTTTATGATGTTAACTTTGATCAAAACAAGATTATAGAATTTGCATGCTTGTTTTTACGATGTTCACTTTGATCAAAACATGATTATACATTTTTTTATGTTGTTGAGTTTCCATTAACCTAAAGGAGTTACTTCCTTCCTAGCATTGTTTTTCCAGCATAAACAATATAAAATATAGACAGAAGTACAGGGTGTAGGGCTAGCGTTCAATTATAACTTCCAAATAATAGGAAAACATTATCATTATCACTCTACACAAAATCAACCTTCATCCAAACGGCAAATGTATCACTTGCCAAATTCCTGAAACAATAGCCCACACTATCTTTAACTGCTCAAAATATAATAAACAAAGAAACCCATTTATCAATGCTTTAAAACAGTACCTCAGTAATGCTAACTCTTCTGATCTCAACATTCTAACAAACCCAAAATTAATTAAAACAATCACTAAATATCTTATTCATACAAAATTATATCAAACAATCTAGAAACAAAAACAATAGTACAATAATTCCACTTTTTACCATTTTAAAATTGTTATAAATATGTTTAACTTAAACTAATTTTTTAACCTTTTATTATGTTCATCATTATTCACTTAATATTTATGTTTTTAAACATAGGTTGGTTGTAAAGCAACATATTAACAAGAATACAATCAAATTGTTTTGTTTCATGTCAAATAAAGTCATTGTCATTATCCATAATCTCTTCTCTTTGTGTTTGGATTAGTATGTTTGGAGTAGTCCATTAATTAACTAAGGTAACAGTGTAGAGAACCTCAGTGCAACCAACCATAACCTTTGTTGTTTTAACGCGTTTAACTTTTGGGACGTCTAACTTTTGGGAGGTCACCACAGCATGTATCTATTTTTCTTTTTTAATTCTCTTTGTTACCATAATCATAAATTCAAAATGGCTTGAGCCATCAGTAATACGTGTATGAACAATTCTGTAAAAATCACTGGTAAAGACAAAGGATATATTATCACCATTGTGGCTACCCTGGGAACATGCAACATGTACAACATTGGTACATTTCCTGGAGAGATGTGACCAGTTTCTTGAATCATCTTGCAAAAATACCACTAAGACGTGTTTGATGTTAATGACCATCAAAGACTTTTTCAAGTTATAAATTATATATGTTATGATAAACGCCTGATTGTACATTAGACGTCCACATGCTACTATGGAATTAGTTGTATGGAAACTGTAACATATTCAACACCCGGGTCATAATGGCAGCTGATATGTGGTAAAAAACAAACGTGAGTTTTGTGCCAATGTGGTCATGAAATAGATATGAAACTGTTCGCTTATGTGATTATATATGTATGTTATGCCATCTATGAATGTTAATAAATGATAACAAGTATGTATTGTTAGTATTTTTTATTTCTGTGAATAGTTTTACATACGATGAATATAATTATATCTACCATTTCTGATATGCATGCAACAGTATGACGATCATGACATTTAGTAACCATTGATATTTTCACACAAATACATTAATCCGATATTTCCATTAATCCGACATTTTCGTTAATCCGACATATTTCTCTGCAACCACAAGTGTCGGATTAACGAGAGTTGACTGTACCTGACATGGTAGCATCAGAGCATCCCCCAAGCAACTGATTATTGTTATATACTACCCATCAAAAGTTTAGACTCACTAGTGTAAATGTAGCCACTTACTTGTCCTCTGTTCTAAACTAGCTTTTTGCAAAATATTCCATACTGTTTAAAGGTACTGTTTAGTTATGAACTGGTGTATTGTAAAACATATTCGTAACATTGAAAAGATTATTGTCATGAGTTCAGTAAATGATTAAAATCTGTGAAAATTGGCGAATTCTTAACAAAACTTTACACCAAAACGAATCTGTTCACATGCACGACATTTGCTCATGCCTTTCGCAATTTGAAGCATCATCCTTGTGCAATTCATCTGCATAAGGTTTTCAGTTGGTTCCCCCAAGTTGGTGGAGAAATTCATCTTCGATGTAACCACATACATATACATAACATATAGTGAGTGCTTTAAGTGAGTCTAAACTTTTGATGGGTAGTATATTAACCAACCCGTTCATGACAATCAGAACCAAAACTGACTGACAGCATCTGCAATATCCACACCATTATTACATGTATAAAATAGCCCCGATTCTCTTAAGTTATGTGTTACAAACCTGGTATACTGTAGAGGTACACACATCTAATTGAATTGTTATGATAAAGATATTGTAATTGTGAGATACACATTTTATCCAATTGGTATGATTTGTTTTCAAGATTGTTTTATTATTTCAGGTGTGCAATGAAGTTTCCTGATAATATACTAATTTTTTAGGCCTTTCATAGGGATTGCTCTAACATTTCAGATCTTCAGTGGTTCATATTTTTACTTAATAACATTTTCATATCATGTTTCTCAGTTTCATGTGTGTGATAGGTAATAGTGTTGGTTGTTGTACCAGATGTTGTGTTGCAATCTGAGATCATTGTCAATACTCAATAGGCAGAATATGCACTGTATTCCTCAAACAAGACAAAGGTGTACAAACCGTGTCAGGTGTTGACCATCTAGCATGTTTGCCTATAGTCCGTTTGTCTCAAAAGCGGACTGATGAATTGCAATCTAACTCGAAAACAACTAAACATAGAATACTCAATGAAACACTAA
The DNA here is from genome assembly GCF_003918875.1 of Haliotis rubra. NCBI lineage: Eukaryota > Metazoa > Mollusca > Gastropoda > Lepetellida > Haliotidae > Haliotis > Haliotis rubra. Next base: position 1,636,739 of record NW_025766002.1, on the reverse strand, counting down.
TCATAATCATAACATCAGACCAACTGTGATTTTTTGCAGAATTTTTACTTAATAAAATAATAATTGTTTAGCAAACTATCATTAAAATTTTGACACAGTTCACTATTAGTGGTTTTGATGAATGTTTACTAGCCAGCATCAATTTCTACATCATTGTCTACATGCTGAACATCATTGTCTACATGCTGAACTTTGCTTTTAGTTATTTACAGGATCCTTCAACACGTTCATACTTCAACCAATGTTAAACTATTCATTCTAATTCAACTTAGTATGTAACACGAGTTCTGATTGGTCAATGCTATAAATTTCCGACCGTATAATCAGCATATACGGTCGCAATTTGAAAACTGATTCACCGAAACCTTTGAATGTATCCCTACACTATTGGGGTAACGCTGTTTCGCAGGACATTGTCATTTGCAGAAGCCATTGGTCCCTTATCCAACAAAAAAGAGTGGAATTTGTGTTAAAGGTCACATAAACCCTAGGGGGTACAAATACATAAATCACTAACTGGCATCGTTATAAATGAAACCCCGTCATTAAAACTACTCATTTCGACCTTTAATTGACTTAAATCGACCTTTTTGACAACAGTGCACAATTCTCACCCGTGAACGAAATTTCAACCAATCAGAGCGGCGCGCCTCTGTGACGTCATATGAGGAATAGCTTTGAGGGCCGATGCAGAATTCATCTACATTTTAGGGGGTAAATTATCGTGTTTACAGGCTTGTATAAACCTGAAATCGTGACAATTGTTGTGGAAAATGAAAGCTATATGTTCTCACAATCTACTGTCATTTAATTTTGTCTCCTGCTTTGCCTAGTTTCCGAGTTACAACTTGTTTTCATAGACGATTCTGTCAAAATCGATTGGTGTCGTTAGGCCCTATTTGTATAATGACTGATCCAAATTGACCCCATTTCTGTGTTGTTTTACCTCGATATTTAATCATGTCATGTCAAAATCTGTTTGTATTCTCAAAACAGTGTCGGACCATAAGTTTTCACATGCAATACAGCAATTAATACTCCCTCGTTGTAACCCGTGTTAGGTGGTATAAACCTACACATGTTATTTGTCATCATTCACTTGATGGTCAGTTAATGAATTTATAACAGGTATAATTAGTGGTAACACACTTAGATTACCCGACAAAGGTTCCCATTTCGCATTTCTTGTGTCTGGAGTAAATATTCAACATTATAAACATCGATCAAAGGATTAACCGATAACACGCTGATTGAATAATTACTTTTATCTTACACAGCGGAATTGTCAAAAGGTAGTGTTTATGTATGTAGATTTACTAATCTATACTGAATACACTCTGTCGTGTCGGTGTCTGCGTAAAAACAACGTCCTTCTTTCAAAGGATTAACCGGCAATACATTGATTGATTGCCCATTATTGGCTAACTAAATTACTGTTTTTAAAGAAAGGTGGACATTATGCAATTAGTTGCCAGGTGTGCTATCTTGGGTGACCAATGAGACTATACACCAATACGTGAAAAGATTTATCACTTTTTCGTATATTAAACTGTTAAAAGACACATAATTTGGAACAGTTTTGTGGATATTGATGGATACATTCCTCGAACAAGGTAATGGCCTGATATTGTTCCTATAACTTTAATCTGTTTTAATTTTAATATTTGCATTTTGTTTTTATTCATTTGTCGTAGCATTCAACAGAATCATTGTTTTCGCCGTGAAGTGTAATGAGACAGACAACATGCACTAGGGTGTGTGTGCGAATTATGATTCACATTGGCAAACTATAAAATGTCTAGATATTACAGTTCTGTTATAAATTCACTATAAGTATCAGCAGATCGTCTGCTTTTATTTAGTTTCAAAATGCATACAAGTGTGATAATAAACTAATTAGGATTGTAAGACCAAATATAAAGAGGCGCACATTGACTAGTATCTACATACTGGTGAGTGGACATTAACCATGGGAATGTAGCAAGAAATTTATCGCAAGCAGTATTGTGACTTCGACCCCACCTCGCTTCCGTGGAAGAAATCGTTATGTTATAAGTTGTGTCATGCAAAATCCGTTTGGTTATGATTCCAATAAATTTTAACAACGAGTAGAAAGTAGTCTTGATTTTCTAACTTGATGAAAACAAACTATAATCTCATTAATTCTAACAGATTTTTTTATTTTTAAAATGGCGGCTACTCTGTCGGGAACATCCGCCAGTCTGAGGATAAATGGTATTTAGGTTTGTTTTCACCGAGTTACAAAAATCAAAACTACTTTCTACTGGTAGTAAAATATGTATTTTATTGATGGCCAATAGGATTTTGCATGACATAGCGTATATCATAACAATTCTCTCGTGGCAGCAGGTGGGTGTCAATATAATACTACTTACAATATTATTGTTACTTCGACCACAACCTCACTTCCGAGGAAGAAATCGTTATGTTACAAGTTGTGTCATAGAAAATCTTTATGGTCATCAATCATATGCATATTTTACTACAACTAGTAAGTAGTTTTGATTCTTTAACTTCCGTGAAGCGATCTGAACACAAGTAAGATATCGTTTCAGGCTTCCACAACGCTAAGCCGCGACTAACAAACATAACCCATTTAGCACCTACTGCGCGGGTCCTGTGGAAATCTGTGCATGGGGACACCATCACCCGACCCCTAGGAGCAATTGGCGACAAAGCAACGATTCGGCATGTCGTCGTTGATGTCGAGAAATCATCAAAATGATGAGCGTGCTACACATTTTCTATACAACTAACTGAAAATCGTTCCTCATATGACGTCACTGCAGTGCTCTGGCGACAGAGTTACGTAACCTGTCTGTGGTTTCGTTGGCGGGCGAGAGGGAAGCAGGCGACTTTTTGGCCACTTTTAATCGCTTGGTATTAATTAACCACAAGTTTTTTAAAGAATAAATTTGGTGTTCCGCATAAGACTAACCACAAATCTTTCATATGTAATGGTTAAAAGAGTAACAAAAAACAAAGTTTAGTGGTTCTTTAAAATGGACAAAACAGTATCATAAATTTAATTTTAAGTTCAAACAACTTACTCGCAACGGGCTGTTGACTCAACACTGTTAGATCATGAAACAAGGTTTATGACGTCACTATGGAGCGTGACGTCACCTGCTATGACCTCATTTGACAACAGAACTGATAATGGCCCGTAGTTGAGGAATCAGCGGGCCGCTCATTTCTGTAACTAGAGGGCGTTTTCATCATAATACCGTCCATTTTATCCATAATACTACGATCTATTCATCATTGTCAAATTTAGTCTGTGTGCACATAATAAACGTGTGTAGTTTGAAAAGGGGAACTACTTTCTCTGGCGATGGTGTAAGTTGAAGGAGTGATATGATTAACCTTTGACCTAGAGGAACTTTGACCTGGTTTAAGTAATGAATTTCTTTCACGAAAAAACAGCGTAAAACGAGTTGAATTAGAATGGGGATAACTGTACTGTGTTTGTCGCAAATTTAACGTTATATCGGCTCCGCTTACGCATCGCCGATATAACTAAATTTGCGGCTATATAACCACCGGTATACGCCCCCAATTCGTCAAACACAGTACAGTTATCCCCTAAGTGTATTCAATTCACTCATCTGTGTAGCATTTTCCTACAACTGTTGATGTTTACAGTGATATATGTTAAAAGATTAAGCCAGTTCTGAACAATTATAGTTTTCCCTCAGTAGTAAAAAACTTATTAGATTTATGAAAAGTGTTTGATGTTTTTGTGAATATGTGTTTGATTATGTTGAAAGTGTTTTTATTGATTTATTTGGTGAATTGGTCACTTGTAGTACCTAGTGTCTGCCATGTTTCAGGTGATTCAGAAGATAGACCAGCTCAACAATGGCAGAAACAAGGAAGGGAATGATCCAGACAGGTAAGCTGTTGTATAATCTGCTACAGTGGTTGCAGTTGGTTACAGGAGACAAAAACAGGTCAGAAAACACTCAAAACTACTTTCATAATTTGGGGAAGATCAACCATGTGGTGAAGTGAAAAAATGAGAAACATGATGCGTATGAATGTATGAGTCTGTATGAGTCTGTATGAGAAGTCTGGATGTGCAGGGAATTAAAGCAATATTTCATCTATGTGATGGCATTTATATTACTTAGTGTGATCACCAGGAATATTGGAATATTGTCTAATAGTCAAGTAACATTATCTGACTATTTTCATAAATGGCTGCTGTGATGAAGCTGAATTTGTTTGTATCCTTCAGAAAAATATTTTAGTGTGACTGAATATAATATTCAAGATATTTTGTTTCATATTCTGATTGTATCTTTGGGAACTCATCTGCGTAATCAGCTGTATTCTGTATAGTGTTTTCCTACAACTGTTATTGTTTACACTGACCTAACAGTACTCCATGAGTGTTTTCCTACAACTGTTATTGTTTACACTGACCTAACAGTCCTCTGTGTAGTGTTTTCCTACAACTGTTATTGTTTACACTGACCTAACAGTACTCCATGAGTGTTTTCCTACAACTGTTATGGTTTATATTGACCTGGCGTTCTCCTACATTGTTGTTGTTTACAGTGACAGGGCTGCTTCAGCCTGACAAGCTTGGTGTGACTCTGACCCATGAACACCTGTGGATAGATTCAGGGGGCTTCTATGTGGAACCAGACGCTAAAAACAAAGCGAAAACGACCATGTCTTTCTCACTCCCCAACTACGGGTGGATAACACATAATCCGTAAATATTGTGCCAATGTTCTTCTTTTCATTTCACATTTAGGCCAGACCAATTTTATTTCTTGTTTTACGGATTTTTGTCCTCAGAAAACCTAAAGGCAGGAGGGAAAAAAATTAAAAATAAAAATCACCAGTCAAAGTACTATTCCTTTTAAATACTAAAAAGTATTCTATTTTGGCAATTTATGAAGTGTATATAGGGCAAAAAAAACAATCCCAAAACTTTTTGGGTAAGTTTACATTTTTGGCCAATATAAATATGAGGATTTTATTTTTTGAGTGAGGAAAAATAATTTTAATTTTTTTTCTTAATCTTGAAAAAATACGACTGGCGGATCCGTAAAACAAGGAATAAAATTGGTCTGGCCTTAGTTACATTTCACATTTTATTATAAGAGTGTATAAAAGTCCTTCTGTGTATAGTATTGTAGTATACATGTATGTTTTAAGTAATAATTTGTGAATATTTTGAGTTTGTTTGAGTTACTTATGTCGGGTGTGATGCGTAACAGAAAATACATTGACAGAAAATGTAAACTGAAAATATCAGGTACATGTATGTTTACTTGCCCAGATTGCACCAGTAGTTGTGCAACTATACTCAATAGTCTTACTTGGGGGGAAAAATTCTACAATAAACATTGCTTGAATAATAGGAGTATTTCTTTTCAGAAATTGGCAGTTTCAGTTTGATTAGTGTGGCCAAATAAAAAAAAGTTGTGGTTCCAATTACACCTCTTTAAAATTTAGGGTAGGTAGGTAGTATTTCTTTTTTGATTTTTTTTTTTGAAGTTAAGTACAAGTTAAAAACACATTTATCAATGTGTAATTGTTTATTCAGTCAAGCTTGCTGCCATCATGTTGACTTTCTCTATCAGAATGACTGATGTCCGTCGGTGCAGGGCAAAAACAATTGTATCTGAACGTTTGTTTTATTCATACTGTTTAAAAAATAGGGTCGGCACCAGAATTCAAGGGTCGGTCGGGTAATCGGAACCACAACACATTTTTATAGGCCTCAACATCTCCTTTGCTAGTTGAATTCTAGGGTTAGAATGCATTTTACCTGATGCCTCTTTTAAGAAACTTGCAAAGCTCCTCCTTTGTAATGGTTCCTAAGTTTTTGAGCTACATCGCTAAAATAAGGTCATTATTAATGACAAAAAATCTGTATGTGTTGTTACGTGTCCTGATTGAGGACATTGATGAGGCTACCAGATGCCAATATGGAAATTTAAGTTTTGATGCTTACTGTGTATGTCAAACCTTTCCTATTGTAGAATTGATTATGTATTTTGAGGTTTAGTTATACTAACATGGTTAAGACATACAAATGGAAGTTATCTTTGTATGTTATTGCCCTGTTTTCCAAATAGTCACACTATTGCATACAGTTATTGCGATAACATCAACAAACAGTTGTTAGGTAAGGTGCATTTGTACCCAATTTAGTAGTAAATGATGACTAATTATGCAGAATCATTGTCTCATTTTCAATTACTAAATACTTTCACTAATTAAGTAAGTTTTCATTTGGGTAATAATGACGTCAAATCCTCCATTTCAAGTTGTATTATACGTTGCATGGGAGAAGTGTTAACATAAGCAGTAATGCTTGTTCACCAATCCCAATTCATCTTCATGAATAAACATATGTTTAAATCATTGGGGTAATAATGACAATGTCTAGATTGAGAATTTTAGATTCTAGACTGTTCAGCATTGACCCTCTTAAAGGGAGACTCCACTCACACCATTTGGCAGCCCCTCATCCCAGTCAGCTTGATTTCATGTCATCAAAACTCTCTCTGTCAAATCCTTTGGTGCATATAAATCTACCATTTGCTGAATATGTCCTTCTACATTGAGATAATGCCAGAGTTTCCCACAAGTAATAACAACAAATAACAATGTCCCTTCCGTCTGGAAAAGGATTGCAGACTGTGGAGCCAAGTGTCCCTTTAAATGAACTTGTTCTATGTCAGATACAGTCACAAGCCCAACCTCAACTATGGCCCTGATGAGAAAGGTGATCTCGCTGAGGAGATGATGTTCTTCAAGGTAGGAGGTGCCTCACATTCCTTTGATGTTATTCTGGCTTTCATCTGCATCAACAACAGTATGTGTGACTATCGATAGTTTAGTAAATGACTTTTTTAATTGTTGGGGTGCAGACTTGCAGCTTCATTGAGTTAATGTTTTATCTGTTTACTTGATCTGGGTTTCAAGTTTCTTGTCAGTTATTAAAGAGGCTGAAACTACTTCAACATGTTTCATATAAACTATACATTCATTTGGGAAATGACTTCAAATCAGACAATTCAAGGAGGACAAAAACTATTGCAGATATGTTGCAATAGACTATCGCTATCACAATAGTTGTTTCAGCCTCTATAGTCACCCCTAGTCGTAGGTATCGGGTATTGTTCTTCACGTCATGTCGATGTGTGAAGCCCATTCTGGTGTCCCCCTGCGCGATTGATATTGCTGGAATAAAAGGCTTCATGTACAGTTCCATCCATCCACCATAGCTCATGAACTGTTTGATATTTCATCTTGTTTTTCAGGAAATATAGTTTATTTTTGTGTTTCCATTGCAATACGTTGGACTTTTTACATTCAAATGAGTGTAGGTTATGTTGGCAATGCTCAATGCTGGGCACCCCTAAGGGGGTCATCTAAGGCACCACAGTTTGCTATTACAGCACTTAACAATGCCAGAAACGTGTGATAGTGGATTTGACTCCTGTTCCCTCTGATTGTGCTGCTGGATCTGTTGCCCTGTACCCATGGGCTACCTGCTCCGCTTCAGCCTTTCCTCTCACGTTTAGCAGACGCTGACAGCGAAATTATGGGACAACTGGAATAATGTTCAAAGCAGCTTGAAAACCAGTTGATTTACTTAATTGTTAGAAACACTGGCCATTTAGACATGTAGCTGCCTGAGAGTCCTGTGTTGGGATTCAAACCATGGATTTTATGATTCATTGTCAGACACCTTGTCCTCATGACCAACATGGCTGTAAGCTGACTTAGAAGGAGTGTAGCTGTGTAATAACTCTAATCACTGCTGAAGACACAATGATGATGGGTTGCTCTGAACACTAACTCCAAGGTGTATTTTTTAACTTGCCATTCCAGAACAATGGTGGCAGCAGTATAGTGGAAAACACAACTATAGGCCTACATCCAAATATAGAATTCCTGAAGGAGTTGTCAGAGAGAACAGGGATCAACATTGTTGCTGGAGCAGGTATTGACATCAAATGGACTTTTTTAATGTATTTTCAAAGCATTTACTTTATGATACAGCATTGGTCTGATTGAAAGATGGTAAAAAATGTGTGACCTCAAGAGAGTGGAGTGTTCCAATGTGTAGGGTGTTGCAGTATGTAGGGTGTTGCAATATGTCAGGTGTTGCAGTATGTAGGGTGTTGCAATACGTCAGGTGTTGCAGTGTGTAGGGTGTTGCAATATGTCAGGTGTTGCGGTGTGTAGGGTGTTGCAGTACATCAGGTGTTGCAGTGTGTAGGGTGTTGCAATGTCAGGTGTTGCAGTGTGTAGTGTGTTACTGTGTGTGGCAGTGTGTAGGGAGATGCTGTGTGTGGCAGTGTGTAAGGTGATTATGTGTGTGTGACAGTGTGTATGGAGATGCTGTGTGTAGGATGATCCTGTGTGTGGCAGTGTGTAGGGTTATGCAGTGTGTAGGGTTATGTTGTGTGTAGGGTGTTGCAGTGTGTAGTGTGATGCTGTGTGTAGGGTGTTGCAGTTTGTAGGGAGATGATGTGTGTAGGGTGTTGCAGTGTGTAGTGTGATGCTGTGTGTAGGGTGTTGTAGGGTGATGCTGTGTGTAGGGTGTTGCAGTGTGTAGTGTGATGCTGTGTGTAGGGTGTTGCAGTGTGTAAGGAGATGATGTGTAGGGATATGCTGTGTGTAGGGTGTTGCAGTGTGTAGTGTGATGCTGTGTGTAGGGTGTTGCAGTGTGTAGTGTGATGCATTGTGTAGGGTGTTGCAGTGTGTAGTGTGATGCAGTACATAGTGTGATGCTGTGTGTAGGGTGTTGCAGTGTGTAGTGTGTTGCTGTGTGTAGGCTGTTGCAGTTGATGCAGTGTGTAGTGTGATGCTGTGTGTAGTGTGTTGCAGTGTGTAGTGTGATGCTCTGTGTAGGGTGTTGCAGTGTGTAGTGTGATGCTGTGTGTAGGCTGTTGTAGGGTGATGCTGTGTGTAGGGAGGTGCTGTGTGTAGTCTGTTGCTGTGTGTAGTGTGTTGCAGTGTGTAGTGTGTAGGCTGTTGCAGTGTGTAGTGTGATGCAGTGTGTAGGGTGATACTGTGTGTAGTGTGATGCAGTGTGTAGGGTGTTGCAGAGTGTAGTGTGATGCTGTGTGTAGGGTGTTGCAGTGTGTAGGGGATGCTGTGTGTAGGGTGTTGCAGTGTGTAGTGTGATGCTGTGTGTAGGGTGTTGTAGGGTGATGCTGTGTGTAGGGAGATGCTGTGTGTAGTCTGTTGCAGTGTGTAGGGAGATGCTGTGTGTAGGGTGTTGCAATATGTAAGGTGTTGCAGTGGGATGCTTTGTGTAGGGTGTTTGTTACGCAGTGTTCTATAAATTCAACTCTCAACACTGTGACTAATCTATTTCAACTTTAATTCTGTTTTGTTTTGCACAAATGTATACAGTTGGTACACTGTTCACTGACTATAACGAAAAACTATCGAGAGGCGTTACAGAATGCAGCCTATCAACTGGCGAGTTACAATGCAAAAATATAATGATAGGCCATCTAATATACGACCGCTCGCCAGTCAAGTTCTAACACTGTGTTTTAGGACAGGTCGTTGAAAGCACGACCGCTAAAGTCCGAAGTTCTAACAAATCTGTTCAAAACTGCTATCGGAGAAACCTCATGCAGGTTCAACTCCATGTGTTTCACGTAGTGAAATTTTCCGAGAAGTACATTGCTTTTGCGCGAATGTTCGTATTTCAGAAACATAAACGCACGCGAATATTCTATGTTTACAAACACAGTTCTCCAGAACAGTGTTGTAATATGTAAGGTGTTGCAGTGTGTAGGGTGTTGTAATATGGTCTTTGTTTTTGTTTTTTTAAAGTGTTTTATATTCACTTTATTTGGTTGAACAAGATACATGGGTAGAATATAGGGTTACAAACAAAGCAGACAGTATGATGTATATCGTATTGGGAATATTTTTTTTATTGATAAATCTCATAAAGGTCCTTTAATAATGTTTTGTAACTTGTGAAGCTAAGTTTTTGTCCTTTTATATCATGTGTTGGTTTTTGCTGTTTTCAACTGTAGGTTATCTGTAACAGACCGACAGTTTAATGACCTACATGCAATGAATTTTTAAGCTCATACAAAACTAATACATCCTGTTTCTTGATTTAGGTTACTATGTGGCCACATTTCAGACGGAATCAACCAAAGCCTTGACCTGCGAGGCGATGGCAGACTGCATACGTCATGACATCCTAGAGGGTGTGGGGAAGACAGGAATCAAATGTGGCGTCATCGGGGAAGTGGGTTGTGCTTGGCCATTGGAGGGTAAGTCGTTGAGTACCAGGGCCCTGTTTCACAAAGCTCTTGTAAGCCTAAGTCCTCGTAACTGTTCTCGTAGCATTCGTAACTCCTATACTGTAAGATTGACTTACGATAGTCGTAACGCTACGAGAGCTTTCTGAAACGGGCCCTTGAACCCCATTATTGAACAGACTGGTTCCCTGCATGCCATGCTTGTGTTAAGAGTTGCCTGAGATGTTGATTCGGTGGACACAATGAGTGACCCGTTTCACTATGTGACATCTTACCCGAAGGCTATGGATCAGAGCTCCTGAGAACAACAATTGCATTGCATGGACGGATTTGCTTATATAATAATCTGCTTCAATGTTTTTTGCATATTTGCAATCATTATTGAAACTGCCTACACTGTCTTTTTACTAATCTGTCATACAGACCCTGAAACGAATATATCAAAGAAAGCACATGCAAGTCTAGAATATGTGGCGAGTCTAGGTTTCCACAGTTCCGGGGTTTTATTCTGTAAAATATGTTTATTTCAGAGACTACAGGGATAAGTTGAGAACCGACCTGACAATTGACCCGTGTTAGCATGTATGAGTGCCACCCACTGGCGCTTGTCATTGTTAGCGAAGGGGCCCCAGGTTGTCCGCGATCAAGTGTAGTGCGACTTGCTACACCGACGTGAGAGTCTTATGAGCAAGGCATGTGCAGCTATGCGAGAAATCAATTTCATAATGCCATGCACGTGCACTAGCCTACATCTGCTCTACCTTTCACAAACCAATTGGGTTTGCTCATTGCCGTGCACCACCTACTTCCCGTAAACACATTCTCTGCGCCTTTCCAACTTATCCTTGTTTGCCAGTAGTTGTTAGTCTATATTTTTACGTGAATACCTCCATGAACACATAAGTGTACTGAAGTCAGTTCTTAAGAATACTTACGTCTTACAGACTGCTTATTCAATAAAAAACATAACTTCAAGGAAAAGATATACAATATATCATATCTTCCAGCGCAGTTAAGTCATACATGCCTTGCATACTCGCAGGGTGGTGGTTAAAGCGTCTGCTCGTCACGCTGAAGACCCTGGTTCGATGCCCCACATGGGTACAATGTTTGAAGCCTATTTCTGGTGTTCCCCACCATGATATATTAGCTGGAATATTGCTAAAAGTAGCGTAAAACCAAACTCGCTCACTCACTTGCATACTTGCAGTGGTCAAATTGTTTTGGCATATGGAAGCATTAACAAAGATGATATTGCTTGGTTACCAATCAAATAACCCGCTCACAATGTATTTATTCTGTGATGTGGATGGAATATTAATAACTTTTGTGTTGAACAACTCACTTCACGTCTCTGTCTTGACTGGACACCTACAAATGAAAAACTGTCAAGCAAATGTGAGTGAATGAATGAGAGTACATTTTGTAGCAAAAAGTATAATGTCTATTTAATAGCAATCAAACCAGTGGTCAATGGCAAGAGTACTTATCCATGCTGTAGTGGTTCACTAACATCATCCATCAAGTCATCATCCCATTGTAATCTTCTCTTACCACGTGCAACAGCTAGTAACAAGCTTATCACACAGAATATAACAAAATGTAACAAATCTGAACCATTGACTCCTCTGGAAGATCGGCTTATGTTGATATTATGTTTTTATAGGTCATGGGACACAGGTTATCTGCAATTTGATTGGCTGAAGTGTAAGTTACAAACAATGTGGTGAGGTGAGGTGAAATTGGGTTTAACGTCGCGCTGGAGAATATTTCGCTCATATGACGACGTGCATGCGTGTGTATGTGTAGGTGCAGCTGCTTGTACTAGCCCAGACTGAAGCTGGTTTTATAGTGCTAGCCCACTGAGATACCATGCCGCAGTGAAGCATGAATACCCCACTCAGACACATTATACTGACTCCGAGCCGACCAGTCCTTGTTGTACCCATTAATGCCGAGTGCCAGGCAGGGACCAACAAGTACCATATTTTAACGTCTTTTTGGTATGACGCGGTCGGGGATCGAACCCGCAACCTTCCGCACTCCGGGCGGACGCTCTAACCACTACACCACGGAGGAGGTCCTACAAACAATGAAGGTAGCAGTGACTCATAGACATAAAAACAATGTGTCAGTTTCTTGTATGATATTTTGTGTTGTATGTGATATACAACCCCACGTGTGTTACAGAGTTTGAGAGACGGTCAATACAAGCCAGTGCTGTTGTCCAATCAGAACTCGACACTCCAGTCATCGTCCATCCTGGCCGTAATCCAGATGCACCTTTTGAGATTCTGAGAATATTCCAGGAAGCTGGTGGAAAACTCCACAATGTAGTGATGTCACATCTAGACAGTGAGTATATATTTATATCCTGTGTAGAGGAGGTGAATATATAAAAATCCAGTCAAGACAATATTATAATTTGTTCCAATCCAGACTAGACAGTGAATAGATAATTATATCCTTTGTAGAGGAGGTGAATACACATTTTATATCCAGTCAAGACAGTATATATGTTTATATCCAGTCAAGACAGTATATGTGTTTATAACCTGTGTTATATCCAGTCAAGACAATATGTATGTTTATATCCAGTCAAGACGGTATATATGTTTATATCCAGTCAAGACAGTATATATATAGGTTATCACGAGTGTGTTTTGGGATGGTTAATATCCTGCATTAGGAATAATCATTGTATTTAGCACACTATTACATAGTGTTTATTCCTAATGCAGGATATTAACCATCCCAAAACACACGAGTGTCATAACCTATTTATCATACAATGTCATTTTTGCTTTATAATTTAAAAAAATGCGATTTCAAATGCCACAAATCATGAAACTAAACTTCGTGGAATGTCTATGACGTCACAAATATGTGCGGAGTAATACGTTACGTCACAAGCCCGGTGACATAATTTTCTCCTGATCACTCAGCGGTCATCTAGTTCCCAGTAAGCTTTTATGCTAAAGCACGTATTGTTGTCAACAAATCTTAGCTTACGTTTGAAAAATAACAACAAACTCACGTGGAACTTCAGAAACCTTCAATTAACCTTTTGAACAACCAAATACGCTTTAATGTTAGCGTGACACTGTACACCGTTCTCTCGCTAACACTGACAGTCGGTCGGGGAACTGATGTTGGTATCTTCGTAAGCCTATGAATTTCTATCTTCGCTCTGTAATCTACTCCATCTATCAAAACCAGGCATGAATTTTCTGGGATCAAAGCACTGGCAGTACCGTAACCACGGCCGTTAATCCGGGACACGACCGCCGACCCTTGACGCCATGTTTGTTTACACTGTGAAAGTAGTCCCTGAAATTTGCATATGACCTCTCTAACTTGCATCAATATCCGTATATGACCCCAACGGCTACCGAAAACATCCGTTGGCTTTATCCTTCCGAGAACACTATCCATTGTATGATAAATGTTTATATCCAGTCAAGACAGTATGTACGTTTATATCCAGTCAAGGCAGTGTATATGTTTATATTCTTTTAAGACAGTATATATATTTATATCCAGTCAAGACAATATATATGTTTATATCCAGTCAAGACAGTATATATGTTTATATCCAGTCAAGGCAGTATATATGTTTATATCCAGTCAAGACAGTATATATGTTTATATCCAGTCAAGACAGTATATATGTTTATATCCAGTCAAGACAGTATATATATTTATATCCAGTCAAGACAATATATATGTTTATATCCAGTCAAGACAGTATATATGTTTATATCCAGTCAAGACAGTATATATGTTTATTACCAGTCAAGACAGTATATATGTTTATATCCAGTCAAGGCAGTATGTATGTTTATATCCAGTCAAGACAGTATATATGTTTATATCCAGTCAAGACAGTATATATGTTTATTACCAGTCAAGACAGTATATATGTTTATATCCAGTCAAGACAGTATATATGTTTATATCCAGTCAAGACAGTATATATGTTTATATCCAGTCAAGACAGTATGTATGTTTATATCCAGTCAAGACAGTATATATGTTTATATCCAGTCAAGGCAGTATATATGTTTATATCCAGTCAAGACAGTATATATGTTTATATCCAGTCAAGACAGTATATATGTTTATATCCAGTCAAGACAGTATATATATTTATATCCAGTCAAGACAATATATATGTTTATATCCAGTCAAGACAGTATATATGTTTATATCCAGTCAAGACAGTATATATGTTTATTACCAGTCAAGACAGTATATATGTTTATATCCAGTCAAGGCAGTATGTATGTTTATATCCAGTCAAGACAGTATATATGTTTATATCCAGTCAAGACAGTATATATGTTTATTACCAGTCAAGACAGTATATATGTTTATATCCAGTCAAGACAGTATATATGTTTATATCCAGTCAAGACAGTATATATGTTTATATCCAGTCAAGACAGTATGTATGTTTATATCCAGTCAAGACAGTATATATGTTTATATCCAGTCAAGACAGTATATATGTTTATATCCAGTCAAGACAGTATATATGTTTATATCCAGTCAAGACAGTATATATGTTTATATCCAGTCAAGACAGTATGTATGTTTATATCCAGTCAAGACAGTATGTATGTTTATATCCAGTCAAGACAGTATGTATGTTTATATCCAGTCAAGACAGTATATATGTGTATATCCAGTCAAGACAGTATATATGTTTATATCCAGTCAAGACAGTATATATGTTTATATCCAGTCAAGACAGTGTATATGTTTATATCCAGTCAAGACAGTATGTATGTTTATATCCAGTCAAGACAGTATGTATGTTTATATCCAGTCAAGACAGTATATATGTTTATATCCAGTCAAGGCAGTGTATTCTTCTTACTACCAATCACCATGCACCAACCATTCTTGTACTGCAGTAACATGTATGGACATTCTTGAGTTTGCTGGTTTACCCTTACTTTCCATATAACACCTGCCACTCTTGAATAGGCAGGACATTTTTAGTAAAAGAATGCATACTGGAATTGAAGGAAAAGCAAGTTCTATGGATAGTCAACTTGTTTATTGCAATGAATGCGGCATTTCAGTGTAGATACTAACACCGTTATCAAGTATCTACACCGAAATGTTGCTAACATTGCAATAAAGAAGTTGACTATCCATAGAACTTGGTTCTCCATCTTTACGACTTCTAAAATGACTCTCAAAGAAACCTACTGGGATTGGCTGTAAAACACATACTTTCCCGAAAACATCAACTTTTCTTTGATTGCAGGAACATTTCTGGACAAGGAACGCCTTCTTGAGTTTGCTGCTGAAGGTGTGTACTGCGAGTATGACCTGTTCGGTATTGAGACGTCCCACTACCAGCCCTATCCCCCCCTCGATATGCCCAGTGATGCTCAGAGAATCCAGATGATCAAGACTTTAGTGGAGAATGGCTATGAGGACAGAATCTGTATTGCCCAGGACATACACACCAAACACAGGCTGGTAGGTATTCCTCAAGGTGTAGTAGGGTTGCTCAGTGGTACAAATAGTGGCACCCTGAGTTTTATTTCCAAAACAACTATTACATGTACAATGGTTATGTTTTAATGTTGTCTTGCTGAAATCAGTATAAAAGGTTATGTAGGCACTACTCAAGAATTAGACAGACAGTGGACTCGTTTAGTCACAGATGGGCTGCCATAGTGACAAAGGTTATGTTCGTTGAAATAATCTTTAAGTACCACATCAGGAGACCGCCTCCGTGGTGTAGTGGTTAGAGCATCCGCCCGAAGAGCGGAAGGTCGCGGGTTCGATCCCCGACCGCGTCATACCAAAAGACGTTAAAATATGGTACTTGTTGGTCCCTGCCTGGCGTTCGGCATTAATGGGTACAACAAGGACTGGTCGGCTCGGAGTCAGTATAATGTGTCTGAGTGGGGTATTCATGCTTCACTGTGGCATGGTATCTCAGTGGGCTAGCACTATAAAACCAGCTTAAGTCTGGGCTAGTACAAGCAGCCGCAACATACTCATACACATGCATGCACGTCGTCATATGAGCGAAATATTCTCAAGCACGACGTTAAACCCAATTTCACCTCACCTCACCACATCAGGAAAGCAGGTTACACATCAAAATATTGATAGGTTTATATGTGAGTCTTTAGCTTCAAACCCTTACATAAAGGCTGTGGTTAGTTAGTGTTATATACTTCTGCACTCAGCAATAGTTCACATATAACAGGGTCAAATATGGACTAGAGGTTGATAGCGAGAGCAACCTGACATGAAGATATTTCTTTTAGAGTCTTTAGTCATTAAATCTGGCTTCACCCTCACATTAGCTTTCACACCTTTTCATGGGCTTTTGTAACCATATCTCAAGTCTCAAAGAAACAGCTTATCGTTGATGGTGCCATACTGAAAAAAACACAGTACTAACGCTGTGGTGTGAAATATTTTACTGTTTACAAGTGAGTTGGAACATGTAAAGCAATTATTCTGTTATTTAGATCTATCCTTGGGTCATATTAGACATGAACTAGTTACAGTAATCATATGGTCAATTAAAAATGTCATAATGATCAGTGTCTCCGCTGACTTCATTATTTATTGGACACTGTGTCAGGCAACTGAATTCTGAGTCTATAATTTAATGCTGCTGGTTTCTTTCCAATCCATATTTTTAGGGACTAATTTTTTATTTCTTTATGGACCTTGAACAGATAAAGATTCAGTACCGTTGCTTTTCCTAATTATTACCAGTCTGTGTTTTATATGCTAATACTTTCAGTTTCTTTTTCAGACCAAATATGGCGGCCATGGATTTTCACATGCACTGGTCAATATCGTTCCCAAAATGCTCAGCAGGGGAATATCTCAAGAAGCTGTGAATAAAATCTTGATAGATAACCCCAAAAGATGGCTTACTTACCTGCGATAGTTAATCAGAAAAACAGGGTATTCCTAAATATATTCTGATTTTTGTATATTTCACCGTGCCTTATCCAAGGTCCTCAGTGAGTTACAGATGGACCATCTTGGGAGTGTTGGAAAACAATTCAGTGTCAATACATTTGAATAATAATAATATTTAAAGCTGGACTTTTGACAGTCATTAGTGTTTGCACCTGTAACACATTTAAGTACTACTAATAATAGTCAAAGTTTAACCTGTGACAACTATTAGTGTTAGGGACTGATAATTTGGTATTTTGGCGGAGGGGTGTTGTGGGATTTTATTGAAAAAAATTAAAATGTCAGAAGAAGATCATTATACTTCTGACTGTTGAAAAAAGGGAAATGGTCTGCCTCAAGGGTTATTTGGTTGCAAAATCATTCTTTTTTAAATTAATGAAAGCTCATAGTTCTATTTTTAAAAATACCTGTTCTAGCAGCTGTAGCGGAAAATATATCTAGTCTCTAAACAAACACCCAAGCATCACCCCTGAATTTCTGATGGTCAGCATGTACACGATATTAATACTTATAAATAATAAAAGTTGACATTGGACATGTGATAGTCATTACTCAAGATTCAAGTACAATGTGACATGAGCCTTTGATGGGCATTTTGAAGTTTGAAGAAACTGAAGACATTAACAATTTAGGGTTAACAACTATTGTGCTAGTAATCACAGTGAGCAAGTTGTTGTCCATGAAGTTTCATGTGTTCATTTAATGACAGAACATACTGCTTTCTTAACAACTTATTGCATGTAGCAACATCTGTGTGTGGACAGTTACAGTGTTATCCAGCTGGAGTGAGTGAGTGAGTTTAGTTTTACACCGCACTCAGCAATATTCCAGCTATATGACGGCGGTCTGTAAATAATTGAGTCTGGACCAGACAATCCAGTGATCAACAACACGAGCATCGATCTACACAATTGGGAACCGATGACGTGTCAACCAAGTCAGCAAGCCTGACCACCCAATCCCGTTAGTCGCCTCTTACGACAAGCATGGGTTACTGAAGATCAATTCTAGCCCGGATCTATGGGTCCCAGCTGGGGTGAGAGGTATATATGCATGGTATACTGTGGTAAGCAGCAGGATAACATTAACAAGACCTGATGGATAACAAGTAGCATTATGATAACTGGCTGAAGCCAGATGTACAGTAAGAATAACAAATAGCATTGCAACAAAATTTGTTATCCATAAAGTTGTATAATTTCCTTATTTACTGACCAACTTCTAGAATGCCAATCAAACTGTTCATGTCATGCCGTACAGCAAGTCATAGGTATTATAATACACAATGATACAATATACTACTCAAAAGAAGTTTAGAACCATCTGACTTTTTCATATGACAAAATAAAGATCTCTCAGTGTCAATTTTAGCAACACGAAGAAGTTCATGTTGTTCCATATGTTTTCATTCAATGGAGAGGACCCATTAGTTATGTTTAGTGTCATCCAGGCGCAACCAGCTTGATATCCACCACAGATGGTGGGCAGATGGGGCAGATAACTCCAAGGCCCTTTTGTCTATTACCCCAGTTCCACATTCATCAGTTAAGTGCATACCTCAGATTTGAGGCATTCCTATACATACCCCAGTTTGAAAGTGGAAGACAGTTATTGGCAGACAAGTGTACTGTCAAAGATGGTCTGAAAGTATAGTGTGTTTCCAGTGGTATTCACTGGTATTACATTATTTATTTTCTTCCTTATTAAAGGCACTATTTCACACCACACTTCTAAAAAAATAAATAATGCATTTCTCTCTATAATACTAACTATCAACCCTCAGGGAAGCTACCATTTAATTTATTACAACAAAAATTACATATTTGGATTACAGTATTAAATTAAAAACTTCGGAATGAATTAATGCAATGTTGCATTAAATCGACTCTCGAGCCCTCTACCAACCGAACATTATTTCAAGCGACCCCATAGAGTTATGTCCCTTGGAGTGCTCTTTACGAATATCCTATAACGCAACTTGTGATTGAAACCAGTTTGGCAAACAGCAACAACATCGCTTATGACAGTATTCGATGTACGGAGGAATTGTTTACATTCCATATGGGGTAAGTGTTCTCTGTTTGGAAGCTGCTCGCCTCAAAGTTTCAATTAACAATTTCAGGCAAGTCGTAAAGGATAATAAGTCTTTTATTGCATCAATAGGAAGCTAAAGTGAGTGCATATGCATATATATATATATTATAGGCCAAAATATTGTCGAAAATGTGTGAAATTGTGCCTTTAATGAAGTGTACCAAGCAGCATTTGTACCATGCTCTTGATAATACTCTATGATGTGCAAAAAGACTTAAGTACTCAGATTGCTCAAGAAACCAAGTCTAACCTGTAGCTATCATACATAGACCTACAGTAAAATACCTTTATAAATGAACTCCAGGGGACCACTGAAATTAGTTTGTTATATCCGTAGTTCCCTATTCACTTTTTTATATGATAATATAAGGTTTATTCGGGACTTTTACAACAGTTCGCTATAGCCGTCAGTTCAGTTATATCCGTGTTCGTTATAAAAGTATTCTACTGTATATGTTGTTATAGATTATAAAATTGTAAAATATATCTGTTTCAGCTGGTTTCCTGCATACCAGCAGTGTTCTCAATCATTGATAGCTAATGTAGCTACATAGAGAACATTGAGAATTTTGTTAAATGAAGTTATTGCAGAGATTTCAGTCAATATTGTTAGAATACTGAATCAGTTAATTACATAACTTGATGATGTGATATTGTGAGATGTTATTGTCTGATCCACATGAAGTCTGTGCAGAATCTGTTTTTAGTGCTAGCTTACAGGGTTCGAATTCATTTTTCTTTCAATGCCCGCACCAGGTGCAACCGAGTGAATTTATAAAAATATTGCTTGTTTTAAACAATCCTATCGCTGTCACTGACTGAAGACGATTCTTTATCAGTATTGCATGCTGCTGGAGGACCCGGAGGACACATCGGGTTTTATCTCTTCATAGGAGGGGCGGTGGGTAGCCCAGTGGTTAAAGTGTCTGCTTTCGCCACGTGGAGGACCTGGAGGACACATCGACCGGGTTTGACCATAGGGAGGACACGTGGAGGACCCGGAGGACACACACCGGGTTTGATCTCTTCATAGGAGGGGCGGTGGGTAGCCCAGTGGTTAAAGTGTCCGCTCGCCACATGGAGGACCCTGGCTCGATTCCCAAAACAATACAATGGGTACAATGTGTGAAGCCCATTTCTGGTGTCCCCTGCCGTGATATTGCTGGAATATTGCCAACAGCGATGCAAAACCACACTTACTCACTCCTTCTCAGGAAAAGCGTTCTCGTTCTTGTTGTGAACTGCTGTGAATGACTACTAGTCAGTGTCTGTAGTAATGTGATTTAAGACATAGTAAATACTTCACAAATTTGCATACCCAATTTTCCTCCATCAACCATGTATACACAGGGTTGATATGTGTTGTGGCAGAGCGGAGCGTACAGTTGTAGTAGGCTATGGACATGAGGCTGTGACTATTTAAGTCAAATGAAATACCAAATATTAACCATAATTATAACGTAAACATTCCCTCTGGATTATGGTAGCCTTATTCCTGTGGATACACAGAATACATACAGAAAATCAAAAGAAATTTTAACACTAAGTCATAGCTATTCCTAGTGGTATACCTAATCTACCCCTGAGTTATCTCCCTTGATCCTGACGTCACTGTATTGTTCTCCTAGAACCCTTCATAATTTTTCTGTATGGTCCACATGCATGACGTGCAGAGAATCGAGTGAAATTTCATTTCAAATCAAGACTTCAATTCTTCATATATAGGTCAGTTACAAATAGCATTCCATTTAATATTCAATCGCATTGCTGTTTTGCATTTATATTAGATATATTTCCAACGTATTTAGGATCTGAAGTTTTCCCGCCCTTTTTGATTGACAAGTATGGCGCAGAGCAAATGTTTGCAATGTCAGAAATTCATGGCGGATGTTGATCCCCACTCTCTGTGTGCTTCCTGTTATAAAGGCTTACCTTGCTCAATCTCGGATCGATGCTTATTGTGTCAGGAAATGTCTGAAGAAGATTGGTTGTTGATGGACAAATCTCGTTCCTTAGTTAGGAAGCGTAAACATTCATCGTCATCAGAATGTTCTAAGTCGAAGAAAGTTCAGGGATCTCCGCCTTTATCTATTAAATCTGAACCGAAGTCTCGTTCTAGATCTAAATCAAAATCCTCTCCCCAGTTGGATATATCTGCGTTCTCAGAACTTTTGGCAGGATTTAAATCCGATGTCCAGGCGGCCATGGATAAATCTGTACGGTATATGGAGATGAGGAATGAAGAAAAATTTAATCACCTGTCAAAACATTTGGAGGATCCTGTTTTATCCGGCAAGACGGCAGATAGCCGCAGTGGCTTGGTGGTCGATGGCAAGAGCCGGGGGCCAAAGTCACTTCCTCCTGAAACCAGGGATGCAATGACCGGGAAAGCCGGTTATCATGCCCTGGCGTATGTAGGAGGCCGGTCCCCTCAGGGGGAGAAGCCTAGGGCTTCAAGCGACAGGGATGGAGTCGGCCCAGCCAGCTCCGGATCCGGGGTGACCGTGGCTCAGGCTACACACTCTGCGTCCTTTGTCCCCGGGAGCCAGTTCTCCGTGGCTACTCCCTGTCGCATACAGCCTGCTACCTTCTCCCACAGCGAGACCGGGCTGCAAGCGTTTCACGGGTCTGACTCGGTCAAGATGGCATGTGATTCCTGCCCCGGCTTTAGCCAGGCCACTGGGTCGGCTGCTATGGATAACGGTGTATCAACCCAGCAGTCTGATTTGCACGGGCCTAGCGGTTCAGAGGACACGGCTACGGACCCGCAAGGTTATTTTGACACAGACAATCCGCCCTTAATCCCGTTAGTGTCTGATGTGACGGACCAGGAGGATTCATCGGTTTATCCTTTTTCACAACCAGAGTTTTCCATGAAAGAAGGCTTGTTGACGGTACAACCTATGGACATGTCAGCACAGGATTTTAAGCCGGGCTGGTCATTTAAAGAAAAGCTGGAACTTTTGCACGGACTTTATCCTAATACTCTACCACCGCCGTCGGACGAGCAGGAGATAGATATTCCCGTGGAACTCGGATTATCAGGTTGCCTTCCCCCGGAACGGATGCCCAGGCTGTCATTACCACATTCATCATCACTTAAGAAAGTGTTGGAGAATTACAACTTAGGCCTCTCCAAGGCTACGAACTTGAGTTCTTTGCCTAGGGTTTCTCATAAACCCATTTATTCCATTCATGATCGTGTTATCCCAGCCAATCAACCAAGTTTAGACAAGGACTTTAAACAGTTACAGGATGCTAGAGGCTCTCGTGACTATGCACCGGTCTGTACTTTCAAGGATTGTAAGGAATTGGATACAGCAGCCCGTTCGGCGATTGACACCATATCTTATTCAAACTGGTTTTCAGCGGGAGTTCACACCTTGCTCCCACCGGTGTTTCAAGATTATACGGGAGTTAAGAGAGACACTTTGATTTCCATGACTGCTCAAGAGGTGGTGTTAGCGCTTTCGTTTCTGGATGTAGTGTATCAGTCCTTAGCCGATGCGATGGTGACTCAAGTGAATATATTGGGCCGACTTACAGCTATTGAGCGGATACAGCGGCTAGATTCAGTGAGGAATTTACCGATTGTTTCAAGGGATTTTCTATTGCACCAGCCCTTGGAATCGGATAACACCTTTAATGGACAATGTCAACAGGCTATTGAGGCTAGAGATGCCTTGACGTCGAGGAACTTGAATCAACGTTTGGCGTCGGCTCTTTTATTCCAAAATAGAGGAAGGGCTGACACTAGATCTAGAAGGGGTTCCAGTGTTACGTCTCGTTCTGCTCCATCTTCAACAAGTCGTAGTCAGAATTTTCAGAGATCTGCCTTTGATCGTGCTTCGGATTCAAGAGCGTGTTCTACAAATGTGGCTTTTACTAGAGGTAGAGGTAGGGGAGGTAGATCTTTTCGTGGATCAAGATCAACTTCCAAGAATATTGACTCAAGTCTCACTGTTCAGCGTTCTCTTCCTTACGAATCGGAAACGTTCCTCGAAATGATATTGGATTTGGACTTTTTATGTCCGGTGACACATCTCCAGTAGGGGGCAGATTGGCCCAATACTTAGACAATTGGAAACTAATAACATCAGACGAGTGGGTCCTGTCTGTCGTGAGCAGGGGGTTTATTCTTCTTTGGCTCAAGCAGCCTCCAGTGACTTGTTTTCCAGAGGGTCGTCGGTTTTGTCTTCAAGGCCAGCGTTTAGCGGGAGCAAACTTAGCGATAAATCAGCTACTGGAGTAACAGGCAATCATAGAACTTCCTCCAGGGGATCAGACATGCGGGTTTTATGCACCGGTATTCCTAGTCCCCAAGAAAGATTCGGACGAAATGCGCATGATAATAGACTTGAAAGTGTTTAACAAGCTATTTTTGAGGAAACAACCACAGTTCAGGATGCAATCAATTGCAAACCTACGCACCTTGATTCCAAGTTTATAAGCATAGATCTAAAGGATGCGTATCTTCATATCCCTATTCATCCAAGATCTCGCAAATACCTAAATTTGCTGTGAACAGCCGCAGGTTTCAGTTCAGGGAGCTGCCGTTCGGAATATCTCTAGCGCCGTGGTTGTTCACAAAAATAATCTCCCCGATTCTGGCTTTTCTTCATCAACGAAGGATTGCAATACACGGTTATCTGGACAATTTCTTGGCAAGGAATGTGGTGACAGCGGATCTCATGAAGCAAACCAACTTTATAATCCACGTGTTTACTCATCTGGGTCTAATAGTTCATCCTACCAAGTATGAACTGGTCCCTTCCACGAGAATCAAGTTTCTGGGAGCAATCTTGGACTCAAAAGCAGGCCGTATTTATACTCCTCAGGATCGTTGGTTGGAAATATCAACCCAGAAACCCTCATGTTACAGAGGCCAACTGCATCAGTTCGTTCATGGATGTCTCTTCTAGGATCTCTAACTTCAATCCCGGATTATACTGTAAGAGGAAGACTAAGGTTGAGAATCCCGCAGATCTGGCTCAACCAGTTTCGGATGGAGGACTTGGAATTTCTCATAACTTTTCCAGACAGAGTCCGAAGGGAGATATTATGGTGGACGGTGGACGTGAATGTGTTGCCAGGAGTTTCATTACATCCTCTGACGCTTTATGCGGATGCCTCGAACACGGGTTGGGGTGCACACTTGGACATCTGGCAAATTCAAGGTGTGTGGAATCTGTCAGAGGTGAATCTGCATATAAACTGTCGGGAGATGTTAGCACTGTTAAACGCGATCTGTTGGTGGGGGAATCGCTTGTACGGGAAGAGTCTCATGTTAGTGTCGGACAATTCTACGGTAGTGGCTTACATCAAGAAACAGGGAGGTACCAAATCTCAACAGCTCCTCGGGATCACTCAGGATCTGTATCAAGCAGTGGACGCTATAAATTGTTTAATCAGAGCGTGCCACATTCCAGGTCGGAAGAATATCTTAGCGGACTCATTTTCTCGACAGGACAGAGTGATCTCAACCGAATGGACTCTCAAGGAAGAGGCATTCAATTTGATAGGACAGACGTGGGAAATTCCAAACATTGGCATGCTGAAGCCCTATCCATATCGATTATAGGGATCAGAATCAAGACTTAATTGATCTTAAATTCTCCCCCCATGAGATTAGAGCCCTAGCTTCATCCTTAGCGGCTTGGTCGGCAGTTCCGTTAGAACAAGTTGTGTCTAGTTGTCAATGGAAATCTCCTAATACCTTTACCCATTTTTACCTGAGGGATGTTGCTCCCTCTATTGAAGGTTTACATTCATTAGGACCTTTAGTAGCGGCTCAGCACCTTGCTTCCGCCTGACTGCCCCTCTTTTTTTTTGGTGTGTGTGTGTGTTGACCTGGCATCTACATCTTCAGGAAGGATGACGCAGTGAGAGATGGTGCCTGGGACTGTCTGAGGGACCACTCGGAAGGATGATGGATGAATACTGGTCAAGGGACAGCATGTAGCAAGACAAATTGACATGGTAAGAGAATTTACATTTAGATGTATCACCTAACCAAGCACAATATGGACAGATTTTCTAACTTCTGAGCTAGGTTTGATGGCTTCACGTTAGATTATGATTTACAAGGAATATTAGGTTTAATGACACAATTCGGGAGTCGAATAGAATCATGATATATTCATAGGAATCTAGCGTAATCCGGATTTATGGCGTCAGGGATTATATAATTCCTACTAATACGGATTAGGATAATCATGATATCTATTATATCAACCATAACTATAGGAAGTTAGAAGACTCTCCATCTCTGGGAATGTATTCCCTCACTGCTACTGACCAAACTGGAGATATAAGTTATTTATCTCTGACTAAGTCATAGTTATTCTTAGGAGGTTGAGTAATCAACTCTCAGTTAGTGGTATAGAGGGTAGTATCTTCCAAGGGTAACCCTCCTTCCTTGCTTGGGATTCAGGCTACCATAATCCAGAGGGAATGTTTACATTAAAATTAGGAACAATTACATGTATTGTTAGTAATTGATAGTAAACTTACCTCTGGGTTATGGGGAGTAGTTCCCACCCTGTGTCCTCCCCGCGAATTTATCCTTAGAAGATATCATAGATGTGTTGTTTTTAGAAAAATTATGAATGGTTCTAGGAGAACAATACAGTGACGTCAGGATCAAGGGAGATAACTCAGGGGTAGATTAGGTATACCACTAGGAATAGCTATGACTTAGTGTTAAAATTTCTTTTGATCTTCTGTATGTATTCTGTGTATCCACAGGAATAAGGCTACCATAATCCACAGGTAAGTTTACTAACAATTACTGACAATACATGTAATTGTTCCTATGTATTCAATCCTGATGGAGGTCAGTGTGGCAGCCTAGTGGTTAAGCTTTCTCTCATCTTGCTGAAGACAGGTTGATTCCTCACATGGGTACTACAATGTGTGAAGCCCATATCTGGTTTCCCTCGCTCTGATATTGCTAGAAGCAGCCTAAAACCATACTCACTCACTCACTCACTGGTGAGGCGGATGTTATAACAATAACGTCTGAAATATTTATGTTAAATTTTGTTACAGATTGCGTAATATTTACCCAGAGTTAAAGACTGTTATATGCTGGACTGTTGTATAGTCAGGTTTCCAGGAATATTGTTACTGTGCTGTTAACCAGTGCCTTGTTGATTCAGAGGGCTCTTACTGTCTTGTGTGTTATGTATATTAGATAGAAAAGTTAACAATGTATTAAATTTGGAATGAATTGGTTACTGTTATCTATCACTGAATATTACTCGTATATCGTCTAAACATTGTATATGGATATATTGAAAGGTTATACAGCAAATATTATTTACAAGATATTTCAAAAACATTATTCAGGTGTAAATGTGATATATTGATGTATTGGTGGACTTTCTGGCTGTGATACTCTCACCAAACATAGCGATGTAAAGATCTCAAAAATGCATTTGTGATATATCGCCAACTGTGCAATATGTCATGTGTTGTTGCAGTAACAGACTTGATGGATTGGTTTATATGACTACTTAGTAGCTGATCTAACATGACAAAGTACCCATGGTCATGATGAAACAGGTGTTCTTTAACTCTCTTGATTAGTATACAACAGCTAGGAGATGCTGCATTCATTCTCCCAGACACTCCAGCACATTGTTGTACTTGCCAGTACATTGTATTACATGCCAGCACATTGTTGTAGTTGCACATTGTTGCATGCCAGTACATTGCCAGCACATTGTATTACTTCAGCACATTTTGTTGTAGTTGCCAGCACATTGTATTACATGCCAGCACATTGTTGTAGTTGCCAGCACATTGTATTACATGCCTGCACATTGTTGTGTTAGCACATTGTATTACATGCCAGCACATTGTTGTAGTTGCCAGCACATTGTATTACATGCCAGCACATTGTTGTAGTTGCCAGCACATTGTATTACATGCCTGCACATTGTTGTAGTTGCCAGCACATTGTTGTACATGCCAGCACATTGTTGTACATGCCAGCACATTGTTTTACATGCCAGCACATTGTTGTACATGCCAGCACATTGTTGTGTTTGCCAGTGCATTATTTTACACATCATTATCCACTGGTCTGTAGTGACCAAATTTGACATTTTTGTGTACCAATAGATTATGATCCTCTTATACTTTCAATACAAAAGTACAGGAATGTTATGGCTTTATTACAATGTTACTCTCAAAATAATTCAAGGAAAACAAGAATGACTCATTGTCTCATTGTTAGCAAACATTGGATATTTTTTCTTGAATACTGGCATTTTTGCATTGCATGCATATGGCACAGTAAAATATATTTACCACTGCACAATTCTTTCTTTTGCATAAACTTAAACATAAAGATATTACTGAAATACTGTTAGAATAGTGCGACTCACAATCAGTGTTTGCCCTTAAACCTGAAAAGCTGCAGGCCCTATGGACCCAGGGCCTAGATTTTCGAAGCTCTCTTAGAGCTAAGATAGTCGTAAGTGCCATACATTAACATTAGCTTACGACTATCTTAGCGTTAAGAGAGCATAAAAAATCTAGGCCCTGGGTGCTGTTGTTCAAAACGTTAGCACCAAGGCTACCTTAAGCCAGTGTTAAAGTATGGGAGTTACGGTCACCTTAGCGTTAAGATCGCTTTGTACAACGGCACCCAGGACCATAAATAGTTGTAGGCCCTGATCAGAATGTGTAGGCCCTATATTTTAGCTACAGTATAAGTAATTTCCAGCAAAAACAAATGTGACAACATTTGCTAAATTGCTTCCTCGAAAATGATAGTCGTTTCACTTACAGACGACAGCTGTTGATCGAGATAAAAACTAGAAATTGCTGAATGATATTTTCTGAAAAATAATACTCTATAATAGTTATCGGGGATGAAAAAACTCAGTCAGCTTCGGGCCAAAGGACCAACATAAATTTGGAATGCTGCTCACAATGGTATTCACTGCCTAGGCAATGTAACCATGGTAACTGGAGCCTGTAAAGGCCAGGAACTGTCCATATATTTTCATGTCTGTGTGTTTAAATTAGAAATGTATATGTCATGGACTAATAGGCTAGTAATAGCTGCAGAGGATGAGAATGTTATGTGTAGTGTTTCGTTTGTGAACTGTTATCCATAAGTGACTCAACATTATTTTGTCCATATGTAGCATGCACTGTTTTATAATATATTGTATTTCTAATAAATATAGCTTTGTTATATGTGTTGCCCAAGAACTGATATTTAGAAAATAAAATATTGTTCATTGCACCAGACAATAGTCTACATTTTGTTTATGCTACCACCAGGTCATCCACCAAATCATCATGGCATCCTCTCAACCATCATTAGGGGTGGTGAGGTAGTCTAGTGGTTAAAGCATCTGCTCATCATGCCGAAGACCTGGGTTCGATTCCCCACTTGGGTACAATGTGTGAAGACCATTTCTGGTGTCCCCCGCCATGATATTGCTGGACTATTGCTAAAAGTGGCATAAAACCATACTCACTCACTCAGTGGAGGATGGGCAGAAACAGTATGTGGTTCCTATTTCAGCATATATAACTCAAACTAACATTGGTACCACGCAACTATCAAAGGTAAAGTGTAATATATCAGTAAAATCCTGGTTCATGGTGATGCTGCTGATCATTGGTTGTCTGGTCCAGACTTGAATATTTACAGACCATGGCCATGTATAACACATGTTATATACTCAGCAGTAAAAAAAACATCAGTACAAATTCAAAATAAGATAGGCACTGTACTCAAATCATTACAGAAATAGACATAATTACATTTTTTGTGTACAATATCTTGACACGTCAATGAATTTCAAGACATTACGTGAATGTTTACAGTCCATTCAGACTCTTGACTTCAGTATCTAGTGTGACCACCACGTGCGGCAATAACTGCAGCACAGCGTCTATGCATGGAGTGCACCAATCGATTGATGAAGGCCATTGGCACCTGGAACCACACTCTGAGAAAGGCCTGGTGCAATAAATCGGCTGTGTTCGGCCTTGGTATGACATTATTCAGTCTCCTCTGAATTTCATCCCAAAGATGTTCAATTGGGTTTAAATCAGGACTAAGGGTCGGCCACTGCATAATGTTGACACCATTCTGCTGTAGGAAGTCCCATGTAGCTCTGGCAGTATGGGCCCGGGCGTTATCAAGCTGGAAATGTTTCGGTGACGTGCAAAATATGGTATGACGTGGGGTCTGAGAGCTTGGTCGATGTAGCGCACTGCTGTGATGCCGCCTCCTCTCCCTGGACCAAGGTTCTGGAACACCACAGGACCCACTCTCTTCCACCCCACACCATGATGCTTGCACCTCCCCATGAGTCTCTTTCCATAACACATTGGTCCAGTAACGCTGGCCACGTCGCCATATTCATGTTCTGCCATCTGCAGTTGATACGCAGTATCGACTCTCATCTGTGAACAGAACAGTTCTCCATTGCCTGTATCGCCAGTTTTTGTGTTGTAGGGCAAACTGTAAGCGTTCACGCCGATGACGAGGGGTGAGGATAGGTCCACGGTAAGGTCTACGGCAATGGAGGTGCTGTTAAGACATCAGCATACTGTATCAGTACTGACATGTCTGGCGTGCTGTTTCGGATGCCTGCATGAAGGGATTCTGAACATGTCTTGTCGTCGTTTGTGGTCACCCTTGGTCTGCCAGTACGGGGGCGATCATTTGTGGTGTTGGTGGCCCGGAAACGTTGCTGCAGCCTGTAGATGGTCCGAACGTTGACCTGGAAGTGATTGGCAACGGCTTGTGCAGTGTGGCCAGCTTCAAGTCTTCCTAGTGCCTGGTTCCTCTGAGCTGTCGTGAGTCGCGACATCCTGCTGACGTTGTAATGTGAATGTTTCAACCAGGTTTGGGCGTGCATTTTATAGGGCTGGTCCTTGTGAACAGCACGTGCAGCATGGGTTGCATGAAAAACATGGAGAACACTGTACCTTCTCCGAGATCAGGTTGCGTTTTTGAGACCATTTCCTGGGTTCCATTCTGAGTTTGGGAAGGAATGCCTTTGCTCAGGTAAAGTTGGAGATGTCAAAAATATACAATCAAACCATTAAATGCGTTTGCAGTTATCCGTTTCTGCGAAGGAAAATTCCAAACTGACGTTTCTTTTGCTGCTTAGTATATTTAGGATTACACTTTCTCAGGAAAGTACAGATTCTAGTACTTTTGTTAGGTTGAGTCCCATCCGGGTTCGAATCCACACCCTCAGAGTTAGACACCTAATCACCAGCACACAAAGTCAATGGCCTAATCTGCTCAGCCCCTCCAACAAAAGTAGTAGAATCTGTACTTTGCTGAGATAGTGTAATCCCAAATATAACATATGTTACATTTCACCACTTTCCATGACATCATGTATTCATGGCCATATAGCTGAAATATTGCTGAGTGCACAGTTAAACAACTAACAAAACTATTGTAGTGATATGGGGACAGTGTTCAAAGAGTTTGCTCCTCGCTTCTAACCCCTACCACCCACCCACCCCCACACACACACACACACACACACACTGTAGACACAACAACACTACCCTCTGGAGAGGCTTAAGCTACACCTGTAGTCAAGCTATTGTTTATTCACCTGATGAATTAAGTACATGAAGTTTTACTGAAGGGTCATCCTCCTGGTGTACCAGCCTACATCTCCTGGGGTAACCAGCTGTACAATGCTGATGCCCAGTCCGTGGACCATGTTGGACCAGCCATAGGTATTCAATACCAGTGTTGGAATGTATAGCTCTCTCTCACACAACCTGTTCTGTTGGTCTGACCATCAGCTCGCTCACCTGGAAACACAGGTAAATACAGGATACCAACAGCAATGATACAGGCATAGATGGTTTTAGTATTGTTGTGGAAAACATGAGTACAGCAAACTCACTCACAGCAGGTGTACGATTTAACAGTTGTTCACCAGATGTATTTCTTGTCCTCTCATTAATTACCTATTTTATATTAAAATATTTCTTCATAGAAGTCATGTATGATTAATTGGAGGAATTGTGACCCACACATGATCACACAGACCTGTAACTGGTGCAAATGGATCACTATATTCAACCAAAAAATATAATTTATCCAGAAAAAATCCTTTTTTTGTTTCATATATTTTCTTGGGCAAACTGCCAAGACGCAGAATGCAAAATGTATTCCCAAATCTCCTAATAAATAATATCACTCTTGAACCAAACTTTATTACAAATATACAAACATAAATCCCTTGAAAGTTTGTTCTATTTAGCATAATTTAAGAAAGAAAAACATTTTGCATAAAGATGAGAAACTCCCAAAACATACATCTGCTGACTGGAATGTATTCTAGCATAGATTGCGGACTTGAATATTTTTGGGCATAGATCTGCTGACGTATTTTGGGAGCATAGATATTCTGACTTGCATATTTTTGGGCATAGATATGCTAACTTGCATATTTGGGGGCATAGATCCGTTGTCTGACGAATCAGAGGCAGGCCTTCCCAATAACCTACCTGGACAGTGGGTGGAGCAGCTAAGACAAACTCAATAGTCTGGGCCATCTCCTCAGCTGTCAGTGCCTAGAATACAAACAGTACCTATACCAAAACCATACAGTAAGACCAACTAAACTTCCAAAATCTTATGAATATGAAACAAGGATTCTCACAAATCAATAAACGAAATCCAGAAGGTATTATTATATTATTTGCCAGTGTTTATCAATTAAAAGAAATAATTCTATTATTTATTATATGTATTTGTAAATGTATGCAACAGGCATGAGTGGGTGAGTCAGTATATTCTATGTTGCTTTTGAACAGTATTTGAATTAGAGAGTGAGTGAGTTTTAGTTTTACAACGCTTTTAGCAATATTCCAGCAATATCATGATGGGGACACCAGAAAAGGCCTTCACACATTGTACATGTACCCATATGAGGGAATCATTTCACCCAGGTCTCACATTGTACCGGCGTGACGAGCGAACGCTTTAACCACTAGGCTACCCTACCGTCCCTGATTCAAACAAAGGATCATTGTTTTGAGGATACACTGCCTGGCGATCTGCTCGGCCTCGAGAGAACTTGGGCCAACAATGACACCCAATCGTCACCACTCGCCATTTTCAGTAACCACCAAGAGCCTTGTCCCGGAATTATGCGAGTGGGTCACGAATGCCATGACCCCATGTGTGACCATACCTGTCATTCCTGGACAATCCTTCTTGCAGGTTACTGAAAGTCGTGACGCCATGTTCTGCGCAAGTATACATGTCATTCAGAATGGGACGTTGTCATGTCACATGCAGACGTCATTTTGAGGACATGGACGGGGAGGATGTTCTACCAACTGAAAACTAATGTCTTATACGTGGTTTTAAGGAAAACCTCGGTATCATTTCTTATGTACTAAAAAAACATATCCCCAACAAAATATTATATACAAAACGTCCGTGGGCCTTGACTTTGCGTGGGTTTATTGTTCTTGGACCTCACCTGTCTAGAGGCGTACACTTCTTCTGCAGCCTTTGCATCTCCGAGCATCGTCTCAGCAAAGTGAGTTTTTATCAGGCCGGGGCTTATACTCTGAAAATTAACGTCAGTACTTGCATAATCAGGGCAGACTGAAACTTGACAAAATGAACAGAAATGTATTTTCTACAAATATAACATGCTGACTCGCGTTTACACATCCGTCGCCATCCAGAAAACGTCCATACCTCTGGTATTTAGGCAAGGAAACACGTGGAGGTGGAACAATGTGCGTTCTAACAACCCAGGTCTTGCTCTAGTCTTAATGCGGACATTCTACGATAGATTAGAAGAAAACCTAAAGATCACGTATGTATCCACATTAATATACCTCTGTCTAGAGACAACATCAACGGATATAATGAAGAAAAAACCACTCAATTTGTGATACGCAGATAGAATGAATACACAGTACCATTTAGACAGTGGTTTAGAATCTGTACTCTACTGAGAAGGTGTAATACAAATATTAATATTACATGTGTTATACGCCGGTTTAGTTACGTGTGTATAGGTTTAAGGGCACAACATACGTAAGTGTAGGTTTTCATGCCGATTTAAGCGCCTTCAAACAGTTTCATGGAAGGGGCCAGGCGTTCCCATGTTCAGATCCTACAATGTTTTCACCACCAGTCTATACCGTGTATGCCCAGCTTGAGCCTCAAACAACATCATATTTACGGCAATTTGTTTTAAAAAAACAAAACAACAACAACACACAAACAAATGGGATAAACTTATTAGGTGTTAATTGATTACTCACTGTGACTCTGATATGCGAGTTAATATTGTAAACACAAAAGTTAAGTTCCCACCGTGTCTCCTCGAGTTAATGACGTCACAGTTTTTCAACCAATCAGATTATTTTGTACAAGTTAACTGATTACTCACTGTGAGATAGAGTTAATGACTCTTCCCAACCCGGTGACCAGATAAGCTGAAAATGGAGAGGTGAGTGAGTGAAAGTGACTCTAGGCAGCACTCAGCAATAATCCATATATACAACGACAGCCCGTGCAAACGAGCCCGGATAAGTCAGTGGTAGGAGAAGGACCAGCCACCCAGGCCGTAAGGGAAAGGTGAAAGACCATTCAAGCCAAGGAACCACCCAATACCCGTACTTGCAATGGTTATCTATTTTGGACATCATTAAAAACGGTACCAATGTGCTGACAATATGTCACTCTGGACCTTCAGCGATAGGGCCCGGCGAAACGCCTTGAGAGACAATTCACGGAGTCTGTCCACTTGATTCATTTCGTCAACTCTTATCATAACAATAGGCTAAGAATCCATATACTTTCATTTGTTGTGTTTGTTGTTTAATGTCTGTTTAATATCCCAGCTATGTGAGGGCACCATGTAAATAGTTAAAAAAACATCGGCTGATATTATGAACAACATCGAGTGCTGCCTTGGTTCGACGGAACGTTGCCATTCAAGTCACGGTGCCTCATCACCGGATCCATTTACCTCCCTACCTTTCCTGACAAGCATATAAGCTATCATCATTACCATGATTTCAGCGTGGAATCAACATGATTTGGAAATCAAACAGGCATATCATTGAATACATATATCATAATGCATTTTAAATATTTTACACGCGTATATTTCTTAAAGGTATACCATCAATCTACTAGTCCAGCGTATATAATAAATATGCTAAATTGTGTGTAGTCAGTCCCTGGGACCAACTACACTCAGGTAAGGGTCACTGTAACCAGCCCCGTTACAATACCTGTAGTCTGTCTCAGTCCCTGAACCACATTATTTTCTCTACTGCTAAGCCCTCTCTGCAGTGTTAAAGCCCTAAATAAAACAAGTCTAGATTTCCTCAGGTTCTGAATCTCTGGTCTCCCCGGGGCTCCTTTTCAATTTAAATGGGCTTGTTTGTTACTATCAAACTTATATAGGAAGGCGTTTCCTATTCTCGCGGTACTTACGGATATCGGCTGAAAAAATAACATAAACAATTCTTATCGTATGAATGCTTGTTGTTTTTAAATGAAGGGTCCTCTCCTCTATCATCTACATCTATCAGCTGCCAGATCCATCAGGTGAATTACCACTCATGAGCCCGGTGATAAACAATGCCATCCGCCATTGACGAAATGAGGCTTCTCCTATTCTCGCGGTATTACGAGGAATTAACGTTATTGAGTGTATGTAAGAGTCATCCTGCCGGAAAGGGCGGGAAAAAGTAATGATATGTCCAAGTTGGTATAAACTCCCCAATATTCGTGACACTGCAAGATTTTGATTATTCACCGACTTGGTCCACTTCCTAGTTACCAGTCGGTGATGTAAACAACCGCTAAGTGTCACGCATCGGCGATTTCGGCAGAAAACGTATTTACCGCGAGAATAGGAAACCCGCGAGAATAGGAGACGGACCTATATATATTCAGAGACTAAGCATTTGTCTACAAACCTGTTGATGTTGATGATATGACCATCGTCCACTCCACGCTCTCTCATGGACTTGACGGACTCTCGCGTACACAGACACAAGGCCATGA
This sequence comes from Haliotis rubra, assembly GCF_003918875.1. Taxonomy (NCBI): domain Eukaryota; kingdom Metazoa; phylum Mollusca; class Gastropoda; order Lepetellida; family Haliotidae; genus Haliotis; species Haliotis rubra. The sequence goes on along the minus strand of NW_025766002.1, from coordinate 1,601,321 downwards.
CATTCACCTACTGACAACAATGCATTATGCAGTTGACACCATAGTTAATAAGTTATCGGAATCGCCTACATTCGGCCCACTACCAATTTGTTCAATGGGTTGTTTGGGTTTCCTATGCTATATTGACCAGATCAATGAGTGTATATTTGGTGTGACGCCGCTTTGAACATGGTAATGCCCTAAGTGATGAAGGTCTGAGAAGTTTACTGGTGTCTTCGAGGCCAACATCCCGAACTCGGGGGAAAGATTGCGTGTAATCTTACATACCTGCAGGTGACAAACCTATGTAAGCATAACTGGTATCAAGCATACATTTAAAATCGAATTCCAGGTCCGTGATTGTTTATTCCATTATGATGGCTATGACGGTTTTATGACGGACTATTTAATACAATTTGCAGATAAGTTAGTAGTGAGGCGGTCGAACAAACTTACTTCTGTGTTGAAATATTCGGCATGTGAATAAATGCTATTATTCATATCTAGTTTTTATCACCACCTTCGCCAATACGAAGGATGTGTTTGTGTTGAGGGACACACTAGGTAGGGGTAGTAAGCAGTAAGCCGGATGACATCACCCATGTGACCTTTGTGAAATGTATTACTGCGCCGGGAATAGACAAACTACATGTCGATTTGATGCTAAAGCTTTTGCGTGTGTAAAGAACAAATTACTGCACTCGTGCTTCATTTATGTTTCAATTCGTTGTCAGGTAAATATTTTGATTTCCCTCGTGAGTACATTGTGTGAAGTCCATTTCTGGTGTCCCCTTGCTGTGATATCGATGAAATATTGCTGAAGTGGCATAAAACCATACTCACTCACTCTAAGAGGCATGACTGACTGACTGACTGAGTTTGGTTTTACGCCGCTTTTAGCAATATTCCAGCAACATCACGGCGGGGGACACCAGAAATGGGCTTCACACATTGTACCCATGTGGGGATTCGAACCCTGGTCTTCGGCGTGACGAGCCAACGCTTTAACCACTAGGCTACCCCACCGCCCCTAAGAGGCATGAAATCTGACAGACACTCGTGTTGTATAATCTTTATTTCCCGCTGCAGCAATGCTCAAAGATGATTGGTCGGTTCAGTCATTATGACGTCAAGTTGTTCATAACAATACGATCACCCGTCTTGCATATTGTTCATGACCTCACGAAATGACAACATTATATCAACAAGTTCATCTACTCAAAATAAACAAAATCAGTGGATATATAATCAATGGATTATATGATTCGACGAAGACTTGATGTTAATAAAAATGCGCGTTTCTTTCATCTATTTATAATTGCAAAAACTATACCTCCCACATATTGTTCCACTGCTCACTATCGCCATCGATGATTGGTGCGTCCAGAGCGAGGCCAGCGTTGTTTATACATACGTCAACGCCGCCCCACTGACCTTTGATCTTTTCAAACATAGCCAATATCTCATCCTGTTTCCGCAGGTCAACTTTGATTGGCAGAACCTCGCCCCGCCCAGATGATGAAACGCCATCAGAAAGTTTCTGGCGAGAAAAAATATCTTTTAAGTATCGAAATTATATTTTACCAGATACTTTTTGTCGATATTTTGTATTCAACAGCATATCTCTTTGAAATGACATTGATCGCATGATAGCAAAAGCACGGCTTGAAAATAGTGGGCACATCCAATGACATCTGCTGGAAGACATTATTCTCGGGTGAATGTTCTGATCTGTTTGTTTGTTGTTCACCTGTGAGCACCTGGGTGAGAATTATCTTCAGCAACCTATGTTTGTTCCAAACAGTGACTAAAGGGATCGGGTAGCCGGCTACCTGACTTGGATGATCCATGTCATCGTATCATAATTGCGTGGATCGATGCTCATGATGTAAATCGCTGGCTTGCCTGATCCAGATTCGTTTATTTCCAGACTGCCGTCATATTTCTGGAACATTGCTGAGTGTGACGTTAAACAAACAAACAAACATGCCTTGTACAGTAAGGAAGCGTGGTTCCTTCTCAGAGTAACATGTAGCCCGGCTCTGCAGCCTACCCTAACATTGAACCTAAATACCCTTAGGTCCGTGTTAGAGCAGAACTATAGGTCAATACTTCAGTGGCGCAGTGGTTTTGCAGCTAAACCGAAGACCTCGTACGTCACAGGTCAACTCCCGGGTGATCGAGGCAATCTTGGTAGTCTTTGGATTGGATTCATTTCCATCATGATACCCCCCGCCAACATAAAACGCCCGTGTCAACGGAACTTTGAAAGAATGTATGTATATTCTGAGGTGAAGTATTTAATAGTAAATATGAAAATGAAGGTTTATTCGTCTCTCACACCTTGAGTTTGTCCTCGCTTCTTGCACAGGCCACAACCTTCATTCCACGAGACGCAAGCAACTTCACAGTTGCCTCCCCCCTACTCCCATAGACGCACCTGTTACCAAGGCAACGCGACCCTGCCACCGATCCATATTGATACTGAAATGTGGAAAATCGACTTAGTTTCCTGCTTGTACATACTGTTAACGTGTGTTATATCAGTAGTTATATACGTATACTGATTGCTGCAAAGACCAACACCAGCAGCACCATCCTGTGAAAACAACAACAATCGTCAATAAGTTTGGTTAATTATATGAAACAAAAACAAACAAGTTAACAACAAAAAATACCTTCTGACTAATTATATCGTATTATTTGAAATAAAAATAATTGTTATACATTACAAGCCACCATAACTAACACAAAATCATACTTAATAACTGTGTAATGATTTGTGATTAACTATTACACCATTTAGTGACCGTTTTGTATGGAATGTGTATTTGTGGTCTAAGTGCAGCTGCATGACGTCGGCCAGTATATTATCGAGTCTGCACAAGGCTATCTAATGATCGACATTATGAACACTTTTCCACGATCAGCGACCCGACTGTGGTGCACGGGGGGGGTGTAAGGTTACCAGTATACATGTAGGTCTCTTCCGTGTCATTGTTCGTGCCTCTGGGGTCTAGAGAATACAGGCCGTTGGGTAGCCTAGTGGCTAAAGTGTTCGCTGGTCACGCCGAAGACGAGGGTCGATTCTCCACATGGGTACAATGTGTGAAGCCCATCTCTGTTGTTCCCCGGAGTGATACTGCTTGGGTATTGCCAAAAGCGGCGTAAAAACATATAACAACCACTCACTAGGTGGATATAGCGACAGAGGCGGGTGTTCGATACCCTGATCGCCTCATACGAGGATCATGTTAAAGATGCTACTTGTTACCCTAAATATAGGGGATGAAACACGGTCAGCTCGGAGTCTGGGTTGAGAAACCATGTTCATCAAATGGCGGCATACTCTCTCTCTGTGGGCGTGTCGTCGTAAATAGAAACGTCAAAATCCTTTCTACAGTCATAAGAAATCTCTGCCAAAAGCAGAGTCGATTGTACGTGACTATATCACCAGCAGATATTTGTTTCAGCAGTATTACAGCAGTATGCTGTTGTTTGTAAACAAATCGGGTCTGAACCAGACAATCCAGTGTGTTTATGAATCACAGTGATGATACCAGGTGTTCGCGAAATGGTGAACGTATGCTGCCCCACCGGAATCACCCGTCATGAAATATATGATGATACCAGCCTAGTTCATATGAATAAAGGTGATTCCAGCCAATGCTTGCGAGCACACCTTGGTAGGCAAAGTCGTCTAAACATATGCTGGAGTCTAGCCAGCCATACAACTGCAGTAGTTTTAACACGACCTTAAACCCCAGATGACATCACTGCAGGTAATTCTACGGTTCCATTTGTGAATGTTGAAGCCCTTCCTTTCCAGTTTATACAACTGTAGGCAGCATTAAAAACCCGCATGGCCTTTTAGTGTGGGTGACAGAAGTGAACCACTGACTAAAACTTTGATTAGAGAAAGAGTTGTTGTTGTGTTTGGTGCTTTTGAGGTCGCCTTCGCCGGTTGGCATGTCGGCAGACCTATGAGAAAGAGTCGCGGGGAGAGCTTTATATACTCGCGGTATTGATAATGAACAACGTTCGTATTTCTGTGGCGTCTCTAGCTTGTGGAATCGAACTATTCAACCAACAAACGTGCAGTATGCCAGTTTATATATTATACAACTGCCAATAATCGAGTTACAGTCCAGTGAAATCCACGCTGCCCGGGTACGATGACAAGATCTCAATGTAGTGGTCGAGGCAGATCACTGATCCGTTTAGTCGTCTCTTATGACTGAAGGGTTATGGACAATAACTATCACTCAGAATCTGCAACGAGCGTGGGTAGCGACGAACACCTGTGATTCAAACTGACCTCTGGGAGAATATTAAGAAATGTTAACACCATTATATTATTCTGCTATACACAACTGATGTATGACATGCCTTTCTAACACTGGACATAATGCATACAGTGTCTGCTATATTTATTTCCGGGTTATACAAACACCTCCTTCTGAACGTTAACACACGATGTGTGACAATGTGGTGTGCTGAACTACACGTGTGTTTGCTGTGTCAACCCGTCTACCTACCTGTGATTCACGTGCAGACTGCAGGCCGTTGTTTGCACCACGTGTACACTGACGTCAACACAAGTCCAGCATCGACCGGAACGGCACAGAACGAGGGATTTTAGTGCCGCTTCTGTCAATGAGGTGGGAAGTAACGATCTCCCAGTTCAGAGATCTCACATTTGTTTCAATATTGGGACACAATGTGTTTGTACATCATGTGACTGGAATAATGCTTAATTTTGAAGAAAGGAGAGATTAGATGAAATCTGTGTAAAGTTGACATCAAGCTTACAGTGCTAGTAAAACTGAGATACCATGCATGAGATGAGTATACATGATCAGTGTCTGGACTGGGTCCACGAACATGCCGAATCTATATCTTGTGCTGTAGATGAGTTAATTAGTATTGTATTAGTAAATAAATACCAATAACTATATGTTTACTGTTATGGACCATTGATACTGCTATTCCTGTGAGTGGTTGTTCAGGTAGGTCCCCAGTGCACTGCTTTGCAGGGGGTTATTTTGCAGTTAAGATGGCTCTGACCTGCTCCCATAGTCTGCAGGTGTCCCTGAAGAGACATATATTTATTATATGGTCTCTGGTTAAAGCCAATAATTCCCGATGAACAAAACCTAACTACATTTGGGTGCAGACATAGTTTGTGCAGGAAAGGGATTTCATCACACTACCAGGTCATACCAGTCATGGCAAAGATTAGATTGTGCACAGGCGGATACAGTGGGAAGGTGCTGGGGTGCGCACCCCATTTGTCCTGAAATTTATTTTAACCATTGAAAGGCATCGTTCGCACACACACACACACCACCACCACCAAAAAGCTGTATTCGCCCTTGTTGTGTATTACCTCAGCCAACCAGCAGTAAACTGAGATGGTTGATCAAAGTGAACCACCCATATGCCACTGCTTTGAAAGTCTTTCAATTCTGTCACATGGCCTGGGCCTAATGAATAAGAAAAAACCCAAAGTGATTCAGGCCTTTTATATTTATCACTTGGCCAAATCCATGAGCATGGTTGTGGTGTGTACAAAACTAGAATCAAAAGTTAGGTGGAATTTTGATTCAAATCCTTTGTCATATAGGTTCATGGCACACAAAAGGGAAGCAACTCCATATAGCAAAGACTGATTGTGTTTCTACAGATTGCTGTACAGGAAGGATTGATTTTAGATTCGTAGAGTGCATGTGAGAAAGATGCAGATAACAGCCATCATTGTCTTGCAGCCAGGATTAGCAAAGGATCAAAGATGATATTCAAACCCAGACCAACACACACACACACACACGCACGTACGCACCAGACACACACACACACAGAGCAAAGGAAGTCAACTCTCTTCCTGGCGTGTTGAAATGCTGACCATGTAACTATCTGAGCAGTCAGTTGCACAGCTGCATTAAACACAACTGAGTGAATGAGTTTAGTTTTACGCCGCCTTCAGCAATATTCCAACAATATAAGGGCAGGGGACACCAGAAATGGGCTTCGCACATTGTACCCATATGGGGAATTGAACCCGTGTCTTTGGCATGACACGCGATTGCTTTAAGCACTATGCCCCCCCACCACCCTACAATGAACATGACATCACAACAGTGCTTATTCTGTTTGAATCACCTTTATTTATATCAGTTGGATCAGATATATTTGGTTTCATTTTTTCACAAAACTCAATTTTTCAAATAAGTCTATAGCACTAAATCAACAACTTTTACCAAATTAAAATTAATCTTATTGAACATGGATAAAATAACAATAAAGTCTTGTCAGGTAGCTTCTTCAAAATTAACAGACATAAATCTGAAACTGGCCATAAATTTTGTATCTAGAAATGCGTCTTGAGTTATTAAATATGCATTTTTGACAAGGAATAATTGCATACGGTGGGTGAAAACTGCTGAGTAAGTAGTATTTTATAGTCATTACAACTGAAAATACTATGAAAACCAAGGATTATACTTCTCTTGATCCATATCTAACACTTGCATCCATAATTTTGTTCACAAATGTATTAAAATGTCATAATAAAATAATTCCCATATGTTGACAGTTCTCTGGAATCCAAGAAACATCTGTACATTTCATTGAACAGTGCACAGAATCTATGAAAATGACAGATTAAAGAACAAACACAACACACAAAACAAATATGCATTTGAAATACGATAACCCCTTGCCAGTTTCCAAAACCTTAAGGTGTCTGCTGGTATAATGCTGTGCTTCCTGAGCAACTGGAACTTGTTAATACGGCCGTTCAACCACATAATCTGAGTCAGTCTATGGCCATATTAGTGCTGATGAGACATCACTGGAGGTCCATCACAGATACGTCATTATGTGTCGAACAAAGACAGGACTAATGCCAAGACAACTTTCTACTACGATTAGATTGTTTGTGTGTTTGTTATTTCATGCTACAGTCAGCAGTATTCCAGCTATATGTAAATAACTGTGTCTTGACCTGTCAATCCAGACATCAGGAGTATCTATCTACACGACACGATGACATGCACCACACAATCATGTGGGTGGCCTCTTATGACGATAAGATTGGGTTCCTGAAGACTAATATTCTTACATGGAACATCACTGGGGAATAAAACTCATTCATACATACTGACCGACACTGGCTGATATAGCTATATCTCACCATGTTACAATTTTAGGGAATACTCAAATTAATATTTTCTATGTACATGTTAAAAGATAAGCCCACCAATTGGTCGAAAAAATGATGTTTTCTTACATGTTCTTTTCACATATGTTTACATAAAAAAATTTAGTTCTTATTAATTACACTATTAGGCTTATTAAGCAAAATTATGAAGATTGTGAGTGATTTGCCTGTATATGGCGCCTGTCATCAAGAGTGGGAATATGGCACAGTAGTACTTACCACAATAAAATGCACACTAACACCCTTGTTTTGAAACTGGCAAGGTACATCAAATCTCTTAATTCTAAAACTCTCAGAAAAAGTAAATAATCTGAATACAGACATATACATATTCCTTCATTGGTCTCTACTCTGTCCAACAAATCAATCTTAACATCACTAACACTGCCATAAGTGAGTGAGTGAGTGATTTTAGTTTTACGCCGGACTCAGCAATATTCCAGCTATATGGCAGCGGTCCTGCTGTAAGTTTAAGTTAGAGTAAGGAGCTACAACCACTTAGCACTAAGATAGCTTTACAGACCAAGGGTTGCAATCACTTTAGCGCTAAGAAAGATTTGTTGACTGGGTCTGATCCTGAATAATTTTACACAATCATTTTACTTGGCCTTATCCACCCTGACTCGTATTAAATTCCATAGAATGAATTTCACAAATATTACAAATTCCTTCGTGACAATGTTGACAAGTTTCACAAAGCCATCTAACATCTCTATCATGTCTTGAGTTTATTTAAAAGTAAGGAGCTAGAACCACCTTAGCACTAAGACAGCTTTGTGGACCTGGGCCTAGATTTTCGAAGTTCTCTTAGCGCTAAGATAGTCGTAAGTTAATATTAATGTATGGCACTCACGACTATCTTAGCGTTAAGAGAGCTTCGGAAATCTAGGCCCTGGGTCTGATCCTGAATTATTTTATACAATAATTGTACTTGGCCTTATTCACACTGACTCGTATTAAATTCCATAGAATGCATTTCACAAATATTACAATCTTTGTGCATAACTTCATCGATTCTTGGTTAATTCTAGGCATTATTTACATATGCACAATATCAACACTATACCAACATACAGATTTCAACAAGAAATGGGTTAAACAGGGAATACCTGCTTAATGCAGAACATCTGGAACCTTCATTCATCATTCTTTCATTCAATCAATGAAACATCTAAGCGAGATACAATTAATCATTGTCAACATCATAGAATAATATTCGGTAAATATTGCAGAATTGACATGGTATAAAAGTAACATATTTTGTATAATTTCAACCAGGTTTCATTAGATTAATTGAGTCAGATGCAATAATTCTGATGATAAAAACATCATATAGTGGAATGCTCTGATATGTAGGAAGAGCAATCTAAACAAATATCTCTACATGAAATGGAATGTTTGTTCTGTGTTAAGTGTACACTTCACAGGGATTACAGGGTTATCTCCCTTGGACTGATTGCCTGCAAGGCTAGTGATTAAAAAAATGGGAATAGGTGAACACATATTTATTGAGTATCATCATTGTCAGGTAACATGTATTTTATCTATCATGTTAATCAACTCAAATGTTTAATCAATTACAGGTGAGACAAATTTGGTTTGATCAGGTTCACGCAGTACCTGATTGCAATTAATAAGTCAAAATTAAGTTATTAAGTACTTAAAGATGTAATAAATATCTGCTTCTACTGCTTGAATGATCAGAATTTCATGGCTGTTGTATACACTGTGTAGTAGTATATGCAGTGTATGCAAACACATAAAGTACTGAGAATGACAGCATATTGAAGGGTGACATGTGCCCTTGCAGTCTTTTAACACATCCATCATCGCTGCACTATCATTTGTATTACCGTTATTACAGCTAGTTAAATTTAAGATGGAAACACAGTTTTCAATAAAAACAATTTTACTTGAAACAATACAAAATGGTGACTATCACAGAAAATTAACTTTATTTATTTGTAAATTGCACATTTTAACATTAACGTGAACACTTAAATTCTTTCTATCTAAATATTGTCAGTTAATGTAAGTTAGTGGGAATACATATCTAAAATTATGATAAATATTTACAGTCTGACTTCTAATAATACTGTTTCATGGTCTTTAATGACCGGACCTGCTACAATCCTCTACACCTTTAACACTAACAGAGTGGAGGAAGCGGGTCTGAAAATGCAATAAAACGTGACATGGCCTATATATCATGATAATGATATCATTGGCAGAAATATGACGAATTTTCATAAAAAGAAACATTCTTGGAGAAAAGTTACCTATCGTTGATTGGCAGTAATGAATAACATTTCCAATGCTGATGAGAAACTAGAGCAGCCTTATGATTCAGGTATGTGTAAGAATTTGATAAAATCAAACTGAAAGTAAGAACATGTTTCCAGATTGAAGGTAAGAAAAGATATATTCAGTCATAAATCTAAAATCTGGTCTTTTCAATTTTCCCATTTTTCTTCTCCCTTGTACTAACACTGTGTTATTGTCCTGAAAATAAATCTGTTATTATCTGTTATAAATCTGTTAACTACCATAGTTCAGTTGGGAGCATGACCTTTGCTGAAGGATGGGCACCAACAGTTACACAAGGTAACAAGGCTAGTTTAGTACCACTCGACAGTCACCGGAATCACTGGAGAGACTCTCCACTGAGTATTTCAAATTGATTTTTGTCCCTACACTTCCCCCTTCATCAAATTTCTTGTCCGTGTGAAATGTGATTTAAAATAGCTTTACAAAAAGATCGAATACAACCCTGAAGCCCCAAATGTTTTTTAAACTAAAAAAAATCAGCTATAAGAAGGATAACTAAATTTGTAGTCAAACATCAAAATATTGAACATCACTTAAACAAATTTTCTCATATAACCAAAGCCCAGAGTCAAATTTCCAAGTCCAATCCAGCTCGATACAACACAATCAATCTCTGTCTTGATCAATAAATGTAATTTGAGAGTGAAATACATAACAGTATTTTACAAGCTATTTGGTAGTAACTCAGCTGGGGTTACTGTGATAGAGTGTTTCCTGGCTTCCTGGCTTCTTAATTGTTTACATTGGTCTGAGCTGAAGTTGAAAATACAACCATGGAAATACATTGATCATTAGGGGGAGGCGACCTCACAGCAGATTGTTGTATGGAAAACTAGCATTTTATATTTCATGGATATTTATGAACAAACTATCTTTATCAAGGATATTAAGGAACAGATTTTTTTTTCGTAAAGGCAATTTGGAAACAGATTAAGTTTTGACAAGGATATATTAACAGAATACTCATCAAAACATTACAGCATAGATATACCATGACAGTCACCATTCAAAACTTGGGTACATTGGGATCTGAGATGCTACTTTCCGACTACAGAATATATGGTAGTTGACGTACATCAGTAAAAACCTTGAAACACAAGCATACCGATGTAGAGAATTAGAAATAAAACATAATTTTTCTAACAAAAAAAATAATTTGGTTTTGAAAGACAATAAATTTTCACCTGAACAGAATGCTTATGTTTTGCTCATTTACTGAGAATTCATGGGTGTTTCTTTATTAAGACATCAAGGTGTGATGGTGCTGAAAGTCTCAATAACAAGATATATATCACAGATGTTTCCACTTGTGACACTTTGCATCAAGAAGAAGATGCAATGCAGAAGATGCCAAAATATCACTATGGGAATTAAACCTGGAACATCTCTCCAAGAAGCAAACACATGACCTGCTGGGCCACCACAAGGTTCTTGCTCCTAGCATTGCTCTCACCAAGCTAATCCCAGAGAGCAACACTGGTATATAGACTATATCAGTAAGATCTGAATTAACAAGGAAGGGTAAGTGATTACACAGTTGGGACGGACACAATCACATGGTGTGATCTAACACTGGACGTTACTTCACAGCTGCAAGCCGTATCACACAGCAATCAATACCATCAGTCATTTCACTTACGCATTAATGAATCATGAAAATTCAAGCACAGAGCCAGACTGCCTACCTATCGAGAAGCATAAAAATAGTGCAATTCAACAAATTAATCATGACATTGGCAACTAATCTTGCCACCAAATATTTTTTCTACCATTAAATGAATATGCAGGGCAGATAATCAAATAGATTCTATTATGTGTTTGATGGTGTTGTTATGAAAATGTCCTTGTCGGTCGTAATTCCAACATATGTTCGTTATTGTTAGTGAGGAATTTGCATTGATTCTTATTATTGAGTGCCATAAAAAGAGAGACCTGTCATGAAAATGTCAAATGTATTTGATAGTTGTAATTCATACAATGACTTCAAGTTAATTCACCAAGATTACCATAAGTTCGGAACATCATTAATACTCTTAAATGAAAATTGTCATAATAGGGGATTAAAGTGCAGCCATATAATTTTGTCAGTGAAAACATAAAATGTTATTGGCGCCTTCTGACATTTACTTGTATCGATGTTAAAGACATGTTCATGGCATATGATAGGTTCTTGCAATTTATTTTACCTTAGATTGACTCATTATACCAATAACGGAATTGCTGAATCGCATGTAGTTCACATTACTTTAGCTTGACATTAAAGACTTATCAATGGCACAAATGACTGGAAACCATTGTTTATTAGAAGTTCATATTCTTGAATAATATCATATTGATGAAGAACGGCATTAATGGTTGGAAAAGTTCAAAAAGTTTCCTGAAAAGAAACACCTGGGATGTAAATGTTCCTTGAGACAGAAACAAATCAATCCTTAAGCTGGGAGTACGATGCTCTCTGTTTACAGGGCCAATCTTATTGAATACCTGGCTCAGCATCCAATCTGCCAGTCTGAGAGATGCGGGAGAAGGATCTGCCTCCTTACCAATGTTTACCTAGGTCATTATTGGCTTTATTGAAAACCTTGGTACCAGCTGGTCTCACACACCCAGTCTCCAGGAACAACTGTTTGGTCTGGTGCTGTAGGTTACCATAGTAATCCTGGAAATTGGTAGTTCCATGGTTGGTCTCATTGTGGAATATGTCAGATGGCAGGGACCTCAAAACCTTGACATTGTATTGTCTTGAACACTCCAACAATCCGTAACAGCCTGGTGCTGTGTGTTGATAAAAGCGATTTTGGAAATGGTTGCTCCATGGTTGGCCTTATTGTGGAACATGTCAGATTGTAGGGGACTTGAAAACATTCACGCTAGATTGTCTTGAACACCCACTAACCAGATATGGCAGGCTGATAGTCTGCTGCTGTGGGCTGGTAATGGTGATTTCTGGAATTGGAAGACCCCATGGAAGGGGTGGGTTGGTAGACTTGACTTCTGTTCGATGTTGTTATTTCCTGTCCATACAAAGCAGCCATTGTTGTGGGTCTTGTGCTGGGAATGCAACTGTCTGGACCATGTTTATCCCCTGTTGTGAATCACTGTACTGAGTCCTGCAGTGCTAGTAAAATTCTGTCCGAAACAGACAAACGTGATACAAAACCTGGGGCTGTCATCTCTTAATCCTACATATTATATAATTTTGCAAATCAGTTCAATTTCTTCAGATCATATTTATTGCTGTGGTAATATTTTATTTCTGTACAACTGGTCACCATTTCCAACAGTCGATACAAACCATGCCTTTCAGAGCTAATCTCACTGTCATACAAGCTGTCACAGCTGACCCAGCTGAGCAATGAAGCTGAGCATTAAATCAAAGAAAACATATAACAGTTTGGATTAATTAACTGAGGGAAAGCCATAATTTTAGTAATATCAGTTTCAGTAGACATTCACTGCCATCAAAAAATAATAATTTTCATGAAAATTTCAATACGGTAACATATACTATTCAACATTTGCTAAGGATCACTTTAAAGATGACTATATAGATACTTAGCAAACATTGAGTGGTATAATTGAATTTAAGGAGGATTTCTCCTGTAATCATAATAGTATACACACAGTACTAGTAGCCATTACAAGTGTAAAATAACATTTTCTGGAAATTGTGAGAACAAAAGATAGGTTTAGACATTCAACAGTTAGCTTCTCTTCTTGTTCTTGGTCCAGCCTTGCTGTGAGGGCAACTTGCCTGTACTTGATCAGGTAACTACCATCCACTGATGTTTGGGTTGATGCTTCCAGCACAAGGGTATCATCCACCATCGGTGTATTAACTATCACACATTCATTCAGTCATCAGTCTTCACTCCACACAAAAATATTTGCATCTGTGTCTATGTACAGTTGTAGATATACATCTTATGCTGTCAGCCAAATGCATCCTCTGCTGGTGGGACGTAGGAAAAGCCCTCGAACACGCCGTCTGCCTCCATGACACTAGCGCTGACTAGCTTGCAGCTGCCTGCTGACCGGCCAATAGAAGCTGTGAAGAGAATGGGCAGCATGACATCACTTGAGAGCTTGAAACTAAATAAACATGTTGATAAGGGCAATAAATTGTGATGAATTATTTATTTTTACCACTTAAAACAACAACATAATTACACCTTGAAATAACTACAGTGACAGTTGCAGATGAGATGGGTAGATTGAGACACATTCCACAAAGTGAACTCACACTAGGATTGTCATCTGTAAATATCAGCATGGGTTTGTGATTGTCTTAGCACTAAGATGGGTCTGTGGAACTGAACACATCCATATTTACCTAATGGTTCCACAGTAACTTACCAGATATGGGCTCACGAACAAATTCTGGGTCAAAATGTTTTAAGTCCAGCTGGCCGCTCTGAAACAAACAAAACAGTAGATTAAGCAACAATATCCAATAATTTTGTTATTTGGGGAATGGGGTATGATTTCGAACCAGTATCAAGTAATATTGTTAATGTCTGCTTCTCCACTCACCACATTGGGGTTGTACGGAGGTTTGACCTTCCTGTCATCAAGGTCAGCCCAGTTGATTTCTACGAAGAAGGCATGGTTTTGAATCTCCTGGAAGTCTCGCTTGGCACCAATGCGATTCTCCTTCTCTTTTTGAAGTAGCTGAGAGTAAACAGATTATCATCATCATCATCATCATCATCATCATCATCATCATTGTTGTGATACATCATCATACCCATCCACCCTATGTTTATCATCAACTGCATGTAAAACCTTGATTATCCCCAGAATGAGTGAGTGAGTGAGTGAGTGAGTGAGTGAGTGAGTGAGTGAGTCTTAGTTTCCTGTGGGAAGAAAGCCCTAAATGATCCAGATGTTATATTATATGTTTACTACTTTTGTAAACACACCAGTATGGTGCAGACAAACCTTGAAATAAGCAGGATGAACAAGGGTAGGACCCAATGATCACATTATCCCCATAGCTAATCACAACTAGCGCTTCAAGACGTGCAAACATAGTTGACAAGTGACGATAATGGGTCCCAAATGCCTGATTTGCTCTGATGATGAACCTTTGCTGCACATGCTCACTGGTTTCATCAAAGACGTATGTCAGCCTCATTGTGAGCTTACTCCCAGAATTAACCTCACAGAAAGTAAGATGAATGAATTACCACTAAGCCTGACTGACTCACTCATACACTGACAAGCAAATTTAAATGCACACAGGTAAATTGGATATAAAAAGTCCAAAGTACACCTATTAAAACCATTTCAAATATATAAACCATTTCTTGTTTCGAACACTTTTTGCCACAATCACACATGGGGTTAAGTTGTTTGTAGCTGACTGTTTATATCAATCAAATTAAATTTTCATGGTCGTGAGTCGTACATCCAAATGTATCTGCAAGGATTTTTTTCAACAGATTCTACTGATTTCTCCAGAAATATTTGATCTTTGTGACCTACCCCTTCTAATATAGACCGGGCAGAATAGGAGACATTGGTGCGCAGTCGAAGAGGTTTATACAGGATGTTGTCGTACATCTCCGCAGTGTCGCGACTGTAAAACGGAGGCTACAAAAAAGAATGTGGTTGTGATGAAACAACTTCGTTATTGAGGCTGCATATTGGAAATCCATCTCTGATATGCCTCACAAGGATGCAATTATACCTGAAACTTATCAAATCAGTGCAAGAGAGGTTATCCGTCATAAAGGTAACTCAAAATGATAAAGCCTTGCATTCCATTGTATCTTAGTCACTGTTTATGATAGCTCCGCAAATAGAATCAATTCTTATATTGATTAAGTTATTGTTAGCTTCAACTCCAATCCAGGATTAAGATATCTGTATGACAAATGAATTGGACAGACATGCCATAGATTAATGTAAGATAAATGTATTGCATAAACTTTTCATGAAATTATATTTTTTGTTGAATTATTTTTCTTCCAATAATTGCAAGAAGGATCTTTACACATTAATAAAAATGCCTTTCAGTTAATTTTAACTGACAGTCTGAATGATTGTATTTTTGCTTCTTTGTTGTTTAAAGATGCACTTAACAATATTCCATGTATTGACATCAGACAGTATATAATCAAATCTGGACTAGACAATCCACTGATTGATATTGTAAGCAACAGTCTATGCACTCAAGGTACAAAGACACAGTTTGAACCAAGTCATCCAGCTTGACCATCTGATCAACTGATTGCATGATATGACCAGCAGAAGCTGCTGTGGATCTTGCCTGAAATACCCACAGGTTTTGAGACAACTGGGCAGCACCATTGAGAACTGCAATTGATTTGGGCTCGGCCAACTTTTTACACCATACTGATCAGGTTTTCCAGCATCATCCATTATTCAAGACATTTCTTGTTCCAAACTCTTTTTCACTTATAAAAAAAATGTCAAGATGACTTCACACAAGAAATAGATCCTTCACACTGCAAAAACAATTTCATTTAATCTGTTTTTTAACATACAAAATAATATTAAAAATGAGGTCTGCATCTCTCTTGAAAAGGTTTGGACCTTTCAGCTAGAACTTGATACTTGAAGTGAACATTGATGGCTGCATACAAGAGCAAGTAAGTTTTCATTAATGTCCATGGCCTAAAGATCTTAGGCTGAGAGGGCAGAAAAGCAATAAAAGACATTCTTACCAAACCATACATCATCTCATACAGCACCGCTCCAAGGCACCACCAGTCCACGGTCTTGTCATAAGGCTGTTTCCGTAGCACCTCGGGGGCCAGATACTGCAAATTACAACATCGTGGTGAGGAAGGCATACGGGAGTGTTGATGGTGTTGAGAAGGGGGGTTGGTTTCGACTGGAATATTTTTGTACAATGATGTCCAGATGTGGCATCCATAAACCAATCTACATAGTCTTTTAAGTATAAAAAGTGACTGTTGATATGGACACCATATTGATTTGGATAAACGGTATATATGTTACCAGAAACAAGAATAATCAGTGATTATGTATAATGCCTGTTTCATTCAGGGTTATGTTTAATTACTGAAATTTTCAGTAATTAGATATAATCACTGAAATGAAGCAGAGAAATTATACTTGTTTACTGAAAACATATTCTTGGGTATAACTCCTTGTGTTTATATTGTACAATGAACTCTTATACGAAATAATACTGTAACAAGGAAGAACCATGTTTATTAGATTTAATCTTAATTTACAAGACAACATTAGAACGTAAACAATGGTCAACTACATATTAGGAATCTTTGATGATCACAGGCTGAGTCATTTGTGCAGAGAGACTGTTGAACGATACATAGATCATCTTGGTCATGGAAACATTTAACATTCCACAATAGAAGTGTTTGTTTGTTCATTTCAGTGATTATGTCTAATTACTGAAAATTTCAGTAATTAGACATAACCACTGAGTGAAACAGGCATTAGACATAATCACTGAAAATCTCAGTGATTATACATAATCACTGATTATACTTGTTTCCTGTACCATATATACCATCATGGACATTTAGAGAGGGGATCATGAGAGCAAAGGATCATGGGACAAATATAGAGAAAAGGATCATGGGACATATACAGAGGAGGATCATTGGAAACATAGAGAAAAGGATCATGAGACATATACTGAGGGGGATCATAGGAGATAACAGAAGGGATCATGGGAAATATAGAGAGAAGGATCATGGGAGATTCACAGAAGGATCTTGTTGAAGCTGACTCCCTTTCTGTGTTTGTCACCATTATACTAACACTCGAGGATTTCACCCAAGAGACCTGGGCCTAGATTTTCGAAGTTCTCTTAGCGCTAAGATGGTCGTAAGTGCCATACATTAACATTAACTTATGACTATCTTAGAGCTAAGAGAGCTTCGAAAATCTAGGCCCAGGTCTCAGCCCCCAATAAGCTGACATGCCATGATACAACTTGAAAACTGTCTTAAAGGGGCACAAAACACGACTCACTCACTTACTCCCAGCAGATTTGCCAAAAGGTACTAATATGACTTACTGTTGTCTACAAGACTTGGTTACGCTGATATGACTTAAACCTCTATGGTTAAAATGTATAAATGACTAAAAGAAAGGGTTAGAAGACATTCTAAGATTATTTCAGATGGGCATTGGAATCAAGACTACAATATGGCAAATCAAACATAAGTTTGTGGGGTTCTGAGGTCGAATCATGATTCTTGCAGTCAGAAATCTGAATGGCAAGTTGTTGAGAGAGTAGACGACAACCTTACGTTCACTATGGCCAAGCTTCAACTGGGATTGACAGTTAATTCCAAGAAAAGTTGTTGTATTTGTTTCTTTAGCTTCATTCTGAAAATGGCTCGCAATCTCAGAGAATGAACCAACTTTAGGTCACAAATGGGCCTGAAATGACTCATGTTTTTCACCACAGTAAGGATCCAGCTCTGTCTCTCAGAGAGCAGATCGTGGGTGATGTGAAGTATGGGGTGAAGTGGGACTGTAGGGGGATAATGACACGATGAGACACATCATGCAAGAACAGCATCTACATCCATCTTCAGTCTGACCACTCAGCTCTTTTCCGTTCTCCCACATAATCCGAAATACTTCGGTCATTACTAAAGCCAGACATTGTGAACAACAGAAAGAAGCTTCCTTTCTGCTTATTGGGCATCTTTATCATTAACAGGTATTGACTGATTGTGTCAGGGAAGGGTAGTTAAGTATAATCCTCATCAGGAACATGATGAGACTATAGCATGAACTGAGGCAATAGGAGTGAGTGAGTGAGTGAGTGAGTTGGGCTTAACAATACTGTATTGCACTTATATCATGGAGTCAGCTCAATGAGTGAGTGAATTGGCTTATAACAATGCTTTTAGCAGTATTCCGCCAATATCACAACTGGTGACACCAGAAATGGGCTTCACACATTGCATCTGTGTAGGAAACTGAACGTGGTGCTTCGGCATGAAGAGGCCACCCCACAACCCTGCTGAATGAGGAGGGGAAGATCGAAAGAGATGCATGACATTTACCACTTTGGGTGAAATCCACGAGTACTGGTATGGTGCCTACAAACCTGGAAACATGACCAGGATGATCCAGGATTTGAATACTGCCCAAGGGATACAACTCCGCGAATTGCATCACCTTTAACCAATTGGGTACCCATGTCCCCTAAATTGGAATACACATATGGTTGAAAGTAATATTATTTAGAATACTAAATCTCCAGCATGATTCCACCATGTATCAATAACGTACAGGATTTTACAAGCTGAAAATATGTAGTACCCTTGACCTTCGATCTTGAGAGTTACAAAGGTGCTTCTAGTGTGATAGGTCCAGTGTGCTCCATTATGGACACAACTCATTACAATGGCTGAGCAGCTACACCAGTGTGTACAGACAAGAGGAGCTGGAGGTGATTGATTCTTGGACCACACCCGACTGTTAACTATATTACACAATATCAGGGTGCTTTTATTTCCACACATATAATTAGATTAACTTTTTTGCTGCACAAATAATGGGTTCAATCATTGTGAAAGAAATGCAACTCACTCACTCACTGTGTATTTTCACATTAAGTGAGTGAGAGAAGTTTCTAACTTTCATTAATTAAAGAAATTATGGCTTTTTAAAGAAAAATGGCATCTATTTGATAAGTAGAAATCAAAATACCAGTAGATTATATGACCCACAGTTTGACAACTTATTATGAAACATAAAAAAATCCTATGCAATAACCTGCAAGGTCACTATAAAGCCAAGCTATCTTGAAAGCAACATAATCATAAAAGCATAAAAATGCAACCAGTCTTGATAATATCATTTCTTCTCTATAGATTTATCATTCTTCTATTAATAACTGCAAACCATATTCATGAATAAAGATCTTATGAGAGATTTATGCACAGATTATTACAGAAACCGATGCTCGGCAAAAGAAAATTCCAACAACAGACATGATGACTGATCAGTGACCCTCTACGATCTGTCCAGCTCAGATGATCGGCGACGTTCTTGCTTGTCATCACATCAGAAATATAGAACAATCATACAGAATATTTAGTTACCCTGGCTACTATTGGAGAAGTGACATTCCCGACTGCTGCCATCAAATCAGATACAAACATGGCAGGGGACATCGCTCAAACTATGTCACACGTCACAACTGACGTCATACACAGCATCCTGTCATAGGGAATTTACAACCAAGACAAGTGACACGTATTTATCCCAGAATTCCTTGTTATGTTCGGACCACACACAGCGAAGATGATGCTTCATACGTCTCCCATCAATATCGTGCTGCTTATTGCTGGGTTTGCCGGACAACCAAATCAATAACTAGATGACTCTCCGTTTTCCATCTCTTATGGCCTCATGGACATATTTTGTTTCAGCCATTTTTTCTGTATTTATATCACATTTTTAAATGATAGGACTTTGTAGATTAGTTCAATAAGGAAAGTGACAGTGATCTGTCTCACCACTTGCACGTGCTGTCTCACAAAACCTGATTTATTAGTTTCGTGAGGAATATTTTTCACAATATTGATGGGAACGGTAAAATAAATCGTGACTTCAGTATTTATATTTAATGCCAGCCAACATTGCTAATGCATTTCTGTTGTCTCTGATCTCAAATGACAATTTTCAAATCATGTGCACATAGAAGTGTTTGCTTCTGAAATTAGTTCAGCCAAATATGCATCAAAAAGTTTTCTCTCCACCTAACAACCTGGCAGTCTAATGTTTCTGTCATGTTCATTTCTGTGTGACTTGTTCGAGATACAAGCTATTGAGGACTCTTTCACAAAACAGTAATTAGGTATATTGCGTGTGAATATACTTTGAATACGGTGGCATGTATTTTGTGGTATATGTGTGCTAAAGACTTAGGGGAGGTAACTTGAGTGAGTGAGTGAGTGAGTGAGCGAAACACGGCTTTGAGGAGTATTGCAGTAATAGGTCAGCTTCATACAGCAGTAACGCCTCTTGCAGAACGTAGATGATAACATTTTGATGATCCCCACAAGTGCTGACAAATCTAGACACAAAATCCGGGTAAACAGAACACAAGTGAACGAGGGAATTGTCATAGGTGGATCCATAAATTTTCAAAAGGGGGGGTTGGGGGTGGTTCAGCCATTGCAAATCATTAACTTCAATGTGGTCTTTAGTCATTTTCAAATGGGGGTGGTGGGGTGTTGAACCCCCTGAACCCCCCCTCTGGATCTGCCACTGATTGCGACACCTTAAACAACCTGGCCAGCGGTGCAGAATACATACAACTGGATATTCGTGACCTGCTCACCTCAGGAGTGCCACAGAAGGTGGAGGTCGTCCCCATTCCTTCAATTCCTTCCTTACACAGTCCGAAGTCTGTCAATACTACATGACCCTGAAACAAAACAAACGACATCATGAAAACGTATTTTAGGCTACAATAAATTAAGCAGTATATTTTTTTTAAATGCACAAAAGCTGTGATTCACATACAGGGGCAGATATAGCTTTTTGAGAAAGGGGGGTGCACAGTTCATTTTCATCCATTTTCACGAGAGTTTCAATGGTCATTTAATAAACTATGCACATACAGCATGAATGTTTAACATGTTATATTCTGAGTAAAGGGAAAAGAAAAATAACATAAATTTTCTTTGTCTTTGGATAATTGGGACAAAAATGTGAAATGGGAGGGATAAAACTACAAATAGCCAATGGTCATCTACACCATGAATATGCATTCAAAAGGTAATTCGTTGACTGCAAATCAACAGCTGTAAGCACACGATTACCATGTGTACTATGTTTTATCTTCAAACCGAGCACTAATGATAACATTTATTACCCTAAATGTGGGTAACAGGCAAGGGAGAAGTGAGTGAGTGAGTTTAGTTTTATGCCGCACTCAGCAATATTCCAGCTATATGGCGACGGTCCATAAATAAGAGTCTTGACCAGACAATCCAGTGATCAACAGCATGAGCATCAATTCAACCAATTGGGAACCGGCGACATGGGTCGTCATATGAGGAAGCAAGCCTGACCACCTGATCCAGTTAGTCGCATTCTTACTACATTTCATGGGTTACTGAAGATCAATTCTAACCCCGATCTTCACAGGTGGCAAGGGAGAAGGTAGCATGTGTGTCCATTACCAGTAGTATCATATTGATTCCCCTGGAAAATGAAACCTATATCAACTACAAGCACGCCATTATTTCATATTTAATATAAAATCACTGCTTTTAGCCTCCTATGAAATTTCATTTAAATATTAACAGAAAATAAGAAATCCAAGCCCATGGAGAGATGACATATCACAGCAGAATGTATTTGCGGCTAATGTGACACAGATCAGGTGAATTTGGAAGTCATTATTGAAATATGTCTGATCACGCCCAGTATGAAGATGTATTTTCAGAACATATTTGTGATGGATGTCGGAATCAATGTCAGGCTTTACTGAGCATGAGGTTTCCTGTATGAGTGAGTGAGTAAGATTTTATGCCACTTTCAACAACATTCCAGCAATATCATAACTGGGACACCAGAAATGGGCATCACACATAGTACCCATGTGGGGAATCAAACCCAGGTATTCAGTGTGATGAGCTACCACCTTAACCACTAAGCTACCCCACCAAACCTTCCTGATATCAGAGAATCCCTTCTGTACAACCACACTGGAAAACAGTCCATCTGAATTTATATACAGATGAGAGAGAGTTGGGTTGAACACAGGTTGGACCAGTATTCCAGAGTGTCAGCTTGAGGTGGGAGGAATCCCCAGCCATCAAGTTCCATTACCTCCTCGCGCATACGGTGACCCAGAAACATAGTCGCAAACCAAGATTTCTTTTGCAACTGTGTAGCTTAACCGCAGCACATGTAAGGATTAACTCCCCCAACCCCCATCGCGTCCCATTGTGTACAGATGAGCACATCAAGTAAGATGATGAACTCTTCTGAAAAGTGAATGAGCCATGGTTTCAGTAATCAGCCCTGAGTAGCATTTGTGGAGCAATAGACTAATCTGAAGCCCATGTCACTGAATCTCCCCACCTCTATTGGTGAATTATGGGGGCTTAACTACCTAGGTCTTACGCATAGATATTGCCAACTGAATGCTCTACACCTCAGCTTCTTTCAAAGGATTAACCGGCAATACATTGATTGATTGCCCATTATTGGCTAACTAAATTACTGTTTTAAAGAGAAGGCGGACATTATGCAATTAGTTGCCAGGTGTGCTATCTTGGGTGACCAATGAGACTATACGCCAATACCTGAAAAGATTGATCACTTTTTCGTATATTAAACTGTTAAAAGACTCATCATTTGGAACAGTTTTGTGGATATTGATGGATACATTCCTCGAACAAGGTAATGGCCTGATATTGTTCCTATAACTTTAATCTGTTTTAATTTTAATATTTGCATTTTGATTTTATTCATTTGTCGTAGCATTCAACATAAATCATTGTTTTCGCCGTGAAGTGTAATGAGTCAGACAACATGCACTAGGGTGTGTGTGCGAATTATGATTCACATTGGCAAACTATAAAATGTCTAGATATTACAGTTCTGTTATAAATTCACAATAAGTATCAGCAGATCGTCTGCTTTTTATTTAGTTTCAAAATGCATACAAGTATGATAATAAACTAATTAGGATTATAAGACCAAATATAAAGACGCACATTGACTAGTATCTACATACTGGTGAGTGGACATTAACCATGGGAATGTAGCAAGAAATTTATTGCGCAGTATTGTGACTTCGACCCCCACCTGGCTTCCGTGGAAGAAATCGTTATGTTATAAGTTGTGTCATGCAAAATCCGTTTGGTTATGATTCCAATACATATTTAACAACGAGTAGAAAGTAGTCTTGATTATCTAACTTGATGAAAACAAACTATAATCTCATTAATTCTAACAGATTTCTTTATTTTTAAAAATGGCGGCGCCCTATCGGGAACATCCGCCAGTCTGAGGATAAATGGCATTTAGGTTTGTTTTCACCGAGTTACAAAATCAAAACTACTTTCTACTGGTAGTAAAATATGTATTTTATTGATGGCCAATAGGATTTTGCATGACATAGCGTCATATAACATAACAATTCTCTCCTGGCAGCGAGGTGGGTGTCAATATAATACTACTTACAATATTATTGTTACTTCGACCACAACCTCACTTCGAGGAAGAAATCGTTATGTTACAAGTTGTGTCATAGAAAATCTTTATGGTCATCAATCATATGCATATTTTACAACAACTAGTAAGTAGTTTTGATTCTTTAACTTCCGTGAAGCGATCTGAACACAAGTAAGATATCGTTTCAGGCTTCCTGGCAGCTAAAGCGCGCTCACAAACATAACCGATTTGCTTACGAACTTCGGGGTCCTGTCGAAATCTGTGCATGGGGACACCATCGCCCGACCCTAGGAGCAATTGGCGACAAAGCAGCGATTCGGCATGTCATCGTTGAT
The DNA here is from genome assembly GCF_003918875.1 of Haliotis rubra. NCBI lineage: Eukaryota > Metazoa > Mollusca > Gastropoda > Lepetellida > Haliotidae > Haliotis > Haliotis rubra. Next base: position 1,577,273 of record NW_025766002.1, on the reverse strand, counting down.
GTCGAGAAATCATCAAAATGATGAGTGTGCTACACATTTTCTATACAACTAACTGAAAATCGTTCCTCATATGACGTCACTGCAGTGCTCTGGCGACAGAGTTACGTAACCTGTCTGTGGTTTTGTTGGCGGAGAGGAAGCAGGCGACTTTTTGGCCACTTTTAATCGCTCGGTATTAATTAACCACAAGTTTTTAAAGAATAAATTTGGTGTTCCGCATAAGACTAACCACAAATCTTTCATATGTAATGGTTAAAAGAGTAACAAAAAACAAAGTTTAGTGGTTCTTTAATCTTCAAACCGAGCACTAATGATAACATTTATTACCCTAACTAAATGTGGGTAACAGGCAAGGGAGAAGTGAATGAGTGAGTTTAGTTTTGCACTCAGCAATATTCCAGCAATATGGCGGCAGTCTGTAAATTATCAAGTCTGGACCAGACAATCCAGTGATCAAAAGCATGAGCATCGATCTACGCAATTGGGAACCAATGACATGTGTAGCCGTTAGTCGCCTCTTACGACAAGCATGGGTTACTGAAGATCAATTCTAACCCCGATCTTCACAGGTGGCAAGGGAGAAGGTAGCATGTGTGTCCATTACCAGTAGTATCATATTGATTCCTCTGGGGTATTTAAAATGAAACCCTATCAACTACAAGCTACGGCATTATTTTATATTCAATATAAAATCACGTTATAGCTCTCCTATGAAATTTCATTTAAATATTAACAGAAAATAAGAAATCCAAGCCCATGGAGAGATGACATATCACAGCAGAATGTATTTGCAGCTAATGTGACACAGATCAGGTGAATTTGGAAGTCATTATTGAAATATGTCTGATCATGCCCAGTATGAAGATGAATTTTCGAACATATTTGTGATTGATGTCGGAATCAATGTCAGGCTTTACTGAGCATGAGGTTTCCTGAGTGAGTGAGTGAGTGAGTGAGTGAGTGAGTGAGTGAGTGAGTGAGTGAGTGAGTGAGTGAGTGAGTGAGTGAGTGAGTGAGTGAGTGAGTGAGTGAGTGAGTGAGTGAGTGAGTGAGTGAGTGAGTGAGTGAGTGAGTGAGTGAGTGAGTGAGTGAGTGAGTGAGTGAGTGAGTGAGTGAGTGAGTGAGTGAGTGAGTGAGTGAGTGAGTGAGTGAGTGAGTGAGATTTTCTGCCACTTTCAACAACATTCCAGCAATATTATAACTTGAGACACCAGAAATGGGCATCACACATAGTACCCTTGTGGGGAATCAAACCCAGGTATTCAGTGTGATGAGCGACCACCTTAACCACTAAGCTACCCCACCAAACCTTCCTGATATCAGAGAATCCCTTCTGTACAACCACACTGAAAACAGTCCATCTGAGCTATATACAGATGAGAGAGAGTTGGGTTGAACACAGGTTGGACCAGTATTCCAGAGTGTCAGCTTGAGGTGGGAGGAAATCCCCCAGTGATCAAGTTCCATGTTTACCACCGTGCATACGGTGACCCAGAAACATAGTCATGCAAACCAAGATTTGGGATTTGCAACTGTGTAGCGAACCGCAGCACATGTAGTCCCAACTCCCCCCAACCCCACGTGCCCCAGTGTACAGATGAGCACAACCGCAAGATGATGAACTCTTCTGAAGGCGATGTGAATGAGCCATGGTTTCAGTAATCAGCCCTGAGTAGCATTTGTGGAGCAATAGATGGCGATGGATGAAGCCCATGTCAATTTCATTCCCCCACCTTCCCCATATTGGTGAATTATGGGGGCTTAACTACCTAGGTCTTACGCATAGATATTGCCAATCGTCTGAATGTCGACACCTCAGCTTCTCAAGATCACTTATGTGACGGAATTACACGCAGGTTCTGAGGTCACTGCATGTTCTTTCACAGAACTGGCAGATGCCAATAAACTGTTATCAGGTTATTAATCTTGAGTGGAGAATCTTTCAATAAAACCCTTGGCCATTTTATCAACAGTGAGTGAATGAGTGAGTGAGTGAGTGAGTGAGTGAGTGTGAGTGAGTGAGTGAGTGAGTGAGTGAGTGAGTGAGTGAGTGAGTGAGTGAGTGAGTGAGTGTGATATATACTACTCACAAGAAGTTAAGGAACACCTGATTCTTTCATATTGCATAGCAGATTACCTTTACTAATATAATAGAATCTGGTTTTCTTTGACAACTTTCAAGATGGCTTGCACAAAATGACCTCTTGGCCAGTGGTTGATAGAATGAGCAAACAATTGATCACAAATAGTAGAACTACCAGAATACCATTTGTCCCTGATCCCTGTTAGTGCAGGGACCTATGCTGCTGGAGGTCCTGGAGGGAAACCCAACTGGGGAATCTGGCCATGCTGAACACGACTTACTGAAGCATCTCCCATATGTCTTAGTATAACAAGGGACAGTGGAGTAGCTTAGCGGTTAAATCATCGGCTTGACAAGCCAAAGGTCAAGGTTTGAATCCACAAATGAGCAAATTGTGTGAAGCCCATTTCTGTTGTTCCCCAGAAATGTAACATATGCAGCTTAAAATAAACACGCTTGCTCACTCACTCACTAATTCATTCAGTTCTAAAACATATTCCTTTCCCACTCTACTAAAACTTTATTACTAAAGAAGTGAGTGAGTTCAGTTTTACATCGCTATATTCCAGCAAATAATTATTATTAAAAAGAAGTACAAAAATAAAAGTTTAATCTTTTATAAAAGAATTGTCCATGCTAGTCTTTATACCAAGGAGGTAAAGGAGTAGCTTAGTGGTTAATGGTCAAACTTGGCACAACAAATACCTGGGTTTGATTCCAGACATGGGTACAATGTGTGAAACCCATTTCTGTGTCCCCTGCTGTGATATTGCAGGAATATGGCCAAAAGCTGCATAAAGCCTTTGCACTTCATCTCAAGGTCCCCTGCCATGATGTTATTGGAAAATATCCAAGAGTGGCATATTCACGCATACCTTATTCTCAGTCATTTTATCACACAAGCTGATTGACTTTAGTTTTCCCTGGTCACACAATGGTGTCCATATTATACAACCTTCTCTACCACATGTAAACAAGGTCACAGAATTGGAGAAATTACAAGGGAAGGAGTATCTGCATGCGTCATATCAGACAGAATGTGGTGCCTCTCGTATATTTTGCTCCACAGTGTACAGATCAGGGCCTAATACCTGTCAATAAACATGGCCTCTGCACGGTGTGGGCAGTCTTACCATGGCTTCACTAGGCTCTGGGTAAATCATGTACTTTTTACGTGACAAGCTTATCACTGATATTGAAGGAGCAAATTGGTAACATAGCTAGCATTTATCATTGTTAAATTATATCAAATACCACACAGAGCCAAACATTTTGACATAAAGTAATATAAAAAATCCTGGTCTGACATGTGAACTACTTCTTCATGGCTTACCTTGCGTAATCAAATAATGTTTGCATGTCTTAAAATATTTCAATGGATTTTCTGACCATATGTTTCTATATGGAAATAGACTTACCTGGGAATCTAATAATATATTTTCTGGCTTGAGATCTCTGAAAATTGAAAATAAAATGAAATAAGAATGGATTTGTAACTTTAGATAAGTATTGTCTGAATGTAACTTTAATACTCACATGCCATACTTCACATCAAATTTAGACAAAAAACACACATTGTGAAGAAATGAATTTTGTGAAATTACCCAGTTCTGATTTTTAATAATTTAATCGTGCATTCATTTTGTCAGTTACGTCAATGATATTAAAGGAAGGTTGGAATCAAATTTTGAAAGTCAATATACTTTGTCCTTATACAATTCTCTTTAAAGTAAGCCATGTAAACTAGTACAAGTCATGACAGAATGCAGGTGACACTAACCCAATGTTTGTAGCTCACCTGTATATGATATTATGGGAATACAGATAAATCACCCATATCTGAACGATGGTTACTCACTTGTATATGATATAAATGATATAAAGGGAATACAGAAAATGCACATGCATATCATAATGAGGGATTACAGGTAATTCATCTGATGATAATAAGGAAATACAGGTAACTCATTTGTATATGATATTAAGAGAATACAGGTAATGCACCTGTATATGATATTAAGGGAATACAGGTAACTCATCTCTATATGATATTGAGGGAATACAGGTAACGCACCTGTATATGATAATAAGGAACAACAGGTAACTCATTTGTATATGATATTAAGGGAATACAGGTAACGCACCTGTATATGATATTAAGGGAATACAGGTAACTCATCTCTATATGATATTGAGGGAATACGGGTAACTCATCTGTATATGATATTAAGGGAATACAAGTAATTCACCTGTATACGACACTGAAGGAATGCAGGTAACTCACCTGTATATGATATTAAGGGAATGCAGGTAACCTATTGCACTAGCCATCTCTGCTGCATAAAATTTGGCACGTGGTTCAGGGAAGTATCTCTCCCTTTGTAGATGAAAAAACAACTGAAAAATAAATGAGATTAACATCAGTATCGGTGTACATTGATACCCAAAACAACAAACAGGCTGTATCGCCAGGCATCTTGATGAATGCTACCATCAAAAGTTTAGACTCACTTAAAGCACTCACTATATATTATGTATATTTATGCAGTTACATTGAAGATGAATTTCTTCACTAACTTGGGTTAACCAACAGCAAAACTTATGCATGAATTGCAAGAGAATCATGCATCAAATTGCTGAAAAGCATGTGCAAATATCGTGCATGTGAACTGCTGCGTTTTGGTGTAAAGTTTAGTTAAGAATTCACCAATTTTCACTGTGTTTCATCATCTATTGAACTTATGACAATAATCTTTTCAACGTTACGAATTTGCTTTACAAGATATCAGTTCATGTAAACGGTACCTTTAAACAGTATGGAATATTTTGCAAAATCTAGTTCAGAATAGTTTACTGAAGTAAGGCAACATTTACTCTAGTGAGTCTAAACTTTTGATGGGTAGTATATTTCCTTGATGTCTGTTTGTCACATGAATATTTCCTATAGAGCCTAATACCGTGTTAATCTGCATAAAGTAAAATAGTGTTCATTTGCCATGGAACATGCCACTATAAAGAACCTTATCAATCACGCCACATGCCACAAAAGTTACTTTACACCACCATTGCCATATCTGCCATGGAAGAATTAGCAATGGTAGATTCTATAAACTGGAACCTTATCAATCAGGCCACATGCCACAAAGTTATCTAAAATCACCCTTGCCATATCTGCAATGGGAGAATTAGCAATGGTCAAGTCTATAAACTGGAACCTTATCAATCTGGCCACATGCAACAAAGTAGTTTAAAAATTATTACAAGCATAAGGGCAAGGTCATTACTTTCAGTGCATGAACAACCTCTCAACCCCTGTAATAAATGGCTGCTCCCTAGCAACTTCCTTCATTTTACTGTATTGTTTGAGAATCAATGATGAAAACCTTCCTGCAAGCCATCACTTGTGTCTAACAATTCTTGTAGCAAAATGAGCTAAATCACAGCAGCTGGCACTGACAAAATGCAGCAATGCTATTGCTTCAAGATGTTATCATGACATATCTGTTTTCATTTGGGCATTCCTTTGAAGACGGTAACCAAAATGCCCCTAGACGTCCTCACCAACATCTTCTGTATGTCTTCATCACTACGATTCTATTCTATTACTGTGTAGCATTATCGTATGCCCTCATGCCTACAGACAAACCAATACTTGTTTCCTAACCAAACACCGGAATAACTCAATCCAAGAAAGACCAAAACTTCAGGCCTTGTAACACGGAGACCTGGTTCTCTATCACTAGGGATGCCATGATACATCGATATATTCTAAGACGATAAAATTATTGATAGATTCACAAGTGTATCGATATTTAGTTTTGAAAGTATCAGTTTATGTATCGCTTACATTTTGCAATTGTATCATGTTTTTTTATGTTATGAGAGTTAAAAATGATTATTTTTATGCACAAAGATGGGAAATTATAACTTTTAATCTCTGAGAATAAAAAATGCTGATCTTTTCATGGACAATTATAAAATATGAAATATTAATATTCAAAATGTAACTAAATACACAATAATGCTGCAAAAATAGGTATCGTGATACGTATCGAATCGTGACACATATCGATTCATGAAACTTATGTATCGTGACATCCCTATCTATCACAAATGCAGATAATGCCTCTTCCCGATCTCCCAGACTTTACCAGATTCGTGATTCCTTATCATTTCAAGCAGTGTAATAACTAATGGTAAAAAGATCAATCTCTATTGGTAACTAAGGTGACAATTATTATGGGGGCCATTAATTTATGTTACAAACAGAATATGTTTAGTCACTGCCTTTTCATTTTTTTTCAGAACAATTGTTTTTTTCCTGAACAAATACATTTACTTTTTTCAAGGATAACCTGAGGCTAACATATATTGATCTAAAACTAAATCTCTGACCCTATATACTGGCTGGTCAGTAATGCTTGTATATTCTACTGCCCTAAGGAATAGCATTGATTGTATGGCCAGGGGTTGACTCTCAAGAACAGTACAATGTGTGAAACCTATTTCTGGAGTCTCAAGCCGTGGAATTGCTGGAACATTGTTAAAACCATACTCACTCACTCAGGAATACAAATCATGGATGTGTTCCTTATATATTGGCACTGACTTAATCATTCATTCTGAATTCTATATTCTATCCTAAATCTGTCTTTCGAACAGTATATCATAAACTGTATCTTTGAAACTATACATTTTAAAAAACCCAAACACCTGGCCCCTAGCCCATTTTATTACAACACTTCACAAAAAACACACTCTTCCCCCAAATACCTTTTTTCATCAACAACAGGACGTGAGGAGCATCCCACAGAAATTCTGCAGCCAGTATTGACTGAGGCCTGCAGCTTCAGGCTATACATGTTCTAGTTACACACATGAAGCTGCCGAGACATGATGGATTGTTCGTAGTAAATTCCACAATCACTTTGTGAAAACACAACCAGGAACACAACTTGATAGCTCCACAAACAAATAAAAACCACTGACCTCATGTAAATCTGGTTGTAACCATTAGCAAAACTATATCCTTCAAATTTATGAGCTCATCACATCATAAATTACTTGGAATCAATTTAGTTCCACTCTAGTATCAATGTCTGTGTTAAGATTAAGGTAAGGCCATAACAAATAAATTGTCAGATTTTCATCCCTGACTGCCTCACGAAGCATCCACCCCACATAATTTTATTGTTCCTAAGTACCTACTGAAGGGGAAAATGGCTACTAGTGTTCCCCCTATCTAATACATGGAATAACCAAATACATTGCTTTGTTCACTGTTTAAGCATTCAGCAATATTACTACAGTAAATTAGTTAACGAACACTCTTACAACAAGCTGATGTATAATACAAACTGTATATTTGGTCCTTTCCACTTGCGATAAATTTTATTTGAAATGCGCATAACAAACTTCGGTTATAAGAAAGGTAAGATACTTTATGGATGACAACTTATTTTCTTTTGCTTGACAATGGTATAAGAACCTATACCAAAATGTCACATCACAATATAATAAAGAAGTTGTCATCAATAATGTATCTTATCTTTCTTATTATTCATCAAATTCTGAAATGTCAATCAAACAGATAAACTATGGTTATAACGAACTAAAATTAGTGGTTCCCTTATGTTTGTTATAATCATAGTTCACAGATCATGGAGATGGACATGAGTATCAAGCTATGCAACTGGGACACCTTGACATGCATCACCAAGCCTAACTAGCCAATCCTGGGACACCTTGACATGCATCACCAAGCCTTAGCAAGCCTAACTACCCAATCCTGGGACACCTTGACATGCATCACCAAGCCTAACCACCCAATCCTGGGACACCTTGACATGCATCACCAAGCCTTAGCAAGCCAAACTACCCAATCCTGGGACACCTTGACATGCATCACCAAGCCTTAGCAAGCCTAACTACCCAATCCTGGGACACCTTGACATGCATCACCAAGCCTTAGCAAGCCAAACTACCCAATCCTGGGACACCTTGACATGCATCACCAAGCCTTAGCAAGCCTAACTACCCAATCCTGGGACACCTTGACATGCATCACCAAGCCTCAGCAAGCCTAACTACCCAATCCTGGGACACCTTGACATGCAACACCAAGCCTTAGCAAGCCTAACTAGCCAATCCTGTTCTTGGCACCTTACACCAAATAAGCAGACCAGTCACACATGTATGCTTCATGTGAATCAAATACCTCAGCATTTAATGGTCACAGACCCCTTGAACAGTTAATTTACATAAATATCATACAAATCTGTCTCCCATATATGTCACAGTTGTGAAATATGCGGATGAACGTCTCAAAATTTATTTACTGTGGTCTATGAAACAGTGAGGAGAGTCTAATTTTAATTTGAGTGAGTAAGTTGGGTTTAGCACTGTTTCTAGCAATAGGCCTATCCAGCTCTATGTTGATGTGTGCCACAAGACAATAACTTTCATTTTGTAACCATGTGGGGAACAGAACCCAGGGTCTTAATCATGATGAGCAAACACCTCTAACCATTACACTAACCCACTGCCCTTAAATTTGAGAGATAAATGTGAAACTCATACTTTAATCAAACTAGTTAGGTTTTATGCCCTCTCTAGCAATATTCCAGCAAAATAATGGCAAGGGACAACAGAAATGAACTTTAACATTGTCCCCTTGTGAGGAATAGAACCTGGACCTTCATTATGACAAACAAACACCTTTAACTATTAGTTATGCAACTGCTCTTGTTACTTAAAAGAGTAAGAAGAGGAGTGAGGAAACACCTGAACGATATGAAACTGATATATGTAGGCATGGGATTCAAGCCAGGCACTGACCACTTTACTCAAACTGACCACAGCATATTTACTGTGCTGACAAACCAGCAAGGCTTTGACCAAACTGACCAGAGGCCCGTTTCACTAAGCGATCATAGCACTAAGATGATCGTAACTACCATATTTTAACATAGATTTCGACAGTCTGGCGCTACGATGATCGTAACTACCATACTTTAACATGGATTTACGACTGTCGTAACACTAAGATGATCGTAACCCCCATACTTTAACATAGACTTACGACTGTCGTAGCACTAAGATGATGGCAACTACCATATTTTAACATTGACTTACGACTGTCGTAGCACTAAGATGATCGTAACTACCATATTTTAACATTGACTTACGACTGTCATAGCACTAAGATGATCGTAACTACCATATTTTAACACTGACTTACGACAGTCGTAGCGCTATGATCGCTTTGAGAAACGAGGCCCTTAAAGGTAATATGTTGGGTTATCATAGATCATAATCTGAAAAATATCATAGATTCAAATCCACAACCAGAATTAGGTTGTTTGTGGCCCTTATGGACAATGAGCAAGAGCTTGTACCACTGTGCTACACCACACAAGATGAAGGAAGAGAAGAGAACAAGACAATATCTGTCCTCACCGAGTCTAATCTCATTTGCACTGGCTCAGCTGTCTTAATTCAAACTCACATGGGATTCTCAGCTCTAACATCAACAAAATGACGCCAAATTCAAACCCCCAAAACTATCATTGAATTACCTCGCCACCATTGACGTAGTCGAGGATGAAGTAGAGTTTGTCTGGGGTCTGGAAGGAGTAGTGGAGGCCGACGAGGAAGGGGTGTTTCACGTTCTTCAACAACACATTCCGTTCGGCCATAATGTGTTTGACCTCATTGCGCTTCATAATAGCCTGCTTCTGTAACACCTTGACAGCGTAAACTTTAGCCTCCGCACGATGTTTGGCCAACAGCACCTTGCCAAAACTTCCTTTGCCAATCACTTTTAAGAATTCAAAGTCACTGGGACGAACACTGAAAAGCAAGAAAGAAACAACTCTGAGTGTTTGTTTGTGAAATAAAGCCACAATATTTCAGCTATATGAAAGCGGTCTGTTTACAGTCTGGACCAGACAATCCAATGATAAAACTCAAAACAAGGATAAAAAAACAAGCTTTACTGATTTGTTGACAGGAGAGTAGTATCAATATTGTATAAAGACAATGAAACAAAAACACTCTCCACTGATGATGGTGTACACACTATTGGACCGAAGGACTTTCATGATTTATCACTTACAAGTGTCATGTTTTTCTATTCAGCAGCACAAAATAGATGATACTCAATGGATTTGATACAGCACACTTTCATCAGGGTTTTTTAGCTTTTCTTGGGTCCATGAATACTATTTCCCACTGTTTGAAGAAGACAACATTCTAAAGCGGAGAGAACACTGAATCCCAGAGACATGTTACAGAGAAACAAAGGTCTTCTTTGCATGTCTTCGATACAAAAGAACACTTACCTTGTCTTTTCACTCGGTCCCAGATTAACTGGGTTGGCATCTTTCCCATTCTGGAAAATAAAAACACAAAATGTACAGACCTATCAGGAATAAAGTGGCTGTAAGTGTAAAATAACCAACATATGATGCGAGCTGAAACTGATAATGAAATGTAAAGCAGTTCCTCGCCACAGTATTTACATGGTGCAATCTGAAAAACATGCAGCCACGCAAACCTGTGACATAAACCAATCTTCCTGGGATATTCTTCCAGTTCTACAAAATCAATCCGTGTCTGCCTATCTTTCTTTCTGACCCCTTCTGAAGTGAATGAGTGAGTGAGTGAGTGTGAGTTTGTGAGTGAGTGTGAGAATGAGACAGAGAGAGAGAGAAATATGTGTGAAACTGTGTGAGTGAGTGAGGACTAGACTTTATGTCACTTTTAGCAACATTTTGTTTAAAAATTAAAGTCAAATTAGCTGATATTCATCAGTCTCTGAAACAAGAAAACTCCATGATGCGTGAAGTGCCACATGGTAAGATTGCTCAGCTTGAGGCACTGTCTTTATCAGCTGATCAACATCAACAAATACACCTTCAACCTATAAAAAGACAGATACATAAATCATAACAACCCATTTAACAAAACTGAATCTTTTTTTCAAAATGGAGTGTTACTTTTGTCATGATTTTCAGACATTGATGAGGTGAGGTGAGGTGAAATTGGGTTTAACGTCGTGCTTGAGAATATTTCGCTCATATGACGAAGTGCATGTGTGTGTATGTGTATGTGCGGCTGCTTGTACTAGCCCAGACTGATGCTGGTTTTATAGTGCTAGCCCACTGAGATACCATGCCGCAGTGAAGCATGAATACCCCACTCAGACACATTATACTGACTCCCAGCCGACCAGTCCTTGTTGTACCCATTAATGCCGGGCGTCAGGCAGGGACCAACAAGTACCATATTTTTAACGTCTTTTGGTATGACGCGGTCGGGGGTCGAACCCGCGACCTTCCGCTCTCCAGGCGGACGCTCTAACCACTACACCACGGAGGCGGTCAGACATTGATGAACTCCCCTGAGGTAGTGTTGTTTCCCTACACTCGCCTGAGGTCGGAACCATACAATATACCGACATTCACTGGGAAATAAACGACAGTTGGCCTGGTAGTGTTTATCCAGACAAGGTTATCTAAGACTGTCAATATTCACACTTGGGAAACATTTACATGCAACACACTTTGATTGATGAATTATTTTTTAAAAGACGTTTTGTCTTTCTTCTGGCCAGATGATCCTTATTAGGCAGAATGGGGTACTTGAGACCCCAAATTCTGAGATGATTCAGGTTATGGGGGACCTTATCTCTAAATGGAGCAAGGCTGAGTGAGTGTGAGAGGGAAACAAAAATTGATGCAGATCTAAGACATTTTTCACTGTAGTGAAACTGATGAGCATGTGGATATTGCTAACAAACCAAGGATAAGTTTCTGCATTAATCTGGGACTCATTGAAGGGAGAGAACTCTGCACAGTAAATTGCAACCCTTCCCATGTTTGTAGTTAAACACCACAATCAGGATTATCTGAGCTATATGATGGCGGTCTGTAAATAATAAAGTCCGGACCAGAATACCAGTGATTGATATCATGAGCATTGATCCTAGCAATTGGGTTATGATGACATGTGGGGTGGTGCGGTAGCCTAGTGGTTAAAGCGTTCGCTCGTCACACCGAAGGCCTGGGTTCGATTCCCCACATGTGTACAATGTGTGAAGCCCATTTCTGGTGTCCCCCGCCATGATATTGCTGGAATATTGCTAAAAGCGTCATAAAACCAAACTCACTCACTCACTCACTATGATGACATGTGTGAAACAAGTCAATGAGCCTAACCACCCGATCCTGTTAGTCAACTCTTACAATAAGCATGGTTTGCTGAAGACAAGAGGCTCCATCCATACTTAGATGAGGGAGGAGTGAGTGAGTTTAGTTTTACGCCACTTTTAGCAATATTCCAGCAATATCAAGGTGGGAACACCAGAAATTAGCTTCACACATTGTACCCATATGGGGAATCGAACATGGGTCTTCGGCGTGACGGGCGAACGCTTTAACCACTAGGCTACCCCATCGCGCTGGATGAGGAGGAAGGCTTCCTGATATGACATAAGAGCAGATTAGGAGGAATGAGTGAGTTTAGTTTTATGCCACTTGTAGCAATATTCCAGGAATATCACAGCAGGGGACACCAGAAATGGGCTTCACACACTGTACCCATGTGGGAATTGAACCCAGATCTCTGGTGTGACGAGCGAAGGTCTTAATCACTAGGCTACCCCAGCACCCCATATTAGGAAATGAGGAAGATGATGATTTATATGCGAATGCAGATGCAGAAAAGGGAAGTGAACAATTTGCCACTGATTCACTAGCACATGGATCAGACAAACAATGAATAATAATCACGGCAAATTACGGATTAGAACTTATTGATATAGGATCTGGATATGTCTGAGAGATGCAAAGGGTTAAAAGAATAGACAATCCAGAGACGTCTGCCATCATCAGTGCTGCATACAACATACATGTGGAGGGTCTGTAACGGCCATTTATCAACTTCCCCACACAACAATGATCTGTTTCTGAATGCAATCAACAGCACCATGTCTTCCACAACATCAATCACTGAATTAATGTCAGACAGGACACATGCTTGATGGAAAACCACAGTGAGGGCTGGTGTTAATACAGTGCATTATAATCATTAGGTTGTGCATCGTGTGCATGATATCCTGCAGTCAGACTTCCATAGCATGTCATGCCAATCCCCAAAATTGAATCATTAATTCCTAAGAGACTCAGAATTACTGTCGGAGGATCAAATTTTCATTCTCTGAATTAGATCATTTTGCATAAAATTGCTATCAAGTAAAATAATTCAACTTATTGAGGACTTATTTCAGTGATATTTTCATGTTACAACAGTCCTTTTGAAATTCACTATTTACAAATGTTCAAGAAATAACAGAAAATAGTAATACTTTGAGAAAGGGCAAATCTTATTCTTATTCTCATAAATGTAAAACTCTTTACCTGAAAAAAACCACCCCTCCTATATTTTTTTCAGTTAGGGACCGTTCATAATTTATGGCTAGGGTTGGTGGTGATAATTTTTATGGAGCAGCATGTACAAGGTGAATGACACCCCCCACCCCCCCACAAAAAAAGTTTGTACAAACTAAGTGACCTCCCCTTGCATGTCATGTACAAAATCAATGACCCCCCTCTCCTTCCCATAATTTCTAAGCATAATTTTAAACATAATTTTATGTACAAAATTGCTGAACCTAGTACCTAGTACCAGTACTAGTACCAGTACCTAGTATGTGTGTACAAAATTGCCATTTAGAGAAGTGAAAGAGCTTATTTTTGCTACAAACCTGACCAATGGTGGATCGGGTTTCCACCCTTGATTACTAGGGCAGAAATCAGTAATTCGAGATGTATTGCTTTTTCTTCAGAGTGAGATGATGATATTAGCATTACATATAATTAATCAGGATAATTAATGTCATGTCCATAATCTTGATAGGACAATATTGCTTATCAGTTTCCATAATATGACAGAATTTATAATTACTTATTTTAATAAATGTCAAGTCCTAAAATACTTTTTCAGGAAATATATGAATGTACTCTATAAGCAAACTGAGATGTATACTAATAGTTTCAAAATACTATGAATTGTGTATTATATCAACATACTATTCTCTTCAAAACAAATTAACGTTGAGAACTAACTGCACACTAGAATACCAGATCCTCAGATCAACTTCTTCTGCTGTGATGTAAGCATTCCTCTGCACTCAAGTAGTACTAGATTACAGTGGCTTCTGCCCTACTGAAGCATTACCCATCAATATCTACTTATGTGGTGAGGCATAACGAGCACAATCAATATAAGTAATCCCCAAATCTACTGTACAGACACAAGCTGAGTACAAGCAGCACCACATCAAAGCACTCTTCTTGATGGTGTTGTAATGTTCATTCACCCAAGGAAACATTGTCTGGATTGTGACTTTAACTTCAAGGACACTTCATATTTGAGACATCAGTCATTAGGAGTTGCCGCAGCAAAGAGTGAGTGAGTGAGTGAGTGAGTGAGTGAGTGAGTGAGTGAGTGAGTGAGTGAGTGAGTGAGTGAGTGAGTGAGTGAGTGAGTGAGTGAGTGAGTGAGTGAGTGAGTGAGTGAGTGAGTGAGTGAGTGAGTGAGTGAGTGAGTGAGTGAGTGAGTGAGTGAGTGAGTGAGTGAGTGAGTGAGTGACATTTTGTCAGTTTGGGAAACTTTCTTAGAGAAGGATTTGATGGAATATCAGTTCATCTCATCCTATATTTCTCCACGGCTTGCTTTTTGGTAAATCTACCCAAGGTCTGGATCCATACCAGTGGTTCTTGTGATCTCAAATTACCTGCCTTTGATTTTCGTGAACATTTTACTGACCTTTCAAATGTTGAGATAAGGAAAAAGGTAATTGGTAAGAGAGGACTTTGGTTTACTGAAATTTAGCCCTGTGATATAGAGAACAATTTCATCTCATAATAATATATTACCTATTACACTGAGATATAAATGGCTACCAGTGCATGGAACCACTCACTGGAAGCTTGGACCACGGTGGCCTTGATCAATCACAGAGAGTGTAATGTTTGCTGTTTCTTGTTGAAACTTACTTTTTTGCTGAAGGCACATTTATGTCCAAATAAATTGCAATTAGCGTTAGAGAATTAGGGAACGGATACACATCAAAACTTCCAGCCTATACTGACAATGAAAACCAAAGGCCTCTTGACAACTCATAAAACTATGTCAGTTTTCACATCAAAATTAACTCCAGTTGAGTCAGTGCAATGGATAGAATGACATTGGTAGCTATAAATTCCAATGACATTATTAGCGAACTCCTGTGACTGAGGTAACAGAGTGCACTGATTAGATAGAGAAAGATAAGCTGTATTACTTTACAGAATGACAAAATGAACTTGTATCATAAACAAACAAAAATAACAAGATTTTTCGCTTTCATTTTTTAAAAACTTGATGTTACATTTCAGTATTTCAAATTACATAACTTACTGGTATCATTTGATTGGCTACTGTTTATGAAATATAAACCTCATTTCAAAGACAGTATTCTAAACCTAAACAACAACAACAACAACAACACTGTAAACCTCCTATCCACATGGGGTGTTGGGGTAGCTTAGTGGTTAAAGTGCCATGCTGAGACCTAGGTTCGATTCCCTACATGGGTAATGGCCGGAATACTGCTAAAGGAAGAGTAAAACCATTCTCACTCACTCACTCCTATTCACAGAGTAGGGGGATATTAGTCTTTATCAACCTGGAAATGATGACATATAGTTTAAATTAGTTCCAGAGACACAAATAGATGGATGTGGATTTTTTGATAATGAACTAGAAGTTAAAATTTTAGCTGTACCCAGAGACAATATTCCAGGATATATCTATTCATAATGTTATCAATAATTTAAAATCCTTTATTGCTGGAAATTGAGTCTATGGAGCACTACTGTTCAGGTTTTAAAATGATGCGTTGTTTTGACAGACTCTGCAGCATTCCTCTACCATAAAACTGGATGATAAATGGCAATATCAATATTTATTTCATGCCTGTCAAAACAGATGAGCAAATCAATATGCTTCAATTGTAACAATGTTGGACAGAAGGTGATTTTGTTTACTGGATCATAGGGTATATAGATGTTGTTTTTTTATAAATTGCAATATGATATTTATCTTATGGTATAGTGTTCAAGATATCTATATTTCTGTTTTCATGAGAGTTAGAGACTCCACATATTCTTTACAAGAAAAGAAATGTGTTTTTAGATATTTGAGTGGCATCAGTAAATTTGATATTTAACAAACAACATTGTTTCATGCAACTGCAGTAAGGAAGGTGATCACAGATACTGGGTTAACATGTCCAACACAGAGGTTATTATTGTCGACGTACCTTTTATTAATGAGTATGATTCTCTACAAAGTCACATTATTGTTTGTATCATACACTTTATTCCCGAACTGGAATATAGTGAACATTACAACCAATAATTCCTCCTTGGGTAACTTTATTATCCAATTAGCTCATTATTACAAACAAATAGGAATGACAAGTCTTTATGGACGATCAATCTCTTTATTGTTCAATAGCGACATTTCGGTATAGATAATTATACTGTTTTCAAGCATGCTACTGAACAATAAAGAAGTTGATCATCCATCAAGACTCACAACTTCTAGAATGCCTCTCAAACACTACAAACAAATAGTACACCTTATCCTTTAGAACTTCTAGTCTTGGGTTCTCATGGTGATGACTGAAATATATCACTTCCAAACTCACTCCACAAAAACATATTAGGCATCAATAATCTGAAAAATGGCAACAGTGTCCATAGAACATGATACTTACTGTTGATCTATGAGACTTTTTGCAACTCTTCGGAACCCTCAAACAATCCATCCCACCACCATGCCACTCCAAACACAATGACTTCAGACTAACATTGTTTCTTCAAACTTCCTAGTTTGGACATCATCAACCCTTGTACGTTCCGGAATAGATACTTATACTGTTTTCAAGCATGAGCGGTATAACAATATAAGTATCTATACCGAAACATCGCTATTGTACGTTCTGGAATAGATACTTATACTGTTTTCAAGCATGAGCAGTATAACAATATAAGTATCTATACCGAAACATCGCTATTGTACGTTCTGGAATAGATACTTATACTGTTTTCAAGCATGAGCGGAATAACAGTATAAGTATCTATACCGAAACATCGCTATTGTACGTTCTGGAATAGATACTTATACTGTTTTCAAGCATGAGCAGAATAACAGTATAAGTATCTATACCGAAACATCGCTATTGTATGCGTTCTGGAATAGATACTTATACTGTTTTCAAGCATGAGCAGTATAACAATATAAGTATCTATACCCCAAACATCGCTATTGCACGCTCTGGAATAGATACTTATACTGTTTTCAAGCATGAGCCGGAATAACAGTATAAGTATCTATACCCAAAACATCGCTATTGTGCGTTCTGGAATAGATACTTATACTGTTTTCAAGCATGAGCAGAATAACAGTATAAGTATCTATACCCAAACATCGCTTATTAATACGCTTCGGTATAGATACTTATACTGTTTTCAAGCATGAGCGGTATAACAGTATAAGTATCTATACCAAAACATCGCTATTGTACGTTTTGGAATAGATACTTATACTGTTTTCAAGCATGAGCAGTATAACAGTATAAGTATCTATACCAAAACATCGCTATTGCACATTTGGAATAGATACTTATACTGTTTTCAAGCATGAGCGAATAACAGTATAAGCATCTATACCAAACATCGCCATTGCACGTTCTGGAATAGATACTTATACTGTTTTCAAGCATGAGCAGTATAACAGTATAAGTATCTATACCAAACATCGCTATTTATGCTTGGCATAGATACTTATACTGTTTTCAAGCATGAGCGGTATAACAGTATAAGTATCTATACCAAAACATCGCTATTGTACGTTTTGGAATAGATACTTATACTGTTTTCAAGCATGAGCAGTATAACAGTATAAGTATCTATACCAAAACATCGCTATTGTACGTTTTGGAATAGATACTTATACTGTTTTCAAGCATCAAGCGAATAACAGTATAAGTATCTATACCCAAACATCGCTATTGTAACGCTTCGGTATAGATACTTATACTGTTTTCAAGCATGAGCGGTATAACAGTATAAGTATCTATACCAAAACATCGCTATTGTACGTTTTGGAATAGATACTTATACTGTTTTCAAGCATGAGCAGTATAACAGTATAAGTATCTATACCGAAACATCGCTATTGTACGTTTTGGAATAGATACTTATACTGTTTTCAAGCATGAGCGGAATAACAGTATAAGTATCTATACCAAAACATCGCTATTGTACGTTTTGGAATAGATACTTATACTGTTTTCAAGCATGAGCGGTATAACAGTATAAGTATCTATACCGAAAACATCGCTATTGTACGTTCTGGAATAGATACTTATACTGTTTTCAAGCATGAGCAGTATAACAATATAAGTATCTATACCGAAACATCGCTATTGTACGTTCTGGAATAGATACTTATACTGTTTTCAAGCATGAGCGGAATAACAGTATAAGTATAAGTATCTATACCAAGCATGGCCATCGCTATTATGCGTTCTGGAATAGATACTTATACTGTTTTCAAGCATACGACCTTAGAATAACAGTATAAGTATATCTATACCTCAACAAAACATCGCTATTGTGCGTTCTGGAATAGATACTTATACTGTTTTCAAGCATGAGCAGTATAACAATATAAGTATCTATACCGAAACATCGCTATTGTACGTTCTGGAATAGATACTTATACTGTTTTCAAGCATGAGCGGAATAACAGTATAAGTATCTATTCAAACATCGCTATTATGCGTTCTGGAATAGATACTTATACTGTTTTCAAGCATGAGCGGAATAACAGTATAAGTATCTATACCTATAAACATCGCTATTGTAATGCGTTGGTATAGATACTTATACTGTTTTCAAGCATGAGCAGTATAACAATATAAGTATCTATACCAAAACATCGCTTATTATTATGCATTTGGAATAGATACTTATACTGTTTTCAAGCATGAGCAGTATAACAGTATAAGTATCTATACCAAAACATCGCTATTGTACGTTTCAGAATAGATACTTATACTGTTTTCAAGCATGAGCGATATAACAGTATAAGTATCTATACCAAAAACATCACTATTGTACGTTTCGGTATAGATACTTATACTGTTTTCAAGCATGAGCGATATAACAGTATAAGTATCTATACCCAAAACATCGCTATTGTACGTTTGGTATAGATACTTATACTGTTTTCAAGCATGAGCGGTATAACAGTATAAGTATCTATACCGAAACATCGCTACTGAACAATAAAGAAGTTGATCATCCATCAAGACTTATCATTCCTATTGCTCACAACTTCTAGAATGCCTCTCAAACACTACAAACAAATAGTACACCTTATCCTTTAGAACTTCTAGTCTTGGGTTCTCATGGTGATGACTGAAATATATCACTTCCAAACTCACTCACAAAAACATATTAGGCATCAATAATCTGAAATATGGCAACAGTGTCCATAGAACATAATACTTACTGTTGATCTATGAGACTTTTTGCAACTCTTCGGAACCCTCAAACAATCCATCCCACCACCATGCCACTCCAAACACAATGACTTCAGACTAACATTGTTTCTTCAAACTTCCTAGTTTGGACATCATCAACCCTTGTGATTCATGAAAACTGCCACTAGTGTAGCCATTGGTCATTTGACCTTCAATGGCAGCCATCTTGCCTTCTGGCAATGTCTTTTGGGGACACAGATGACATCATGACTGACACACATACCAACACTTAAATGCCCTTTGCTACCAACTCAAAACAATATTCAATTTTTTAGAGATTTGAACTTGCATATGAACATCAGTATTCAGACAATGGAGTAACATATTTTAACAATGACAGAAAACTATCCAAAACAACAGACGTCCATTACCATGTTCAGACAATACTGTTGAAAGGTCACAGGAGTTTGGGTTTGGATTGTGGCAATTCCAAATATAGGATTGGAACAAGCATGTCTGATGTCATTGGCTGGTTCTTGGGCACCTAGAGGCTCAATGACCCTAAAACTGTCAGTGTAGTGGCTTGGAGGCTTGTCTGATTAGGTAATGGCTGACATTCCCAATCATCGTTAGGACCAAGGATTGATAGATTAACACTAATTACCCTTGGTTCCTAACACTTCCATGGGATCTGTTTCTTGTCAAATGCTGAGAGGATAAATGTTACTTTATGATACTGATGATTTTAGATGTGGACGTCTCTTCCGATTTAACTTAAGCAACAGTGCTACACTTGGTTCCTAACACTTCCATGGGATCTGTTTCTTGTCTAAATGCTGAGAGGACAAATGTTACTTTATGATACTGATGATTTTAGATGTGGACGTCTCTTCCGATTTAACTTAAGCAACAGTGCTACACTTGGTTCCTAACACTGCCATGGGATCTGTTTCGGGTCTAAATGCTGAGAGGATAAATGTAACTTTATGATACTGATGATTTTAGCATGTGCATGTCTCTTCTGATTAAACTTAAGAAACAGTACTGCAGACAATTTTGACTTCAAACTCTGACTACATAAATAGATTTAGTGGAAACAATATTTTCCTATTTACAGAGTACCAGGCACCTGTGCCAGCATTGATTCTCACAGCTGCACAATTTGTAAATGTATGTTAAATCACAGGACTTGTGACAGCATTAGAGAGTAAACATCGTTTCCTGGCAGGCTACTTTTTGCAGCTGGTGCTTCGCGGCAACCAAGAGTTCTAATCAATTTCCCCATGCAGTTTCTTAACCTGGAATACAATACTAGTTCTGAGGATGTCTGAGTGACTTCAGTTTCACATCCTTTTGAACTGCTTATCATGATATCCCACCATGGCTGCTTAATGTGGCAGGAACAAGAGATTGAATATGGTTTGAAACTGCTTTTTGCAGTATTTCATCAATATCATGACAAGGGACACCAGAAATGGGCTTCATACATTGCACCATGCAGGGAACTGAAACCAGGCCTAGGCATGATGAGCGAATGCTTTTACGTCTTGGCTACTCTATGCACAGCGGGAAAACCAATGTGGAGCAAGAATGTTATATTGAAGATCATCATCTGTGCCACTCTGTGCCAATTTTGATGCTTGTACCATCTTTTAACATCACCACAAGATTTTGGCTGAATCTATCTCGTTATTAAAGAGCAGCAGGCAAAAATGCAACTGTCACTGATAGATGATTTGTGAGAGTTCAAGCTCACGTGGATATGTGGGCCAAAAAACACACTTCTGAGAAAATGTCAGTGTGTTTGGTTTCAAACTGCCTTGAACAGTAACCCAGTTACTGAAATATCCCTGCATGTCAGCCTGATGAAGGCGGAAAGCCAGACTGACTGACTGACTGAGTTTGGTTTTACGCCGCTTTTAGCAATATTCCGGCAACATTACGGCAGGGGAAACCAGAGATGGGCTTCACACATTGTACCCATGTGGGGATTCAAACCCGGGTCTTCGGCGTGACGAGCCAACGCTTTAACCACTAGGTTACCCCACCGCCCCCGGAAAGCCAGAAGCAGTAAAGATCTTACAATAACATTTACCAGAATGGTAAAAGCAATAAGCATGGTATGATACTTACAAACCCAGAAACATGGTTTCACAACTCAGATTTAAACCCACAATCAAAGGGACATAACTCTGCCACTAGGGTCCCAAATGAGGAAGAGAATACAAACAGGTGCCCAAACCTATCCTAGTAAATGTAATCCTACAAGATTTTTAACGACATCTTTATGACTGGCATATTCCATCCTCTCATGTTACCCTGTCGCTGAATGTCTTCAGAAACTCGAGCATACCCAATCTCATTCCATATCTGCTTTTAAGTTTCAATTTCAAAGAAATCACCATCAAGTTTTGGAAGCATATAGAACTGAATTTGGTCTGTGAGAAATATGACTTGGATATAATTAATTCTCTACAATGCTCCTTTGTTATGCTGCCACATATCCCAGCAACCACTGGGGCAGACAGAGCCAGGTACCATGTAGACACAAGCCAACCATAAAATAAGAGTAAATTGGGTTAAATTCCAGAAAGCTTTCAGTGGCATGGCGTCAAGGACAGGTTCCTTGTCTGCTTGGGACCGAGCAGTTGATTTCCTTCAGAAGGCTCACATTGATTCGATAAACATGTCCAGGAATAAAATACAATTTGTGGAGGAATGAGCCATTGTTGTTTTGGTATCAGATGTCAATCTATAGTTTGGGCTGATTGAAAGCTTCATTTGACTGACAGGCTCATATATCATAACTGAACAGATTACCATGACTTACCAAGTTTTACTCCTCAAGATGCAAATGATAGCTGTATGCGAAATATTTCATGAAAAGATTTCCTTGGTTCAAATAATAAGCAATGATTATTTTGGACAAGATGATTTATTGCTTTCATGATTGATTGATTGATTGATTGATTGATTGTGAGTGAGTGAGTGAGTGAGTGAGTGAGTGAGTGAGTGAGTGAGTGAGTGAGTGAGTGAGTGAGTGAGTGAGTGAGTGAGTGAGTGAGTGAGTGAGTGAGTGAGTGAGTGAGTGAGTGAGTGAGTGAGTGAGTGAGTGAGTGAGTGAGTGAGTGAGTTTATTCCAGCTACATGGTGGTGGTCTGTAAATAATCGAGTCTGGACCAGACAATCCAGTGATCAACATTACAGCATTGGTCTAGAGTGAGTGAGTGAGTGAGTGAACTACATATAGCACTCCAGCAGTCAATAGGTACCAAGTATAGCTGAGAAAGTAATAAGCCTGCCTCACAGGCAGCTTGCGTTGAATACTTCCCCGAGATTTAACAATGAATATCAAGTGCACATATAGCCATTGACTGGTGTAGCACTTTAAACATGCTTTAGGTGGTGGATTATACATACTGTACCCACGTTATAATCATCCTAACGCTAAAGACAAGGCACACTGATAGACAGATGAAGTCTGTCTAGCCTTTGATACTCATAAGTTGACTCCTACTACACGTAATCAATTCTCGATCTTTTCAGCCATGATATCACAACGGTCATTATTCTGATGAAAAAAACTCATTTGCTACATTTATTTTTTCCACGATATCCTGATAGGCATATTCCATAAATATGGAAATGAGTAAACGTGGAGTAAACAAACACAAACACATTGTTATAGATTTCATACATTTTTTAAGCTGTTTTGAAAAGCAGGCCAAGGAGAAATAAGTAAAACTCTAGTCAACCTTTGACGACACTAAAATGTGTAAATTCTAGCGGAAATCGTATGAGTTTATGAAGCCTTATTCTGACAACATATTTGTGCAGACATAGAATTGTAATCATTCCCATTGGGATCCAGAACATACAGACATGCAGTCTAGATTCATCTTGTAGAAATGACATCAAGTAGGATGGCTCCAGTATTTGGTTTTCCATAAATGGCTATAAAAATGTTTCCATGGCAACCAGATGTCAGAAATGTTCCTGAAATCCCTCATACTAAAGTGAGCCAGCCACTTGGTGTAAATCTTCGCAATTTAATTGCACTCTTTCAACATTAAAAAGCTGACTAGCAAGTTTGATTCAAGATAATCAAACCCTCCTGTACTCAACTGTTTATCAAATGAGTAGTTCATGAGTGTAGTAACTAAAAATTCACACATGTCCTGGTCTACATTGTCTAGATTGAGATGGTTACCAGACCCCCAGGACCCGTGAAGATCTGGGTTAGAATATTGATCTTCAGTAACCCATGCTTGTCGTAAGAGGTGGACTAACGGGATCGGGTGGTCAGGCTTGCTGACTTGGTTGACACATGTCATCAGTTCCCACTTGCGCAGATCGATGCTCCTGCTGTTTATCACTGGATTGTCTGGTCCAGACTCGACTATTTCAGACTGCCGCCGTGCAGCTGGAATATTGCTGAGTGCGGTGTAAAACTAACTTACTCACTCACTCACCAGACCCCCAGAGACTACTCCCTCTTTCAGTGGTATATAAAGTTTAACAACCTAGGTATGCATCACAGGGATCCATGTGAGGATATGGGCTGGAATTGTTTGTCCAGGCTTGTCGTTAAAAGCGACGAACAGGATTGGGTGGGCAGGCTTGTTACTTGGTTGGTGCATGATTGTGTCATAACTGTTTAGACTTTTATCAGTCACTGGATTGTCTCGTCCAGACTCCATTATCTACAGATGTCAATCATGTAGCAGGAATATTGTTTAATGCAACATTAAAAGACATTGGAGTGAGTGAGTGAGTTAAATTTAACGTCACATCGGTAATATCTCAGCCATATCGTGACGAAAAAAAGACATTGGATACATATCACAATGCATATCATACCATTGTTGTATCATACCATTGTTGTATCATACCATTGTTGTATTATACCAATACTAATAATCAACTGATGTTCATTAAAGATACCGATAAAGCTAAATTATGTAAAATACTCACCATTATATCAGCGTCTTCAAAGTTATCAGAGTCGACTCTACGTTGGGCATTTCGTTGCTTGTCTAGTGAGAGGAAACTCCGCACATCAGGGCTACAATACCGAAATGACAATCAGAATAAGCAAAATGTTCATTTATGCCGAGGAGCATAACCATAGTATTCATCCCAACACACGCATATAAAGCACAAGTTAACCACCAGCAATATTCACATATTCAACATCTGTTGCCAGGAGTATAGTTCTAGTTTCCTGCTGCTCCCACGATATTAACACTTTCCATAGCAATTCTGGCAATGGATGGCTTGTCTTTCCCATTTGGACAGTAATCGCTGCAGACAATGCATAGGACCTGTTTTGTATCTATTTTAACATTGAAGCTTTCGGAAGGAAATACATCAGTTTACAAATGAATTTTTTTGCATAAACCTCTCTGTACCATCTCCGACATTGCACTATATTTTGAGTTGACTTAGTTGATGCATCATATCCCATTTGAGTAATTGACGCTCATGACATCATCAATCACTAAATTGTCTGGTCCAAACTTGATTATTTACAAACTGCCACCAATCTGTAGGAATTTTAGGAGAATATGAAAATGTCAGATAATAATGGTACTTTTCTTGTATCATGTCAGTGATAACTGAAATCAAAATTTGACAACAAGATCTCATTGCGTAAATTTATGTCCCGTCGTCAGATATTTCTGCTGAATAGACATATTTGAATATTGGATATTTAATTACATAGCGGTATACTCAGACACTCACAGCTGTTGACAAGAAGAGAGGAAACATACACACATACATGTTGATTATGAAATGTACAAGGTGTGTCATAATTTATACATCCTGTTCATGGCAGGTGCCCCTCATTATAGCACTCCAAATGAGAGACACTACACTGACCCATTTACATGGAAGCAATTAACTAAAGCAGTAATAACTGTCAGGGGAATTTAAGGGCATAACCACACATGTGAAATGTACGAAGCCTTGGTCTTTGATGATAAATTTAATGAAAGTGTCACATACAATTATCACAGACATATCTGCATGTGAATGAAATACCGGTTTTGAAAGAAACATATACAGCTGTGGTAAATTATGTTCTGGTTTGCCAGCGTCTATTGCCAAGGTGAAAATATGTAATGCAATTATCAGGCTGAATTTAACCATAATGTTTTCTCTTACCAGATGTTGATCACTGATCAATGATCAAATATTCATGGTTTGAAGTTTTCTGTATTTCCAGTAGCAAGAAACATATATTGCTGTGGAACATTAATCATTTTGCTCTTCTATATCTTTTGCAATTATTCAGAAATATAGAGAATATACAGTAGAATACTTTTATAACGAACACAGATATAATGAACTGACTGCTATAGCGAACTGTTTTAAAAGTCCAGAATAAACCTTATATTATCATATAAAAAAGTGAATAGCGAACTACGGATATAACGAACTAATTTCAGTGGTCCCTTAGAGTTCGTTATAAAGGTATTTTACTGTAATTATTTTACAAAATGTGAATTGACAACATGAAGTGTTTTTCATTTTTATGTTTTATTCTGCAGATGTATCAAAGATCAGATATTTGAGGATTTTAGGCACTTGATCTGTTTCCTGAACCTTAACATACAGTATTCATTTTGGCCAGTGGTTTTATAAATTAATTTTCTGTTAACATCTCATTAACCTCAATGATTCTGAACAGAATAGATCCCCAGCCCATGATGTCTTCTAAAGAAGAAGCTACCACAACTGATCCTGGCTAAAAATAAATATTCTCTTAGAATACAGCAGCACCTACATACAAGTTATACTATGACTGTGGTATTTGGAGAAATCAATACTTGAGTGTAAGGAACAAAACAACAGAACAATATGTGCCATTTATACATGTGAGTGTCCAGATCTCTTCACTAGATGGGGGCGGTGGGGTAGCCTAGTGGTTAAAGTGTTCGCTCATCACGCCGAAGACCCGGGTTCGAGTCCCCACATGGGTACAATGTGTGAAGCCCATTTCTAGTGTCCCCCGCCGTGTTATTGCTGGAATATTGCTAAAAGCGGCGTAAAACCATACTCACTCACTCACTCTTCACTAGATCTTTCCTTAAATGATACAGTCAGCAATATTCCAGCTTCACGACTGCGGTTTGTAGATAATCAAGTCCGCGAATCCAGTGATAGACATCATGAGTATTGACTTATGCAAGTGGGATACAACGACATGCATTAACCAAGTCTGCCAGTCTGACCATCTTCTCCTGGTGATCACATCTTATGAAACCTGTGAAGATCCGGGTTTGAATTGATCTTCAGTAACCCATGCTAGGCAACTAACGGAATCGGGTCGTCAGGCTGGCTGACTTGGTTGACACATGTCATCGGTTCCCAATTGCATAGATCGATGCTCATGCCGTTGATCACTGGATTATCTGATCCAGACTCGATTATTTACAGACCGCCGCCATATAGCTGGAATATTGCTGAGTGTGGCGTAAAACTAAACTCACTCACTCAATTCTTATGTTGACTTAGACTTAGCACAGCAGTTTGACTTAACACACCATCAATGTAGCATTTGCAGAAATCTTTATCTGTAGGGGTGGGAAAAATTATGAATTTGCAATATTTAGCACCATTATTTCTTGGGAGAGTTGTTTTTGTTCTATTTTCTCAAAAGAAAAAGAGTTATATTTTAGATGATTTTTAATACACTGAGTAATCTCAACTGTTTTGTTTTTTTCCATACTTGACATGTCGACAGAAATGTAATAAATGTAAATTATGATTACATTTTCTCGTTCACTTTTTAAAGAAATGGGTTGGCAATTATATGATCCCAGAGATAACAACATAATGGCATGTGACATTAAAATTTAGTGTCTTCATAACTCAACAAAACTGAAATGTCATATATTAATTTGGTGTCAAACTTTCTGAGTATTTTCAGCTGGAATGGTTTAAAAGATGTTATATGATTTTCAATTTGTTAATACTTATGAGTACATATTGTGAAGACACTTGAGTAGATCGATTGAGTATTTTCAGTCGGAATGGTTTACAAGATGTCATATAGTTTTCTTGTAGATATTTATGCATACATTGTGTAAAGTGAGTGAGTGAGTATGGTTGTACGCTGCTTTTAGCAATATTCCAGCAATATCACAGCGGGGGGACACCAGAAATGGGCTTCACACATTGTACCCATGTGGTGAATCGAACCTGGGTCTTGGCATGCTGAGCGAATGCCTCAACCACTGGGCCACCCCCCCACCCTGTTATCAGGAAACATTGGTCTCTGGTGAAATTGTATGAATAAAGAGATTGATGTAGCAATGTTGCATTTGATGTGGTTAAACGTCTGAGACAGTAGTTGTCAGGAATGACGGGTTTCAAAACCCAAAAGGTCACTGTGACCCTGTTTCTTTAACATTTTGTGTTAATTTTGTTGTTGGTTATATTTACTGCAGTTTCTGAATGTAACTGCTACAAAAGTTCAAACTGACATCAACATTGTGTAACCTCAGTGGATGATCATCAAAACACATGGAAACTTGTGACCATACATCCTTACTGTTTTTTTTTGTCTTTTTTTTTTGTCTTGTCTTCTGTCTTAAGATGATTAATGAACTGTCATTAAAGAACCGTAATTTGTACAGCAGCCATGATAAACTCAGCTGACCTTTCAGTCCAAGTACTACAGACACTTTCTTGTCATCCCGAGCATCAAACCCAATCATCTTACACATCTGACCATCCACAGACCCACCCACCGACTCACTTACTTGCCGGTGCTTGTGCTGTACAACCACCCACAGACCCTGGACCAAGTCACTTACACACTTGGCTCCACACATACCACCTGATTACTCTTTCATCAGAACACATGCTGTACAACCACCCACAGACCCTGGACCTAGTCACTTACACACTTGGCTTCACATATACCACCTGATTACTCTTTCATCAGAACACATGCTGTACAACCACCCACACATCCACCCACTCACTCACTCACTCACAGACAACACAGTGTTCCAGCTGGTGGCACAGATACAGATAACCGCAAAGAAGCAAACAAGGTGCAGCCCCAGCTGCTGTCTGGCATACAGATGTTCTGATTGAAGGGCTGGCTGCATGGTGTAAATATGTACATGTAGTACAATGTACAAGCTCACCAGTAGGGCAGGGTCATAGAGACAGGGTTGGTGCAGACATGTCTGTTTTGTTGGAACTGAGGTTTCACGCCACAAAAGTATTAAGCCAATGTGAAACTGAGGTTTGATACCACTTTAAGATTTTAAATCACTTTAAAAAGTTCTACCACTTTAATGTGTTCTACCACTTTAAAATGTTATACCACGCCACTTTAACATGTTATACAACTTTTAGGTGTTATACCACTTTAAGATATTATACCACTTTATGGCTATATGTCACTTTCACATGTTATACCACTTTTAGGTGTTATACCACTTTAAGATATTATACCACTTTATGGCTGTATGTCACTTTCACATGTTATACCACTTTTAGGTGTTATACCACTTTAAGATATTATACCACTTTATGGTTGTATGCCACTTTCACATGTTGTAACACTTTATGGTTTTATACCACTTTCAAATGTTATACCACTTTTTGGTTTTATACCACTTTCACATGTTATACCACTTTAAGGCAATATCCAGCAATATCTCAGCTGGTGACCCCAGCAATTGGATATACTCAGAACCTAAGGTCCTAATCCACAGTGTTACCTGCCTTTCGAAATGTCATAACTCTATAGTTTTTCAAAGGCTCATGAATGTCATAGTGCTACAAATGCTCTGTAGACAAGGCACAAGATCTTTGGGGTAGAGAGCAAATTCTGTAAACACAAGGCTAACCTACTGGACCCACTTCCATGCATACAGAACAAAACAAGCATGGTAAATATTTTTGCTGATATTTTAATGAAATTCTGTGCTTTTTTTTAATACAAACAACATCCTCGAAATACAAATGATCCCTGAGATTGTTTTGGTAGATTCTGTAAACACAAGGCTAACCTACTGGACCCACTTTCATGCATACTGAACAAAACAAGCACGGTAAATATTTTTGCTGATATTTTAATGAAATTCTGTGCTTTTTTTTAATACAAACAACATCCTCAAAATACAAATGATCCCTGAGATTGTTTTGGTAGCTACAGTTAAACTTATGACTAAACTTATGAGTGAGTGAGTGAGTGAGTTAAGTTTTACGCCGCACTCAGCAATATTCCAGCTATATGGTGGCAGTCTGTAAATCAAGTCTGGACCAGACAATCCAGTGATCAACAGCATGAGCATCAATCTACACAATTGGGATATGATGACATGTGTCAACCAAGTCAGTGAGCCTGACCACCCGATCCCGTTAGTCGCCTCTTACGACAAGCATGGGTTACTGAAGATCAATTCTAACCCAGATCTTCACGGATATTAATCTTCTGCTGAGAACAATGTAGAATTTCTGCAACCAAACTAAGTTCCTCCTGACAATGGATGAGTGGGATGTGTTTAAAGCTGCTCTTTAAAAAATATTGCGGTTACTAAAAGTGGAAAGAGTGAGTGAGTATGGTTTGCTTTTAGCAATATTCCAGCAATAGCACTGCAGGGGGTTTGCACATTGTAACTATGTTCAGAATCAAACCCAGGTATTTGGTGAGATGAGCAGATACACTAACAGCTAGGCTATCCCACCACTCTCACAGTTAGGGGAGAGCATGAAGTAATACTGGTAGCAGAAATGTTTGTTTGTTTACCGCAGCATTAGGCAGTATTCATATAATGTTGGTCTGTAAATAATCGAGTCTGGACCAGACAATCCAGTGACTGACATCACGTAATGTAGGGCCACCTATGAGCAGTATAGTACTGACAAATAAGGATCATAACTGAGACCAAACTACGGATTTTAGGAGCATGACTGAGTCACAGTGGGAATATGATATACATCAGGGCCTCCTTTCACAAAGCACTAAGGTGATCATAAGTCACTAAGGTAACCTTAGTGCACTGTTAAAGAATGGGAGTTAAGGTTAACCTTAGTAAAGTTTGCTTCGTGAAAGGAGCCCCACGACATTAGGCCTGCTGTATATCATGATTCTTGTTTTCACAATGATATTCACACATTATTCATTTTGTTCTTAATAATCGGCCTTTGTTCTTTAGAGGTTTTCAAAATACAAATTCAAAATACAAATACAAATTCAATATTGACTTAAATATGGCCATTGTCTTTTTTTGAGACAATTAGAACAGATATATCTTAGGTTTGCTAAATCAACAAATATGTGTATGTGAAGAAGTCAAGGTCAGGTCAGTCACACACTGGAAGTAAAGTAAACCAAGGCCTAGTTTTGGTCCTCATGAATGTCACCATGATTTCAAGAACTACCGGAGATCAGGAACATTTACACTTATGATATGATTCATTGATAAAACAGGACCAACGTCACAAGTGATATTAATGGTAGGATTGTTGTAGGGCTGTGTTAATGTGAAGAAGCTAAAACTGCTGTACTGGTCTTCAAAACCCCATGCATAAGGAGCGACTTATGGGATCAGATGGTCAGGCTCACTAAGATGGTTGATGCATGGACATTTCTGTTGTCCCAAGCTGAGATATTAGAATATTGCTAAAAAGCAATGTTAAACCTCATTCACTCACTCACTCTTTGGTACACTCAAACCACATCTTTTAACTACACCCATAATCAAAATATTCAAACTTCCACAATACTAAGCATATTGCAATCAACACCATATGATACAGATAAAAAAGAACCTGCACAAAATAAAAGTGGTTTCAACATCTAACAGAAATAAGTACAATTTGTTATCTCATTTTAACAAAAAATTGATTTTTGATCTACATAGAATCACAACCATTATCACACAAACTATGTGTATTTTTAACAGCCTGAGGGTAAAAAACTATACATTCACTACTCAACAGGTGCTTGAGAAATACTAGTTAAGTAGAACATGACAGTATAAGCTATCCTTGACAGATGAGGTCAATCTCTGCAACGTTTTTCAGTGGCGACTGGGTGACAGATTGTGAAATCAACATGGCCCTGTACATTCATGACCACTAGAATCCACTGAGAGAGGCCCCAGGGTCTGCGTGATGACCTGTATATTTGTCTTGAATCATGTCATTAGCCGTACATGTAGAGAAACAAAGGCCTTGATGGCTTGAAGCTAAATGGTTTTATAACAAACTTAGCTGCAACTTCAGGCAATCTGTTCAGAAAATGAACACTGCCAGAGTTTTTAATGATTCTACTAGAAAATGAGATAAAATGTCTAAGCAGGAAAGTGGAAGTCCTTCAAGTGTTATTTCCTATTTCCGTGTATTCAAGGAGCAACAACAACATTCAACTCAGTTTACATCTTATTACTGCGAAAATCATTAGCGTTGTTCAATTTGTTTTTCAAGTTTCATTTTCAAGTTTTTAAATGACTGTTTTGGATATATGGAGCCCCCCCACTTCTGTAAGTGCTCTGCTGATGACCTCTCAATCAACTTCAAGACCAATACTCAAGCAGTCCTAACAAGCATAGCTTCAGAGTCAATCTGCATTTTCTTGTCTCTATTCCAGATATCTTTTACAGGAAACAGTGAGTGAGTGAGCAAGTGAGTTAATATTTAACATCACATTGGCAATGTCACAGCCATATCATGACTACAGGAAACAGAATCACAGAAGGATTACATAATAATGTTTTAATGATGCTCTGTTTGTTCAGTACAGCTTGGTCTGTGACAACAGACTTGTTTATGACTTTAATAATTGCCCCTATTATTCAAATTTCTAAGCTCAATGAACTTAAAGCAATGGCTTCATTTTTGGACAAAGGCAAGTAAGTATTACATAAGTTTAAGGAAGTGAATAATGTTAAAATTAGAGAAACCAGACAGAAAATCTTTTATGTGTTTATCAAGTTATTATAAATATACAGTGAGTCAGTTCCAGGCCCCTTTTTCACATATGTATATGACAGTTTTAACAGGGTTGGTGAGTGAGTGAGTTAGGTTTTATGCCACTTTTAGCAATATTCCAGCAATATCAGCAGGGGACACAAGAAATAAGCTTCACACATTGTACCCATGTGGGGAATCAAACCTGGGCCTTCAGCATGATGAGCAAATGCTTTAACCACTAGGCTACCCCACCACCCCTGTGCTTTTGTAGCAATTTGCCATGTGGACAGTTTCACTGCAAATAGTATTGTCCATAGTATGCTGACTTCACTGAAGCCACAGCCAGGAGACAATTTCACACTACATCAATGACTTAGACAACTGGGCACAATGACCATTACATTAACATTTTATCAATATCCAATTACCATTTCATTACCATTTTCTGAAAACACATGATCATGTGTACAAAGTTCAAAAAGATCAAGGAAATTCAAGTCAAAGTTGGTATAATTTCAGAGAGCAAATAAGTGCAGGTGTATTGTGTGTGTAAATCCACAAATCAAGACCCATAACATTACTGAGAGGGACCCCTAGTATGCATTTAACATTGTCCTGCTTGAAGCACTAGGTTAATCCAACATCCATGCATGGTTTACAACTGGTAAACTAACAGCAAAGGGACACAACTCTGTATGCTGTGACATTCAGTTAACAAATGTACACCATCATGCTACTTACTGTTGGCACACATTTTTATGAGAGATCAGCTGTTGAATAAATTCATCTAGACCCTCTCTGCGATGACGAATAAATTCTGGATCCAAATTTCCGAATATTTTCTTTCCAGGGAGCTTCAAGTTTGCTTCAGGGTACAGTCTCCGAATCTGAAAAAAACAGAGAAAGGTGACTATCATTAAAGCTTCTGGGATGTGGTTCATTGGGTGAGTGAGTGAGTGAGTCTAGTTTTACCCCGCACTCGGCAATATTCCAGCTGTTTAATTGGAAGTTCTAGATCCATAGAAACGATAAATGTTGAATTCTACAATAAAATCTTGTTATGAAGACTCTTATGTGTCATTGTTAAAAACAACGACTTATGACAGTCTTAGGGCTAAGAAGGAAATGTGCCCCTGTTGAATCTGACACATGTCATGGGCAACACACAGTCTAATGTGCCCTGTTTTGTCACACTTAAGGGGTTTCCTGGTAGGTTGTGACACATTCTGCTGTGAATGTTTAGGGTGTCACATACAGAAAAATATGTCCTTGTTGAGTGTGAAACACAAAGCTTAATGTGGCCATGATTCTGTGACATCAACAAAACAAACTGACTACAAAAGTAGTTGCACTTTAATTACAAGATAACCTAAAAACTATCTACCTAGCTAAAAGGCTGCGTTCTTTTGATAAAATACCTACATATACATCTTAATGATTCACTCGAAGGTCAAACATACGCTATTCCCCTCACCACTAATAGTTACCTAAACAATGATCTGTCAGGAAATGTCAAGACTACTTTCCAGACAGAGATTAATACTTTATAAGAAACAATACCACATGTGACAATTGGTGGCTGCTATGTCTCTCCATGCATGAAAGAACAAAGTGATCTACATCATTCACGGGCATTAAGTTGAAGGTGAAGCTACAGGACCACCGCCTGGGGCCTTGTAGCCTGGCTAAGTCAATAGGATCGTCACTCTGACAAGCAATTATTTCTCACAGGGTCACCACAGCCACCAAATGAGTACCTTGTTTGTGACACATGAATAATATATAGATTTTATGTCTCTAGGCCAGAAGGCAATGGATATAATGAAACCATTGCCCCGATTGACATGAAGTCTGGTTTGCAAAAATAACAACCTTCTCACAGGAATAACACCAGTGTTATAGAAAACATATACTGACTCAGTTCATATTCAGTAAGGAATGGCTATGATATAAGATTTACACATTGATGCTGTGAGCACGAACACATATACAGTCCATTTATATTGTAGGTACCGTATATTACTGTAGATAAGCTGAATTCTGAGGACCAAAAAAGCAGTCCATAGAAGGGGTTTGCTTATCTATGGGTTACCCTGGTAATTCTGATATGAA
The DNA here is from genome assembly GCF_003918875.1 of Haliotis rubra. NCBI lineage: Eukaryota > Metazoa > Mollusca > Gastropoda > Lepetellida > Haliotidae > Haliotis > Haliotis rubra. Next base: position 1,542,531 of record NW_025766002.1, on the reverse strand, counting down.
GCAACTTTATGTATCAGGTTGCATTGCACTGGATCAACCCTCATAATAAAATAGGGGCGGTGGGGTAGCCTAGTGGTTAAAGTGTTGGCTCGTCACGCCGAAGACCCGGGTTCGAATCCTACATGGGTACAATGTGTGAAGCCCATTTCTGGTGTTCCCCGCCGTGATGTTGCTGGAATATTGCTAAAAGAGGCGTAAAACCAAACTCAGTCAGTCAGTCAGTCATAATAAAATAAATCATTGGTTTGTCCGATTCAGGCTTGATTATCTAGGTGGAATATTGTTAAACCAGCTCTTGTTTTATCAAAATTCAGCTTCCTCATACTTCTTTAAAACATTCACTGTCTCAGTTAAGCTTTTAAAAAGATTATTGGCAGATGTAGAGGACATTTTAAAATCTGATGCATAAATGATGAAATTCTGATGCATTTGCTTATCTTAGATTTGAGCGAGGTTTCCACTTTACTTTTTGGTGACCCTTGCCTTTGCACCTATTAGAGAAGGGTCTCACCAGTGGGCCCAGACATGCTCACATCTTTGTCAGCACTTCGTATCATGACTATTTGAAAATGATTCATAATATGTTCATAATAATGTCAGAATTGTACAATTGATTTCTTATGCATATGAAAGGAGTCATGTTACTTTATGTTATTTTTCTTTACTGACTTAACTGGCTAACCATTTCTACTGAAAATTAAGTAAAATGTGTGACCTTTTCAAAGAAGTGAAAAATATACTCTTTCCTCAGACCAATAATCAAATGTTAAGACATGTTTTCTGAGTCAGGATAGAGCTCTTTACAGATATGGTTAGTAAACATTTTTAAAAAAAAACCATTACAATTTACAATGATTTGACATGGAAACATTTACTTTCAAAACTTACATTGAAGCTTTAGTTCAGTAATTCTCCATCCAAAGTGAACGGAGTGTGTCAGTGACTCCAGGTGTTGAACAAGGACTGTCCCTCGTGTCGCATATCGATACAAACTGACAGTCAATCATGACAACTGATAACATCTGGACCTGGATTACCAACTGAGGGAGTTCAGAGGTCGCATGTCAGAGTTCAGAGGTTGCATATCAAAGACACATCACACACAAGGTCATGGTCGTAGGTTTTGTTATGATGTATACCTCCAATATGCAGTTGACAGGGAATTGAAGGATGTGTTTAGTGTGTTTGTTTACACAGTACATGGTATGGTAGTGTTTTTTGTTTTTGTTGTTTAATGCTGTAGTCAGCTGCATTCCAGCTGCATGACAGGTGTCTGTAAATAATCAAGCTATATGATGGAAGCCTGTAAATAGTCCTGCCTGGACCACATAATTCAGTGATTGGTATTGTCAACATGTAGGGTCATGTAGGTCAGTGTAGGTTTTGCTGGGCAATTCCAAACTTGAGTGAGTGAGTGAGTGAGTGAGTGAGTGAGTGAGTGAGTGAGTGAGTGAGTGAGTGAGTGAGTGAGTGAGTGAGTGAGTGAGTGAGTGAGTGAGTGAGTGAGTGAGTGAGTGAGTGAGTGACTTGATTGCCAGTTTGAACAACATCCCAGTTACACAGCATGTCAGTTTAGTGAGGACAAAACCAAAATCTGATGTTTCTAAATGAAAGAACATGTGCATGATGCTGACAAATGCAGAAACACAATCAAGGCAAACCAGCATTTGAAACCATGAAAGTTATGGTTACTTAGATCATTGGACCATGACAAAAAAACATATGAGACTCACATTTTAGTTTCCATATACCACTATACTATTGGGGGTGGTGGGGTAGACTAGTGGTTAAAGCATTGGCTCGCCATGCCGAAGACCCGGGTTCGAATCCCTACATGGGTACAATGTGTGAAGCCCATTTCTGGTGTCCCCTGCCGTGATGTTGCTGGAATATTGCTAAAAGCGGCGTAAAACCAAACTCAGTCAGTCAGTCAGTCACTATACTATTGACACATGAAACATTGAACTCATGAAATGATAGTCAAGGTGTAATCACAATAAATGTCTGTAAAATTCATTTTGGGTGTGAAGATCAACGTCAACTTTGTTGGGTGATACAAGACTGCATGGTGGGATATTGTTGTATACAGTTGCCCTTGCAATTGACCACCATTCTGCCTGAACAACTACCTAAGGTTGCCAGGCTGATGCATGTTATCATATCCTGATCGCATAGATTGATGCTCATAATGTCCATCACTGGATTGTCTGGTCCAGACTTGATTATTTACATGTGGCAATGTAAAAGCACAGCTGACAATAGTCTCACAGTGAGGACAGAGCAGAAGTAATGTGGCAATACAGGGAGCAGAAGTAATGTGGCAGTATATGCAGGGACACAATAGTCCCTGTAAGACAGAAGAAGTAATGTGGGCAGGGACACCCCTGAAGAATTGAGCTTTAAAAAGCTGAAAGTTAATCAAGTGGGAAGATCAAAGGGTAAATCTGTCAATGTGGTCTAACCACAATATAATCCTGTCACCTACTAACTTAACAATACTCTCCATTTTCTCTATCAGCACAGGGTCCATTGGCCAAGGAGTATGTTATTGTACTGTATTAAATGCCAATAAAGGAATTAATGGAACGCTCCACGTGGAAAGATAAGAAAGAAGATGAAGAGATTCTCCAGCAGAGTAAATCAATTTGGGACATCTAAAATCGATGGCGCCAAAGATGAGTTTGCACATGGTTGGAGAGAAGAACAAAATCAATTTCAAGAGACATATTTGTGGTGTTTTTATGAAAGGGCATTTTTCTTCTAAAATTCAAATTATCAAGGTGGATAGGCAAGTAAAGAAGGAAAGCGAAAAAAGTATTATCTGTTATGAGAGGCAGCAAAATTCTTCCTGTTAGTTAAAAAGTAAATACATCTTAAAAAAGATTCTGACATTCTAATTCTGCACTTGATACTGATTCGGTGTAGAATTTTGCCTTGAACTTCTGACTGTTCAGTAATCATTAATGGATGAACTGGTTTCAGGTCTGGAGGAGTTGTTGTCGAGGATTATTCTGTCATCTGGAAGTTTGAATGAGTGAGTGAGTCAGGTTCTATACAACTTTTAACACTAATCCAGCTATATCAGAGAGGGATATATGAGAGTTAGTGAGTAAATATGGTTCTATTCCAGCAATATCAAAGTGGGATCACCAGAAACTGGTATACATTGTACACTGAACCCACATTCGTAATCAGACTCAGATCTTTCGCATGATAAGTGAACGCTTTAACCACAAGGGTACCCCACAGATGTACCATGTACATGAAACAGTACTGAGTTTTCTGTGGATTTTAGTGTCAGCATGATATCATTTGTCTCAAGACCAACGGACAAAGGACGTTGTTTGTCAGACACTTTGTGTTATGACGGTATATGTTCAAACATACATTCAACGTATAATAGTTTTCATACAATGAAGGATTTCAATGCAAAACATTCACACAGATAACCAAACACCTCACAAAAAGTCGTGACATTGTTCACTGCATATGTCTTCTGAAGTACACAGAAATACATGAAAAACATTGCTTATAAACATTCATGTTGGAACTTGGTTGAGGATAATCAGTTACAATATGGAAACAAAGGTCCACTGAACTTCCAAATTAGCTCGTAATCATCTGTTTATTGTCCAAGTAAACTTGATACACTGAGTACAAATCAATGAAATGTAAATGTAGTACTCACCAGGGAAATAAGAATTTATAATTGAGTGCTCAATGATCCATAATAACAATATATTGTGAATGGCACATATTTTTATTATATATTATTATTAAAGGTTTACAACACTGTATATATAAATTTTTAGATTGATAATTGGTATAATTTCATGTACTTGGTACATTTCCTTTTGTTTGTTCAACAAATTTCCAGCATTGTATATAAAATGCTCCATTAATAATATCATATACTTATTGATCATCACTGAAAAACATTCCAACTGTGGATACAACAAATTAATTTATGCATAAGCCATATTACAAGTACCAAATGGATTTCAATGAATTAAGATTTGCACTTTGGGCATTCTATTGCATAGCAATCAATTGCATGCTTCACCTCAGTGTCATACTGCATATGTCATACCAGTGATCGTACCAATGTGACATACTAGCACATCATACCATTCATCATACCAGTGCATTATACCCATTATCATACCCATGCATTATACCAATTATCATACCCATGCATCATACCAATTGTGACATACCAGTGCAACAAACTTGTGCTATGAGTGAGCCTTTGTGGCCTTCTTTAGGGAACAAATCACATTGAAAGTCCTCATAAAATGTCCAGTCTAAAAAAACAGATAAACTTTAATCAGCAATGACCTTCTTTTGGTTTCCCCTACTCCAGTTCGGCTGATAAAAGTCAAGAATATACCAGCAGTCATACAAACTAGTCCAGTAGTGATGACACCACAATACAAAAACTTCATAAAATATTCAGGATTTAAATCCCGATATAGTTTGGGTCAGCAATGACTGTCCTCTGGTTTCTCTTACTTAAGTTCAGCTGATAGAAGAGATTATGCAAGCATTGTAAACATTCGTGTTTACCTGTATTGGAGAATCACGCAGTGAGCAAGTGGTTGACCTTCACTATGTTATTATCTGAATGCAAACAGAGTGTACATAACGCTTGGAATCATATAAACTCAATACCTGGTGCAAACTGGTCAGCAGTCTCAGGTTCCAATTCAGACATTCTTACTATGTTAATGCTGAATGTCTTCACATGAATAAAAGGATTAGGAAAGGTCAAAGCTCTGTTATGCACAATGATGTTCTGTTAGACTGACTGACTGACTGAGTTTGGTTTTACGCCGCTTTTAGCAATATTCCAGCAACATCATGGCGGGGGACACCAGAAATGGGCTTCACACATTGTGCCCATGTGGGGATTCGAACCCGGGTCTTCTGCGTGACGAGCCAACGCTTTAACCATTAGGCTACCCCATTTTGTTAGACACTGGTTATGAAACACTTGTATACATTATGTAACAAAATATTTTACAAAGTTATTCAGTATAAAACAAATGTATTTACTGAAGCCTTAAATCATGCACAGGTCTGAATCTTTCATAACACGGAAATATAATGCTGAGACAAAAGCAAATATTCCACATGAGCTTCTCTTAAGATAGCAATACACATCTGAGTGAGTGAGTGAGTATGGTTTTATGTCGCTTTTAGCAGTATTCCAGCAATATCACGACAGGGAACATAAAAAATGGGCTTCACACATTATACACATGTGGGGAATGAACCCAGGTCCTCGGCATGACGAACCAATGCTTTGACCACTAGGCCACCCCACCGCCCCTGAGTGAGTGAGTGAGTGAGTGAGTGAGTGAGAGTGAGTGAGTGAGTGAGTGAGTGAGTGAGCGAGATTTTATGTCACTTTTATTCTATTTTAATGATTCCATGGGCTAGCAACCATTAACTTTATGATGGGCCTATTTATTTCCATTTAGAACTAGGCCCATGTCAAACCATGAATATTGGAATAAGGACACTGAGCTTTGTTCCTTTGAAATATCACTAATACATTCTCAGAAGATTGTTTTCACTTATGTGTGCTATAAATCTTCAGTGTATGTGTTAATTAAACATACTAAAATGGGAAATAAAAACAGGTTTTACTGTCTGAAACACTCTGTGGTAAAGTCTGGCTCTATATCAAACCCAGTAACTACTCACTTTCCTGAGTGAGTGAAGTGAATATGGTTTTATGCTGTTTTTAGCAATATGCCAGCAATATCACAGCGGGGGACACCAGAAATGGCCTTCACACATTGTACCCATGTGGGGATTTGAACCTGGGTCTTTAGTATGACATGCAAACTCTTTAACCAGCAGGCTACCCCAATGCCCCAAAAGCAGTGTTACAGTTATGTCTATCTTACATCTGTTGCAGTAAAAGAGTTACGATCATGTCAAGTAAGATCACTTTATGGAATGAAGCCCTTACCCTATCAGCTCTTAATCTGAATGGCGAGTTAACCTTATCAACCAGGGCCTAGATTTTCGAAGCTCTCTTAGAGCTAAGATAGTCGTAAATGCCATTCATTAACATTAACTTACGACTATCTTAGCGCAAAGAGAGCTTCTAAAATCTAGGCCCAGTTATACTAAAACACTGCTGTAGATGACATTTCTACTCAGATAACTCTTCAGTCAGAGAAATACAAGTCACAGTCATCCACTTAACTCTCACCGAAATGTCTTGAATCAAAACGCCAGAGCTTCGTTAATCCAGGAGTTTGATGGTTAATAACATGTTGGGATTAATAATGGTATCCATGGTTTCTCAGTTTTAATGGTGCCGACCACACAGAATCTTATCATCCAACAAACTGTAAAAGTTCTATACCAACACCGTGATCATACTTGCTAATAAACCATTAATCACACCATCTAAATATAGGACTGACTACTTAAGGAAATACTCCTCCACCAGTGTACGTTTTCACCCACACAGCTGTGTGGAATCTCTAAAGTATTTACACCAATATTTCTTCCTTCAAACTCTTCCTCATCGGAAGGAAACAGTTTCCGACAACCTTTCGAACTTACACAATAGGGACGTGATATAAGGAAACCATTCCGAAAGATTTATCTGGAAAAACGTCACTCAATGTTCACGGGACTGATAAATTATCTTATGGGCTCGTTACTATTAACTTTATGACAGGCAATTTACATCCATCCGAAAGGGACCACCACCATATAGCTGGAATATTGCTGAGTGTGGTGTAAAACTAAACTCACTCACTCACTCCATCTGAAAGGAGGCACATGCCAAACAATGATAATCTGAATAAGGACACTGAACTTTGTACCTTTTAAACTATCATTAACACATTCACAGAAGATTGTTACCACTTACGGGTGTTATATATCTCAAGTGAATGTGCTAATTAAAGAGGCTAAAATGGGGCTTAAACACCCCCCACCCCCAACCCCGAGCTTTACTAGCTCTGAACTTGAAGTCTAGCTCTGTAAGCCTTCTTGAAAAGCAACAACTAATCAATTTCCTGAGGATACGAGTTGTTATCCACTGATATGAGCCAGACACACTAGTAGTTAACTATAATATATGTACACCTTCACAGTATACATGCATTAAGTACAATAATACATGCTTACAGAATAGATTTCAACTAAATACACAACCAGGCAGCATATTTCTGCTGGCACCAAGGTCACTAGGCATTCTCTATTGATGAAAATGGACAAAATAGGCAACCAAGCTGTCATCAAGTATCACCACATGAAAGGGCTCACCCCACAGCCATTCAAGCGGACATGGTGTCAACGTTAGGAGAGGATGCTCCTTCCTTTGCCACTGTTAAAAGGTGGGCAGCAGATAACCAAGACCGACTAACTATATTCACAGATAGCACAGTGGTGGATGCAGGTATTCCTTGAGTTTGTTTTTAGGTTTCTTCAGCTATAACTTTGTGTTTCACCAAAGTGGAAAAATTCTCAGACCTACATTACCTCAGACTTACCTTCCACATTAAGCTGACATGTCTTGAGACAACTAACACATTTACCACAACAGAGCTGAACCCATCGCACTCACTCACTCATGTGTTGGTAACAGTCAACATCAACTTACAGCCTCACAGTGAAACTCTTCCATTCACCCCTGTATCTGTGTCAGCAGTACCTTGCACTCAGTGTTCCATCCTTAGGATATATCAGAGGGTCCTAATGGGGGTGGGTGCCACAAGACAGTGGTCAAAGGATATATCAGAGGGTCCTAATGGGGGTGGGTGCCACAAGACAGTGGTCAAAGGATATATCAGAGGGTCCTAATGGGGGTGGGTGCCACAAGACAGTGGTCAAAAGGATATATCAGAGGGTCCTAATGGGGGTGGGTGCCACAAGACAGTGGTCAAAGGATATATCAGAGGGTCCTAATGGGGGTGGGTGCCACAAGACAGTGGTCAAAAGGATATATCAGAGGGTCCTAATGGGGGTGGGTGCCACAAGACAGTGGTCAAAAGGATATATCAGAGGGTCCTAATGGGGGGGGTGCCACAAGACAGTGGTCAAAAAGGATATATCAGAGGGTCCTAATGGGGGTGGGTGCTACAAGACAGTGGTCAAAGGATATATCAGAGGTCCTAATGGGGGTGGGTGCCACAAGACAGTGGTCAAAGGATATATCAGAGGGTCCTAATGAGGATGCCACAAGACAGTGGTCAAAAATGTTTGTTGCCTTTTGACAGATATCTGTACATTTAGTTCCACTTTCATTTCATTATTGTAATTCATGTATTGCAAACACTTACTGTTTAATTTTATTATGTATGACTTTAATGACATCATAACTCTATTACAATGAAAATAAAGTTTTGATTTATGCCCAGCAGATTCTTATTAACCTTTTATGTCAATCTTTTATACATGACTCATCTTAATAATAATAATAATAATGCATATTTATACTACGCACATATCCATGCTCTTAGCGCTAACACATTATTACCCCAGACAATCCAAGCTGCCTGTTAGGTGCTAGAAGGTTATAGTCACATAACTTATCCCATTGGGTACCCATTTTCTGCTGGGTGAACAAACTCACTTGCCTAAGCTGAGACCACATGTGTCTTTTTAAATTTAGAACATTACGCCAAACAGTATATCCCATCAGGACCCTCATATCATAACACACAGGGAAGGGAGAACAGAAACTGTTTTGGTTCCACTGTATGATACACTGTGACAACACCTACATTCCTGCACTGATAACCAAGTTCCTTGTAAGGAGTGCTGACAATAGGTCAGCGGGAGGAGTACATGGACTTTCGGTCACCTCATTTTCATTCTGGAATCACTTCCTTTAGTTACAATATTTTCTGAAGTAAAGTGCACTCATTGTCAAAAACAATACAGCTGTCTAGAATGGAGCATTCATTATACTTCCTGTTTTATTGATTTCATACTTACCCATGAAGAACCGGGTTAGAATTGATCTTCAGTAAGTGAGTGAGTGAGTTTAGTTTTACGCTGCACTCAGCAATATTCCAGCTATATGGCGGAAGTCTGTAAATAATCAAGTCTGGACCAGATAATCCAGTGATCAACAGCATGAGCACCGATCTACACAATTGGGATATGATGACATGTGGCAACCCAGTCAGCGAGTCTGACCACCCGATTCTGTTAGTCGCCTCTTACAACAAGCATGGGTTACTGAAGGTCAATTCTAACCTGGACCTTCACGGGTCTTGTCTGGATTGTCTGGTCCAGACTTCGATTATTTACAGACCACCACCATATAGCTGGAACTCACTCACTTCTTTACCATCCATATAGCTGGAATATCGCTGAGTACGGAGTAAAACTAAACTCACTCACTCACTCATTTCATAAATCATAAGACAAAGTTATCACCATGTATTACTTATAATACGACAGCATGCCACCCCATTCGGTATATAGCCGCAATTTAAAACAGCTGAATGTCTGTTGAACTGGATGCTTCCATGCCATACCATGCCTTCACGAATATTTTGATGAAATTCTTAATTCATAATTAGAAAACTGGGCAAACCTTCTTTCTCAAAAGATGACAAGATGGCCAAGATTGTATGACAGTACCTTGAAGATCTGTATAACGTCTTTTTGTATTCAAATGCTTATTCCATGGAAGCAAGAGCTAGACTGAATAAGTGATACAGACCCTTAGTGATGTCTGGAACACCCCGTGTTAAATAGTTTGAGGTTGGAACACCCATGTTCAATAGTTTGAGGTTGGAACACCCCATGTTCAATAGTTTGAGGTTGGAACACCCATGTTCAATAGTTTGAGGTTGGAACACCCATGTTCAATAGTTGCATGATTAGAAAAATAGTTCTGACTGCAACATTCATGATTTGGTAAGGAACGATCTGATTGGTCTGAAGAAAGGTAGTTGTGATTTGTTCAGAGGCTGCTGGAGCTAAAACTGGATAAATATCAACATACTGATTGTTTATAAATGCTGCACTAGGTGATATTCCAGCTTTATGGAGTCTGGACCAGAAATCAGAGTGATCAACAGCATGAGCATCAATCTACGTAGTTGGGATACGATGATGAGATGTGTCATCCAAGTTGCCCCTTGCGACGAGCATAGATTGCTGAAGTCTAATTCTAGCCCAGATCTTCAAGGGTATCAACATATTGAACTACTAAGGCAAGTCTATCTCAGCTTATACATATTAATGCATACATCATTTATACACACGACTTAAGCACAACCACATGGAATGACATTGAAATATGTCACTAGGTAAAACAATAGCAGGGAACTGACTGTCAGAATTGTGTCTATATTCAGTTTGCAAACAATCTTATCTGGCCACGTCTGGAAACTAGTTCAGACTTGTGGTATGCTTGTGTAAACGACAACTTGGCAAATTGCTTACCCTTCTTACACCAGCTCTCAGACACACTCAATAAACACTGAAATTAACTGGGGACATTCTACAGCTTTTAGTCTGAAATACGCCATCTTTTTCAACATTGACTGATAGTCTTTTACTATCAAGATCGACAAACAGAGTACACTCCAAAAATGGCCTTGGGACTGTAGACTGTTTGAACAGGGTGTTCTCAATAATATCATATATGTGATTGACATATTACTTAAAAAGGGGTTCTTAAACACATCAAAACTAAATGATACTAAATTTGCTTCTTGAACATCTTTGTAAACTGTTCTTAGATTTTACAGTTTTAAGGATTTCAAGTTATGGGTCTTCTTCACAAAGATGTAAGTACAGCAAATTTATACGTCATAACATAGACCAGTGAAATAACCTGATATTATATATATTGAAATTAAAATGAAATTAAGTAATTTCAACAAAATAAATTATGTAAACACAACAAACAGTAGTTTGTATACTTTGACAATGCAGTAAGCTGTTTGAAAACCCACATAAATCTCCCAAACCCCAAACACATATATCAAAACAAAGAACTTCCTTAAATCCACTCCAATGTAATAAATATATCAACTTCTAATTCAACACTAAACTACACAATGCTAGATTCTTAAATATAATTTCAACAATGAACAATACACAGTGCATGCTATGATCCTATGATATAAAGTGTAACCAACCTGTCAGTCTATATGACGTAGATGACACAAGAGACCGTGGTAGAGGGCTATAAATGCCATCGTACTGGCTGGTGGGATATTCCACTGCATATGCGTAACAAATACGTCACAACACACGCACATGCCTTGTGGCAAGCATGAGCCAGACAAAAAAGTCAATAAAGTTTTGTTTTATCACCACATCAAAATAATTATTATGATGCAACATAGTTTATTACAAACAAATATCATGTTGATATTTTTGTGTTGAATTACTGTTTTCGTTTGTGAACATGTTTGAGAATATTTTCCAAATAGAACAAGTTCGAGTGCAGTAACAACAGCATATTAAAAGTGAAACAATGTCAACATCCATACAGTAAGTTACGTACAAAGTTATTACTGAATAGCATATTCACTGCATAATAAATAATGATTAATTGTTTACCTACTCTTAAAGCAAGTTATGCCTGTCAAATTAATACAGCATTTCTTACCATGGTAATCACAAGAAACTTGCCACAACGATGTAAGTAAGAAGTGTTGAAAAATAGAACAAAATGTAATCCTGACAGTCTTTTTTCTTAATCAATAATCAATAATCAATGACAATGAAGAATATGATAGTGAAAGAATAAGTTTGCAAAACAAGAAATCGTTTACCAGCTCATCCCACTGACACTGAATATTTGAAACTATGGAGGTATATACACACGTAATAATGACATCTGACACAAACTGACCTGTCGCTGCTCACCTCAGCTAATGGACTTCCACTCTCCTACTGGATTAACCCTTCTACTGGATTAACCCTTCAACAATAAACACTAAACACTGCAGCTGATCTCTGGTCAGCAGTGTAAAGTTCCGTTAAGTTCTGATAAGTTCCGTTAAAGTGACTGTTCCATACGGTACATTCACACATTACTGCTACAAGCTCACCTTGACGTATGCCTCAACCCAAACCAGATGGACAACCTGGCACCTACATATCACATCTTCCTAACTGGGTCAAGGGATTGCAAACAGTTAAACCCAAGTTAGAGGTATAGCCATATACATGTATATCTGTGACTTCACAAATGGGTGCACATGCATATCAAGACTCACTTTGATTGTTTTATGAGAGGTCAGGAGGGGAGAGGTTGATCAATGCTGTATGTAAAATCTTTAAGATGTCAGGCTATGACAATAAATTGAGATTAGGCTGTTGCTTTCTGTATAGTGTTAGCTTTGATGTCTTTGGTATATTTGAGGCTTACTCACCAATAAAAATACCTGTTGTTCTGTTGGCACTTGAGTGCTGAGCCACAATGACAAAGCAGAATTAACCAGATTATAACATGGATATAATACAGATAACATATTGTCAGATTATAGGTTTTTAGATGGCAGTGTTTACCTGCACTATAAGGTGTGTTGCATCACACAGACATTGTAAATACTTGTAGGCTTGTTTGTTCTTAAGACTAACACTCATGGTGACAATCACTGGATTGTCTGGTCCAGACTCGATTTGTTTGCAAACAACATTGTAGAGCTGTAATACTGCTGAAACAAATATATACTCATGATATTGCCACAACTGTATAACCGCCTCTGCTATTAATAGAGATTTCTTATGGATGGGGAAAGAGTTTTGTTGCTTCTATTCGTAAAAGTTAGTGAAATGTTTAATGTGACAAGCAAGAAAACAACACATCTTTGCCTGAAAAAACATAATAAGATCATGTTACAAAACTGGCAAAAGCAAACAGCATGAAACATTTAAGGCCAAGCCAAGACTCTCAATATGTGTCTCCATGGTTACATGTGTCTACAATAAGTGTGTTAAATGAATTAATTACTGTTGCACAAAATGCATTTCAGTAATCACTGTTATAATGTATACATTTACTATAATATCCAATTTAAAAGCACTAGAGGACACTTTGGGTAAAACAGCATGTTAAATAAGTTCATAAACATTAAAAACTATTCATAACTTGAAAGTTTTCATTTAAATCAATATATGTACATAAAACATAATGAAGAAACAAGGCCATCACGTGATAAGTGAGGCCAAGACAATTTTACAAAACAAAAACAAGATATAATTTGGAATAAATTTTAAAACACATTTATTTCAAATAGAAGTGCACTCAAAATTATTATCAGACACAAAGGTTTTATTCTTTATTTTCATTTGAAAAAGTTATGTTTTCCCTAAAACAAGACATAATTTCCTTAATCAAATGAAGCTTCAGTTTCTGTCAAACATTTTCATCTTGGTCAATTAAAACTAATAAACCTTAATATACTAATCAATATTTGATAGGGATAATCTAATACAGAAATATTTACACATGCATGTAATGAGCAGTGAGATTAGTATATCCTATATTGGTTTCCAATCAAAGCTGAGTGGTAAATCCTGATTGTGTGCGAACATAAGACGGACATAAGTACCTCTGGCCTTCCTCCTTAACTTCCTGTGTAATGCATGAGACAGGGAAGAAAGTCAGGTTTCACATGGAAATGAATCAGACTTAGTATCTTAAAGTTGATTTTGTAATCACTGCTTAACTTGAACTTTCTTTTGTTTTTGTTTTTAACTCCACACTTAGCAATATTCCAATTATACAACTGCTGTCGGTAAACATTTGAGTCTGGACCAGACAAACCAGTGATTGATATTAACAGCTCCCATTACTTTTATTCTGCTATAGAATCTCTGACAAAACATGTCATGAAACACCTATACCAAAACAGAATACACAAATCGTTAAAATTTAAAAAAAATGCACATTTCTTCTTAAAATCAAAATTGAAAAATTGAAAAATATTTCAAATTTTCAAAGCTCCCCAAGACAGCAAGTTATTCAGTAACTACGAACTAAACCACTTATTATGAATACCCACTGTGTTGCATGCCTGACATAGGAGACACAAACTGATGCTACGTCCCAAATGCAATGGTGGTAGATCTCTGTTGACCAGTAACTGTCACCTGACAACATTAAATGTCTCATAAACATAAGGAAGAAATAAACAGCTTAGTTGACCCTCCAGTACAGACCCCTGGGGTAGGGTCAGTTCCCTTGCTAACCCCCAAGCATCAGACAGGTGCCCTTTCAGTCTCTATGGCAACATGCTCCTGCCATGGTCCTATTCCAGAAAAGAATCCTATCACTTTGACTACTGTAACTGTGACACATTAGCAGACTTATGACAGGTTTGAGTGAAATGTTTAACATCCCTTTAAACAGTTTCAGTAACCGTATTCACTGTAAGAAGTGCCCTGGAAACATATTGACACCACGCACATCTTTAAAATTGTTTTTGGATATGAACAAATATTTATGAAATAAAAACTTTTGATAAACTTATGATCAAGCATTTGTACATTTATTGCTTTATATGCTTACATTCAATTATGGGAACAAATAATAAGAATGCAAAAACACTATTAAAAAAAACTATAGTAACACAAAAATAAAACCAAAACCAAAAAACCCCAAACAAACATTCAATAACAGCTGCAAGTCAATTACATAAGCCTTCTTCAGCACTGTTGTCAGTAAAACATTTGAAATATTCATAAGTAAATATGAACTGATAAGTACATTTTCAGTGTGTGCTCGGGTTTATTGAGTTGGGGTGGAGATCTGATGGGGAAAAGTTTACTTGTTGATCAGGTGAAGTAATTGCTTCCTCAACATGCCAACTTCATTATTTCATGTGTGCCATTATAACTGGTGAGAAAAGTTGATGGTGGTATGGTGGACAGAAATATGGGGCCCAATGAGTTGGGACACAACTTTCCTATTTTGGTGATGCCAGCCATGCCCCTCAAATAGGTAGGTGATGATTTCTATGTGAAGGTGTTTTTGTGGTTTGTTTTGACAGTGGTGTGTTAATAATCAAGTCTGGACCAGACAATCCAGTGATTGGCATCAAGAGCATTGATCTAAGTGTTGATCTATGACATGTTTGGACTGCCTGATCCTGTAGGACAATTCTACTTGAATCTCCATGGGCTGAACATCATGATGAACAAGGTACGCTGCCAGATGATGGATGGTAAATGGGCAGATACAGCTTTTTGGGAAAGGGGTGTACAGTTCATTTTCACCCGTTTTCATGAGAGTTTCAATGGTCATTTAATAAACTGTCAGGACAAAAGGAGGGGGGGGGGAAAGAAGGATTTGCGCAGCCCTGCACCCCCCTCTGAATCTGCCTGTGGTAAAGAACTTTGCAGAGCTAGTTGAAATATAACTCTCAAACTTCCAGATAGCATTCTTTCACAAACCTGTTTCACCTACAGTCAGCTTCACACAGGAAACTCCCCAAACAGTCAGTTAGAGTGAGATTCTCACAAAGATAAGCTATATATACAGTGGCCCTGAGAAAATCAATGTCCCATAAAACACACATTAGGCCACCTACTCAAATGCACCACATCATATATGCCAGACAACATATTGAATGTGTAAATGTCCCACCCAGCTGATACCAGTACCATGTATCGGACATCTCGGTGGACATGCTTGTCCAGTCTGTCAGTGTCACCAAGGAATGTTGTTGTTGACTTAGACACAGTATGATCCAGAGGATGACCATAAATAATGCAGGATATCGATTAAAGACATTAACTCCAAGATTTGAATTATAATCAAGTCAGGTCTGACATTTTGATTGTCGTCTCTGAATTCATGACTACTGACACTTCCTCTACCATAGGCTTCGTATATATACTGCTCCACTTTTGATAAGAACATTTTAACTTTCAATGTTACAGAAGACTGAGTCTCATAACATGTCAAGTGGACATTTATAAAGAATGACGTAACTGAGGATCACAATTACAAGATAAGTAATGGAAAGAGCATATATTTAACACCAGTATGAAAGCTAAAAACAAAATGTAAGATGTTCTACCCAGTGCATAAGGCGATCCTCCTTCAAACCCCTCTAATTCTAGGTATTCTATATGACCATAGATAGGCCAAAGTTTAGGACCCAAAACAGCAATCTGTAGAAGAGGTCAGTTTATCTAAGGGTTAAACTTTCATCAAACTCATTTTTCTTGTATGAAAAACTTGCCTCACACACAGCAATATACAACAATCTTTATCAGCGGCCCCTGCTGTGACAGAAAGTGTGTATGAGAATCATCAGTTTCCTTGCAGATTATGAACAGAAAACTGCCACACTAAAGCCATACATAATTGTTGGATAACCTTAATGGATTTAATCAAAGAGTTAAACATAGAATTTATGCATTTACACCTTTGGTTCAATTTATTAATTAACTACATTAGTTCACTAAAACTTATTCTCTGAAAACAAACATATGCATTAATTTCATTTTATTCTTTTTAATATGCACCTTGGTTTGAAATTAAGGTAGATATAGTTTCCAGGGTGATAATAGCAAATATCCACCAACGTCCAGGGTTTTATACTGACACTGATATACAGCCTGGGTCCATGTCCTACAATAACTGTGTTTGGTCCTTAATTTAAATAACATGGCACTAAAAATAGCCTTCCAATGAGATTACTCTGATGAGCAAGAGAAATTCTGTGCAGTGTTAGAGATAATAACCTCACCAGTTACATGAATCTAGTGTATCAAATGGGTCCGAGTATTTATCAAAGAGGAACTGGGATACAGTGAACTGGCTAATCAACACTGTACACCAAGAGGCACAATGACAATGAGAAAAGCAATATTGACAAAGTTGATGCCAAGTTAATATCCCTACATGAATAAAAGTTGTAACAAACTTACAACCTACACCATAAAGTTTATTCCTAATGGAAACATAGAATGTCTTTCATTTTTGCAACAACTTTTGTTCGGTTGTCAATAAAACTAAAAGGAGAAACAGTTCTTGTCTTGTACCTAATAATACCTCACTTCTTCAAAGATCCATTGTCTTCAACCGACATGGTAAACAAAAAAACAACACTTTTCAATTGTCAACTGTGCATTCTCGAGAACTACTTTCATGTTGTAATTTATTACCCACGTGGTCAACGTATGGGTAGTTGCATACTAATCTTGTGCGTCACACGACTGTCGTATCGCTTTGACCTGTGTCGTAACGACTTGACCTGAGATTCTAACGATTTGATTGGATAACCGATGACCTCTCAATTAACAAACAAACCAACCTTTAGTTTTACAATAGCTATATCTCTGAGATGTGTTTGCGGAATGAAAGTTACGCCCTAATACCTGACTTCTGTTTAAGACACAAACTATGTCATAGCATTCATGTTATAACTTACCACAAAGTTAACATGCATCTCTCAGTAGCAACACACATTGCAAAAATATTTTCCCATTTTTATATAAAGTCAAATAATTTTAACCTCTGGCACCAATTCAAGATATAACAAACTGAATCAAAACCTATTTTTAAATCTTAAAAAAAATAATCCTTGTAAAAAATCAAAAGTTACATTGCAAGCCTTTTAAAGGCTGTTTCCTGAATGGAAAGTTTTGCACCATTTTAACTGTTCATATACAATGTACCTTCAAATGGAAGTGAGTGTCTAGAGTAATTCTGTGTGAGGTCTTTTGTGCAAGGATATGGGGCATGTCAGCATATACACCATGTTTATGGGGCATCTGCCACCTGATAACAGATGGCTGGATCTAGGGCAGCAGTGTATAGTCACCATCAAGGCAGTGAAGCTGTGTAACACACTCCACTACACAAGCAGTGACGGAAATGTTCAGCAGGCCGTAGTGAAAGTGAGTGAGGGTAGTTTTACCAGAGACCATATAATCTATTACATGGTCTCTGGTTTTACGCCACACTCTGCAATATTCCAGCTATATGGTGGCAGTCTGTAAATAATTGAATCTGAACACAATGATCAACAGCATGAGCATCGATCTATGCAATTGGGATATGATGACATGTGTCAACCAAGTCAGCGAGTAAAGTACAACCCTTTTATTCATTCCCATAATGAATGCTAACATTATTACAGATCATCATCATCATCATCATCATCATCATCATCATCATCATCATCACCACTATACGATTAATATCATTTCAGAAATAGCTTGTACTTGGCAGTATGATTAAATGATCTATATGATCTGACTGACTGACTGACTGAGTTTGGTACGCGCTTTTAGCAATATTCCAGCAGTATGGGGACACCAGAATATGATGGGATTCAACCTATAGGGGATCTTAAACATATAGGGGATCAAACATATGTCATCTGATCATGTTAGTGGAATTAAACCCAGACTGACTGCAGAAGTTAATGGCTGCTTTACTACACTTGGTTACTAACAGAGATGGAAATTCACAATGTTTTTCTGGTTACTCAGGTTTGTTTTGATCTGGTTTAGGTGTGATCATTACGAATCATCTAATCAAGACAAGGTACATATTTCAAAACTAAGCTGACAAAAGTTTGTTGACATAAGTGTATGTCCCTAAGACTGTTATTTATTCAATTGAAAAACAGGTACTTGTCAATACTGTATACTTGATATTATGAAAAGGAAAAATTGCAAATATTGCTAAGGTTGAGATTTTTACAGAAAATGGTTGCTATTGGTGACATTATATGTACAGGTGTGCTAATTCCATTTGAATCCTTCAGCAACATCCTGCTAAAACACAAATATCCAACCAAAACACCTTCAGTAAGTAAATCAATTTCTGTATCAAACTTCCAAACAGGACTGACAATTAAATACCTACACAACTATGTGGTACTATCACTGAACTCCTTCAAAAGCTACTTAAGACTGAAACACTTCAGATACATACCTGTATATCACCTGTACAAGTGACATACTGGTAATTTCAGTACAGGCCGTCAAAATAGACCTTATCTCATCACAGTGAAAACAACATACCTGTATCACTAAAACAGGTGAGAATGTCAATTACTTGCTTCAACTAATAAAATAGTCATATAAAACATACCTGCAAATGTACCTGTGCTAGATGTAATCAAAGGTGTTCAGAAGTTCAGGTAAGGTACTTTTCCACCTTTAGAACAACTTTAAAACATTCAGGCTGTGACACAGTTGGCCAGGTGAGATAAGGTTTAGTCTCAGGCAGGGATATCGTGAATGGACTACACGTACATGGGAGAGTGAGGTGGTTGACTGACCTGGGTGTGTTACCTGAGAATTAATTACCCTGCTGTTCTGTCACTCGCCCTGACATGGTGATTTACTATTTGAATGGACAGCCAACTGCTGGATTGCAGTGTACATATACATAGGTTGTACCTATGGGAATCTGACATTTGAAAACATCTGAGTTATTTATAGCTGGATTGTGTATTTTTAGATTTTGGAATTCCTGTTTTTCAACTTAATCTCTATGTGATTTAGTTTATTTACATCTTGAAACAATGAACATGAACTTTCATAATTGTCTAGCATGAAATTGTTCCAACTAAAGCAACAGTTTGATAAAAGTTTGTTTGTTTCTTGTTTAATGCCACAGCAATGTTCCAGCCACATGATATTGGACTGTAAACAAAAGAGTCCAGATAAATTAGTGATTGATTTGACTGGAAACGATGACACAATCCCCCGGAACGACAGCTCAATCCATCTGGTTGCCTTGCATTACCAGCATTGGTTACTGGGTATCAATTCTATATATGAATCCCTGATGGGATTTTCCAAAAGTAAAAAGTAAAAAGTACCTTGACTACAAAAGTCCTTATCTAATTTTATCAATAAAGGTGAAGCAGTGATATTTCAGTCATGGAACCATTCTATTTAGAAAGGGTTGCCTTGTGGAATGCCAACTTTCAGGACATTGCTCATGTTTTTACAGAAATAGTTAGTGGCAATTCTTGAAAAACAAGTCATCAATTCATTCTGCAAATAAAATATGTAACTAACTGTATGAATTCTGTCCTTGACAATCTGTTCACTCGAATGAATATGGTTCATCCACAATGTCTGTTTACATTGAAAATTGATGTGTGCATGTGACTCAGATGAATTCGATTGCCATCTGGAAAAATTCAAACTGCCTTTGACAGTAAGAATTAATCTTGAAATACGGCAGTGATAGATGAATGATCAGAATTGGTAAAAGATGATTTCCTGAACTAGTTACTTATGGTTCCTCCTGTACTAGATTAGGTATTTCTGAAAAGGATAATTTCTTATGGTCTTGACTAAGTATTTCTGACAAGAATATGTACTTCCTGAACGTAATTAGTTATTTGTGACAAGGATAGGTTCTTGTTAAATGGGATTAATTATTTCTGAAAAAGAAGGGTCACTGCTGAACCGGATGAATTATAGCTGAAAAGGAAGCATCATTATAGAAATAGCATTAACTCCAAACATTAACCAGATGTTTATCTAGAATTTACTGATAGATCTCCTCACCTGTATACTAACTTACAAAAATACAGACTTCTTCCATCTTTCTTATCATCATATTTCACCATAATATTCCTCCCGTCCAACTTGGCAATGCTAAATAACAAATGCTAAAGTGGATACCACCAAACCTGGAACCTCAGAGACATGTTTCGTGTTTGAAGTTTCTCATCACGATAGTAAAGAAGCCAACTTCAAAGCCAGGAACCTGCCTTAATGGCAGCTACGGGAAATAGCCACAGCTTCCTCCAATGATCTGCCCATATCATACAGTAGTATCTGTGATGAATATATGGATCTATGGCTTTGATCACTGACGATTCACATAGATCCCATGTGACTTGGCTGGGAATGGGAACAGACAGGGCTTTCCTCAGAAGTGCTGCTGGGCTACCCTGAAAGGTTCATAAACCTTGTTAGATCTGATTTGTTTATGTGCCATCTTTTTTCACTTATGTGCTATCTTTTTTCACTTATGTCCCATCTTTTTCACCTATGACAGTTCTGCAGGCTAGAAATATCAACTTGATTACTTTTTACAATCAAGGACAGTAATATTCCCTCCACAAACATATCGAAGCCATACCTAAACTTTGATATATAAGGCATGACAGAGTTACTATGGATATATGTGAGTCAGGTGTTCCTAAACTTTGAGTAATGTTTGTTTGGGAAAGTTACAATGTAACAAATATCCTTTTACTAGTTCATCATAGGCATATTGCCAAGAAAAACAAAAGCAAAATACTCACTAAATTACTCAGCAGGGTAAATTTCTTTTATTCAAATGAGTAAGTGAGTCTGATCTGCCACTTTAATATGAGTATTTCTGGGCCTAGCACATGATGATCGAATGCCTCAAGCATTAAGCCACCACTATAGACTAAAAGAACATTCTGAAACTCAAGAGACCCAGGTTCCTCAATTCTTTTGTTTTCAACTGTCTTTCTTGACTTCAGATGCTCTCCCCTAACCCTTACCCCTAAAACCTTTCACGATGGCTAATTGAATATTTATCTATGCAGACGTTTATCAACTGCTTATCGCCATTAAGAAAAGCAATCGTTACTTGTGTTTTGCAGACTTATTTTGAAGTATAGGTCAGATGTGAGGTGAGGTGAAATTGGGTTTTAACGTCGTGCTTGAGAATATTTCGCTCATATGACGACGTGCATGCGTGTGTATGTGTATGTGCGGCTGCTTGTACTAGCCCAGACTTAAGCTACTTTTATAGTGCCAGTCCACTGAGATACCATGCCGCAGCGAAGCATGAGTACCCCACTCAGACATATTATACTGACTCCGAGCCGACCAGTCCTTGTTGTACCCATTAATGCCGAGAGCCAGGCAGGGACCAACAAGTACCATATTTTAACTTCTTTTGGTATGACGTGGTCGGGGATCAAACCCGCGACCTTCCGCTCTCCGGGCGGACGCTCTAACCCCTACGGTTATAGGTCAGATGTACATTAAAAAGGAACCAAAGTCTGGTTTCTTTGTTGTTCTTCAAAAAGTTATCAGCCATGACGCAGGGTGATCAGTGGTTGTGAAACCTATCCCGTCCGTCTTAAAGCTTCCTATACACAGCTGTTTTGTAGAGAAAATGTAAGTTTGAATACTAAATAAGCAATTTTGTTTCCCATAATTTCTTTCTTGCTTTGCAACTGTCATTAGCAGAATCAATCTATTAAAGAATTTTGCTCCAACAACTCTTATGTGTCATCTACATGGAACATGAGAATATATTCCTGTTATTTCAACTTTCTTCTTTTGGCATTGAGTGCAAAATTTGACATTTTGCATCTTTTTGCAACAATCAATTAACTTTGAGGGCACAAGACTTCAATATTCAACTGCCAGCAGGATTAATACAGATGACTATGACCAGCCCAGTGGCCATTGTGATGTGTGGTGAATGTAAGCCAATAAAGTCCAGGAGGCTTGGACATATCAGAAAATACTGAAGTTCGTAAATGTCATCTAATATAACTACAGCATTTAGGATATAAAATTTCCATAGGGGATCCTCCAGATGTAAGTAATTGGATTTCAAAGCAGCTATGATGCTAGCTGCCTCGAACCTTGTCTGATGAATCTGAACTGCAATTATATTATTTTTTGTTTCAAATCAAGCTATTATCATAATGTTGATCATTCTCATGAATATTTCAGTCAACAATGACGACAACAGCTGTTCATTAGTCATCAAAATAATCAACTCTGCAGTTATGACAAAAATCGTTTCCAATATTACTACTTGAATCGTTACGATTATACATCATCTGGAATTCTTGGTTGGAATAAGTCCCATGAACATCAGGCTTGCTGTAACAGCCCATTCGGGTTCAAGGACAGAGTATCCTTCACTGGTCACTGATTCTACCTGTTCCAGGATCTATCAGTTACCAGAAATGGGCTTCACACATTGTATCCATGTGGGGAATCGAAACCAGACCTTCAGAGTGAAGAGTGAATGCTTTAACCACTAGGTTTCCCACTCCCTGCCCCACAGTCAGAAGGGTTAGATGGATTCCAGTAGCTAAAGGTGCTCCAAACACAGAATGCTCCAAAAACAATATGTCGATTTGGGGGTATCAGTAAAGTATGTGATCTCGACAACCAGTTGTCAGACTTTCATTTGGTGGAGAGTATGTGATCTAGACTACCAGTTGTCAGACTTTCATTTGGTGGAGAGTATGTGATCTAGACTACCAGTAATCAGACTTCCATTTTTGTGGAAAGCACAGTGGCTAAGTGGGTTAAATCACTGACTTTGTGAGCTGGCAATTAGGTGCCGAGAGTGTGGGTTCGAATCCTGGAGGGGACTCAACCCCAAAAGGTGCAAGAATCTGTTCTTTACTGAGGAAATATGTGCCACAAACAGCTATGAAATGGAGTTAAGTAATATTAACTTACTTGCTGAGGAAGTTTAATCCCACATATAACATATGGCACTCAGTTTGTTCTTACTGATCAGAGACTTATGGTAAGAGTTTAGTTTTACGCTGCTTTTAGCAATACTCCAGCGATATTACGGCAGGGAACACCAGAAATAGGATTCACACATGGTACCCATGTGGAGAATTGAACCCAGGGCTTCAGCATGACAAGTGAACGCTTTAACCACCAGGCTAACACCCCACCCCCCGATCCCTATGTACAAGACATTATATCCATGGGTGCTTAAAACCAGTATGTACCAGTGTATACTTATTTCTATCATTGAGTACAGCCTTCTACTGCCTATTTCCCTTTATACACTTTACCATTGGCGCTAATCTGTATGTACAGCTGTGTGTACACAATGCATTAACAGGGTATAACATGATTATTGTATAGCACTCTGGCACATGTCCGTCAGACATTTTGTCATCTTGGGAGGTATGTAGACATCTTCATAACACAGGTGCGATGAATCAAGACACTGTAATTTATTACTGTGTGTATAGGGTGATCATATATGGAACAATACGTCAGCCAATTCACAAAATCTGAACTCCCTGCATTGACTCAGAGATAAGAAGATTCCCAGTCAGTTTTACGTTGGTTTTATCAATATTCCAGCAGTATCACTGTACAGGACACCAGATATTGGCTTCACATAGTGAGTGAGTTTAGTTTTATGCCACACTCAGCAATATTCCAGCCATATGGCAGCTTTCTGTAAATAATCGAGTCTGGACCAGACAATCCAGTGATCAACAACATGAACATCGATCTACACAATTGGGATACGATGACGTGTCAACCAAGTCAGAGAGCCTGACAACCTAATCCTGTTAGTCACCTCTTAAGACAAGCATGGCTTCACATAGACTCTTTGCATTGAAAGTTTCATAGATGGTGACGAATGTAGTGATCATCATCATTCCTTGGCAGTATGGGTGAGTGAGTATGGTTTTACACCGTTTTCAGCAATATTCCAGCAATATTACAGTGGGGACACCAGAAATGGGCTTCACTCATTGTACTCATAAGGGCAATTGAACCGGGTATTTGGTGTGACGACTGTACGCTTTAAGCATAAGACTACCCCACCACCCTCCTTGGCAGTGTGGAGTGTTGCTCATGACTTCAACCAATGATTTGCCCAACCCTGTGTCTGCAGGATGCAATCGCTCCTCTAATAAAGCAGCAGAATGCAAGCAGATATCTTATATCACTGTCACAAGACTAACAGTAACACTTAGAATATGTTCTGCAATGTGGCTGGTTTTCAGTATGTGGGTAGAAGGGCAATACTTACAATGATGTCAGCAATATTTCTGTCAGACCACATAGGTTTTATAACTGATATGAGCATGCAGTTGTTCTGACAGGTTTTATCGTATGAGTGCAACTTGTGACGGGACAGACTTGATCTTTTGATTCATTTATATACATATCTGACGTAGGAAATTCCCATAACATAGAGCCGAGGTTACAAAGTTATCAGACTAGCATTGTTATGGACGTCTGCCAAGATTTTTTGTAGAAACTATTTGAAAAATTACTCTCCAAGAGTGAAATGTTTCTTTGTGACAAGTAAAGGGAAGTAGGGGGGTAGTCTGTAATCTGTGGAAAACATACATGTATTCCAGTATATTCTGGAACAAACGGAAACCATTCCCAGGCCTGCCCTAATACATCTAGCCCACGGGGCCCCATTTCAGAAAGCTATCGTAGCGCTACAACTGTCGTAAGTTTATGTTACAGTACAGGAGGAACGACAGTCGTAGCGCTACGATAGCTCTGTAAAATGGGGCCTAAGTCCATTTAACACCATGTGGTACTGGAGGACCATTCTGATATGGAGTCCTCACCAGGTCAAATTGTTTTTGTTTTTTTTTTTTGTTTGTTTTGTAACGTTTAGTTTAACACCACACTCAGGAATGTGGTGGTGATGGTCTGTAAATATTTGAATGTGGACTAAACAATACAGTGATCAATATCATGAGCATCGATCTACCCAACTGGGATATGACTATATGTCAACCACCCAATCCCATTAGTCCGCTCTTACGATAAGCATGAGTTGCGGAGACCTGTTCTAACCCAGATCTTCAAGGGGGTCAAATAATGTGTGACATCTGGCTATGTAGCCAGAAATTATAGCTGACATTTTTCGGGGGTTTACAGCTCACAGAAAAATCGACACGACAACAGATTGTTTCTATCGTTGAGATTTTTATCCTGAGTTGGCAAACTAATGGTGATCATGTCACTGAAGTCTTACATTAATTAACCATAAATAATGCATTAAAAAGTAATACAGATATATAAGTAATTTCACCTTTGTGTTTATTTGAAACTTTTCCCAACTACTGTTAAAAGAGTGTTCACTTTCTATATAACGGTATTTGTTTCATGAAGACATTCAAATCTGAATCATAATGTCTCAAAAAAGAAAAGTTGTGAAATGAGTATTTTTAAATTAGTTGTCAGGGATATATATCTAATATTCTACTTAATATAATTTGGGACAGGAAACTCCGTGCAGATCAGAAAAGAGAACATGTGCCTCAGGGATTGTGCCTAGAAGGGAAATAGAGATAATTTGCCTTTGGTGAGCACAATGCAATTTCTTTATTCCGAATATAGCATATTAATGATTTAAGAAATACAGTTCGCTCTACCACCATGTATAGTGTAATAAAGCACACTTCGCCCTGAACTATTATAGTTAAAGTACGAGGACGCTTGCGTCCGAGTGCTTTAACGTTATAATAGTGTATAATATACACCATGTATAGTGTAATAAAGCACACTTTCGCCCCGAACTATTATAGTTAAAGTACGAGGACGCTTGCGTCTGAGTGCTTTAACGTTATAATAGTTCAGTTTAATCCGAACGTAAACCGTCATCAAACTGTTATCATTTGTTTTTTTCTGGTAACGTTCGTCTTAACATAGGGGGGCAGACACATCAATAGAACAGCGGGCCAGTTAGCCCTGTGCGAGGATTCTTAATTTAGGTCACGGACACCGTCATTTGTTTTCTGCCTTAAATTAATCGTAATTATCCTTAGAAAGTAGTAAATTTGGCATCTTAGAAAAGAAATACAGTTCGCTCTACCACCATGTATAGTGTAATAAAGCACACTTTCGCCCTGAACTATTATAGTTAAAGTACGAGGATGCTTGCGGCGGCGGTCTGTAAATAATCGAGTCTGGACCAGACAATCCAGTGATCAACAGCATGAGCATCGATCTACGCAATTGGGTTCCGATGACATAGGTCAACCATTAGTCAGAGAGCCTGACAACCCAATCCCATTAGTCGACTCTTACGACAAGCATGGTTACTGAAGATCAATTCTAATTCGGATCTTCACAGGTTGTGGTAAAGTAGACACCTAAGAGAGCCATGATACATCTCATCATGACACCTGAGCCGGTTTTATTGTCAGAATTCCATAAAACAGCCCTGCTTGAAGGTGACTGACCGCACTCCTTGGCCTCGTCTACTAGAGGACACAATCAAAACCACTGTATACCAGTGAATTAATATTTGGGTCACAAGTGACAGAATATACCTCCACTACCACTAAAACAGGTCTGAAATACTGATGAGAGATTGTCTTGTCGGAAGCATCAGTGAATACGTGCCCCAGGGCACGGAGTGTCTCTGACAACTGGACAGCTGTCTCAGAAAGGCATGTTCTGGGCATATTCCGGAGAAACAGAAGACAATAGGGGAAGGTACCTCAAGACATTATCCCCCCTTGGTGTGGTAGACCTACCTTGGGGCAGTAGACTATGTAATGAGGTAATATGATAACCCCTATTCTTGCCACGTTAGGCTTACCCTTGCTATAGTGAACCTTCTTTTGATATTACAGGCCTATCCTTGCCACGTTAGGCTTACCCTTGGTATAGTGGACCTTCTTTTGATATTACAGGCCTATCCTTGCCACGTTAGGCTTACCCTTGCTATAGTGGACCTTTTGATATTACAGGCCTATCCTTGCCGTTAGGCTTACCCTTGCTGTAGTGGACCTTCTTTTGATATTACATCCTTGCCCTAGGCTTCCTTGCTATAGTGGACCTTTTGATATTACAGGCCTATACCCTTGCTATAGTGGACCTTTTGATTTGCCTATATTAAGCTTACCCTTGCAGTGCCTATCCTGATACTACAGACCTATCCTTGCCACGTTAGGCTTACCCTTGCTATAGTGGACCTTCTTTTGATATTACAGGCCTATCCTTGCCATATTTAGCTTACCCTTGCTATAGTGAACCTTCTTTTGATACTACAGGCCTATCCTTGCCACCTTCTTTTATTAAGCTTACCCTTGCTATAGTGGACCTTCTTTTTATATTACAGGCCTATCCTTGCCATATTAAGCTTACCCTTGCTATAGTGGACCTTCTTTTTATATTACAGGCCTATCCTTGCCATATTAAGCTTACCCTTGCTATAGTGGACCTTCTTTTTATATTACAGGCCTATCCTTTTCCATACAATTATTAGGCTTACCCTTGATGTAGTGGACCTTCCTTGGATATTATAGGCCTCTCTTTGAAATGTTAGCCTGACCCTTGACATAGTGCACCTTCCTTTGTTTATTACATGTCTATAATGGCCATGTTAGGCTTACTCTTGATATTGTACACCTCCCTTTGATATTACAGGGCTGTCCTTGATATGACACATGGCTTATTGATATGAATAGTATCACTCTTTCATTTACTCGACATACCCTCAGATGACTGATATACTTCAAAGATAACCTGTGCACATTTGGTATGTTAAACATAAAACATCAACACCAGGGCCTAAATTTTCGAAGCTCTCTTAGCCCCAAGATAGTCGTAAGTTAATGTTAATGTATGGCACTTACGACTATCTTAGCGCTAAGAGAGCTTCAAAAATCTAGGCCCACAGAGTAATAAGTGTAGATTACCTCCAAAATCTGATAGTGTCAAGGGGGCAGTGGGGTAGCCTGGTGGTTAAAGCGTTCGCTTGTCACGCCTCAGATGGGGTTCATTTCTCCACATGGGTACAATGTGTGAATCCCATTTCTGGTGTCTCCTGCCATGATATTGCTGGAATATTGCTAAAAATGGTGTAAAACTAAGCTCATTCACTCACTGATACTGTCACGTGTAAATGCCAAATCAGTGGTGACAATTACATAAATGGATCACTGACAAACAGTGTCTCCCCCAAATGGTAAGCATAACCGAAGCCCCAGTCACTTGGACAATTTGATTAATGTGGAAAGCATTTGTTGTGAGAAGCCGCACAACAATACTCCTACAGTATCATGGCTGCATGTAAACAATTGAGTTTTAACCACATGGATGAAACAATCCAGTGATATGATAGCACATTTGCTGATTTTATCACTTTCTTCGTAGAAATGATCAGGCGTTGATAACTAACGGATCTCTCACATCAGCTAAACAGTTGGATAATGGACATACATCATGAAACTCTGGACAGAGATCAATAACTGTTAGGAACAGAAATGTAATAATTTTCTGGTTTGCCAAACGGGGCTCATAGAAATGTTTAGAAGTGCTCTTTGAAAGCTTTCTCACAAGGAAAATATGTCTTTGTCTTCAGATTTGGGAGTGTAATTTCATCAAAGTGTAAATTTGAGATTTGTCTACTTCCTGTTCAGTCATATTGATTAAACCATCCTTAGTTTCTGCATGGCCTGGTTATATATACTATATAAACCACACATAGTTTTTAGCATATGTCCATTTTCCCAGATCCTACAGAATCAATTATGAAATGAATCCAAATCAAGATTAGAAAGATTTTTCAAGTCAAGACTGCCTCAGCGTGGAAGAATGGCATTTTCTGGATTTTATGTATCTATATCAATAATTAGTTGTTTACTAATACTACATTGTAACAGGAAGCCTCATGATGTCATTGACCAAAAGCATCAGGGTCCTTTTTGTACCGTTACTTGATTAAGCATGTTGTGTTCGACCAAATGTTCATGTCATCAGTTCATAAATCATAAAACAAAGACGAAAACACGACACTGGACACCAGGATTTGTTTTTGCAATTTGTAGATGTATGTTTTAATGATAAGAAAACTTTACTTTGGGGACTAAATGGCAAGCTCATTTTCCATGTGTCTTGCTGGTGTGCTTGTGCAAAACACCATAAACATCAATTCTAGCTAAAATTGTTAGAACTGTTAATGGTGTTATAGTAACTGACAAACTCTGAAACTACACTTGCGTGACTGCCAATTGAGTGTGCACTCTGTCATCCCATCTTTAAACCTCAATCACAAAAGAAGGCAAGTTAAGGCCATGGCCCCTGCCATGGAATAACCCACCGTCTTTGACCAACCATTCCACAAGTAGGATTATTCCTAGCTTTTCACTGAAACTGTCCTTACTTTTATGTGATCTGAATTTTGGGTCTGACAAGAATACATCATATTGAATGAGGAACAGATATTCGCGGTTTTACTCACTTCTACCCAAGAAACGTCAACATTGCACAACGGAAACACTCTGATTTGTAATGATCATCATAAAGTGTTTTGAGGGAGTAAGAAAGAATAGGTCTGAAAGAAGTCCACTCTGACATTCATGGAATTCTACAGGCTCTTTGAATCAATGAATTTCAAAGACTGGAAGAAAATCTACCATGTCTGCAGCTACAACCGATGTCCTTTGTAAGGCATACGTTGTCAGGTGATGAAATTACTGGTAAGTCTTCTCAAGCTGTGAAGATTTCCATGATCACTTCTTAACAATGGCTTATTGATTACTGAATTACGTTGCTGAGAGGTTGCAAACATATTTAACATTGGATATTCTTTTCCAATAACTGTACTTTCGAAATGATGTAAGTGATAGTCCAACCTCTTGCTTCTGGGCTTGCTGCCTTGCTGTTACACCTTCATTAAAAAATGGTCTTTTACAGCGAAATACCTTTAATGTTTTGCAGTGATTGTAAGTTTAAAACAGTATCATTTGTTTACTTACCACGTGCAATATGAATTGATATGATGGGAGATAACTGGAGAAATGCCAAGAAAATATCTGTAAAATCTTGAAATAACGCACTCTTTGTTTTCTGTAGTTTTTTTGCACTTCTGGTTTTTCCAATAACAAGTCCCAACTATTGCTACATTAAAATCTAACAAATTGTTATCAAACCATACCTAACCTCAATGTGATAAATTTGTAGATACTACATCTGCAGTATATCGACATCCTTTGCCAGGCCTTTGTCATGGATTTAATATGTATTGTACAGCCATGACTTGATCATTAATTGACAAAATAACATGCAGAATGTAACAGTTGGTTATAGCTGGAAGCAGGCGTCTGACACACCCTGGACATATGAACTCGGGACTATTTTAAGGTATATTGAAAAAGTCAGGTTTCAAAGCAATAAGTTTTGACTTAAAACTAGATGAAACAGTCTCCTTCGGTTTACTTTGAAACCTATGATCACTTTACACAACGGGATGTTTTATAGACATCAAAACAGGTTCAAACAACATGAAATGCAAAAAAGGCTGTTGTAAAGTGAGTGAGTGAGGTTTTACGCCTCTTTAAGCAATATTCCAGCAATATCATGGAGGGGACACCAGAAACGGGCTTTACACATCACACTTTAACCACTAGGCTACCACCCTGCCCCGAGTGTGTGAGTGAGTGAGTGAGTGAGTGAGTGAGTGAGTGAGTGGAGTTTAACGCTTCAGTGAAATGTTTTTCAGCTTAAAGTGGGAGGGACGTCTGAGGTGAGGCAGGTTGCACACATATACCAATTAAAGAGAACAGAAATTCCATAAAAGTGACTAGTGAATAGAGTGAGTACTCCAGGTTACTACATCAGGTGATGGTGTGTCAGCCCACTACAGGCAGAAAGTGTTAAGCTACACAGCTATATCATCATGGCAGGCTGGTTGTTGGTTAAGGTCACAGTCATCAATATTCCGTATGATGGCACACTGTAAATCAAGTCGGCACCAGACAATCAAGTGATTTATAATGCGCGCAACAATCCATGCTGTTAAGATACAAGGATAGGCTTTCAACCTTACAAAGTCTGTCCACCCAATCTGTTCAGCTACCTCTTACTTCAGCTACTGGGTACCATTTCCAATAAGAATCTGTTCAATAACTGCTCTGGGGGAACGCTTCCCCAAGAGAAAACAGTACAAAGGAATGATTTCACTTCAGGGCCTAGATTTTCGAAGCTCTCATAGTGCTAAGATAGTCGTAAGTTAATGTATGGTACTTACGACTATCTTAACGCTAATAGAGCTTCTGTAATCTGTAATCAGAAGATCCTGGTATGGCAAAGGGAGATAAATCCACCTGCACACTTAGACCAACAGCACCCTTCCTATACATGTCACAGATATTAAATCAAAAGTTCAAGGAGACATTTTTCTTTCTTTTTATCTCTTTATTCCTAAATACATCCCAAACTACCAAATACAAATATATTAATTTTAAAGGAGCTATAAATATTAATGATTATACTGCATCCTCGGTCCTACCAGCAATAAAGACTGACATATGCGTAATAGACAAAAATAGGATCCCTTTGCACTGAAGTGCACAAACAGCCCTGTTCACTCCCTTCCTCTCTATGATGCAGCAGTTGTTGTTTGACAATGCTACAGACCTACTGCCAGCATTGTGTGCTATACAGCAACATTACATTGATGTAATATACATGACCAGGTGTGATATTATGTACTCAACACCCTAAGGGAGGCAAGCATTTCTCAATTAAGGACTGTGTCGCGTTTATTGATTTTGATATGGATATCTTTCTATTTACATTTTCGTCATGAAAATCTATAATCTTACATTCCCCATAAGCTGTAAATGCTGCACTATGAATGCAAAAATCATTTTCTGCAAAATTCTTAAGCTTCATGGTTGTAAAGTAGAACTTTATACAAAATGTTCTTCTGATGCCAAACAATGAAATATAATAATATCTTATCATCTCGGCAATAAAACAGGTTACATTGAATGACATTTAGCTGTTTACACAACACATGTTTAACTATCACTGTACATGGCAACACATTCAGTTACGAACAAAGTAATTTATTTTAAATATCTTTTCCCTGTTGTGTGATTGAGTGAGTGAGACGAGAGTTGAGTTTAACACTTCTGTAAACTGTTTTTCAGCTACATGTGCAAGGTGAGTCTGAAGTGAGGCAGGCTTCACACGTATACCAATTTAAGAGATTTGCAGAACAGCAGTTCTCTAAAACCAGATCTACTGATCACCTCTGGTGCTCCTTTCTCTACAGCACACAACCTTATTTTCCTACTAAACATTTTTTTGGTACCATTTAACCATCTTCTGTGTTCAAAACACATTACACAATCTGCACTTGGAAAAAACAAAAACGTTGTCAAGCTAAGTAAATATTTAATCACTGAAAAGAAAGGAGTGATGCTGTTTCCCTAGACCACAAACAGATTTGACCGACCTGCAGGATCTACAAACATTCATTGAACTAAATAATTCAGTGGAATGGCCCCTGAGCAAGCAGGCTTTCAGTTGAACAATAACTACCACTGTTAATGTTATCTTTGTACCAGAGTGCCATTAATTGAAGTGGAGTTTTTTCTAGTTCCTACTGCACAGTATTGCCAGAGGATGGCAGGGCTTTACTATCATTGACTGACATGCTTGGCAGAGTTACCGGGTATGTGAAAACTGGAAATACCGTAAATAATTCAATTGTCAAATACTGTAAATAACTGAATGTCACATGTACTTTGGGTAAAAGATAATCATGTCATGTAACTCTGTGATGACTCATTACTTGGGTCAGACTAGAGTCAACACATTTGTTTTCATTTTCTGGTGATTTGCATAGTCATTTGTTGATGACATTCAAAGGTGATAATGCCACATTCAGCAATATTTTAGCTATATGACATTCATGTGTAAATAATCAAGTCTGGACCACCTGATCAAGTGACTGACATCATGAGCATTCATTGAGATATGACAAATGTATCAACCAAGTTAGTGAGTCTGACCACCTCATCTGTTCAGACCACTTTCATAAAGCAGAGATGCCAACCCTGAATCTAAGGAAAACGGAGTCATGACTGGCTGAAAGCCATGCCTGAGCACCAAAGGTGCAAATTGGGGGTGAGCGTGTTGTCGCTCTGCTATTTTGTTTCACTTTCATATGGACTATGACATGTATATGGAAAAACTTTGCGAAACTTCATTGTCAATAAAAATAAATTCAGAATTTGTTCTAAAAAATCGAAGTTTTTAAAGAGAAATCGGAGAGCAGATTTTGTATTTCTTTGAGTGGCATTTCTTCTTTGAGTGGCATTTTAGAGGCTGAGAAGTACAAAATTGACAAACTTTATGGATAACAACTTCTTTCTTACGAGAGTGTGACGTTTTGATACAGATTCTTGTACCGTTGTCAAGCAGGAATGTAACACACATATCCATAAAGTTTGTCAGATTTTGTATTTGAAAATCGGAGTGTTTGGCATCTCTGATAAAGGACAAGACCCATGAAGATGTGGGTTAGAATTGGTCGTCTGCAACTCATGTTTGTCTTAAGAGGTGACTAATGGGATCGGGTGGTCAGGCTCGCTGACTTGGTTGACACATGTCATCTTTACCCAATTGTGTAGATTGATGTTCATGATGTTGATCACTGGATTGTCTGGTCCAGATTCGAGTATTTACAGACCGTCGCCATATAGGTGGAATATTGCTGAGTGTGGAGTTAAACAACTAACCAACCATAAGGGACAGGCATGGGAGCTGAAGACCGATTCACCCCCGGATCACATGGTTCATACCACCGGAGCTGATTACTGTAACTCATGATATTACTGACTGACTGATCCCCATGAGTTTGGTTTTATGCCGCTTTTAGCAATATTCCAGCAATATCACGGCGGGGGACACCAGAAATGGGCTTCACTCATTGTACCCATGTAGGGATTTGAACCCGGGTCTTCGGCGAGACGAGCCAACGCTTTAACCACTAGACTACCCCACCGCCCCTCATGATATTAATGTGTCACCAAATTAATGTGAGTGTTGACCCCTGGCCTAAAATTCATTATGAAATTAATTATTGTAGTCCAAAATTAGCACTAAAATTTAGAACTGAGCAAATTGGAATTCAACTAACACAATGACAGTCACAAATTTGACACTGCTTGACATACCATCTAACTTCTATAAAATCAAAAGAAAGAAATTCAAAGTAAGAAATATTCAGATGAGAGGCCGTGGTCAATGATGAAGATTGTACAGGCTATAACTATTGATACAGGAGTGTAGTGCAATCCCTCGAACTTAACACGCAGTGTTATGAATTCATCATGATTGCTGTTACTCTGCTAGGCATGTTCACTGCATGAATGTTTTTCGTGTGACTATATGACTATTTCAAACATTACCAGGAACAAAGACACCGCCATACGCCACTGAAAGACTGTCACAACAGCCTGATCAACTTGTGCACACAGACTGACTACACATGACACTGGACTGGGAGAGAAGCACTTAACAGTCTAAATCTAGCGCTCAATGACGTTATTTATCATGAGCTTTGTTTGGTATGGCATCGTTCTGCCAGGAGAACTAGACATGCAGTATACTCCTATATGTACAGATGAAAAAAACATTCATTCATTCTTTCTATATATTGTTTATATTTTTCACATTACTTTCATACTCGCATTTATTTTTTTACAGTAATTGCCAAATTGGATTTTGTTAAAGTATCTTAAATTCATGATACCGAAGAGAAACATGTCAGTCTATATGGTTTTAAGTTGCATTTAGTAGTATTCCAGCAATGGGTTTCACACATTGTACCCATGTGGGGAACTCTTCTGTATGATGTGCTTTAACCTCTGGGTACTCCCGCTGCCCTAGAGAAACAGGGAAACAATATACGACTTGGTGTTTAGTTCAGGATTTAAGGTAAACACTTCTGCCCAATTAGAGAGCAAAACAATATTATAAAATGCTGTCTTTATCATCTTAACGATTTTATGAGAGACGGTTGAGAGAATTGTAAACACATCCCACGACCAAAAATATGTCCTTGTTTGTCTTAGCTATCCCGGGCAGTCGTCATTGTTAAAGGTCATAGATAGAGCACAATCATACTTCACATATATGTATTTTATAAAGAGAATCTGACAAATTCTTTCCATAGGCTCATTTGTTTGGATTTATCTTTCACCTGAAATAGGTTTTCTTGACAAAAACCAGTGAGTGATCAATAGCACTGAGAAGCTGATAGCTGGTATTCTTGGCCATGGCTCTTATGGTAATCCTACTTTTATAGTTTTCTGTGATCAGATTTAGATGCTATATATGAATAAAACCCACTGGTTTCTTTTTCTTGTTTACCAGTGCAACTGAGAGCTGTAACATTATCTCGGTGAATGTATGATACCTTATGACAATATCAATATTAACCTTTTTACAATACTTTTAAAAATCAAAGATAAAACAATTATGGGATAAAAATGTCATGTTGAAAGAACTACAAAAGGGAAATTTAATCCTTACATTCATGCAAAGTTTTTGTTTTCATAGGTCTAAAATTCATACTAATATGGTACAAAAGTACTAAAACAATAACGATCAAACTCCTAATATAGAAATATAGCAATGATGACACTTCTATCACCATTGAGAAAATATCAGTCAAACTTTAACCATATGTGAGGTGAGGTGAAATTGGGTTTAACGTCGTGCTTGACAATATTTCGCTCATATGACGACGTGCATGCATGTGTATGAGTGGCTGCTTGTACTAGCCCAGACTTAACCTGGTTTTATAGTGCTAGCCCACTGAGATACCATGCCGCAGTGAAGCATGAATACCCCACTCAGACATATTATACTGACTCCGAGCTGACCAGTCCTTGTTGTACCCATTAATCCCAAGCGCCAGGCAGGGACCAACAAATACCATATTTTAACGTCTTTCGGTATGACGTGGTCGGGGATCAAACCCGTGACCTTCTGCTCTCTGGGCAGACGCTCTAACCACTACACCACGGAGACGGTCTTAACCATATGTAAACTACTATGTCACAAGTAAACTGAATATATTTCCAAAACACATGGGTATGACTTAGGGCTGGCTATTTAAATAGATCATATTTATCGATGTTCAAAACATATCGATAAGATAAGAAGTCTGAAAGAATTTAACATATTTCACACCTCTGGTGAGTGGTGATATGGGGCACGGTGGTTGAGCTGGCTAAGGAGCCAGGCTAGTGATCCAGTGAGGTTGAGGTGTCGGGATCGAGCCCACCTGTGACCGGGTGTAAAAGTCTTGGAGTCAACTTTGTGTGCAGACTCTTTCAGTGTTGTCACAACCCCTTGTGTATAGTACGCAACCCTGTGCACTTAAAAGAACCCACGAATCCGTTGGTAGATGACCAGATTGTGGCCACATGAATACGTGCAAACACCTAGTTGCGGGTACAGCAAGGAGCAGTGAATTTGGACAAAGTACTGTGACTATGTGTCCCAGTCCACCCAGCTGTGAATGGGTACCTCGTTAGGATGAGAAAGCCACAATAACTCGGTGCGCCTAATGTCTGCAAGAGTTGTTTACTCCCCAGGGAGTTGAGATTGATAATATGATGTGCCGTTGAAATTGGCATCCAATGATCGAGGGAAAAAATACCAGCGCCTTGAGCATGCACTAGTTACCTGGATATGTGCGCTATATAAAATATCCTATAATAAAAAAAATAATACTAATAATATGCATAGGTTACTAACGAAAAAGCACCCTTAACGTAATGTAGATGCCCAGAAGATACTTTGTGTATTGTGTGACTACATTAAAACTTGATTCTGTCATAAGTTTATGTACGATATCATCGATGACAGTATTTTCATATTGATCATCATCAACAATTTTTCCTATCGATGATATTTCTCATAATCGATCTTTTCAGCCAGCTCTAGTATGACTAAATGTTTTACATGTTTGTCAATGTGTTATAATAAACGGCACATGTGAAGATGAGGATTGATCTGTATGAGGTTTCTCCTACATATAAGTTGAACATGAAATTCATTGAACATAAAAAATCTTACAATGATGTGAACCAAAATGAACTTACCTTTTCATAAAGCGAATGGAATTCATTGTATCTTCGGAAGATGAACCATGACTGTTCGTCGGCATTGACAACCACTTTGTATACCTGCAAGGGGAGAAAACGGCATATCATGTCCAGAAATCGTCTCTTGGAGCGAAAGTTACTTTTTTTCCTTCTCCCCATTGTGAAGCAATCAATGTCCAAAACTCTGCAGTCAGTGGTCAGATGATGTGATACAGAGAACCCAAACTGTTGCTTTTATCACACAACCTTTGTCCACAGATGACAGAACAAGTCGTCATTGTCATGCGATAAATGCATCTGCTTGCAATACGAATATACACCGAGATGCCGGCGCTTCATATCCCACACAATATGTATCCATGACATATACAACATAACAGCCTCCTCCTCTCCATCCAAGTTCAACTATTGGGAGATTTAAGCATGGTGGGGAGCCTCCATCTCACTGTTTCACTGACTGCTTGTGTGTGTGTAGCTCTCTACAGCGATTGATCGAGCAAATGAATGAACTGGCATCAGCCGCTAGTGACATCACTCCGCCATTATAATACACCAGATTATGTTCTCATTAGCCAGGCATGCACGACTTCATTGAGGCGATGAGCTTGTCGACAAGGCCCTGGCCTATGGAACATAAAGTGATGTCATCTGTGACAGGTTTGACTAGAAATGGATGGAATGTATCACTCGACAAGCTGGGTCCAGTTTACTCAATCTTAACACTCAGGTGCTCAAGCGGACGGGATTTCGATATTTGGCAAGACAATACCTTTGTGTTTATTTCTGTGGTTTCTTTTCCACTGAGTTTAACACTGTCAACATTCTGTGGATTAAGCTTAGAAAGGAGATTTGGTTAATCAGCTGGCTACAAAGAAAGATAATTGTTAAGATTCAGATAGTGGTGCTTGACCTCTGTGCGATGGGCTGTTGACTTGTTCAGTACTATGTTATTTCTGTGCTGATGTCTTGATAACTGAGCCCCACAGTCTACACAACATGTAGATAAGGTTATGTCAGAGAACATTCCTCAGACCAAGTCATCAGCTGTATGGATGAACAAGGGTTACAACACAGAACAAATGCTATAGCAATACTAATGATTCGATATATAATAAAAAGAATAAAAAGAAGATGTAACCCAGAAAAAATCTCTATGTTCAATACTAATGATTGTTCCAATCATGAGATGTATGTCAGTGATCTGATTCTGCAATGTTCTGTATAGTTCTGTCTGTTTTTAAAAAATAGAACATTTGTTGCTTTTATGGTAAAAACTACTTAGATTTTTATGATAAGAAATAGCATGACATCCTCGATCAACCAGGGTATTATTATTATGACACATGAAAATGCCACGGATACCCTTGTCACCATAGCTTTGTTATGAGCTCAATCAATCTTTCACTGACAATTTCTAAATTTGATCACAGTTGTGAGTGAGTGAGTGAGTGAGTGAATGAGTGAGTGACAATTTCTAAATTTGCGAGTCATAATTTTCTTTATAGGATTAAAGTTGAGCTATTTTCCTATTTATTTTTGTACTTCAAGTGAAAATATTTTAAAGTATATTTTGGAATTATCCATTATAGGCCAATTTGAGGTCCTTGATGTTCAGGTTAGAATTTATCAGGTTGACTAGTATCCCAAATCCTGAGCAAGTGTTTCCAGAAATTTATATTGCCAAATATTCAAGAATTACTTCTCATGTAAAACCTCGAGCACAGAATTTTCAGCTTGATATCAACACTCAATCAAAATGCCTCTCCTGTGTATAATTTTTGCGTACACCTAGAC
Source organism: Haliotis rubra (assembly GCF_003918875.1). Lineage (NCBI taxonomy): Eukaryota > Metazoa > Mollusca > Gastropoda > Lepetellida > Haliotidae > Haliotis > Haliotis rubra. The sequence continues at coordinate 1,503,136 of NW_025766002.1, read as the reverse complement.
TAAAAAACTGTGGCTTCATCCCAGCAAGCGATCAATGCATTTAAATGCATAACAGTACTGTTATAGATCATTTTTTTAAGGGAAAGATGGCTCCTATGAACATGGGAAGAAAGTCCTTTAGCTGCAAAACTTTCCTGTTGTGCAAGCAATGACAGAGAAACACTGAAGCTAACAATGGTGATACCACTGATTGCTCAAAGCATGAAAGATCATTGTAATTTGATTTGGAGTTTCACATGTATTAGGATTGGTTATGTAGCATAGAGGTTAAAGTGTTTGCTCATCACACTAAAGACCTGGGTTCGATTCCCCACATAGTAAGGGTTGTATTCTGGAACTACAGTCTTTAATCCTTCAATAGGCAAGATTGGCAAGGCCAATGTTTTACTACCACCCAAAACGTGACAAAAAAAAGCAGGCAACATTAACCTTTTCATGAACTCCTGGAGCTATCACAAGTGTTCAAATCATTTTCATCACTCTATTGTCTTTTGTGCCCTATGGAATCTACTTGAGACAGTTTTCTCTAGCAGTGGTATTTTGGATTTATCAATATTAAAACTTGCAACTGTACAGATAAAGGGTAATTGTAGTTTGTAACTTTTTTTTTGCTGGGATTCAAAAAGCAAAATAGCTTTACACTTGTCACAGGGTACAAAGTATGTGATCTAGAGTTGTGAGACTTCCATTTTAGTTGAAGCTGCACTGGCTGAGTGGGTTAGATCACTGACATTGTGGGCTGGCAATTAGGTATCTGATGCTGAGAATGTGTGTTTGAATTATATACTCATGTAAACTTAGGATAGTAATACAGGGGTGCAATATGGTAGTTTATTATATACCCATGTAAACTTAGGATAGTAATACAGGGGTGCAATATGGTAGTTTATTATATACCCATGTAAACTTAGGATAGTAATACAGGGGTGCAATATGGTAGTTTATTATATACCCATGTAAACTTAGGATAGTAATACAGTGGTGCAATATGGTAGTTTATTATATACCCATGTAAACTTAGGATAGTAATACAGGGGTGCAATATGGTAGTTTATTATATACCCATGTAAACTTAGGATAGTAATACAGGGTGCAATATGGTAGTTTATTATATACCCATGTAAACTTAGGATAGTAATACAGGGGTGCAATATGGTAGTTTATTATATACCAATGTAAACTTAGGATAGTAATACAGGGTGCAATATGGTAGTTTATTATATACCAATGTAAACCTAGGATAGTACACCAGGGGTGCAATATGGTAGTTTATTATATACCCATGTAAACTTAGGATAGTAATACAGGGGTGCAATATGGTAGTTTATTATATACCCATGTAAACTTAGGATAGTAATACAGGGGTGCAATATGGTAGTTTATTATATACCCATGTAAACTTAGGATAGTAATACAGGGTGCAATATGGTAGTTTATTATATACCCATGTAAACTTAGGATAGTAATACAGGGGTGCAATATGGTAGTTTATTATATACCCATGTAAACTTAGGATAGTAATACAGGGGTGCAATATGGTAGTTTATTATATACCAATGTAAACCTAGGATAGTACACCAGGGGTGCAATATGGTAGTTTATTATATACCCATGTAAACTTAGGATAGTAATACAGGGGTGCAATATGGTAGTTTATTATATACCCATGTAAACTTAGGATAGTAATACAGGGTGCAATATGGTAGTTTATTATATACCCATGTAAACTTAGGATAGTAATACAGGGGTGCAATATGGTAGTTTATTATATACCCATGTAAACTTAGGATAGTAATACAGGGGTGCAATATGGTAGTTTATTATATACCCATGTAAACTTAGGATAGTAATACAGGGGTGCAATATGGTAGTTTATTATATACCCATGTAAACTTAGGATAGCAATACAGGGGTGTAATATGGTAGTTTATTATATACCCATGTAAACTTAGGATAGTAATACAGTGGTGCAATATGGTAGTTTATTATATACCCATGTAAACTTAGGATAGTAATACAGGGGTGCAATATGGTAGTTTATTATATACCAATGTAAACTTAGGATAGTAATACAGGGGTGCAATATGGTAGTTTATTATATACCCATGTAAACTTAGGATAGTAATACAGGGTGCAATATGGTAGTTTATTATATACCCATGTAAACTTAGGATAGTAATACAGGGGTGCAATATGGTAGTTTATTATATACCCATGTAAACTTAGGATAGTAATACAGGGGTGCAATATGGTAGTTTGTTATATACCCATGTAAACTTAGGATAGTAATACAGGGGTACAATATGGTAGTTTATTATATACCCATGTAAACTTAGGATAGTAATACAGGGGTACAATATGGTAGTTTATTATATACCCATGTAAACTTAGGATAGTAATACAGGGGTGTAATATGGTAGTTTATTATATACCCATGTAAACTTAGGATAGTAATACAGGGGTGCAATATGGTAGTTTATTATATACCCATGTAAACTTAGGATAGTAATACAGGGGTGCAATATGGTAGTTTATTATATACCCATGTAAACTTAGGATAGTAATACAGGGGTGCAAACGGATGGCATGGTCAAATTCCGTATTGCACCCCAGATTCCGTATTGAACCCCTGCCGGTTGTTTTATTAAGTAACAGATTCATGCAAGATAAGAGGGTATATAGTAAACATAGAACGTTATACTAGTGCATTTGGATGTGTTGTATTGAAGAAGAAGATGTCATGGGAGCAGAGAAACAAACTCGTTATTCGAACTCGTTTCTCTGCTCCCATGACATCTTCTTGTTCAATACAACACATCCAAATGCACTAGTATGATGTTCTATATATATAGTTCTAATATGGGTTTCCTATAGATTGCTGAACTCCTGTAAACCACAACGTTTAAGTAGTTATACATACTGATTCCAGATACAAGTTATTTCATATCTAGCAGTATGATCAAGGAAAATGTATGAAACACATTCATTGCTCAAACGCTTTCCTCTCATCAATAGTTTGGGTGACAAACAGAATATGACAGTTTACCATACATTTTTAGGAACAGGGTTATGTTTTCATTAAATTCATGTAACTTGTATGTGCAGCACATCTATCTAGATTACTGGTCATGCATTATACATGTGTGAGTGTGGTTCTAGAAATATCCAGGCCCCGTTATTAATGATAAACCAATTAACCAGAAAATACATACAGTTACCCAGTATTGAGAGAGCAACCAATCAGTACTAAGGAAATATGAGGCAATATGGATTATCAGTCCTTAGGGAAATAATTGTGGAGGTTGCGAGCCTTGGAAACACTTTCACCTATATCTGTGGCCTGTGGGATACTTTTCAATATAATTATTAGCATAATTACATAAAACTGCAAGAGCAATTTCAGATCAAACACCTATGTAATTCAATTCAATAATACAAAAACTACACAGAATATTATGACAGATTTGGGATACTTTTCAATACAATTATAGTTTAATTACATAAAACTGCAAGAGCAATGTAACATATGTAATATTTGGGATTACACTTTCTTTATAAAGTACATATTCTAGTACTTTTGTTGGGTTGAGTCCCATCTGGGATTCGAACCCACACCCTCAGAATCACCTAATCGACAGCACACAAAGTCAGACGCCTAGAATGCTCAGCCACCTTGGCTTCCACAAAAATGAAAGTCGGACAACTGGTAGTCTAGACTGCGGACTTTGCGTACCCCTCTGATAAGTGTTAATTGGTACGGCTCCCACGTCCGAAAGCTATGACAATACACAATGCCATTTAGCAATTAGGTGCCTGACTCTGAGGGTGTGGGTTCGAATCCCAGATGGGACTCAACCCAACGAAAGTACTAGAATGTGTACTTTACAAAGAAAGTGTTATCCCAAATATAACATATGTTACATTTGACCACTTGCTAAATGGCATTGTGTATTTTCATGCAAGAGCAATGATTTCAGATCTACACCTGGCTATGAAATTTTAATTCAAAAATACAAAAAACTACACATAATATTATGATGGTGCTATTACTCACCATTGCTAACCAGTTTGAGATGAATCATGAACAAAACATCAACCATCTGACTCTGAACATCATACTGAACACATGTATATAATCTGATTCTCTGGCCAGCATGAACAGGTTTCGCGTTAATGTGGTTACATGTGGAATTGTACCACCATGGCTGATGAAACTGCTAGTGTTCTGACAGCTGGGAGTGATGAAAGCCAGACACAAGGAACAGATTGTCTACAATTTCAACCATTTGGGCCATGTTCATCCATCAAACATAGATGTGCAGAGGTACCAAGATTAAAACAGTATGTTTAATTGGAAACACTTTCAGAATCGTCATCGTATTCTGGATTATCACCTGCAGCAGCCATTAGAGTTAATAAACTCATTGATGCTAACATCAGCACAGCCACATTTATTCATTACAGGGTGGTGGGGTAGCCTAGTGGTTAGTGTGTTTAATTACCATGCATGCGACCAAGGTTCTATTCCCAACATGGGTACTGACTGACTGACTGAGTTTGGTTTTACGGCGCTTTTAGCAATATTCCAGCAACATCACGGCAGGGGACACCAGAAATGGGTTTCACACATTGTACCCATGTGGGGATTCAAACCTGGGTCTTCGGCGTGACGAGCCAACGCTTTAACCACTAGGCTACCCCACCGCCCTTCAACAGGGGTACACTGTCACCAACAAGTCTGGGATGACAAAGGATATCATAATCATCATCAGCCACAGAATTACCAACATCACCAATGCCAACATTATAATTATTATCATACAATTCATATTGTAAACCAAAAGTCACTGTGTTCTTTAATCTGATTGGTTGAAAAATGTGATCAAATGGTATTTGATTCCCGGAAATTCTCTGCGTATTAATACATACAAACATGTCATTAAAATCATATTGTGACGTAAAGTCCGAATGACGTCACAAATGAGCAGTTCCAGATGCTACCATGGGAGACAGCCGAAACGTCCAGCTGATGACATTTCACTGCTGTACCCGTACTCGATGTCAATGAGTGCAGGCACAAAAAACGTGTGTGGACCTTTTGGTTTACTTTTGTGTTTACAATGTCGATAAACATCATGTGTTGGCGAATTTCCGGGTGTTAATGAGTATTTGAAGCATGGGAATATTTCATTTGAAACCTCTGGCTGACTCCGTCGGTTCCAAATGAATTCCTGTGCTTCAAATACTCAATAACACCCGAAATTCGCCAACACATGATGTTTATCTCCTAATTCTGTTTGTTTGTAGCCTACAGAGCTCCAGATAAGATTTAACTCATGTGGGTACTGTACCCACTGTATTTTTTGGGAGTGGGTATTATGAATGTTGAGTGGGTATTTCATTTTCCATTACCCACTGCTTTCAAATATGTGCGTATTTCTGTCATTTTACTCACCTAAGTATTATGTCATTGAGTAAGTTTACTAAGCAGGTATGTTCTGCATTATGTCATACCTAATCAAAACCAACTTAAATATAATGGAAATGATTTCATAAAAAATCACTCATCCTATACTGACAGTAGAACACTTGTCCTATACTAACAGTACAACTTGATAGCAATCGATGTCTTTCTCATTACGCAAGCGATTTTTATAAATATATTCTGTACGCATTTGTTTTAAACTTTTTGCGTATCTAACATTTTAAATGCATAATTGGTACGCAACAATTATTTGTTCAATGCGTAATTGGAAATTTTCTATGCGTATTTTACCCGGATACGCAGCTTATCTGGGCCTCTGGCCTATCAGGTTCTTGTAGCCTAATAGTGAATCTGTCTGCCCGAATGGTTAAGAGAATATGACCAAGATTCTACTCCAAAAGTGGGATCACTGTCACCGCCAAGTTAACTCTTATGGCAAACATAGGGAGTAAACACACACCATAAATGATAAATTGTTATTGTGGGTGGTGGTGGTGGTGATGATGATGATGATGATGATGATGATGATGATGATGATGATGATGATAATGATGTTTGATTATCTGTTGTTTAATGCCAAATATTCAAGTTAAACGAAGGTAGACTATAAACCATCACGTCTGGACCAGACAATCTAGTGATTGACATTCTGAGCACTGATCAACGCAATTGAGATACGATGACAAACAAGTCATCCTGACCACCTGATCCCTTTGGTTGCCTTAATGATAAGCATGGGTTGCTGAAGACCAATTGTAACCCGCATCTTCATGGGTCTGATGATGGCTACCTATTGGCCATGTTAGAAATCATCAGACATCTTTGAACAGAAAGTGTCACCAAGATACCCTTGGAAAAAACAAAACAAAATGTCAGCTTTGCAGACCTTGGGATTTCAAAGGTGATTTTGTAAATGTTAACATTTATGATATATGTCTGACAGACAACATACTGATCAACAACATGTAATCTCAATCAAACCTTTCATTCAAATAGGAGAAGAATTCCAACAACACACATAAGACACACTGCACAATTCATCTTGGTTCAGTTTCATAACTCAGGTTACACTCACAACCTGACACTGTAATTAACTTCATAATCACTGCTGGCATCCACAACAATAACAGCAGCATGATAAGCATGCTTCAGGCAAACACTATTATTCATCATTATGATGACAAGCTTCCAGGTAGATATTACCTAGAGCAACAAGCAAGCAACCATGCATGGAAATGCCACCATCGCTAATAACACTCCTTATCTGCCCAGTCGTAATTATTACAATGGTAACAAGTTTAGTGTCACAGCTTATGATGCATGAGCTGTAATTTAAGGCAGATATATGTACAGATGGGTTATTTGCTTGGTCCTCGATACATGTCAACATGAAACCTTGAGCTCAAGGTCTTTCTGGATTATCATGTAACTAAGTAATCAATCTTCCTACCAAGGTTGTACAGGCACGTGTTTTGAATGTGAAAGAAAAAACTTTCTCAGCTAAACTCTCCGATTGCATGCAAACGAGTGTACGTGTCTTAAAGTACACCTGTCATATTATCAATTATTTAAAGGTTTGTTTGTAGATGCAACTGACACACTCAGAAATATTCCAGTTATATAAAGGGCGGTGGGGTAGTCTTGTGGTTAAAGCGTTGGCTTTCACGCTTAAGAACTGGGTTTCATTCCCCACATGGGTACAATGTGTGAAGCCCATTTCTGGTGTCCCCAGCCATGATGTGGCTGGAATATTGTTAAAAGCGGGCATAAAACCCATCCTCGATAATCTCCAGGGTATACATTACAATCACTCTCCACTGTAGAAAGTGCTGAGGACCTCAACACTTTCTACAGCTGCTTTGATTGTCACGACTTTACCAATGAGAGAGCTCAAGTTAGTGAAGCCGTACAGGAAAGTGAAAGTCGTATCCATATATCAGAAGCTGACGTCATTCAAAGCTTCTCCAGAATTAACATCAGAAAAGCAAAAGGACCTGACAACCTTGACGGCATTGTGTTGAAGGAGTGCAGACTGTGTACAGTTTTCACTAGATTGTTTCAATTCTCAGTGAATACACACGTTATTCCTTCGGTCTGGAAAACAAATTGTACCAGTTCCTACACAACAACCTAAAGAACTCAACGACTACAGGCCAGTTGCTCTCACATCTATAGCAATGAAGTCGTTGGAACGCATCTTGTTGAGACATCTCCGTCAGGAAGTTGCCAACATACTGGACCCGCTTCAGTTCGCCTACAGGTCAAGGAGAGGAGTTGTTGATGCCACACTGTCACTCCTTGATAATGTCTATAAACATCTAGAGACACCTAAGTCATACATCAGGATCCTCTTCGTTGACTTTTCCTCTGCGTTCAACACTATCCAGCCACACATCATGATACAGAAACTGTTAGACATGGGCGTTAACTCATACCTCATCAAGTGGATCGAAAACTTTCTTGTGGACAGACAGCAGTACGTGAAAGTTAACGGGGCTGTATCGAGTAAACGGACCACCAACACTGGTGCACCACAAGGCTGTGTAATATCTCCTGTTCTTTTCACCCTCTACACTAATGATTGTGCAAGCTCGAATTCAACCTGTTCAACTGTAAAGTTCGCAGATGATGCAGCAATTGTCGGCAATCTGAACGACACTGATTCTGAAGAACTGTATAAAGAGGACATTAATCATTTTACGACTTGGTGTGCAGAAAACCACTTACTCTTAAATGTCACAAAAACAAAGGAACTGATAATTGACTTTTGGAGTAAACCCACAGAAATGCTTCCAGTCATAATCAACGGTGAATGTGTTGAGACAGTGTCGGAGAATAAGTATCTGGGAACCTTCAATGACTTTAAGTTGAACTGGAATCTTAACACTGAAGCCCTATACAAAAAGTGTCAACAACGTCTTCATCTCATGAGTAAACTGAGATCTTTTAATGTTAACCCATCTGTGATGTGATCTTTTTATGTAGCATTTATTCAGAGTATTTTAACATTTTCCTTCCATTGTTGGTATGGGTCTCTCTCAGTTCATCTCAAATATAAAATAGACAAAACTGTTAACACTGCAAGTAAAATCGCTGGAGTCAGATTTGAATGTTTATCATCAATATATGAGCGGCAAATCGTGAATCAAGCTGTCAAAATCATATCTGACCGTACTCACTACTTACATTCGGAATACAACCTCCTCCCTTCAGGCCGCCGCTAAAAAGTACCAATTGTGAAAACTAAGAGAGCCTGTACACCCTTTATTCCAAGTACCATATCTCTCTTAAACAACTGTGAAGATACCTAAATCAAAGAACTTATGTAAATATGTTTGGTATCTCTCTAATGTGTCAGTAGATCTGCTGATGTAACTCTGCTGTGAGTGAGTGAGTGAGTGAGTGAGTACATGCGTGCGTGCGTGAGTGAGTGAGTGAGTTTGGTTTTATGCTGCTTTTAGCACTATTCCAGCAATATCGCGGTGGGGGACATCATAAATGGGCTTCACACTTGTAGCCATGTGGGGATTTGAACCCGGGTCTTTGGTCTGACGAGTGAATGCTTTAACTACTAGGCTACCCCACTGATTCTGATAGAGCAAAAGGTGTTTAATGAAGCAGACAGCAATATTACATCTACAGCAAAGTTTCACCAAAATTCATCAAAAATGGAGTGAGTATGTGAGTTTAGTTTCAGGCCGCTTTTAGCAATATTCCAGCAATATCACAGCACCAGAAATGATCTTTACACATTGTGCCCATGTGGGGAATCGAACCCAAATCTTTGGCATGATCAGCGAATGCCTAGGCTACCCCACAGTCCCCATCAAAAATGGACCAGACAAACAAGTGATTAAAACCATGAACAAGGATCTGCACCATCTGGCTATCAGCAGCATCTGGGTATCACCAGCATCATACCTTTCTTATTATTCCTGAGGTGACTAACGGGATCAGGTGGTTAGACTCGCTGACTAGATTGACACATGTCATAGTATTGGTTGTGTAGATTGATGCTCATGCTGTTGATCACTGGAAATGTCTGGTCCAGACTTGATTATTTACAGACCACCGCCATAGAGCTAAAATATTACTGAGTGCGGCGTTAAACTAACACACCAACCAACATATTATTCCTCAACTTCCAGAACGCTAATCAAACAGCGAAGTACCAGTGTATCCATGGCTATTGAAACCCGGGGATCCATAGCATATGGACCAAACAAAACCATTGGTTCCACAAGTATCTCATACTTAAGAACAAAAAAGAATTCACTCTTTTCTGGGACATACTCTGTACAATTTCCAAAATCATTTTACAACCTACTGACTGACTGACTGAGTTTGGTTTTACGCCGCTTTTAGCAATATTCCAGCAACGTCATGGCAGGGGACACCAGAAATGGGCTTCACACATTGTGCCCATGTGGGGATTCGAACCCGGGTCTTCGGCGTGACGAGCCAACGCTTTAACCATTAGGCTACTCCACCGCCCCCTTTTACAACCTACATTAATAAAGGATTGAAATACCCTGTTTCATACATGTCTCTGAAAATTGATTGTGATGAAAACCAGGACAGCTATTAATACAAATGATCCAACCACAAAATCTCCCTGAGTTCTTCAAGGGCAGTTCACACTGCAATCATTCAATATTAACCTCAGGTCAATATGTATCTAATTACTGTAATTGTGGAACAGCCAAGACTGGCCATTGCGCGTGGTTCTGCACACCTTATAATCCATTGTCATACGTCAGGCCTCTGCGTCATGAGTTTGTGTGGTTTTAATAGCAAAACCTTTCATGCCTGATGGATGAGATTTAGATAGGGACTGACAATTAATGTGTGTAAACCACACAGTACAAGAGTGAACGAGTGTGTGGACAGGTGTGTCTGTAAGACAGATCTGAATTTTAGGCCGATTTTTACAATTTTCAAGCAATGTCATGGTGAGGGACAACAGAAATCAGCTAGCCACATATTGCCCATTTGTAGAATCGAACCCGTCTCTCCAGCATATGAGTGGACACTTCAACCACTAGGCTACCTAAGTTAAACTGCCCTTTATGGACAAGAAAGATTGCCGCCATAAACCCCTTCTCTATTTATTCGGTGATCTGCAAATATGGTTCCATCAAACATTCATGCTACATATGGATGACATCTATCAATAATTAACGTACACAGATGTACTAAGAATGTAAGGTAAATATAAAAACTCTCCCCTTCACATTATAAACTATATAATGTAATGCGAACCTAATGATTACATTCGCATTGCCTACAAGATCTGTGTAAGCTCCATGTTGTAGTTTCCTGGGGCTATACCATTAGGTGTATTGACTGGTTTGTAGATGGGATAGGACCAGACCACCACCTCTTTAATAATTAATCCCCCAAACTCAAGCTGTCAATACAACTGTCTGTCACCAGTCCAGTGCAGTGTCTGGTTTGGACAGTTCTTCTCGATATATCATTAATTGTTAAGGGTCATCAAATCATAGAGCATATATGGAATATATATATTGGTAAATGTACAGGCCCTGTTGTATTATCTTAAAGTGGTATGATAGATGCCTAGTGTTAATGAGATGACTTATGTATTGAAATGTTGTCATGAAGGTATCAGCATATGTACTGAAATATTGAAATGAAAGAAACAAGCATATGTACAGAACCATTGCCACAAAGGTACTAGCATAAGAACTGAACTATTGCAACAAAGGTACTTTACAGCTAACACTTTGCTATTTAGGATCACAAAAATTCGCAATTTTACTTAAACATAGATTAGTAATTTGAAATTGTATCCATTTAAAACTGGATAAATAATGATGTGGTAACACATCTTTAAGAAAACAGCTACTTTAAGCTAAACGTAGGCACTTGATACATGAGTAACTATAAAAATGGTTTTCTTGGCACCAATCAACCATTTTGCAAATCATGGCACATGTCATTGACAAGTACACAACAGCTGTCAGTAGCAGGTATGGGATCCACAAGATGAAATGATATACTGAAATGTAGGATCCATGCTTACAATAGGCTTAGATATTTAAAGTTTTCTGTTGAATCAATGATTTGATCCTTAGCAAAGTGTGAATAGTATAGTATATGAACTGAATGACTGCAACAAATCTACTACCATATGTACTGAACTATTGCAACAAATGTACTAGTATTGGGACTGAAATATTGCCTTAAAGGTAGTATTTATATACTGAGATATGAAATATATCAATTAAAGATGATATCTATGTGAAATCTCTCTTCATATGGACTGATTTGCTTACTTCTTATAAACAAGAAATTTTGGAATTAAAACCCAATATCTTTGGCTTGGCTTGGTTTACAGATCATTATGTGAAAAATGCCATGGTTATTTGAAAAAATGCATGAGTTACTTCCCTTTGAGCCTCTATGATACGGCCTGTTTCAAACTTGTGGCTGCCATATAGCAGGAATATTGCTGAGTGTGACGTAAAACTATACTCCCTCACTCACTCACTTGTTATCATCATTGGTATGTCAGCACCATATTGGTTATGCCCCTTTCATACTTCTCATCACTGGTATGTCAGCACCATGGCTCAAAGTTCGTGTATGCATCAAAGTGTCACTTGTCTAAGGCCTGCAACACTTCTGACCATCTTTCCACATTAAGAAGATGTAAAAAGTTCTGAGGCCACATCTGAAAATCTCTTCAGGACAAAAATATCCATTGAATGCCCAACTACTAGTCATCCCTCATGTCATTAGGGGCTGTGGTGGTTATAATGTTTATTTCTTTAATAGGATACGGCCAACATGAAATATACATTTTACATACTTTCAAAAAGCGCATTCCCAACATGTGCCTCCCACCACCCAACCCCTTTACAAAGACCTTTCGTGACAAAACAGCACTAAAAAGAAGATAAACATTCATGGGTAATTCAGATTATAGTTTTGCTTTACCTGAAATATATGCTAAACAAATTTGGCTAAGTTGAAGGTTAATACTTCAACTTTGGTTTGTAAAAGATTCATAAACTTCATCATGTTTGGAGACTTGTATACGTCCAGAGGTAAGTAGCGACGTCTAAATGTCAAATACTTAGGACAAACCATGATAACATGATATTCATCCTCTATGTCACTTTTGCAAAAAGGACGTAATCGGTTTTCTAAAGCTAATTTTGGTCGAGCCCATCTTCCTTTCTCTCTTCATCCTCCTGCATGTTAGGCACGTTTTAGGAGTAATAATGCCTCAGAAAATTTGTGAATACTAAAAATATTTCGAAGATTTGGCGGAGCCAAGTGGAAGGCAGCCTGCTGGACTCACGCATGATCACTCATGACACTGAAGGCCTGGGTTTGATTCCCTAAACAGGTGCATCATGTGAATCCCATTTGGGGCCTCCCCTGCCCTGATCAAATTGCTAAAAATGATGTAAAACCATGTTCACTTGATAGAGAATTCTGCCTCAGGCACAAATAAGTGAATCAGAATCTGAAATAACTGAATGTACAAACTTCTAAGGTGTGTCTCTGATATTTATAGTATGTCTTTCAATATGGCCCTGCCCTATCCCCTAATTTAGCCATTCTTCAGCCTTCATTTCCCCTGTTTTGCCTTAATGTCCCTGGCAGAAAGATACACACAGACCTATCACGTCCCATTGTCAGAGGGCGAACTAACATTACCTCCCTCTTTTCCAAACCACAACTCACGTTAAAATTAATCAAAATACTTTTGCCCTGACCTTTAACCCTAATCAGGGCCTAATTCGTAAACCCCAACCCCAGACTTCTGATCGCACATATAACACCCATTGATCTCATCTGCTCCTGTGAGAACGGAGAATTTCGGCTAAATCTGGACCATGAAGATCCTGAACTTTGATCAATATTGCCAATACAAATCACTTGAGCCAAATATTGTGCCAAGTTGGCAAAATTACATTGGGGAGGATGGGATTGGAGCTGTTAAAATTCTGGATTGAGATGGAACACTTTGTGTCTGAGAGGCCTGGATGTAACACACACACACCGAAATTACACGTCTTGTTTAAAAATAGGGTGATGTTATGTCAGGAGTTCGGAACATATTTGAGGTTTGATTCAATCTCCAGCCCTGAGTGGGTTTGTCAAGTACACTTCGAATGTAAAAGGTTGTTTGGCTAGCCTGTGTTTGACAGAAATGGTAAAATCTGCCTGTTTCAATAATAAGCTCCTTCCTTATTTGAAACATGTTTTCAGTCAGTGTAATCAGATGTTAGTTCTCTCTGTGTATCACATGTATCCATGAAAACATCAAACAAGACCCGATTAATTGTAAACTGTTCCATCTTTAAGCACTTAGTACCATGTGAAAATTATTTAATTTTTTTCCCCACAGATCCGGATGTACAAATAGCTGCAGAAGTATCTCACTTTTTCAAAAGTATTTTGTGTTACAACAGTAAAGCTGTACCCAGTGCTAGGAAAAGGCAACAAATGGATCAGAATACTGACATGGCTGATGCTTGTCATTGTCTTTGTGCAGATCGATGCTCATGATGTCATTTACAGAGAGGGGGTGGTGGGGTAGCCTAGTGGTTAAAGCGTTCGCTCATCACGCTGAAGACCCGGGTTCGATTCCCCACATGGGTACAGTGTGTGAAGCCCATCCCCCGGCCGTGATGTTGCTGGAATATTGCTAAAAGCGGCGTTAAACTAAACTCACTCACTCACTCACTCATTTACAGGATTGTCTAATGCAGATTGTATCATATATAGACTACAGATGGAATATTGCTGAGTTATGATTGAAACAGCAAACAAAACACAATATTCTCATACAGGTCTCATTCTCTACCCTAGCATCATTTTTCAACCAATTCAACTGATGGTATATTAGAGAATACCCAACCTCACCCATGCCATCCCAAACAAGTGTAGAAGTGAGCACAGCTCACATACCCCTGCTTCCCACTTTGGGACATGGAAATGACTGATATTGATATATATAATGTGACAAGGATCAGCAGCTCACAAGACTTTCTCCTTGACTCTACTAAACTTTATATACATGTTAGATAATAGTTTTGCCATGTACTGATTACAGTAATCTTTTTGTGTTTTTCGTGGAAACCTGACATACAATTGAACTTGACTGTGTCATGTTGCACACAATGAAGTGGACGTAGATGAAGATTGTTATTTTTTAGCACATGGCATATCTGTGGGTCATGATTCACATGTGTATTAAGTTTGGTGAACCTAGCATGCATAGTTTCGATGATATGCTGTGGCCAGGTAACCATCAAACACATTTTGCACTAAGTCATGTTTCCATGGAAACAGCAAAAAAACAACAAAATTCTGAAAAAAAATAAAATAGCAAAAGGCACATCAATGGGTAATGATTAACATGTGTGTGAAGTTTGGTGAACCTAGCATGTAAACTTTAAGAGATATGCTCCGGACAAAACCATCAAACACTTTTGGCACTAAGTCGTGTTTCCAAGGAAACAGCAAAAAAACAACAAAATTCTGAAAAAAAATTGACATAGAAAAAGGCACATCAATGGGTAATGATTAACATGTGTGTGAAGTTTGGTGAACCTAGCATGTAAACTTTAAGAGATTACTCCGGACAAAACCATCAAACACTTTTGGCACTAAGTCGTGTTTCCAAGGAAACAGCAAAAAAACAACAAAATTCTGAAAATACTTTAAAATAGCAAAAGGCACATCAATGGGTAATGATTAACATGTGTGTGAAGTTTGGTGAACCTAGCATGTAAACTTTAAGAGATATGCTCCGGACAAAACCATCAAACACATTTGGCACTAAGTCGTGTTTCCATGGAAACAGCAAAAAAAAAACAAAATTCTGAAAAAAAATTAAAATAGCAAAAGGCACATCAATGGGTAATGATTAACATGTGTGTGAAGTTTGGTGAACCTAGCATGTAAACTTTAAGAGATATGCTCCGGACAAAACCATCAAACACATTTGGCACTAAGTCGTGTTTCCATGGAAACAGCAAAAAACAACAAAATTCTGAAATACTTTAAAATAGCAAAAGGCACATCAATGGGTAATGATTAACATGTGTGTGAAGTTTGGTGAACCTAGCATGTAAACTTTAAGAGATATGCTCCGGACAAAACCATCAAACACATTTGGCACTAAGTCGTGTTTCCATGGAAACAGCAAAAAAACAAAATTCTGCAAAACTTTAAAATAGCAAAAGGCACATCAATGGGTAATGATTAACATGTGTGTGAAGTTTGGTGAACCTAGCATGTAAACTTTAAGAGATATGCTCCGGACAAAACCATCAAACACATTTGGCACTAAGTCGTGTTTCCATGGAAACAGCAAAAAAACAAAATTCTGCAAAAACTTTAAAATAGCAAAAGGCACATCAATGGGTAATGATTAACATGTGTGTGAAGTTTGGTGAACCTAGCATGTAAACTTTAAGATATGCTCGGACAAAACCATCAAACACATTTGGCACTAAGTCGTGTTTCCATGGAAACAGCAAAAAACAAAATTCTGCAAATACTTTAAAATAGCAAAAGGCACATCAATGGGTAATGATTAACGTGTGTGAAGTTTGGTGAACCTAGCATGTAAACTTTAAGAGATATGCTCCGGACAAAACCATCAAACACATTTGGCACTAAGTCGTGTTTCCATGGAAACAGCAAAAAACAAAAGTCTGCAAATACTTTAAAATAGCAAAAGGCACATCAATGGGTAATGATTAACGTGTGTGAAGTTTGGTGAACCTAGCATGTAAACTTTAAGAGATATGCTCCGGACAAAACCATCAAACACATTTGGCACTAAGTCGTGTTTCCATGGAAACAGCAAAAAAACAAAATTCTGCAAATACTTTAAAATAGCAAAAGGCACATCAATGGGTAATGATTAACATGTGTGTGAAGTTTGGTGAACCTAGCATGTAAACTTTAAGAGATATGCTCCGGACAAAACCATCAAACACATTTGGCACTAAGTCGTGTTTCCATGGAAACAGCAAAAACAAAAGTCTGCAAATACTTTAAAATAGCAAAAGGCACATCAATGGGTAATGATTAACGTGTGTGAAGTTTGGTGAACCTAGCATGTAAACTTTAAAAGATATGCTCCGGACAAAGCCATCAAACACATTTGGCACTAAGTCGTGTTTCCATGGAAACAGCAAAAAACAAAATTCTGCAAATACTTTAAAATAGCAAAAGGCACATCAATGGGTAATGATTAACATGTGTGTGAAGTTTGGTGAACCTAGCATGTAAACTTTAAGAGATATGCTCCGGACAAAACCATCAAACACATTTGGCACTAAGTCGTGTTTCCATGGAAACAGCAAAAACACAAAGTCTGCAAATACTTTAAAATAGCAAAAGGCACATCAATGGGTAATGATTAACATGTGTGAAGTTTGGTGAACCTAGCATGTAAACTTTAAGAGATATGCTCCGGACAAAACCATCAAACACATTTGGCACTAAGTCGTGTTTCCATGGAAACAGCAAAAACAAAATTCTGCAAATACTTTAAAATAGCAAAAGGCACATCAATGGGTAATGATTAACATGTGTGTGAAGTTTGGTGAACCTAGCATGTAAACTTTAAGAGATATGCTCCGGACAAAACCATCAAACACATTTGGCACTAAGTCGTGTTTCCATGGAAACAGCAAAAACAACAAAATTCTGAAAAAACTTTAAAATAGCAAAAGGCACATCAATGGGTAATGATTAACATGTGTGTGAAGTTTGGTGAACCTAGCATGTAAACTTTAAGAGATACTAGTATGCTCCGGACAAAACCATCAAACACTTTTGGCACTAAGTCGTGTTTCCATGGAAACAGCAAAAAAAAACAAAATTCTGAAAATACTTTAAAATAGCAAAAGGCACATCAATGGGTAATGATTAACATGTGTGTGAAGTTTGGTCAACCTAGCATGTAAACTTTAAGAGATATGCTCCGGACAAAACCATCAAACACTTTTGGCACTAAGTCATGTTTCCATGGAAACAGCAAAAAAACAACAAAATTCTGAAAAAACTTTAAAATAGCAAAAGGCACATCAATGGGTAATGATTAACATGTGTGTGAAGTTTGGTGAACCTAGCATGTAAACTTTAAGAGATATGCTCCGGACAAAACCATCAAACACTTTTGGCACTAAGTCGTGTTTCCATGGAAACAGCAATAAAACAAAATTCTGAAAAAAAATTAAAATAGCTAAAGGCACATCAATGGGCTATGATTAACATGTGTGTGAAGTTTGGTGAACCTAGCATGTAAACTTTAAGAGATATGCTACGGACAAAGTTTCGGGACGGAAGGATGGGCGGACGGACGGACAGAATGAACGCCATATACCCCCATTACTTCGTAGCGGGGGTATAATAAAGAACAAAGATAAATATAATATAATTATATAATAACAGTATCTGTCCAATAAAACTGGACTTGCGGCACAGATTAACAAAGACAGAGATGGTGACATTACTAAAGTGGACCTACATTAGTCTTGATAGTTGACATTTAACAATCATAAACGGGGCCTGAAATGAAGGTACTGCCATGGATGTCCCAAGACCAACAATCACAGTTCAAGGGCTACAAACTGGTTAACTTATACTAATGCCTGTTTGCAGTCTTTGCAAACGTGAAATAGAATCTGCTTGTATTCTGCTAACTCAAATGTAATGAATCATCAGCTGCAGATCCAGTATTTTGGAGAAGGGGGGATGCACATAAATCATTATGTCCAAATTTTAGGGAGAAATGCTCTTCAGGGAAAGTATTTTCAGGGGAGAGGCAGGGGTGTGCACCCTCCTTTGGATCCGCCCCTGATCATATTAATAGACCAGTCAGCCCTTATCCTAATTGCTCAGAGATATGTCTCACTTTGTGAGTAAGCTGGGTTTTAAGGTGATTTTAGCAATATTCCAGCAATGTTATGAGAGGAGAACCAGTACATGAGCTTGATACATTACTCTATTACTTCAGTGATTGATATTATGAGCACGGGTCAATATTGTCAGGGTACAATGTGCACGATCGACCAAGCCAATAAGCATGACTGTCTGCTCTAGTATGTCACGTCCAGTTGGTCTTTGTGACAAATACTTTAACCCTTAAGCTGCCTGACCATATACAACATGGCAGTACCACATGGAAAACTATATGGTAATAACTTGCATTCAATATACATGCACGTTAAAGCTCTTTAATGGACAAGAATGATTGAGTTTAGTTTTACATTGCACTCAGCTATAGTCTGTAAATAATCGAGTGAGGATCAGACAATCCAGTGATCAACAACATGAGCATCAATCTATGCAATCGGGATACAACATGTGTCAACCAAGTCAGCGAGCCTGACCACACAATCCTGTTAGTCGCCTTTTTACAAGCATGGGTTACTGAAGATCAATTCTAACCAGGATCTTCACGGGTACCAAGTCATTGAGCTGACCTCTTGCACCATTATGTCACCACCAGTTGGTCTTTGTAACAAATGCTTAACCCCTAGCTAACCCATCATATACAACACGACAGTATCACATGGAAAACAATACAATAATAACTTGCATTTAATATACGTGAGAGTTAAAGCTCTGATTATCTACAAGATTTATCAAAACACCCCTAGAATTATTGATTATTCTTCAAAAGCAATTAAAGTTTGTAGTCAGAAAAATACTATTTATACACATAGATGAAAACAGCGCCACATTCCTGTGTTGGATAGCAACCTAGGGATATCTGGAAAAGACTGGAGACAGCAGGGTTAAACTTAAGGAGATAATTGTTATCTCCCTTGCTGTTTCCCAACAGTGAGTGAGTGAGTGAGTGAGTGAGTTTAGTTTTATGACGCACTCAGCAATATTCAAGTTATATGGCGGCGGTCTGTAAAAAATCGAGTCTGGACCAGACAATCCAGTGATCAACTGCATGAACATTGATCTGCACAATTGGAAACGAATGACATGTGTCAACAAAGTCAGCGGGCCTGACCACTCGATCCCGTTAGTTGCCTCTTACAACAAGCATGGGTTACTGAAGATCAATATTCTAACCCAGACCTTCACGGGTCGTTTGTCAACAGACCAAGGTCATCCCGACAGGTCCAACAGAAGTTGCTGCTCAAATGAACAATTGCTCTAATGAGTTTTACGTACAAACTCAGATTGTTTGCTGTGGGAATATTTTCCTGTTCGGAAGCAACTTTACTGAACTTGCTCCCTGCTGACCTCAGTCTAGCCCCTTCCTAATTTAAATTAAGACTAAAGACCTATCTATTTCCTCGGTGCAGTGAATGTTCTACTTATTTTGTACATAACTCTGCCATCTTATTGATCATATTTGCGGCTTGAGCGTTCCCCTTTGTGGTGCAGAATTCAGTGCATCAGAAATGTCCACACCATTATTGTTATTATCAGAACAGCTGTTTGAAACATGCATAAAATCCAAATTGAAACTGTTACGTTGCGATTCTGAAGCGAAGACTTCAATTAGTAGATAAAAGGGACAAGGAGCAGAGGTTTTCATGCTTAGTTTTAAATTATTGCTTTAAGCATGGTGCAAGCATACTTAAAGTACAATGTTGAAATATGTCAAAAGAAATCAAGAAATTATATATTTGGATATGGATATCTTGTGTAAATCCCTGTAAACACCACCTCTATAATACACTCTTTTCACAGCTGGGTAGATGGGGATGTCATCGATGATTGTGAAAACATTACTGCTAGGACATTGCATCAGACAACACCTATCAACAAATGTGAAGTGAAATATGCCCACAGATGATATTGTTACTCAGCCTGACACCTTAAACATACACATGAAAACACTATCTCATTCCTTTGCCTCACAACAACCTCGGAATACTGAGACAGACTGTAAAGTGACAATAGTTATCTCCCTTACTGTTTCTCGAAAGACTATCTTTTTGAAACATTCATAAAATCAAAGACTATATTTCTGAGGCAGAATTTCAGGCTTAATTCTCGATGATGTTCATTTGTCAGTGTTTGGAAAAACTGAAAAGTCATATGTCTAACTGTAGACCAAGAAATGTTCTTCAGCATTTATTAAGTTGTACTGAGGCCCTACAGATAGTTAGAAAGTCCAATCAACAGTCTAGACTACCGGGTGTCCGACTTCCATTTTTGTGGCTGAGTGGGTTAAGTGGTTGACTTTGTGTGCTGGGGATTAGGTGCCTGACTCTGAGGGTGTGGTTTCGAATCCTGGATGGGACTCAACACAACAAAAGTACCAAAATCTGTTCTTTACTAAGAAAGTGTAATCCCAAATATGACATATGTTACATTTGATCACTTTCTAAAAGGCATTGTGTAATCATATCTAGTGACAATGCCATTACTGATGAATTTGGAAATCAGACAACAAAAATAGATTCCCACACCTTAAGGAACAGCTAACACTACAATGTACTTTTCATTTGATAGGTTATAGTGGGCTAATTCAAGAGGACAGAATTCATGTACTTGCATTGTGCACTTACTTTTAGTAACCTTAGATGAAGTTCAACATGTTTGTACAGACTTGCGTGTGTATTTTTGATGGTTTCAGAAAACATTTGTTGATTCATCTTTTTAGTTTATTTATTTATGTGTTTATTTATTGAATATATATTTAAATATACATACAATACTTTTGTTCATCTTTAACACTCTTGTACTCTGTCCGATGAAGATCTGGGTTAGAATCGATCTTCAGTAACCCATGCCTGTCGTAAGAGACGACTAACGGGATCGGGTGGTCACGCTTGCTGACTTGGTTGACACATGTCATCATATCCTAATTGCGTACGTCGATGCTCATGCTGTTGATCACTGGATTGTCTGGTCCAGACTCAATTATTTACAGGCTGCCACCATAATGCTGGAATATTTCTGAGTGCGGCATAAAACTGAATGCACTCATTCACTCTTGTACTCTATTACACAGCTTAGTCATGCCTGATGTTAATCTATTTATAAAAAAAACACATTTTTTTGCAGCTAAATGCAAAACTCTGCAGTTTAAATTTTTTAAACTGTAACAAGTCCATAGAAATCAGAAAATATAACAAAACTAGAACGCTTTTTGACTGTCACCACGCCTATAGTTTGGCATGAAATGCATGTGGACCCGGTTTTTTGTAAATATCTCTTCATCCAATGACCCAATCAATCTCAAACTGTGCAAGTGGATGTTTTGTCAGATAACCTAATCACATTGTAAATCACCGATTTTATGCATTTGTATTAAAGAATCTGTCTATGTAATTGTCAACAAAATAAACAGCAGAACGCAGACGACTTGCAGAAGGAGGGAGTCAATGACCTGTAACAGCAGCAGTGTTGGGTCATAAAGGTAAATGCATGTGCAGTTCATGATAGTTACCTGTGCAC
Source organism: Haliotis rubra (assembly GCF_003918875.1). Lineage (NCBI taxonomy): Eukaryota > Metazoa > Mollusca > Gastropoda > Lepetellida > Haliotidae > Haliotis > Haliotis rubra. The sequence goes on along the minus strand of NW_025766002.1, from coordinate 1,481,217 downwards.
TGTACAGAGATAGACCGTTTGGATCATTCACATTGACTGCTTCTAGCTGTCATCATGAAAGCTTAGTCAGATGATGCTAAACGTTTAATGAGAAATGTGTTGAATTTTTTTTTTAAAAGAGAGCAAACGTAGCAAACCGATTTATAAGGTGTCGGATTACATGAAACGTACAACTTTTGCTCTTGGCATGAAAAAGAACATCGTGCTAAAAATTGTGACAAATAAACCAACAACCAATAAACAAAACCTTGTACAAAAAGGTAGGCATCCGAAGTTAGATTCTTTTGACATCAGGGTCATCAGAGATGTCATTCGCAGGCTATTTGCTAGAAATGAACACCTCTTCATACCTGTCACGTGCATAGCGCTGACCTACATTGACGAACGTTGACCTTTATGACCCAACACTGCCGCTGTTACAGGTCATTGGCTCCCTCCCTCTGCAAGCCGTCTGCGTTCTGCTGTTTATTTTGTTGACAGTTACATAGACAGATTCTTTAATACACATGCATAAAATCGGTGATTTACAATGTGATTAGGTTGTCTGACAAAACATCCACTTGCACAGTTTGAGATAGATTGGGTCATTGGATGAAGAGATATTTACAAAAAAAAGGGTCCACATGCATTTCATGCCAAACTATAGTAACACTTGTAACAGTTTTGTATATTTACTACATCTCGAACTACACACAATTGTTTTATTCATTTAGTTGGTTGTGTTTGCGTGTTACTTTCTTTTCAACACTGAAATATTTATGCCAGCGAAAGAACCCACAAATGTATATTCACGAAAATAATAAATTTGAGCAATATTTTTCACGACTACATGCATAATCTGTGTCTCTTAAAGACTTAAAACATTACAGCTAGCACAACAGGCAACATATACCAACAAATTTGAAGTGAAGGAAGCAAATGCATAACAGTGTTGCTCTGGGAGGCTGGTTAGACCAGGAACCATTCATGCAACATTGTGTACAGCACTATCACGGAAACTGTAACATAGTGAAACTGACCACATATTTTTTCTGTTTTTCCCACGTCTGTGTGTCCGAGATGGATGCACTTGGGTGTTTGTCTACGAGCCGGTCTGGCAAACTACTCATGATCAGGCATCTGAAATGGAGGAAACACCCATCAAATATGCTCACTGACAAACAATAATGTATTACGCATTTGGCTGAAACCGAGCAATAAAATCAAAGGTGAAAGACTGGGTGGTTAACGATGTAGAAAGCAGGAGTGAAAAATTACCAAACAAACACAGTAATGTGTGTGGAAAACAGAGAAGTGCATATGCTATTTGTCTATTTGGTTACATTCCGGGAGAGCCACATTTTCGAAACAGATAGCATAAATTGATGTGGCTCTCCCGGCAATAGTTACGGTTGCGTGGACATTGAATGTGGCTCTCCTGGCTATGCTGTCAAAACATGCTTAGTGATTCAAACGTGTTACCGTATTTAACAAAACAAGACATGTTTCCTCATAACTTTATTCAGATCACAACAGGTTTTTTTCTATGATTAGCACAATATGATATACTAATAGGTATATTACATATAATAATAATATCATAAAATAATAATAAATCTTAATCTGTAAAACATAATAATAATGATAATGGTTTAGTTTGTTGCCATGTGTGCAAACAGATAAAATCTCGTAAGATCACAAAACATTCTTTTTTACACCCCCTACTGCAGATGAAGGAGGTCGCCCACATGATCCATATACACCATGTCACTCTGATGTTGGCTCAGAAGCTTGGTCTTCAGTGATGCAATACGAGCGTCAATGGTTCTGTCCTGAAGGTGCTGTCCAGAAAGTCCCATGACAGCAACCTCTGTGAGAGACTGCTCACGTTGAAATAGCTTTAATATCTCGTAAATGTTAGGGTGGCACATCTTGACAAGTCTCTTTACCTTATTGTCCCATCCTTTTAGGTTATTGTTAGATTAATCTTAATCTAGGGACAGTCTTTTTCCAGTATTGCGATGTCATTGAACGTGTTCATTTTAAAGTCCTTAAATTAGCTACCGGTCTTAGATATAACACCCCGAACTTTATGGTTTATGGAGAAATTGGAAGACAACCTATTCAGCTCAAAATCTCTAAACGATTAATTATGTATTGGTGCAAATTGAAAGTTTCTCATACAAAAAAAAAAATAGCAGCTTTCATTCTAGATTTATATTATGGATGATGCTCCCTGGTTAAATCATTTGAAACATATATTTTGTAAATGCGGCTGTATTTGTAAACCCCTTTCATTATACTCAGTCCTGGATCATATCAAAATCTGAATCAATCCTGAAAGACCAGTTTTACAATCGTGGACCAGTGAAATGAATAATATTATAAGATTTTTAAAAACTCACCTTCACTCGACAAATACCATTTTGAGTAATAAACTCTGAGTGAAGAAGCTAAACACCACGCGTGTGAGTAGGAAAGATTATTAGTTTCTAGTGAAAACAATATTATACAATGTGATTTAGAATCATAAATAGGGATAGTCTTTTACCGGTATTGCTAAACACCACGCTTGTGAGTAAGAAAGATTATTCGTTTCTTGTGAAAACAATATTATACATGGGGACACTCTTTTACCGGTTACGGTAATCAATTAATTAATTAATCTATTGGAAATGTGGCTTTACCGACTACAGCAGTGTAATTAAAATGTGGCCTTCCCGGCAATAGTCATTTTTTAAATGTGGCTTTCCCGGCCTGTCACCGTCTATTTTGCACACTAAAATACTGTCCAGCAGAAACGTGAGTAGACTGTAGACTGTGTTGAGCATGGATCTACTATGTATTTAGAAAAGAACAATACCATATCATTTGCATAAAAGGTCATACAACTACAGGTATCAGCTGAAGATAAAGTTTTTTTCAACGAGTACAATGTGAAAATAATCTTTATGTACGATGGATGTCACGGACCACACACCTGACATCCAGTCTGTAGGAGATTGGAGTTGTGTCAGAAATGATACCTACTACGCTGTACTTAGGACTCGGTTTGACATGTCACTGTACAGCGTTTGAATGAATGTGAGCGCACATAATACAACTTCGTCAAGTTCAAACATGAAAAAGCTGAGGTGACAAGGGGTTTAATGTCAAATTCAAGATTACTGGATTTTCATTGCATGCATGTGTGTCTGTTTAACTCGTCAGTTTTATACTGCTAGCCCTCTGAAATACCATACTGTGTGTCTGTTTAACTCGTCTGGACAAATGTCAGTTTTATACTGCTAGCCCTCTGAAATACCATACTGTGTGTCTGTTTAACTCGTCTGGACAAATGTCAGTTTTATACTGCTAGCCCTCTGAAATACCATACTGTGTGTCTGTTTAACTCGTCTGGACGAATGTCAGTTTTATACTGCTAGCCCTCTGAAATACCATACTGTGTGTCTGTTTGACTCGTCTGGACGAATGTCAGTTTTATACTGCTAGCCCTCTGAAACACCATACGTGTGTCTGTTTAACTCGTCTGGACGAATGTCAGTTTTATACTGCTACCCCTCTGAAATACCATACTGCAGTTCTACATGGATACCCTACTTAGACACAGCATGCTGACTCTGAGCCGACAATCCTTATTTCATCCCTTATGAGCGCCACCTGTGAAGATCCAGGTTATAGAATTGGTCTTCAGCAAGCCATGCTTGTTTTAAGAGGCGTCTAATGGGATTGGGTGGTCAGGCTCGCTGACTTGGTTAACACATGTCATTGCATCCCAATTGTGCAGATCAATGCTCATGCTGTTGGTCACTGGATTGTCCGGTCCAGACTCGATCATTTTCAGACCTCCGTCATAAAGCTGGAATATTGCAGCGTTAAACAACAACCAACCAACCAACCAACCTTATGACTGACTGACTGAGTTTGGTTTTATGCCGCTTTTAGCAATATTCCGGCAACATCACGGCGGGGGACACCAGAAATGGGCTTCACACATTGTACCAATGTGGGGATTCGAACCCGGGTCTTCGGCGTGACGAGCCAACGCTTTAACCACTAGGCTACCCCACCGCCCCCAAACCAACCTTATGAGCGCCAGTCAGGGTAACAAGAAGTACAGTGTATCATCTTTAAATTTCTTTTGGTATTATTTGCAGCAGGGATGGAACCACCAGCCTTCAGCACTCCAGGCAGATGTACTACCCACTAAACCATGTAGTCAGTCTAAGAAGAATGAGGGCTTCTGCTGTTTATGTATGAGTAAAACGCACTTGCTGTCTGTTAAAGGTCACATGCAACGTAAAACACAACTTTGCAGATTCTGATACCTTTCGGTATGGACTTACCGAAACAAATCATCAAAAATGCAAATTCAACTTATAAAGTTGAAAAATAACGCGATGAAAAACAACGCGCGAAATCGGAGTTCAAACGATTCACTAATTTTCCCCAGACTTTTCGGGGGAAAACTGGTTTCAACAGCTGGGCTGCGCTCATAGCACGTGCGCAGTGAAATAGGTTCGCGCAAGTTGGAAGCGGGCTGTCTGGTGAATACTCGGTGAAGGCTTTGGTGTGAGCTATTTTCCTAATGTTTTGTTGATATCTCACAGGCACGAGCTTTTTATTTGTTATGACAGTAAATAAACTGTTTATATAATTTCATTTGTCTATTTCACCACACTTTCTTCTTACCGAGTCACTTTCTCAGTTCGATACTTAAAAGCAATGTCATTATTTAGCATTGACACAATTTCTAACTGTGATATAGATATGTCGTTGTCACAGACAAGACTCAATGTCTTGTTTTATTGACACCTGTGTGTCTGCCTGCCTGTCTGCTAATGACAGTATTCAATACACAACTGCGATCACTGACCACATGCAATTTGAACTTCAATCAGGCTATACACCATAAACAAAACGCATTGATTTATGGCCCGAGTTCGGTCTCTGTCACATTATGTAATTACACAGACAGGCAGGTGTGATACTTGTACACATGACATGTTATGATGTCTGTTGATTGCAAAATGTTATACACAAAAAATGAGCATGTATTTACAAACCCAACATCTCTATATATACACACACAATGAGCCGTGAGGGCATCTGCAAATGAACCAGCCGTTACACTTGAGTGCACACCCACCCGCTCTGACTGGGTTCGGTATCCCGGCTGCTTCGTTTCTTGGGAAGTAAACCCAAGTACACAATATTGCACTTTTGATTTGCGATTGTACGCTTATAATTTTGTCTATATGTTTTTTCATAACCAGCAATGTATATTATATGTCATGAATAAGTGATAATTGTGTTTTAATTATGTTTGATTTTTTGGTTGCATGTGACCTTTAAAAAAGTTTAAGTGCACAGATAAGTGCAAAAATCAGGTCGTCAAAATAGGATCTTAAGGAAGACATATCCCTTCTTGTTGCAAGTTGTTCAATCTTTACATGGCACATCAATTTCACTTTACTTAGAATTCACTTCTCAAAGATGTCATATCATCATCTAATTGTTTGTGTGAATACTATTGGAGTCAACAGGATACAAAACAAAATGGAAAGCATAAAGACTGTTACGTTGGACTTCTTCTTCCTGCATGCAATGGTTTCTCCCATTGTTTGTCACTTTTGCAGGAAGTCCTCAAGGAACAGGACAAATTTCAGTGACAATGTAGAGACATTTATCATAACTTGTGAACATTAACTGTTTTTATCATATTGAGTGAGTTTAGTTTTACGCCGCTTCTAGCAATATTCCAGCAATATCAGGGACAGCAGAAATGGGTTTCACACATTGTACCCATGTGGGGAATTGAACCCGGGTCTTCGGCTTGACGCACGCTTTAACCATTAGGCTAGCCAACTGTCCCTTTCATCATATTGACAGAGAAAAATGAAAAGAAAGATAACCCATGACCTAGTTTTGAGAATGTTATTTATGTGTCCCAAATAATTTTACAAAGTGTCAGAAAGTAATGAAACAAATGCCATTCACTTATAATAAGAATAGTAAGGCTCTTCATCTATTGCCGATGTTGTGTACATGCCATGGGTGTAATTTCGTTCATCTGCCATTTCGTTGCCAGTTCAGTCATTAGTATGCACCCCGAATCGTAGCACCCTATTTTGTACTCTTTTTGGGGTACCTTTTTTTATGTAACCACGTGCTGTCCGTGTTGTTGACAGTGTGCCTAGAATTGCAATGCCTGTATGAAAATAACAAAATGCCTCTAAATGTTATGACAAACTACCGACGACTACGTTGTCTTCTTTTCAACAAGCTTTAAAACAAAATAATATGTTAATGGCAACCTGTTACTAACTAGTACATCCAGTGGGGTAGCCTCATGGTTAAAAAGTCCGCTCATTGCGCTGAAGACCCGGGTTCAATTCCTCACATGGGCACAATGTGTGAAGCCCTTTTCTGGTGTCCCCCGTCGTGATATTGCTGGAATATTGCTAAAAGCAATGGCGGTTGTGGTTCACACTGTAACCTAGTTTGCTTTTCTACAGCTGGTAAACGTTTCATTGGAATCAGGAACTGTACCCAAGTGCTTCAAGTCTGCGGTGATCAAACCGCTGATCAAGAAACCTTCACTTGATCCCCAACAGCTTCAAAGCTACAGGCCAATATCGAACCTTCCATTCCTATCCAAAATTCTGGAGAAGATAGTGAAACGTCAGATTGAGGTGCATCTGACTGAACATGGACTGATGGACCAGTTCCAGTCTGCCTACAGGTCATCCCATAGCACAGAGACGGCACTCAACTGTGTCGTGGATAACTTGAAGTGGTCTGTAGATGAAGGTAACTTGGGAATGCTTGTTCTCTTAGACTTGTCTTCCGCCTTTGATACTGTGGATCATAAACTTCTGACAGATCGGTTGGAAAAGGATTACGGTATCCATGGGACTGCCCTCAAGTGGTGTGTTTCATATCTAGAGGACAGAACCCAGTCTGTATGTGTCGTAACACCATATCACCTGCTACTATATTGAAGTGTGGAGTACCCCAAGGCTCTGTCCTTGGGCCACTCCTGTTCACCCTTTATACCAAACCACTCGGCTCTCTAATCCGTGACCAGCATATCGCCCATCATTTTTACGCTGACGACACACAGCTCATGGATAACTTCACCAGTGACCCCCAGAGTCAGACTGAGGTCTGTGCCAGGACGGAGTCGTGTGTGAAAGATATTAAATACTGGATGTCTAAGAACATGCTACAACTAAATAGCGCAAAAACTGAACTCATGATTACTGCTTCTAAATCCAGATTGCAGAAATGTGGTATCGATCATCTTCAGATCGATGATGTAGAAATTCCTGTTTCTCATTGCGTTAAAAACCTAGGTGTGTTTTTTAGATGAGAATCTATGCATGGAGAAGCATATTAACCACCTATCAAAGATCTGCCACCACCACCTCAGGAACTTTGGTTCTATCCGTCACCTCCTTACTAGAAACACCACTGCCACACTGATGAGATCCCTAGTATTGTCGTGGTTAGACTACTGCAATAGTCTCTTGATTGGTATTACCAGTGACCAACTTCACAGACTGCAGAAACTGCAGAACACCGCTGCCAGGATTATCATGCGTGCAAAACTATCAGGTCATATCCAGCCTGCATTGAAGTCTCTCCACTGGTCGAGAATTAGGGAAAGAATAGAGTTTAAGATTTTAACTCTAACTTACCAAGCACTAAATGGAACTGCTCCACTCTATCTCCAAGCCCTTGTCTCACCCTACGTCCCACCGAGGAATCTCAGATCTGCCGATCAATCACTTCTTGTTGTGCCTCCATATAAACTCAAAACTTTCGGACATAGATCCTTCAAACATTCAGCTGCTTGCCTGTGGAACTCTCTCCCTACAGACATCAAATCTGCTCCAACTCTCTCAAGTTTCAAATCTCATCTAAAGACATTTCTTTTTCTTCGCTACTGACTGTCTTGTGTTTGCGCTTAGAGCATGGCCTAGTGTTGTGGAGTCAAGCGCATTACAAATGATCTATATTATTAATTTAAAACTATATCAACTACCTATGGATTCATCCTAGGACACTAAGTTAGATTTCAACTTAATGAGTAAATGGATCAAATTTACATATTTATACTCAATGGCTATGGTGCAGTGACATGTCCTCTGATGTCTTCTTCCAGAGCTGTGACGCCACACTATGATCAAGAAATACAGTTCGCTCTACCACCATGAAGAGTGTAATAAAGTACACTTTCGCCTTTAACTATTATAGTTATAGCACGAGGACGATTGCGTCCGAGTGCAATCTAAAATCATTTTTAAATTATTTCAAAATTATTTCTAAATTAGTTTAATTGTGTCTGTGATTAACGTAAAGCATATGGGACAATATGAATGTCGCATTTCTACTACCAACGTAGTTTAGATCAGTACATGTATCCAGATGAAGCTGACTAGTCACTCGAAATTCCAACAATTTCAACAAGTCACGGGGTGCTACGGAACAGTTTACTGTAGGAGGCTGTACGAGGCGATCACAACTGACATGTATTGTGATGTCGGTTAGCAAGAGTATGTTTGATTACGAGGGGGCAGACTAGAATGGCGCAGTGATGCCAATACATTGTGACGTAATGCAAAAAGGGTACATCATCCCCTGATAAAGTACTGTCGGCACCTTTAATTTTTCACCGAAGCATGTTAGAATACTTAATACACTACATTCACACCAGTGATTTACAGTACAACAAGTATAACAGGGGCATTATTTTTTCAGTATTTTCCAAATTTAACAAAATGCCTTCTTTTACAACTTGTGTTCAAGATTATTTCATTTATATAAAGATCTGCATTCATCATGTTCTAATACATCGACATTTGAAACTTAGCTGTACGTTACATTTCCTTATTACAAGTGTATTCCCAACAAGGAACTGATACTATCATATAAATGCTGGAAAGGAATCTGATTTGTACAAACTTACGACTCATTGAATGTAAAGGGATTTGAAACATATTCACATATTTGAATAAGTAATGTTGTAATTAATTCCAACTAAATATCACCATGAAATGTGAATGATGATCATGATGATATGTAATTGGAGAACAGGAAATTATACATGAATACAGAACAGGAAATGTGCAGAAAATTAATGTAATGGTCACACAGATTTATATTTATTCAGATCACTATTTATCATAAACCGCTACTGTTACAAACTGCTACTGTTGATTTAAACTCAATACTCTGTAAAAGAAATTTCAGGAAACTCATTAAATATCGGTTCAAAGAAGTCAGGTTTGTGTTTACATATTTTTATACTAAGTATACTTAGTAAAATAAGCTAAAATTTATCTCCACTGTCAAAAACAAAACACTGACAGTGGCATAGCTTTATCAACAACAGGAAATGCAATTACTTGTCTGACGCCAAACAAATTGAAGTCTATCAATGATGAACTAAATACAGCTACTATTATATGATAACACGCCAGAAAAAAATCCACAAGGATTCGGTAATCAACTGCTTACATGTCGAACGCTATATAATACTCACAGGCTCCTAGCGCTCGTGCAATTCAGCTCAGAAATCACAGTTACTTTCAGTTCTGCTTAAACCAAACGGGAAGAGACACACCTCTTGACATGACCTATAAAGTCATGTGACCACGTTCAGTTCCGAGAGAATGAGGCGGTTACTCAAATACGACATTCTCTTTTGGACTGGGAATAAACTAATCTTGTCTTTATTAATGAATATATTAAACAGCCGTTACCTATTGATTAAGTTTTAATTGACTGTGATAATGGCTTAGGTCCCCGCCTACCCACGTGTTGCATCAAAACATTGGAAACTAACTTTCATCCAATGGAAAGGCGTCATTCCCTTCACTGTATCGATTGACAATACTTCCCTACAACTTATTACATGACCGCGTTTCAAGTGACGGTTTTACAAATTTAACGTCATGAAAAGGGCCTGAAAAACAATTGTCATTGCGGGAGAATTAAAAAAAATACGACGTAAACTTTAGAGGATAAAAGACAGGCACTATAATCATCAGATAGTAGGGTCTGTAATAATAGCACAATAAAGCACTGCATTGTTTCCATGACGCCCTCCGAAATCAGGCTACTCGAAACATTTCAGATTCCATATATATTAATTCCTTCTTCATCAATCCCCAAATCCCTGTAATCAGAGACCAAAGCATTGCATGGTCTCTGCTGTAATTATGACAAACTTTCACAGTTTCATTTATATGGAATAAATACTGCTTTTGTTTCCTCTGCATATATTGAAAATATGCTGGTATACTTGAAATTGGGAAGATCAATAAAAATGAATAATTATGAAGACTTTAAAAACTCTTCACGCATTTTGTGGTTTTCTTGAAACCTGAGCAACGAGTTTTGGAAGTTTGTAATAAAGATATAATGAAACAAAGATCGGGTTGTAACTTTTTTTTCGCAGATTGAAGCCCCATGGCAGTATTATCAGGGAGATTGTTTGAAGTAACACATCTCCCGATAATGGAACTTGGGTAGAGGGTAAGCTCGCTTTATATACATGTAAATCTAGCGGTAATCCTAGACTAACAACTAGTCTCTGCAATGAACATATTTTACAGGAAAAAAAAGCTCATGGTGAAAAATAATAAATATAATGACATATCGGACATCAGTATTTCCACAGCATCATTGCCACCACAAGCTTTTAAGACGACCATGATTGCAACCATTTTTCGGAACGATCCATGATAGACAGCACCCTCCTCGACACACCTCCTGCTGATATCCCGGACAACGTGTTTGCTAATGTTATAATGAAACGAACTAAAATATAAAAGTCAACGCCATACTTTGTTTTATATATGGTGCCGTTTTAGTTCAGAAATCAGTAGCCGTTTTCGTCAAATGGTGCCGTTTTCGCCAAACATTTGGTGCCGTTCGGCTGTGGTGCCGTTTTAACTATAACCCTGAAAAGGAGCCCCGAGACTTTCTTCATTTTCAGATCTAGACTTGCCACATTTTCTAGACTTGCGTGGGATTCTTGGATATATTTGCTTCAGGGTCTGCATGACACACTAGGGTGATCCGTAGGAACCAGGTTTCATAGTACAACTGTTGACAAAAAGTGCAATATATGGTTCATATGTCCCATAAATAATATTTCTTAATAGCAAAAATGTATAATTTGATCTTCATCCCCTGCTTGGAATCAAAATAATGTGACAGTGTCACACGATATTACTGTTTAGCGAAGTGTTAGAAACGCTTTCTGTGCTTTCACAAAAATGTAGATGACAGTGGTTCTCTTGCCCCATTGTTACTGAAATATTCTTTAAGCTGAAAACTCCTGACAAATTGACAAATCTAACTTGATTACGTTAACCCACCACAAACTGGAACATATCAATGAAACTTATACAAAAGATTATAAGTGCGAACGCGTTCAAACGATTTATATTCTTACCCTTTTCTTTTACACACCATTACATTTAGTCTTACATGTTCTTCGCGTAGGACGTTTAATTAGTATTAATCAACCATTAATTGTGAAATTTTTCATCCACCCTGCAGACTTTTTGCAGTATGTCACACTTAATGATGAGTTGTTACGAAAATAGTTTTCCTGAATTTAGTCCAATCAAAGCCTAGATTACCATTTGCCCCGATCCTTGCATAGTTTCTAGAGAAGCGAACATGGCACCGACTTCAGAAGTGAGTACTGATCATTGTTGTGATTTAACTGGCTTGATTGTTTGTCTCACTATATTTGTAGGCATGATATATTTAAAATTACCTCATGTGCCACATTTTGGCCATGCGATACTCATGTGTTCTTCTCGGCCAACACAATGCTATGACAAGTCGGGTGCTTGTTTATGTTTGGTGACAGTTGTTCAGCCTAACAACTCATGGTAAGGAAACAGTACTTGAATTAAGTTAGTTACAGCAGTTCCCATTCCATGGTCGGCCTCTAATGATGCATGTAAGCAAATCTAATAAATACTTACCTGTACGTGCGAAACATAGGTGGATGCTTGCAACAAGAAATTCTACCCTGGATAATCAAACTATGAGGGTTCTTGAAGCAGCAAATACACTGACATTGTGTGATGCTCACATCCTTTTGCTAACCATGATGGCAATACTGCAGTTTAACAAGCACAGTTTTACCAGTATTTCAAAAAGTGTTCTAAGTAATCCGAGGTAAATCCATATTGTTTTCAACTTAATTCAAATATCATGGAAAAAGGTCACTAGCATGCATATGCACGTGATTGTTTATGACTGAGCGCTATTTGTGATACTAAAATCTGAAAAACTGTTAAGTACAGTACTCCCATCATGCCAGTGAAACAAATCTGCTTATGGAACTGAGTTTCTTTAGCTAATAAGGCCTAATATAAATGTCGTTCCAGTACCACAGATGTCTTAGTGCAACCATCATCTTGATCATATGCCTATATCTTTTCCCAAATTTCATTTGAAGTCTTGGATTGTGATCCTGTAATATTACTATTCATTTGAAATGTTCGATTGTTTTGTGATTGCAGGGTATGGAGGACAAGAATCAAAGGAACGTCATTCTTGTCAATGCATCAAAGCGGGAGTTGTTCACACTCAATAATGGTCTAAAGTCACTCAACAGAAAGTTACGGTCTTCATGGAAATTGGTTCCGTATGTAACTCGCTCATCTTGCTATAAGCAGAACAATATGCATTGAATGAAGATGTCTGGCTTGAAATGGTTTAAATGACATTATTTCTACAGATTTCACTAATTTCACTATTTTCAGAGTGACATAATATCACGATTAAGCAATGATCATGATAATACCTAAAGACAATCCCCTTGTGGTGATTTCAAGATTAGAACTGGTCCTTAACAATCTATGTTTGTTGTGAGGTTGAATGTGACTGATTTAGACACAGCATGTTGTATAAGTCATTGTATATTCTGGACCAAACTTGATTACTGCATGGCTGCATGTGATTAAATGCAGGTTGGACTGTGCATGGATTGTTGCTCAGAATATCAATCACTGAATTGTCTGGTCCAGATTCAATTATGTACAGATAACTTTCATGTATTCACATTCAGGAATATTGCCCCGTAGAGCAGTAAACAAACAAATAAATAAGTCTACCTCTTTTTTGCCAACCGTATAATTTAATAGTCTCCCCTTCCGATAATTTACTATTGATTTACACCATACTTATGATTGTTATGATTATTTCTTGTTTCAGGAACAAAGATGAAATCAGCGAGGACAAGTTGGCCCAAGTTAGGATATTTCTTATTGCAGGGCCAAGAGAAAAGTTTACAGCTGCAGAGGTATTTGAACTTTCTGTTACGACTTTTGTTAGGGCTATTTCCCTCAAATATGATTATCCTTCCACAATGTTACTGACTTTATCTAAATGATTGACTTAGACATTTCTTTTCTTTGAGCTACCTTGTATTTAGTAATGCTGATGGTGATGAAGAATCATTTTAAGAACTCTATATAGTGTTCAAAATTATGGGGACCCAGGGTCGTTTTTATTTTCATCTGTTATCTTTCATATTATGGACCTCATGAAGCCATATAACATTTGGATCTTGACAAGGACCCCTTGAGTTTCTTGCCTAATTTTGGGGCAGTGGGGTAGCTTAGTGGTTAAGGTGTTAAAGTGGTTAAAGTGTTCGATTCCCCACATGGGTACAATGTGTGAAGCCCATTTCTGGTGTCCCCCACCATGATATTGCTGGAATATTGCTAAAAGCAGTGTAAAATTAAACTCACTCACTGGTTTGTTGTTTAACGCCACACTCAGCAATATTCCAGCTATATGGCAACAGTCTATAATTGAGTGTAAATAATCGAATCTGGGCCACATTATCAAGTGGTCAACATCATGAGCATCATTCTACACAATTGGGATGTGATGACATGTGTCGACCAAGTCAGTGAGCCTGACAACATGACCCCGTTAGTCACTTCGTACGACAACCATGGATTACTGAAGACCAATTCTAACCTGGATCTTCACGGGTCCAATTCAGAAGGGGCGAAGGGGTGGTTTAGTTGTGAAGGCGTTGACTCATCATGCCGCAGACCCGGTTTCGAATCTCTACATGGGTCCAATGTGTGAAGTCTATTTCTGGTGTCCCCACCGTGATATTGCTGGAATATTGCTAAATTGGTGTAAAACTATACTCTCACTCATTTCAGAGAAATTGAAGAGATTTGTCTATGAAGTATGATACAATCTAATGTGTGTTGCTGTGTTACCAACTACAGTGCACTCTGTCAAACTCGGACTCTGTCTTTCTCGGATTGCTGTATAAACAGGACTGAACTCACGGTCCCGACGTAATCCTTCTTAGTTGTCATAATAAAAAAGTTCTGTATCTCGGACTCTCATTATTTCGGAATTCGGACCAAAGTGTTGGCCCGATAAGGTAGTTACATGTAAAAACATTGCTATATAATTCGGACTGAGCAGGAAGTCCGCTTGGCCAGTAAACCTTGAATAAACATTCCGTTGATTGGTTTGTGTTTTTTGTCTTATTTACTTAGCAGGAAGTCCGCTTGGCCAAGACCGCGTGGTCTAGCAGTGAATGCTTATTTACCTTTGATGCGACTAACACCAATTGTAAACTATAAATGAGCCGATCATGTCAACTCAGTGTCAATGTCACTATGCACTTAAGATGCCATCAGACACAGTGTGATATCAATCAGTTGTAAGAAGCGATTTTATTGGATAAAGATTGGTTTCTAATGACGCTTTGTCGCCACAGTCTGCTATAAGGGTCGTGATTGGTCAAAATCAGACACATGACCTAAGGCAGCCAATCATATTACGGCAACGAAAACTTATTGTGGACCCGCTGCCGAAGCAGGTGTCCGAGAATCGTTGTTTTCAATAACATTGCAAAAAATAGTTTATAATTCTAATTCTACTGATAATAGGGAGATAACTCCATTAAAATCTGTGTACTTCGGACTTCTGTATAATTCGGACTTTTTAGTCGGTCCCAAGCTGGTCCGAATTAGACAGAGTGCACTGTATTAGTTTGGGACAGTTTAAAGACAATCCATTCCATCATTTCCCATCAAACATTTCCATAACCTCTACTGTCAGAACTTGAATATTTGTGCTGTCATTCCAAAATATACACTTTTCTCATTCATTCAATGAAACAGATGTAGGAATTTACAAGAGTATATTGTATAGCCCGTTCAGGAAGTATTCATAACGTTCTCATTTGAAATGAGCTGGATTTACTTTTCTGACTTAGCATGTGATGACTATGAGTAAAATGTATGACCTAAGGGACCTTTCATAATCTATGGCTAGGAGGGTGATGATAATTTTTATGGCGAAGCATGTACAATGTGAATGACCCCATTCATTTTAACATTTAAAATTATCATCAAAACCACCACTGCCACCCACCCCCTGGTCCTTAAGGTTAAATGAACACTCCAAGCATTGTTTGGATAAACCATCTGGTCTTGGATTTTAAGATTTCATGGTTAATCCTAATTTTGATATACTAATAAAACATGTCTGTGTTCTAGATTGCAGCCATGAAGAAGTATCTGGACAGTGGAGGAAGTATTTTAGTCATGTTAGGAGAAGGTGGAGAAACAAGGTTTGACACAAACATCAACTTTCTCCTCGAGGATTTCGGGATCATGGTCAACAGTGGTGAGTGTCTTGAAGACCAGTTCTTCAGAAAACTGCATACTTCATTTATAATGTACCGATTGAAGAATTCACTGTGCCTACATTTGTTCCTGTCGTGCAGACTGATGAAATACCATCACATACATTGATTTAACAATGGTAATCTAATATATCTCTTGATTTGGTTGATCATTGTTTAGAAACTTCGTTTGTGTGATTATTTCACAAATATATTCCCTTGTTTAAATTTATTCTACAGATGCGGTTGTTAGAACATCATACTACAAATATTTCCATCCTAAAGAAGCTTTAATATCAAATGGAGTTCTCAACAGGTACAGAGTTCAGTTATTCAGTCTTATTGACTACAGAAATTGATAATAATGAAACTAGCTTTGTATTGGCAGGTTTTGAGTCAGCAGAAATGCAAATTTTGAAGAACTGTACTTTTCGACATGTTTACCACCATGCCCACATCCTCCTCAGTTATAAATGTTTCAATTTGTTATTTCATTTGCATACTGTTCTCTTGAAGAAATTTCGGTCGATATTTTTACCATGTTCACAGATACTTTATAACCCTTTCATTAACTTAGTTATGTTGCAAATATTCCAGACAAATTCAGGTCCATTTCAGTAGACTGAAAATTGTACTAAGTAAACCTTGATAGTACTGTATGCATTATCTCTTGTCTAGTGAAAACAGGACAGATCTAAGTAAGAAAGATAGCTTGGGTCATACTGAGACTGTGGCAGATACTATGACCCCGACTTTAGCAATAATGGTGCTGATGTATGTTGTGATTGTTTCCCCAGAGCTGTGAGTCAGGCAGCAGGGAAGTCCTTGTCCTACGGTGGAGATGATGATGCTAACAATGCACAGTAAGTAGACAGTAGACACAATGTACAAGTTGTACCACAGTAAATAGACAGGAGACACAATGTACAATGTACACATTGTACCGCTATAAGTAGACTGTAGACACAATGTACAAGTTGTACCACTGTAAGTAGACAGTAGACACAATGTACAAGTTGTACCACTGTAAGTAGACTGTAGACACAATGTACAAGTTGTACCACAGTAAATAGACAGGAGACACAATGTACATATTGTACCACTGTATGTAGACAGTAGACACAATGTACAAGTTGTACCACAGTATGTAGACAGGAGACACAATGTACAATGTATACATTGTACCACTGTATGTAGACAGTAGACACAATGTACAAGTTGTACCACAGTAAATAGACAGGAGACACAATGTACACATTGTACCACTGTATGTAGACATTAGACACAATGTACAAGTTGTACCACTGTAAGTAGACAGTAGACACAATATACATGTTGTAACACTGTAAGTAGACAGTAGACACAATATACAAGTTGTACCACTGTAAGTAAACAGTAGACACTATGTACAAGTTGTACCACTATATGTAGACAGTAGACACAATGTACAAATTGTACCACAGTAAATAGACAGGAGACACAATATACACATTGTACCACTGTATGTAGACAGTAGACGCAATGTTCAATATCCAAGTTGTACCACTGTAAGTAGACAGTAGACATAATATACAAGTTGTACCACTATAAGTAGACTGTAGACACAATGTACACATTGTACCACAGTAAATAGACAGTAGACACAATGTACACATTGTACCACTGTATGTTGACAGTAGACACAATGTACAAGTTGTACCACTGTAAGTAGACAGTAGACACAATGTACAAGTTGTACCACAGTAAATAGACAGGAGACACAATGTACACATTGTACCACTGTATGTAGACAGTAGACGTAATGTTCAATATCCAAGTTGTACCACTGTAAGTAGACTGTAGACACAATGTAAAAGTTGTACCACTGTGAGTGGACAGTAGACACAATGTACAAGTTGTACCACAGTAAATAGACAGGAGACACAATGTACACATTGTACCACTGTATGTAGACATTAGACACAATGTACAAGTTGTACCACTGTAAGTAGACAGTAGACACACTATACATGTTGTAACACTGTAAGTAGACAGGAGACACAATGTACACATTGTACCACTGTATGTAGACGCAATGTTCAATATCCAAGTTGTACCACTGTAAGTAGACTGTAGACACAATGTACAAGTTGTACCACTGTGAGTGGACAGTAGACACAATGTACACATTGTACCACTGTAAGTAGACAGTAGACACACTATACATGTTGTAACACTGTAAGTAGACAGACACAATGTACAATATACAAGTTGTACAACTTGACTCACTGGACACACTGTACAACATGTACAACACTGATTAACTTTAGACACACTGTACAACACAGATCATTTGTAAGAATATGGTAGACACTGTACCACATGTTCTTTAGTGAGTAGTCTGTAGACACACTGTACAACATTTTCCACAACATGTAGACAGTAGACACACTGTCTACTAGAAGTTTGCAGTTGTCATGGTTGTTGAGATAATTTGCTGTACAGTGTATTTATGCTTCTATATTTTTTTCCTGTTGGAAACACAGTATGGATCTGGGTAGAACTAGTCCCCAGTATCCCATGGCTTGTCATAACAACTGACACATGAATTCAGGCTATGTGACTTGGCCAGTCTTGTGTTACTGTTTCCCATTGATAGGGGTTATTTCATATGATGGTTTATAAACTCCATGTTATTTAATCATTGCAGTTGTTTAGCTGGCATATGGATGAATGCTGTATTAACTCATTGTCCCAGGAATGTACCAGTTGTACAGTAAAGAGAACCAATTGGTTTGTGCTTGCAGGGCTCTGTCGTTCCTGTATCCGTATGGTGCTACCTTGAATGTGGTGAAGCCAGCTGTCGCCGTCCTGTCTACAGGCACTGTGTGTTTCCCTCTGAACAGACCCGTCCTAGCTCTACGTACAAACAAGGTATGTCAGGCACTGCCATGGAACTTCACTGGATGGGTAACTGGATTCAACAGATTTATTTTAGATAAACAATCAGCATGGAATATGGTTGTCAGTTATCATGCTAATGATGTCAATTGGTCCAGCGTTAGTCATGTTGATGTAGCTTTTTGTGTTGTTTTTATATTTCATTTAAGTATGACAGAAAGCAATTATAACAGAATCTTATGACAATATGTGTCGGGTACTTTTGTTTGAGTATGAACAGCGAGCGCTAGGGTAACACAGTGGATATTAGGCTAAGCTAAATGGGTACTAAGTGGGTACTTGGTTAGTTGAGTGGGTACATGGTTAGTTGAGTGGGTAATTGGTTGAAAGAGTGGGTACTTGGTTATCTGAGTGGGTACTTGGTTATCTGAGTGGGTACTTGGTTCGCTGAGTGGGTACATGGTTATCTGAGTGGGTACTTGGTTAGCTGAGTGGGTGTCTGGTTGACTGAGTGGGTACTTGGTTATCTGAGTGGGTACTTGGTTATGTGAGTGGGTACTTGGTTATGTGAGTGGGTACTTGGTTAGCTGAGTGGGTACATGGTTAGCTGAGTGGGTACATGGTTAGCTGAGGGGGTACTTGGTTGAAAGAGTGGGTACTTGGTTATCTGAGTGGATACATGGTGATCTGAGTGGGTACATGGTTATCTGAGTGGGTACATGGTTAGCTGTTTGGGTACATGGTTATCTGAGTGGGTACATTGTTAGCTGAGTGGGTGCATGGTTAGCTGGGTGGGTACTTGGTTATCTGAGTGGGTACATGGTTATCTGAGTGGGTACATGGTTAGCTGAGTGGGTACTTGGTTAGCTTAGTGGATATTTGGATAGCCATACAAGGTCTGGTTTTCATTCTCAGCATGCATTCTGTCTGCTCATTGTGGTATGTATTTCATGTAAGTTCACTTTTTTTCCAGCAAACAAGAGGAAAGATAGCAGTCCTTGGGTCTGTCCACATGTTCCACGACCAGTATATAGACAAAGAGGAAAACAGTAAAATTCTGGTGAGCAGTCAGGATAACAATAGCGTAATTAGCTCTGTGTCACGGAAATTGGAGACACCAACACACCAACACAATTACATCACATGAAAGATTTACTTTACCATAAGTCCTAGCCATACAAACTTTGTCCTCGTCACGAAAAGACAACTTAATGAATCCTAACTTAAACCAACAAACCTGAACACTGGCTTTTTCTGGATTTTAACAGTATGTCTATATTTAAATTTGGATCTAGTCTGGGAGAAACCATAAAAGAGTCACTTGACCATGTTGACAGTAATGTTGATCTTGATGATATTGATATTAATATGGTTGTTTCAGGATGTCCTTGTCCAGTACCTCACCACAGAGGAGATCAAACTGAATGCTATAGATGCTGAGGACCCTGAGGTAATGACAGGCACTGACAGACACTTATCATGATGCTTGTGAAGATTCACTCTTTGAGCTGTTTCATTTATCTACTAGTCCGTACAGTGAAGGCGACTTTGTTTATGTGAATTCTTTTGTCAGCAGCACTTAAGTGTCGTCTGATTAGTCATCATTTTCTCACATCTGGATATTGTTAAGATCATAAGAAATCAATGGTAACTTGCTATTAAAAGAATTGCGTATTCTTTTTCAGTTAAATTAGATAAAATTCTACTATGCTGACTAGTTTGTGGCGTTATATACATATCTCTCTGCCTCTTTATCGCAACTGCCACTTATGACATCAAAGTTGCAGTAAACCATGCATAACATCAACCATGTAGCAGTGTTCAAAATTCAGCATGAAAGTCAAGAGATCCTTGCCCTAGACTAGATTAGGGATCCCTAGATTCAAATAGAATAGAAGACCGGAAAGACTGCTAGACCCCCTTAATTCGGAACACTGTTGTAGTCAGGATGTTATGTTAATACATGTGTTTAACAAAGTGTTAACACTACTGGTGTTGTGTGTTCAGATCAGTGACTACAACCAGCTCCCAGAAGTTGCCAAGCTGGCTGAGGAGCTGAAGACTTGTCTCCAAGAGAGTGACGACATACCTCGTGACATCACAACACTGTTTGATAACTCTCTCTTCAAACTTGATACTAGTCTCGTACCAAAGGCAATCAAGTAAGTATTATGTCATGGCATTTTATGTGGGGATCAACTATTGCATAATGTGAATTATCCAACAGCCATTATACAGGAAACTAAGACCCCAACTAAGACCCCAACTCAAAACTATGGTCATATGTTATTATATGGCAGGGGAGCATTGCAAATACTTCAGGTCTTGTGGCAAATTTTCATTTTGGATGATGATGGATGGATTTATCTTTCTACCATGAGAATATGCTGTTGATTAGATTCAATTAATGCATTGACATCTAGTTTTAGTGATAGTTACCATGGTTACTCGGACCCAGATTTCAGGATATCCATTTGTGCAGACATTGTTTTACAGTCAAGTTAGTAGGAATTGGTCCCAAAAATTTGTCTTAAAAGTAATAGATGACATAGTTTGCTGACATCTAGTTAAGAATTGATTTGACTAACATGTTCATGTCCTTTGATAGACATCGGTACACTGGTTCCTACACCAAATCGGACTTGTGGTAAAGTGACATCTGAATCAATAGAATTATTCAGGTTGAGTGATGGCAGTTTCTAAAGAGGACCTAAATCATTGCAGTTGTTTTGTTGTGCTTCAGAGGTTACGATCAGCTTGGATGTAAACATGAGTCACTGACACTCATCACGCCCCAGTTTGAGACGCCTCTTCCGCCTCTACAACCAGCAGTATGTAGTTTAGATTATTTGTTTGATAATCAGCTATTTGTCTTGTTGAAAATTCTGAAGGAACTTAAGTGTCATCAGATATGACTACTGATTCCAGAAAGATATTCGTTCTTTTCCTTCCTTGTAAGGGCAATGCACAAATGAAGGAAGCCTGATGATGAGATTCTTACTTGTGCCTCTCCTTTGTATGTTTCTACATGTCTGGTCCTGTACTTGTTAGGTGTTTCCCCCGAACTTCAAGGAGCTGAATCCCCCAGCACTGGAGCTGTTTGATCTGGATGAACAGTTCTCGATCTGAGAAAGTCCGAATTGCTCAGATCACCAACAAGTGTAAGTGTTTCCCAGTTTAGACTTAGTCTTACCGGATGATGGAACCTGGTCAAATGAATTCAGATCTCAACCCAAGTGATAAGTGTTAAACCTATGGGAATCCTATAAGTTCAAGTATGTTCCTCAACATGTCTATGACATCCATTAACAGGCCATTTGGAGAGAGTAATACGTACAGATCAAGTGAAAGGTAGCAGGAAGTGAGTGAGTGATTTATTTAAGTTTATTGACTCTGTGAAAAGTAATCCAGTAGTATCCCAGTTGTAGGTGGGAGGAAAGCCCTAAGTGAGGCATGTGTTGGACATTGACCACTAAACCCAATAGCATTGTTACAGTGCTGACAACCTAGAAACAATCAGCTTGAAACGTAGCACAGAAGATAACTACCATCCTCAGCAGGGTTGGAAATAACTTTAAAATTGCTAGTGTACTCCGGTACAGTGGCACATGTAAAATCACTTGCCCTGATAATTTTTTCCACTATACTGGCCGTTTTCTTGTTGATTTAAAAAAACCCAAAAAACATAATTAACCTTGGAATATCAACTGGACACCGGTACAGTGTGATATACAAATTTGCTTGCCCGACAGAAAAAACACTGGACTCGGGCATCGGGCAATGGGTTATTTCCACCCCCGGAATCCTGTTGTCAGTTTTGTGACCCTTTTGTCAGTAGTCTGCAGCAAATGACACTTCATATTCCCTATTTAAATTCTAAATTCCCATTCCTGACAATTTACAAAAATAACAACATTAACAAATTCAAATGTTAACAATATGACAGTTGTTTCCCACTGTGTGTGCAACTGGCAATTATATTGGAATCCCATAAAAATCCCTGTGTTCTTCAAAGTGACTCACTCAAGCATTCCTGTGTCCTGGTACCATCAAAGAGACCTGCCCATCTCACTCCACTACGAGTAGGGGCACGGTTACTCAGTAATCCAAGGCACTACAATAACTTATACAGAGTTGCGTCCCTTGGGCATGACAGCAACCTCTGATTGTGGGTTGGAATCCCAGTTTGCTCCGATTTTGTTTTATTGTTTCAGCCTGCCTGTACTTGTGACTTTCACCTAAGTGGTAAACCATCTGTAGTTCCTCCCACATCAGACTGACATGCCAACTGGAATAATGTTCAAAGAAGCTTTAAACCCAACTCACTCACTCACTCATCACTCATCATTACACATAGGGGACCAAGAACGTCAAACAATATTGCCTGCTTTGTCTATCTCAAATCTGCTAGAACCTTGTCATGTTTGTTTGTTTGTTCAGGTACTGATGATGATCTGGAGTACTATGTACGAGAGTGTGGGGACATTCTGGCTGTCACCAGCAAACTCCAACCAGACTTCAGAGATGCTAAACACATAATTGAATATGTCTTTGCTCAAGTGGTAGAGTTCAAGAAACTCAATCAGGTAGGTGTTAGATGATTTGTTGTGACACCTATAGATCGACATAGGTGTTAGATAATGTGGTGTGGCACATGTAGATGTACATAGGTGTTAGATGACGTGGTATGACACCTGTAGATCTGCATAAGTGTTAGATGACATGGTGTGACACATGTAAATCTGCATAGGTTTTAGATGACATGGTGTGACACATGTAGATGTACATAGGTGTTAGATGACATGGTATGACACTTGTAGATCTGCATAGGTGTGAGATAATGTGGTGTGACACATGTAGATCTACATGGGTGTTAGATGACATGGTGTGACACCTATAGATCTGCATAAGTGTTAGATCTACATGGGTGTTAGATGACATGGTGTGACACCTATAGATCTGCATAAGTGTTAGATGACACGGTGTGATACATGTAGATATACATAGGTGTTAGATGATGTGTGACACCTATAGATCTGCATAGGTGTTAGATGATGTGGTGTGACACCTATAGATCTGGATAGGTCTTAGATGACATGGTGTGACACCTATAGATCTGCTTAGGTTTTAGTTGATGTGGTGTAACACTGATACATCTGCATAGGTGTTAGATCATGTGGTGTGACACATATAGATCTGCATAGGTGTTAGAAGAAGAGATGTGACACATGTAGATCTGCAAAGGTGTTAGATGACGTGGTGTGACACCTAAAGATCTTCATGGGTGTTAGATGACATGGTGTGACACCTATAGATCTGCATAAGTGTTAGATGACACTGTGTGATACATGTAGATATACATAGGTGTTAGATGATGTGTGACACCTATAGATCTGCATAGGTGTTAGATGATGTGGTGTGACACCTATAGATCTGGATAGGTGTTAGATGACGTGGTGTGACACCTATAGATCTGCATAGGTGTGAGTTGATGTGTGACACATGTAGATCTGCATAGGTGTTGATGTGGTGTGACACTTATAAATCTGCATAGCTGTTAGAAGACGTGGTGTGACACATGTAGATCTGCAAAGGTGTTAGATGACGTGGTGTGACACCTAAAGATCTTCATAGATGTTTGAAGACGAGATGTGACACATGTAGATCTGCATAGGTGTTAGTTGATGTGGTGTGACACTTATAGATCTGCATAGGTGTTAGATGACATGGTGTGACACCTATAGATCTGCAAGTGTATCATGTGATTATGGAATCTTTAATTGTGACATCTTCCTATAGTTTCAGCCACTCTCATATGTAATGTGGAAATATTAAAAGATCTTCTGGTTGATGTTGTAAGAGAAAACAGCTCATTTAACTCTAATTTATAAGATAAACATTTTACTGGCCTGCAGATGCAGCAGACTGCTTGCAACTGCCCTGTTCTATCTGTGTGCTAGTCTCCCATAGTTCTGGGTATATCCTAGCTGTGGTAGCCATATCTCAGGTTTTTAATTATTTACAAGCTGATGACTGGAATATTGCTGGCTGTGGTGTTACACATCATAACTGTTCCGTCTGATTTCAGGACAACGACTACAACCCAGTTGAGTTTGGAGGAGGGGCTGACAGCTATGCATAGAATGAATCACCATGACGTCTAGGTCACAAGAACACCCAACACCCACAACTCAAGTTCTTACAGATTCGTGTATATCCCCAACCCAGTTCAAAGTGAAGGACAAAATTATCACTTCGTCATAACAATGAAAAAATATACACAGTTCAGGCGTTAAAGGGAGCTGGGTCAGTCTGCAGTCCAAATATTTTTCATGGAAGTCATTCCAATCAACTTTGATAATCTGCAAAGTCAAATTATATAATACACATAGATCATGAAGTTAATGTTTATGAATTATTCGTACTGGTACATATTTTATGTATTATTAATTGTTTGGCAAAAATGACTGATTACTGAGTTCTTGACTGAAAATGGCCTCCAGATCATGGAGCAAGTTGGGACTGGCCAATTTCTCATCACTAATCATAATATTTAGAGACTGCTAGTTTCTATATTAAAAACATGCAAGGATTGTAAACTTTACCTACCTGGGGAAATAACAGCTTTGATAAATGAAAAGTGTTTCCAGACAGCAATACATTATAATTCATGAATGGGAATTTCCTGATTTGACAAATCCACTTCAGCTGCTCATTTAGGGAAAACACATTCTTGACATCTCATGTGTAGAATTCATACTGATATGTGATAAGTGTATATTTCTCATATAAAGACATGTTTTTACAGATGTTTTAGAGACCCTGATAACCTTTGTAACAGTGTCTAAGTGATAACTGTTATTCTGTAGAGTACAATTTCTGAAACACATTGCAAACCTATGTGGCTCAATTAGTAGTAATGCTTCTACTTTTGAAAAACAGTGAATGTGTAATGTGAGATAAAGAGTGAAACCGAGGGTGGATTGAGGGTAAAATAAGCTCTTCAAAAGTGAAGTCCCCAGCAAATATTCCTTAGGTTATGACATAATAAGAATTGAGAATCTATGACCTTCACAGACCCAACAATAATTTCCACAATAACTTATTTAAAAAATCATATATTGCTTTTCTGATGCATACATATTTAAAAAGTAGTCTCACTAACACCATGGTTACAAATGTTTTTGATCTTGTGTTAAAGGAACATTCCCATAGGATCAGAAGAAGTACACTAAACTGAATAATCTGGGCCTAGATTTTCGAAGCTATCTTAGAGCTAAGATAGTCGTAAGTGCCATACATTAACATTAACTTACGACTATCTTAGTGCTAAGAGAGCTTCGAAAATCTAGGCCCTGGTTGTTATCACAAGTCATAATTCTTCTGTTCTTGTTACAATGCATATTTTCCGTCCTGTAGTCAATGGTTGTAAATGCTCTCAAGACCAAATACTTATCTTAACTGGAGTATGTCTCAGCTGTTTTTTACTTCAAAGTGTCTTTACAATGTTAGATCTGTATATATATTAAGAGTATTTATTAGGTGTTAATGTGTACACGCCTGTAAATTGTTGGATGTTTCTGTTTGTTTTCTTAAGTCTCTATGATTGTAAATAAAACTATCTTTGTAATATATCTTGCTTGTCTAATTATTCCCCTGAGGGGAAATGTGATAGTATGATTATCAGTCCCCTCAGTTCAAGGCATTCCTTGTGTAAGTGTGCCAGATGTCTTGCAGAAGGTTGTCACTTAACATGACTGTAGGTGGAATTATCTTGTACTTTCCTTGTCATATCCATTCATCTCTTTATTGAGACATTTGGATTAAAACGTTTCTGGAGACTTTTAAACAGGGTATATATAAAGGCTTTGAATATTTTAACTATCATTTAACTGGTCTTATCAAACTAATGCTTAGTCTCTGAATATATATAAAAGTTTGATAGAAACAAATAATTCTTTTGAAATTGGAAAAGGAGCTCCAGTTAGATTGGTGATTCAGAACCTGAGGAAATCTACCCTTACTTCATTTAGAGGTTTGCATTGCAGAAAGGGCTAGGCAGAAAGGAAAACAAATGGTTCAGTGACAGACTAGGACTTACCTGGCTTTGGACCATCCTAACCCTTGCTTTACATTGAAATACCTGGGGCTGTGTGGTTAATTTAGTGTTTCATATATCTACACATAAGCTATAGTTTGGCATGAAATGCATGTGGACCTGTTTTTTTGTAAATATCTCTTCATCCAATGACCCAATCGATCTCAAACTGTGCAAGTGGATGTTTTGTCAGACAACCTAATCACATTGTAAATCACCGATTTTATGCATTTGTATTAAAGAATCTGTCTATGTAACTGTCAACAAAATAAACAGCAGAACGCAAACTGCTTGTAGAGGGAGGGAGCCAATGACCTGTAACAGCGGCAGTGTTGGATCATAAAGGTCAACGTTCGTCAATGTAGGTCAGCTGTGCACGTGACAGGTATGAAGAGGCGTTCATTTCTAGCAAATAGTCGGCAAATGACATCTCTGATGACCGTGATGTCAAAAGAATCTAACTTAGGATGCCTACCTTTTTGTACAAGGTTTTGTTTATTGGTTGTTGGTTTATTTTTCACAATTTTTAGCACGATGTTCTTTTTCATGCCAAGAGCAAAAGTTGTACGTTTCATGTAATCCGACACCTTATAAATCGGTTTGCTACGTTTGCTCTCTTTTTAAAAAAAATTCAACACATTTCTAATTAAACGTTTAGCATCATCTGTATAAGCTTTCATGATGACAGCTAGAAGTAGTCAATGTGAATGATCCAAACGGTCTATCACTGTGCAGTGCACAGGTAACTATCATGAACTGCACGTGCATTTACCTTTATGACCCAACACTGCCGCTGTTACAGGTCATTGGCTCCCTCCCTCTACAAGCAGTTTGCGTTCTGCTGTTTATTTTGTTGACAGTTACATAGACAGATTCTTTAATACAAATGCATAACTGTTTATTTTGTTGACAGTTACATAGACAGATTCTTTAATACAAATGCATGAAATCGGTGATTTAAATGTGATTAGGTTGTCTGACAAAACATCCACTTGCACAGTTTGAGATCGATTGGGTCATTGGATGAAGAGATATTTACAAAAAACCGGGTCCACATGCATTTCATGCCAAACTATAAGTGAGGTTAGGCTTAGACTTCACTGTGGCCTATCCAATAAAGGTACTGCATGTAATACATAGTTACACCCCTTAGCCATGCAGGGATCTGCTGTTCATGGGTTCGAATCCTAGATTGACCTTAATTTTGTCCGTGGGCATGTCGGCACCATGTCCGCCTGGTGGGTTTCATCCCCAACTTTATCCCTAAGTTTTTGTTGTTGAGTAAGCATGCTCCTGTGGGGTTTCCGGTTCCCATTAACCAAATCTGGAAGTACTGGACGGCCAAATACTCAGACATGGGCTACGACTTTGGTGCTGTAGCTTAAAGCGATCTTCAGAGCTGAGGTGATCGTAACTCCAATACCTTAAGACTTACGACAATTGTAGCGCCCAGGTTGCTTTGTGCAACGACACCTTGGTCGATAGTACGCCGTGCACTGACAGCGTTAGACGTTACTCGTTATGTCAAACACTGGTTTATCAGGTCCAGTATTTACATGTGGCCGCCATATAGCTGGAATATTACAGAGTGCGGTCTTACACTACTCACACAAATATTACAGAGTGCGGTCTTACACTACTCACACAAACCTCGGACAACACGACTGGCGCCACCATCTATACATTTAATTGGGTGAAACTTTTACTCACAACTCATTACGAACGAAAGGGCGTTATTGCAGCAGCGTGGTTAAATCGTTCGCCCGGGTTCGATCCTCACATAGGTATAAGTGAAGCCCATTTCTGGCGTAACCCGTCGTGATATTGCTGGGATATGGCTAAAAGCGGCATAAAACTAAACTGACTCACTCATTAGGAACGACGGTGCGGTGGGGTAGCAGCGTGGTTAAAGCGTTCGCTCGTCACGCCGTAGACCCGGGTTCGATTCCCCACATAGGTATAATGTGTAAAGTCCATTTCTGGGATATTGCAAAAAGCGGCGTAAACCTATGCTCACTCACTCCCTTATTATAAACGAAGAACCCAGTACTCAATCTTCTTGGGATTGACATTTTGAAAATCGCACAACATTTTAACTCATGACAGCACGAAACATATTAACTATCTGCACGAGCAGGGTAACATGATCTGCTGTTTACATGAAATAGCAATGATGTCGTTTTATGACTGCTTAATGTCACATGGCCCTGATCTATTTGTTCAGGTTTCGCCTACGAACAGGATATGTGATGACACGAGACAGACCTGATCAATGACTGCATGATCCCGATAATCAGCTATTGCAGGTGCAGTCTGAACACTTCGTTAAAAGTGCCAGCGGAGATACAAAGATAATGTTTATTCCTAAAAATGAGGTTAATAAAATAAGCAAAGCCTTTCATTTGAAAGAGAGAGTGTGTATCGATGTACGACGCACTAGCCACAGGGGCTTGTAACGCTAAAAAGGCATCATGGTTACTACTGTCACTGAAGCAAAGACCACGTATATACGGGGAACGAACAAAATCCCAACCAGACAAAATCCCATAGGACAGAATTTCTTTGGACAAAATCCCACGCCAAAATGACCAACATAGGACAAAATCCCATTTTTATTTGTTATCGCTACCCCTTTTCACCAAGAACCCAGTGAGTTAATTATCATGTTTTATGACAGAGGCCAGTGAGATAAGTTGATTAGCATGTTTTCGTAACAGAGGCCAGTGGCTGCATTGATAAATTAAATTGTATAAATGTGTCTGTGATGATGACAGTTTGTATCAGTGTTCCTAAATGGAAGTACCGAAGGGCAATAAGGGAGGAGTTGAAATAGAATTAGATGGATTTTTGCACTCTAAAGAAGGTTACAATTAAGAGCAGTATTACTAGGTGGGAATGTTCAAGGAAAACTGCATGAGAATGTCGTCGGCCGATGAAGACATCGTTGACAATGGAGAATCCGGTTCTTGTTACATCTCATGGTCATTCAGCGGACGTGTGACATGTAGAAGTCATGAAATTGAGAATCCAGTGACCAATCAACCCTGGTGAAATACGACAACAGCCCATCCGATTGCAACGTGTACCCCTAGTCTTCAAACTTGATGTCTGGAATGTCCATGATGTGACCCTGAACAATCAGCAGCGCACCAATAATCCTACTGAATTTTGGAATTCCATTTTGGAGCATTTAATCGGCCATAATTTATTTTAGAGGTAAAATAAAAATATCTACT
This sequence comes from Haliotis rubra, assembly GCF_003918875.1. Taxonomy (NCBI): domain Eukaryota; kingdom Metazoa; phylum Mollusca; class Gastropoda; order Lepetellida; family Haliotidae; genus Haliotis; species Haliotis rubra. The sequence goes on along the minus strand of NW_025766002.1, from coordinate 1,451,321 downwards.
TTAAAATAAATTGTATGTAATTTTTCACACTGTTGGGATTTTGTCCGCAGTGTGCAGACATTTTGTCCTATTGGATTTTGTCAGGTTGGGATTTTGTCAGGGTGGGTTTTGTCCTACCCTCGTACATACCTTGATGCCCGTTTTTTGTGTGTGTCACAAACCCCTGTGGCGGTAACAATATTCCAACGATGTAACCACTTATTTGACTACCCCATCGCTCTTCCTTTCATTTGAAATACCACAGAGAAAAATGGCGACCATCCTCAAGTTTGAACTCAAACGGAGGCCATTTTGCTTTACGGTTTTCCGATACAGCCAGACTGATGCTGGGATTTGGCATGCAGGTTCTTTCTCATGAAGAAATATTTGTGATTTTTGTGATTTGCTTCTTTTTACATCTCGCAGAAAATGTAAAAATGTTGTTCTCACAACGCACTAGGCTCTTGTCTTGACAGCAGGTTATGGCCATACGAAAATTCAACTTTATTCATGGCATCACTATTTGCAAACACCTATTTTCTCTTTTTCTCAGAATCCTTTGCACCAGTGGTTGTTTATCTCACAATAACTATTTGACCGAAATAAGGTTAATGGGGAGCCACAAAGCCTTGTAACTATATTTTTTGTTTTTCTGATACAAGTTCGTCTGTCAACCAAGTTGAAAAAGTGCATGTTGTGTGACAATAGGTATTTTTCTCAATACAATGCAAAACAAACACCGTTGAGCCACTACCACAGCGTTTAACCAAAGGCTTGCTTTTATATACTACCTTCCTTGAGTAAATTCAATACATAGTAGTTGTGTTGTGTGCTTTGTATCGGCTGGCCACTGGCGGCTCTTATGCCAAACAATGACAAAGGCTACTGCTACCGGAATGGTTGTTTTTCTAGCACTTCAGAACCATATCTCACCGGCAGTACTTGAGGGGAGAGAATATACCCTTTTTGTCACTGGTAGTGAGTATGTCCATCAAACAAAGCATTATATTCACATTGTAGTGTGAACATTTTCCTCTTATAGACAGTTAAATCATACTGTGGCGTTTGTGTGAGTGCGTGTGCGTGTGCGTGTGCGTGTGCGTGCGTGCTTCGTCTTGTCATATTTTTCAGATTTTACCCACCCTATTTCTTTTCCGACTCCAAAACATATGTAATATTTTTTCTTTATGACCCCCTCCTTCTCCCCATAACAATTTCCCAACTTAACACTCATGACTTCCCAACCATATTCACACTCATAATATATCTATTTGAAAAATAAAGGTGTTACATTTTTTTCATTATGAAAATTTAACAAACTCTACACACCCTCCTCTATGGCTGTGCCACTTTTCCATCTCTCTCTCTCACTCTCTCCTCTCTCTCTCCCTCCCTCCTCTCTCTCTCCCTCCCTCCCTCTCTCTCACCCACTCTCTCTCTCCTCTCCTCCTCTCTCTCTCTCTCCCTCTCTCTCTCTCACCCTCTCTCTCTCTCTCTCCCTCTCTCTCTCTCTCCACCCTCTCTCTCTCTCCCCCCCTCTCTCTCTCTCTCCTCCCCCCCCTCCCTCTCTCTCTCTCTCGCTCTCCAGATACAGTAGCATGCGGTCCCACGACGCGAAGAACCTCAGACTGTAATATATCATTGATGTATGTAATTTATTAATGACTCACGCAATCATTACAAATACATGCAGCTGACATTTTGCTAGCATGCTATACTGTTTGGTAATGCGAATATATTTAATTGTTAACCGACTCTTCAAGACGAAATGGTTGCCTACCTACCAGGGTTCAATTTATCAGGTGAAGATGGCAACTGATGCAAGCGGGGAATCCGAGGATTAATGGTTTGACATATAGAATATCATACAGCTTCATTTATTCACGGCACCGGAGGATGTAATGTGGAAACCAGGCAGTAAAAAGTCGTAGTATCATCATGACATAATAATGATGGTAATACACAACTACAGGCTGATCCATAACCTTTCTTAAGTAGCATAGTATCAAGGGAAATGAGGTTCTTCATTATCGTTAGCCATGACATGTTATTCTCGTTTAACGCTGTACGTCAGTAATGTTACATCTGCTTGAGGTGAACAGTAAAATAATGAAAAATGCCCAACAGCTCCAAGGCAACTTCACTCATGCTTTTCATCATTTTCCCAATCACCACAAACACAAATAACATTTCGACTCTTAAGAAAACTCGCATATCGTATCCACCACTATCGAATGTGAATATTGGAGTAATACGTTTCCATGACAACATTTGATGAATAAATATCATCTGAAGCCCGCAAATTGAATGTCAGTGGATGACATATACTTTTAAGACGATTCGTTCTATCTCACACCGTCTCCATGGTGTATTGATACATATTCTTTATTTCCTCCAATTGAATGAAGATTACAATATGCAGTGATAATTAAGTCACATGATTAACGTTGATTGGTGATATAATTAAGCATGTTCATAAACATACAAGCTTTTTAGCACGTATCTTCATTTCCTTTTAACATGGCTTAGATTCATGATTACTTCTGTCCACAATCTCTTTCTAGTTCCACTATACATTCTACTGGACATCCCCCAAATAAAAACTGGAAAACATCATCATCTTTCTCCCAGATCTTAATCTTTATATCCCAGAACATCACATATGGTTTTGAGGAGTACATTTCGGTAATTCATATTGATCGTACAAGACACGTGCTTTACAATATCATTGGCAACAGTTTTACAATAACATTCTCTGGAAACAACTTCAGCTGATCCAAAGTCTTGCAATATCAGTTAACTTGTCGCTCTTCTCAGCGGCCTGTTTTCAGAGATAGAGTTCATTACTTGTTCTTATACTGAAGGGGGCGGTGGGGTAGCCTAGTGGTTAAAGCGTTGGCTCGTCACGCCGAAGACCCGGGTTCGATTCCCCACATGGGCACAATGTGTTAAGCTCATTTCTGGTGTCCCCCGCCGTGATATTGCTGGAATATTGCTAAAAGCGGCGTAAAACTAAACTCAGTCAGTCAGTCAGTCAGTCTTATACTGAACTCTTGAATTAAGATGAACATATTATACATTATCTCGATGAAATTTAATAGCATCACTTACGGCCTTGGAACAGAATTTCTTATTAGTAAATTGGCAATTACTGACATAGTTGACAAGTGTATATTTTAGGTTATACGTCTGTACAAGTTGCAGCGTATTATATATTAGATATTTTCTACAACATACAGTGCATGTAAAACTATCTGTACACATAAATGGACTAGGAAAATTACTTTAAAATCACAGTTATACTTTACATTAATAACTTTCCTAACAGGTAGCGTGATCTATGTAATACTGTAGTGGCATGATACCGATGGCATCCAATACAACAATACTGGGAGAGCGCCAGTGTAGTCCCTGAACGTTCGTTTACAAAACTGACGTTGTACAACTTCAAGCATTTCATAATCTTTAAGAGTACGTTTATCCCATACGTTGCATCCATAGAGGCCACGTGATAAGATTACTCTCTCCCAGATACGTGCTGCAGATGTAGGGTCAAGACACCAACATACAACCCTTTAGTAATAGTGTTGATGTGGACACGTAACTTTTCACATGCACATTTTGTACACTCAAGTGAAGAAGTGAAGTAATGCCTTAACGTTTACACAAGAAACCGTAACAAATTATATGCAAGGAAGACCTACTTTAACTGACAATTATCTCAGACACCGAGCAACATGCTTTCATGGACGTAGATGGTACTTTACTTCCACGTAGTAGATGATGTTTTACTTCCACGTGGATGATGCGTTACTTCAATGCAGCTAGATGGTATTTTACTTCCACGTAGATGACACTTGACTTCTACTTAGATGATACTTTACTTCTACCTAGATGATACTTACTTCTACCTAGATGATACTTTACTTCTACCTATATAATACTTTACTTCTATGTAGATGATACTTTAATTCTATGTAGATGATACTTTACTTCTACCTAGATGATACTTTACTTCTATGTAGATGATACTTTATTTCTATGTAGATGATACTTTATTTCTACCTAGATGATACTTTACTTCTATGTAGATGATACTTTACTTCTACCTAGATGATACTTTACTTCTACCTAGATGATACTTTACTTCTATGTAGATGATACTTTATTTCTATGTAGATGATACTTTACTTCTATGTAGATGATACTTTACTTCTACCTAGATGATACTTTACTTCTATGTAGATGATACTTTACTTCTACGTAGATGATCCTTTACTTCTACCTAGATGATACTTTACTTCTACCACCTAGATGATACTTTACTTCTACCTAGATGATACTTTACTTCTACCTAGATGATACTTTACTTCTACCAGATGATACTTTACTTCTACCTAGATGATACTTTACTTCTACCTAGATGATACTTTACTTCTAATGTAGATGATACTTTACTTCTATGTAGATGATACTTTACTTATGTAGATGATATGTATGTAGATGATACTTTACTTCCATGTAGATGATACTTCTACCTAGATGATACTTTACTCTATGTAGATGATACTTTACTTCTATGTAGATGATACTTTACTCTATGTAGATGATACTTTACTTCTACCTAGATGATACTTTACTTCTATGTAGATGATACTTTACTACTACCTAGATGATACTTACTTCTACCTAGATGATACCTTACTTCTACCTAGATGATACTTTACTTCTACCTAGATGATACTTTACTTCTATGTAGATGATACTTTACTTCTATGTAGATGATACTTTACTTCTATGTAGATGATACTTTACTTCTACCTAGATGATACTTTACTTCTACCTAGATGATACTTTACTTCTATGTAGATGATACTTTACTTCTACCTAGATGATACTTTACTTCTACCTAGATGATACTTTACTTCTCACCTAGATGATACTTTCACTTCCCATGTAGATGATACTTTACTTCTACCCAGATGATACTTTACTTCTATGTAGATGATACTTTACTTCTACCTAGATGATACTTTTACTTCTACCTAGATGATACTTTCCTTCTATGTAGATGATACTTTACTTCTATGTTTTACTTCTATCTAGATGATACTTTACTTCTATACCTAGATGTTACTTTACTTCTACCTAGTAGATGATACTTTACTTCTATGTAGATGATGCTTTACTTCTATGATTTTGCTTTACTTCTACCTAGATGATACTTTACTTCTATGTAGATGATACTTTACTTCTACCTAGATGATACTATGTAGATGATACCTTTCTACCTAGATGATACTTTACTTCTATGTAGATGATACTTTACTTCCATGTAGATGATACTCTCATGTAGATTTTACTTCCATGTAGATGATACTTTACTTCCACCCTAGATGATACTTTACTTCATGTAGATGATCCTTTACTTCCCATGTAGATGATACTTTACTTCCACCTAGATGATACTTTTACTTCCTACCTAGATGATACTTTACTTCCCATGTAGATGATACTTTACTTCACCTAGATGACACTTTACTTCCACCTAGATGACACTTTACTTCATGTAGATGATACTTTACTTCCATGTAGATGATACTTTACTTCCATGTAGATGACACTTTACTTCCATGTAGATGATACTTTATTTCATGTAGATGATACCTTACTCCATGTAGATGATACTTTACTTCACCTAGATGATACTTTACTTCCACCTAGATGACACTTTACTTCCACCTAGATGATACTCTTTACTTCCACCTAGATGATAACTTTACTTCACCTAGATGATACTTTACTTCACCCAGATGATACTTTACTTCCCACCCAGATGATACTTTCACTTCCATGTAGATGATACTCTTTACTTCCATGTAGATGATACTCTTTACTTCATGTAGATGACACTTTACTTCCATGTAGATGATACTTTACTCTACCCAGATGATACCTTTACTCTCCATGTAGATGATACTTTTACTATGTCTGATATGTAGATGATACTTTTACTTCCACCTAGATGATACTTTACACTCCCATGTAGATGATACTTTACTTCCATGTAGATGATACTTTTACTTCCATGTAGATGACACTTTACTTCTACCTAGATGACACTTTACTTCTCACCTAGATGATACTTTACTTCCATGTAGATGATACTTTACTTCCACCTAGATGATACTTTACTTCCTATGTAGATGATACTTTACTTCTACCTAGATGATACTTTACTTCTATGTAGATGATACTTTACTTCTATACCTAGATGATACTTTACTTCTACCTAGATGATACTCTACTTTACTTCTACCTAGATGATACTTTACTTCTCACCTAGATGATACTTTACTTTCACTAGATGATACTTTACTTCTATGTAGATGATACTTTACTTCTACCTAGATGATACTTTACTTCTATGTAGATGACACTTCTACTTCCATGTAGATGATACTTTACTTCTATGTAGATGATACTTTACTTCTATGTAGATGATACTTTACTTCTACCTAGATGATACTTTACTTCTACCTAGATGATACTTTACTTCTATGTAGATGATACTTTACTTCTATGTAGATGATACTTTACTTCTATGTAGATGATACTTTACTTCCACCTAGATGATACTTTACTTCTATGTAGATGATACTTTACTTCTATGTAGATGATACTTTACTTCTACCTAGATGATACTTTACTTCTATGTAGATGATACTTTACTTCTACCTAGATGATACTTTACTTCTACCTAGATGATACTTTACTTCTACCTAGATGATACTTTACTTCTACCTAGATGATACTTTACTTCTATGTAGATGATACTTTACTTCTATGTAGATGATGATACTTTACTTCTACCTAGATGATACTTTACTTCTATGTAGATGATACTTTACTTCTATGTAGATGATACTTTACTTCTATGTAGATGATACTTTACTTCTATGTAGATGATACTTTACTTCTATGTAGATGATACTTTACTTCTATGTAGATGATACTTTACTTCTATGTAGATGATACTTTACTTCTACCTAGATGATACTTTACTTCTACCTAGATGATACTTTACTTCTACCTAGATGATACTTTACTTCTATGTAGATGATACTTTACTTCTATGTAGATGATACTTTACTTCTATGTAGATGATACTTTACTTCTATGTAGATGATACTTTACTTCTATGTAGATGATACTTTACTTCTATGTAGATGATTCTTTACTTCTATGTAGATGATACTTTACTTCTACGTAGATGATACTTTACTTCTATGTAGATGATACTTTACTTCTACCTAGATGATACTTTACTTCTACCTAGATGATACTTTACTTCTACCTAGATGATACTTTACTTCTATGTAGATGATACTTTACTTCTACCTAGATGATACTTTACTTCTATGTAGATGATACTTTACTTCTGCCTAGATTATAGTTTCCTGCTACCTAGATTATACTTTACATCTTCCTAGATGATACTTTACTTCTATGTAGGTGAAACTTTACTTCCACGCAGAAACTTTAGTCCCGCGAAGATGATACTTTACTTGCATGCAGGCGATACTTTACATGGGGTATAGATGATACTAATATCCACGTCGAAGACACTGTGGAGTCTACTTTGGGGGTGACATCATCTACCAAAAAATATCGACCTACTTTCTCGAGTACTCAGCAAACGATGGGGATTGTTGTGAGTAACCTGTAAACTTAAAAATAGCGACAGGTATGTTTGACTTAATACAGTATATCTTCATGAGCTGACGTCATTTTAGTTCTGTTTTAGATTGACAAATTGAAATACAGTGAGTAAATGTGAAAATACGGAAAAGGACAAATGAAAACGTGTATATATAACCGGATTACCGCTCGGGTGCACAATAAAATATCACAGTTTGATTAACGATATGCAGCATTATATTATCTTCGTATATGAACGTATCGTCTACGCATATGTAAGTATCGTCTACGTACATGAAAGTATCGTCTACAGTACGCATATGAAAGTATCGTCTACGTTTATGAAAGTATCGTCTACGTACATGAAAGTATCGTCTACGCATATGGAAGTATCATCTACGTACATGAAAGTATCGTCTACGCATATGGAAGTATCGTCTACGCATATGGAAGTATCGTCTACGTATATGGAAGTATCGTCTACGTATAGTCTACGTATATGGAAGTATCATCTACGTATATGAAAGTATCATCTACAGTACGCATATGGAAGTATCGTCTACGTATATGAAAGTATCGTCTACGTTTATGAAAGTATCATCTACGTATATGAAAGTATCATCTACTTTTATGAAAATATCGTCTACGTACATGGAAGTATCGTCTACGTACATGGAAGTATCATCTACGTACATGAAAGTATCATCTACGTACATGAAAGTATCGTCTACGCATATGGAAGTATCGTCTACGTATATGGAAGTATCATCTACGTATATGAAAGTATCATCTACAGTACGCATATGAAAGTATCGTCTACGTTTATGAAAGTATCGTCTACGTACATGAAAGTATCGTCTACGCATATGGAAGTATTATCTACGTACATGAAAGTATCGTCTACGCATATGGAAGTATCGTCTACGCATATGGAAGTATCGTCTACGTATATGAAAGTATGATCTACGTATATGAAAGTATCATCTACAGTACGCATATGAAAGTATCGTCTACGTTTATGAAAGTATCGTCTACGTACATGAAAGTATCGTCAAACTGTATGAAAGTATGATCTATGTATATGAAAGTATCGTCAACCTGTTTGAAAGTAACATCTGCGTGTATGAAAGTATTATCTACGTGTATGTAAGTATCATCTACGGATATGAAATATGTATGAGACATTAATGCATACTATCAATTTAACTCCCAGCACAATCAGCTATGGGTGAGTGAGTGAATTGGGTTTAATTTTGTTCAATATTGCCGTTACATCAAGGCGTGCCATATGGATATGGAAACAGACCGAGGTGATGCAGGACGGAGGAGGCGTTTAGCACTTTGGTAAAACACCCAAGCAATGAATTGGTGCTGACAAGCCTAGAAACGTCATAAGATTCGACTGACAGGATCGGGTGATCAGGCTCACTGACTTGGTTGACAGATGACATCGTATCACAGTTGCGTAGATCGATGTGCATGCTTTGATCAGTGGATTGTCTGGTCCAGACCATTTACAGATCGCCTCAATATAGCTGGAATTTCTGCTGAGTACGGCATAAAACGACATACAAACCCATTCTATCACATTCCGCTCTAGCCTCGGAAAAGTTGCTTCTGGGTAAAACGCTCTGACAAGAACTTCAGCTGTCGATTGTCAGAAATAATTGATGTGAATGACTTCTTTGGAATGAGAGCAATGTTTCTGTCTCCGAGTTTGACTTGAAAATAACTGATATATATTATGTCGTCGGATCTCAAAAGCTATAGTATCCATCTTATGAGGGTCCGATATTTTCCGAATGATGTTACGGAAAGGAACGAATGGTGACGAACGCTTGTATTCCTTCACCCATGATCTATGTGGTCCCAAACAACACCTGTTGTCTGTCCGAGGGGACATAGTTGACTTGGTAAATTGGTAGTCATTGCACCCTAACGATATGATTAGGATGTCTGATCGTCCCTGCATTGTTAAAGCTTACAATCTATCCTCGCTTGGGTGCTATTCATTGACAGAGCTAGATATATATTATACAGGTTTTGTATTATCTATGGATGCCATCTACCCTACAGATAAGTTGGTCGTAAACAGTTTGATAATGTTAAAACCGCATAAACCTTCAACATAGAGGCGTCCATGTTCCACCTACCCAGCATCATCACTCAGATATTATTTAGTCCTGAAGAGAAATGGCGATCTCAGCCAGTTCAAATGGCTTGGTGGGTTAAACCTTGCATAACTCTATAAAGTACTTTTTTTTTAGTTTAAATGATAATTTCTAAAAAATATAAATAGCAACCTGGGGTCCTTGTACTGACCGCTTATCTAGACTTGTCTCTTTAAAGGATAGAATTACTATACATCCATGGGCTTAGCATTCAGTACAGCCTTTGAGCAAGGTTAGGTTAAACCCAGTACACGATGTCATTTTTCTGAGACTTAAATCAGCTTCGAGTTAGCAGCACAGACCTTATATGATATGGACCATAGCTAATTTGACTCTTGGAATCCCAATTAACCGCTTCATTGCACACATCTAGGAGGTGGAGTGGAATGGGTTTGAGATGGCTTGGAGTAAACCGTTTTGCCAGTCTCTTGCAAACACGACCTCCCCTTGCTTCGCGTGTGTTGCCTGTTTGTTCAAGTACATCTATATGATATATCAATTAAAAAAAAACCCACATGCAACTGACAAGGCATGTACACGTTGTTAGTACGTTTAACTATACATGAAACTTGGAAATTGGTTAGAAAGTAAAATTAGACAGTCATGGATTTGATTACACGATGCGTCAAGAAGGTATACTTGTCCTTGCCGTGTCCTGCTTGAGTGCTATCTTGACTGGTTTACATGTATATGTTTTTATTTCTACAACAACCACCACTACTACTACTACAACTACTACTACTACTACTACCACCACCACCACCACCACTACTACCACCACCACCACCACCACCACCACCACCACTACTACTACTACTACCACCACCACCACCACCACCACCACTACTACTACTACTACTACTACCACCACCACCACCACCACTACTACTACTACTACTACTACTACTACTACTACTACTACCACCACTACCACCACCAATTCATTCATTCATTCTAGAATCGATTTCGATTTTATTAACAAGAAAACACTATTGTATATATTATTACCAAAGGAATGCCACGGTGAAATTATCAATCTGCTATAACTAATGTATGCATCTTTAAGAGCGAGACAAAACTTCGCTGATGTAAAACTTTTAACACGCCTACTTGGTATCTAGTGTCAGTATCCTACCTCTAGTAGGGTAAAGCAAGGTTGTGTTTTGGGCGCTGTCCTCTTTATGCGTCTTGAGCTTGTGTTAAATTTTGTATGCTGCTTGTGATCATGGAATATGTGTTTTACAAAATATTGAAGATCTGATGTTAGTTATCGGCTGATGGAATTATCCTTTCCTCCTATTACAGAGTCTACTTGACGTACTGACAATTTGGGGAATGTGTGTAAATCTTAATTTGAATCCAGTGAACTTAGAAACATAGGATAATAGTATGAATCCTGGGCACTGGTCAATGTTAAATACGGTAACATACTGCACATGGTAATTATCCTCACAATGTAAACATGTTTTAAAACATGTGAAACTCTTGCTTTCTTTTGTTTAGTAATAACAGGTTTATAGATTTAAAATTTGTAAAATAATCGACAGTAAAATTGATATCTGGTTCTGAAATAAAGCGTATTAGAGGGTTACAAGTATACTATTTTGAACTTTTTCTTGGAGTGGGCAAACCTAAAGCAAACAAAACTAATGTGAGTGAAACTGGACGTCGTTCTGTGTTTATAAATAAGGGTATTTACATACAACTAAATGCTAAGCTTTTGCTAACGAGTGCAGGTAAATATCTCTCTCAAAATAATATATTGGTTAAACTGATAGACGGGATTGTTAACGTCAGTTAAGCATCACATGTGACATAAATTGTATCTAATACTAGTTTGGCATGTCTGTAATTATACCAAAGCGTTGGCCATAAGAACATGTTTCGACTGCATGGGGAAGACATTTGATATAGCATGGCACCAAGTTTGGCGTCCTCCCCGTCCTTATTGCATTATGCTAAAATATAGTCTCTTCCACAACCAGAGACAGGTTTGGTTATAGCAAACTTCCCAAAATGTCGTCAATACTTTCGAGTTACCATTATGTAAAACGTAAACATTCCTCATTACAGGCATGAAAAGATTGTGACCTTCCTTTAGGAGTGGTCTTTTTTGCATGTATAAAGTATAGTCACTGGAAACATAGTTCTTTTATGGCCAACCTTATTAGAGTGATATCATAAAGGTAGAATAACAGTATAATGGTAAATATGTTTAATTTGGGATCGGTGAGCATATAACATATCGATCGTGTGACAGCAACAACGGCAGCACACACATGGTGGTCGGCGTGACAGTACTCGGTGTATGTTTATGGACGTTTTGGGAACTAGCAATGTCAATGACACTGGGTTTAATGACGCCGGACAGTAGCAGATGTTCAGTCTGTCCTTTCTGTAAAAACCTCGCCATCCTTTTCCTGTTGATGATAACTATTGTATGGCCTCCAAGACAGGGTAATATACTACCCATCAAAAGTTTAGACTCACTTAAAGCACTCACTATATGTTATGTATATATAAGGTTACATCGAAGATGAGTTTCTCCACTAACTTAATGGAACCATCTGCAAACCTTATGCAGATGAATTGCACGAGGATCATGCATCGATTTCCTGAAAAGCATGTGCGAAGATCGTGCATGTGAACAGCTGCGTTTTGGTGTAAATTCTTTTCAACGTTACACATTTATTTTAAAATACATCAGTTCATGTGTAAACAGTACATTTACACATTATGGAATATTTTGTAAAATCTAGTTTAGAACAGATGACTGAAGTAAGTGTCTATATTTACACTTAGTCTAGTCAGTCTTAACTTTTGATGGGTAGTATACATCCCGTATTATCCCGTATCGTTTGATCTCGCGAGCAGACAGTAACGTGATGATGGTACATGGTACATTTGATGCTTTTTCGATCCGTGTTTATTTGTTATTTAACGCCGAACCTAAGCAATGTCTGCATGTATAATGAAATATAAATACATCGCCAGCATTACAAACATTCACTATAATGTTTACTTGGTTTTTTACACACGCTCGCACACACGCACACACGCACGAACACACACCTTGCCCCGCCCAATATTCCAGCTATATAATGGCGGCCTGTACATAATGGGATCTGGAAAACACAATCCAGTGATCGATACTGTAAGCAACATGTCGTCAGTGTATAATGTTGTATCACAGGTATGAGAAAACATCTCAAACATCGTTTCATGGGATGTGCCTAACTCACATTTGATGATATACCCAAGAATCTGTGCCATGGGTATCCGCTCAGCTTGAAACTACCCAACAGTAAAATGGTGATTGATAAATAGGACATGTAGTTTTAGTGAGTGAGTTAGTTTAGTTTTACGCCGCTTTTAGCAATATTCCAGCAATATCAAGACGGGGAACACCAGAAATGGGCTTCACACATTGTACCCATGTAGGGAATCGAACCCGGGTCTTCGGCGTGACGAGCGAACGCTTTAACCACTAGGCTACCCCACCGCTCTCTGTAGTTTTACACTTGGTTTCGTCAGAAAGGTTCAAGTATTCAGAATATGAGATGCTGAATATAACCTAGGAATATGGCATTGTCTCTTTACTTTCCTTGTGATTTCTACACACTGGTCGCCTATTCACTCTTTTCTCGAAGATGTCCAGTATCCTATCATTGGTTAAGTTTGAGACAACCCCTTGTTTGTTGTTTTTATCATGCGGGTAATTGTTTTACGACAGTCCTTTCTCGCGGAATGTTCGACACACACTCCCTATTCCGACACACACTCCGTATTCCGACACACACTCCCTATTCAGACACACACTTCCTATTCAGACACATACTCCCTATTCAGACTTCATTAGGGGTCACCTCGACCAATCGGAGTTCTATAGAACTTGAACTCATTTGCCTCCAGGGACTATGTCCTGAACCTAAATTTTAGCTTTATCGACGCATGTGTAGTGTACCATGCATATATGACCAATTTGTCATAACGAACACCTATTATTTGATAACGTTATTTGATGAAATAGTAATAAGATAATATCAATAAAAGATTATCTCATGGAATATACCTACAGTCTGTTTCAGACTTCGGCGGTAGATCTTGTAAACAGTGTTTTCAGCGCCAGACTTTATAAGAAGTAGCTGACAGAATTGAATCGCAATGTTATAGTTCAAAGCTGGTTTTGTCGACCGAAAGTTCAATGGAAGGATTCTGCGTTTGATTCTGTAATTATATCCTGGCAGTTTTCTAACATTCCCGACAGAAGTTCAGCACTGATGTCCAGCTACTGTGACGTACTCCGAAGATTCCATGTCTGTCTGAGCCGTCACAGAGTGACTTCGTGGCATTCTGTTTTTGCAAGGTATTCTCTTTCAAGATTATAGCGTTTCGACTACCCCACTCTATAAAGTGTTGAGTTTTTTATCTTTTTAGTATGGAATCCGAGAAGGGACATTGTCGCGTTGTCGCATTGTCGCACTCTCAAAAACAAGCAAAATGAGGCAAAATTAACCAAAGCGCGACAGTGCGACAACGCGACAATGTCCCTTCCAGGATTCCATACTAAAAAGATAAAAAACTCAACACTTCATAGAGTTTTACGTATAATTCTGAGCTAGTTCCCCTGTCGACATATACGTGTTGACAGAGCTGAGATGCACCAACCATGCTAGAGTCAAAGAGTAATCAGTAACTGGCATCACTGGAACAGGTTTAACCGGAGTCCAGTCCTTGTAGAATTGAAGCAAACCAAATCAATATTCACCACAATTTCAATAGTCGTGGGGAAACGTTACACTGACCGTTTTTACTATTGTCAATGTAATAAGAACCACGCAGTTTAAAAAAGCAACTGTCTCAGTAAGATCAAGATATGATTTGAAAAGGGGTCCTAAGAAACGTCCTAGATTGATGTTATTTTTCGACACAGTCAGTATAGTCTCTGATTGTGTGATTGTTGTTGATCCTCATTTCTAAGGACGCTGTTGCTAAGGGGCAAATGTTGGAATGTCAACTGAACTGAACTGAACTTTTATTCACTCAGGCTGCAAACTGCAGCATAAGAGGTACATAAATAATATTTACATTTATATACAACATAAAAAGTGCAAACTTTACCAACGGTATGATAGGTGCAATGTACATCGAGCTAGTTACATATTAAGTTATTGAAATTATTTCTTAAATAAAGCCATAATTATTTTACAACAAATTGAGAGTTTTCTTAAAGTTCCTAGTTTCTTGGTGTTAAATAGGATATTCATTTTATACATATTTGGTCTAATATACAAATACATGTACATGTTATTAGAATTTCAGTGAAGAGATTTGATTGCAGTTGATAAAAATAATCCTTTTTCGTAAACAAATTAAAACATAATATTTTTATTTAGTTTCCTCTTCTATGTTTCAACAACTCTACGTGACATGCTCTACACGTAGTTGTTTTGCTTACCTTCAACTGTGCACATTTATGTGCAACAAAGATAGTCGGTGCCTTTGATATACCGCCGAGTGATCTTTCAGATGCTGTGATATCTAAACAGACATCACAGGCCGGAACTCAGTGATAGAAACAGGACATTTATCTGAACCTATAGTCTGGTTGATTTGTATCATTTGTACCATTATCTTTGACAGAGTGAGTGAGTGAGAGAGGGAGTGAGTGTGTGTGTGTGTGAGAGAGAGAGAGGGGCTGAATGGGAGTGTAGGTCAGAGTATGTGCGTGCTCGAACGTGTGTGTATCTACCTGCATGTGTGCGTGTGTGTTTGTATGCGTACGTGCGTGTACACATTTATATATGCTAAACATTATGAACACCCACAACCCCTTGTCAAGTTCAGGATCGGCGCCTGTACTATACCCTTTTAGTCCTTTACCAGCAGTTCAGCCTTTTGTGGTGCAAGAAATATCAAAGACGCTGCGACATAACAGACTTCAATCGACAGCAATAGTTATGAAGAACTGAACTTTGATTATATGATAGAGGCTGGTGTTTGACTCGAGGAAACTGAATCAACTCGATCAATTACTCATACACAGTGACCACTCTCAGTAATAATTGTCATTACCCACGCATCGGGGCAATACACAGAGACCAGTGATGATGCGGGTTAGAACTGATCTTCAGTAACCCATGCTTGTCGTAAGAGTCGACTAATGGGATCGGGTGGTCAGGCTCGCTGACTTGGCTGACAATGTCATTGTATCCCAATTGCGTAGATCGATGCTCATGCTCTTGTTCACTGGATTGTCTGGTCCAGACTCTATTATTTACTGCCGCCATATAGCTGTAATATTGCACAGTCGTTTTCATAACGTTCGTAATGTTTTTGGCGAAATCTAATCTTCAATCGTATGCTTTCTTCTGTCGAGCAGTACGTTTGAATCAATACAAATATTGTTAGTAATTATGTAATCAGCCTCTCAGCAAGACATATATTACATTTCCCAACTGGATAATAGCATAAAATAGTTTTCAATATGGATTCTTACAGCTGATGAAACATAGAAATGCTTTTATGGTCAAAATGGCCACACGAAGACCCGAAAAGTCAAAATGGCCACATCAGAAAAGTCAAAATGGCCATACCAAAAAAGTCAAAATGGCCATAGAAAAAGTCAAAATGGCCATACATTATGTGGTGTTTTTTTCATATTAATGAGTATTGTTCTTGAAATGCTTTCTTAACTTTGAGATTGTTACTTATTTAATATTTTGAGATGTTTTTGTTTTTTTGCCCTGTACTTTGAGATGTTTTCTTAGGTAATACTTTGAGCTGTATAGTTACTCTCGCATTGTTTTCTTAATTAATACTTAAATTTCAAAACCCTATGATCATTGGGTAGTGTTTTGATAACATGACAATAAGTGACCAGGACACCTTTACTGATGGCTCTTCACCACACTCCCATCCCATAGAGCCTGGTAAACTTCAGGAGGCACAAGTGAAGATGAAGGTAAGATGCATAGGTATTAAAAAATGACCAATTGACCACTTATACTTTAATTGGCTCGTTAATTACTAATCAACATGTGATTACATACATTGTGTAACCTTAATTAAGATGTGAATCCAGAAGTGCCTCGTTAACTAATTAAGCCGTAATTGATCAATTAATTGTTAATCTCTGTGTTTATTGTAATTGTTCTTATACTTTTCAGGTCATCTTCATGTGAGGTCTGGGGTTTTGAAAACACTTCTTGCTTTGAAAATGTTCATCTACACTTTCTCAAATATTTAGTATCACTCAGGAAAAGTACACCTAACATTTTGGTATATGGCCAGTTTGGTAGAGTCCCACTTGTAAATGCTATTAAAAGCAGCATGGCATGTTTTGGGGCTAAACTTATAACCGGAAAATCATCAAAATTATGCTTCTTAATATATAAATTTGGTGATGAATTTCATTATTTATTTATTTATATGTCCCAAATTAGAATTAGAAAGAGAAAAATATATTCAGAAGTAGGCCAAATATGCATAAAATGAATATCCTATTTAATTCTCAATTAACTTTCCAGTTTTTGTAAAATAATTATGGCTTTATTTGAGAAATAATTTCAATAATGTAATATGTAACTTGCTTGATGTACACTGCACCTATCAAACCGTTTGTATATAATTTTTTATGCTGTATAAAGGTAAATATTATTTATGTACCTCTTATGCTGCAGTTTGCAGCCTGAGTGAATAAAGTTCAGTTCAGTTCAGTTCTATTTGAGCCCTGTGGAACTTCTCCGCTTGTGTGCCTAGCTGACTGGACCAGTGGAATGAACTGTTTCTGACTTTATGTAACTGATCTACATAGATGTCATATACTAGTAAATAGTACCAATGTGCATGTACATGAAGGAAGAACCTACAAATATATGTTTTGCTATTTGTTGAAAATATGATTGTTGATGTGTAAGAAACATCAAGTTTTGTCTGATATATCTTCTTTTGTCATTTTTACATCTTGATATCAAATAATGCAACATGGGAAAATGTTATGAGTATTAAAAAAATAATAATGTATGGCCATTTTGACTTTTTCTATGGCCATTTTGACTTTTTCTATGGCCATTTTGACTTTTTGATGTGGTCATTTTGACTTCGGTGTTTTGTGGCCGTTTTGACGTGTGACCATTTTGACTAGGACCCTCTTAATTTGGTTATTTTTTTGCCATCATGGCAATCAGTATGTTCCTCAAATAACAAAGAGTATTGCATTAGATCAAATATTAACAAATGATATTTTATCGGATTTGAACAACCTATACCTCCTCCAGCCTGTAAAGTTGAAACCTTCCACATTCCAATTTAATATCATTAAAACTTTTGGCTTACAATGAAAAATATTAAATTGAACAAGATATGTCCAGTATATCCCAAGTATTGTTCCTTGAGAAATGACAAACTGTGTCAGGATCTAATGTTGTTTTGTTGTTTAACGCCTCAGTCAGCAATATTCCAGCTATATGGCAGGGATATAGAATGCCGGAAAATGGTCAACTGGCTATTGCAAGTGTTGAATGCCACGAAGTATGGGTGTTTGTGAAAATTGTTCATGTAACCGTGAGCCCAAATCAATAAGTGTTAAATACACTTCCACATCAACTATAGCGACTGATCAAATATTAAGATTTTTATCTGAAGCAGTATTTCAAACAGTATCATAGAGAGGTCGAATGCTGAAAATCTGAAAATAGGACTCTCTAAATGTATTGAACTGATGGTGCCCTACTCAAAATCTGAAACCAATATCTGCCCTTCTTTACTCGTTAGGTATTTTATAACTGACTTTAAACGACCCTATTAGGTGCCATGTTAACCATACATATCTCAACTTCACTCTTGATGAGAAATAACATTCATTTTACGTCACTCGCCCACACGCAGAGAAACATAATAAGCTGTATTATGTTCATCGTGCGTCTGATTTTGTTGTTGTGTGTTTACTGGAACAAGTGTCATTGTATTTGGATTAAATTGTACCCATGTGTCGAATCGAACCCGGGTCTTCAGCGTGGCGAGCGAACGCTGTAACCACTAGGCTACCCCACCCGGTGTTGATTCGACAAAACAGGAAATTAAGAGTATTGACACCTTTATTGAAGAATTATGTAAGACAATAGAGGCCACCACTCTCGTTCTTCTCTCAGTCGTTTATATGTATCAGTTATAATGGGTGGGGCGGGGCGGGGCGGAGCGGTGGGGTAGCACAGATGTTAAAGCGTTCGCTCGTCATGTTGAAGACCCGGGTTCGATTCCCCACATGGGTACAATATGTGAATCCAATTTCTGGTGCCCTCCGCCGTGATATTGGTAGAATATTGCTAAAAGCGGCGTAAAAACATACTCACTTACTATAATGGGTGGACATAGCTTGGTGAACGTCTCCATGACAGAATTTTATTGTACATTTTGTTTTGCATACACGTATTTGTCTGATGGTTCTCTTGTGAGACATGTCAAACTCACGAGGAAGACAAATCATTCTACAGTTTTAGTAAACGAGCCATTGATGTTGGACATAATCTTGATCTCAATGTCAATGCTGATGTTGTTGATGACCCTGTACTGCCTGGACCGCCTCCGTGGTGTAGTGGTTAGAGCGTCCGCCCGGAGAGCGGAAGGTCGCGGGTTCGATCCCCGACCGCGTCATACCAAAAGACGTTAAAATATGGTACTTGTTGGTCCCTGCCTGGCGCTCGGCATTAATGGGTACGACAAGGACTGGTCGGCTCGGAGTCAGTATAATGTGTCTGAGTGGGGTATTCATACTTCACTGCGGCATGGTACCTCAGTGAGCTAGCACTATAAAACCAGCTTCAGTCTGGGCTAGTACAAGCAGCCCCACATACACATACAAACGCATGCACGTCGTCATATGAGCGAAATATTCTCCAGCGCGACGTTAAACCCAATTTCACCTCACCTCACCTGCACTGCCTGGCGGCACAGAAATGGGTGTCGTAGTTCAACCTAATGGGAAATACGCATATGCCGAAAAGCGCACGTTAGATCTCCAACTCATCATCATCATCATCATCATCGGGTGTGTTGAGGAGATGAGCAGCTTGGATGAAATCGACTAGCCTGAAAAGTGAAACAGGAATTTCTCTTTGCTGCTGAGGATCAGTCACTTCCAAATCGAAATCGTCAATGTGTGATTTGACGTCAAAATATAAATATGAAATGTAGATTATGTGGTGAAATCCACGAGATTGTCCTACACCCCGTGAGTAGATGGCCAGTGTTGTCACAAACACAGCATCTCAAGCGACATGATAACGTGGGTGGATCGTTCTTTGGAATAGGACCGTATACAACCTCGGACAAAACAAATGAAATTATCTATGTCATTGAATTGTCTGTCCCTTCAGACAGAACACAGCCCTCTGCCACTCCGGGTAATGCAGAGGGCTGGGGGGTCTTGATGGGTTCTATTTCGACTTGGCAGCGATTCCAAGAAGTCTCATTCGCAGTCTGGGCTGCGCTTAACGGGACCAAGGACCCTGACCTGATGGTGAACCTAATCAGCCTGACTGTGTTAGCATTCATGTCTTCTAATCTGCAAATAAAAACAACAATAATAATTACGGTGATGATGATGATGATGATGATGATGATGATGGTAATTCTTGTTTTCTACGGGCACTATGAAACAGGTCCTATATTCTAACAGTCCTCGACCACCAAGAGTATTGGCGACATATACTGTTCCCTAGTCCCCAGTACCAGAAGCGGTTAGGGGTGGTTCAGAGATTTGGTTTACATTGCTAAGGTCACTTTTTTGGTCAGGACATACATATATCAAGCGAAAAATGTTTTTCTCCCTTTTCAAAACCTGGATTTTTGTTTGTCAATTAGTACTCTGACAAATTAAAATTAAATGTTCTAGTTTTTAACAT
Source organism: Haliotis rubra (assembly GCF_003918875.1). Taxonomy (NCBI): domain Eukaryota; kingdom Metazoa; phylum Mollusca; class Gastropoda; order Lepetellida; family Haliotidae; genus Haliotis; species Haliotis rubra. The sequence goes on along the minus strand of NW_025766002.1, from coordinate 1,430,566 downwards.
AACTTTTGAATCTGTTACGCCTTTACTGCGTTATTTCCAGTCATACCTTAGAAACCTAGCGTTAATGGGCCGTATGTAGAAGAAATTGTGCTAGAAAGACAGTGCCGCTCATCGTATTGATTCATTTCAAGCCACAATGTCGGTAAGGCTGGAGAGTAGTGCTGTATACAGTACATCGACGCCGAGCAGATCAGACATATCAGGACGGTCCCAAATGACACTTTGGTTACCAGGAAACAATGCTTCAACTTGGAACACTTCAGGGCAAGGTCAGATTTCATATTCTCTGACCCCCTTCACGGCGATAAGTCTATCTGATTACATCGTACAGATGATACTGGCATTATTAATCGTTATCGTCAACAGTTTTGTGATGTATATCCTTGCGACAACATCGTCTTTGTACACACCAACGCACTTCATAATCTGGAGCTTGGCGCTGTCAGATTTCGGGATGGGATTGGCAAGACCCCTTGAAGCTTTACTGGAACTTGGAGTGTTGAGAGACTACCGCCTGTGTCTTTTCTCCTATTGTTCAACAGTTGCCCTCAGCTGTGTTTCCATGCAGCATTTGACCTTTGTCAGCATCGACCGATATATTCGCATCAAACGGCCCTTTCATTACAGGGATATCATTTCTAAAAGAAGGGTGGTTTGTCTGACATTAATGCTGTGGACCACGTGTTTCTTGTTTTCGTTTAGCCCAATGATGGGTTTAAGGAGGAGCGAGTTCGACGGTTCATCCTGCAGTGCAGAATACATCATGGTGCCTTGGTTCTTTTTTCTAGTGGCAGGACTAAGTTTCTTTCTCAGTGGAATAATCTTAACATACATATACTTAAAGATATTTCTCATTGCTCGCAGAAAAAGGAAATTCTACGTGTCACGGTGCATCAAGCGAAGATACATGTCCTCGGCTATGAGAAATCTAAAAGCAGCAAAGCTCCTCGCAGTACTTTGCCTGTATTTTATTGTGTCTTGGGCACCATTCTTCAGTTTGAGATTTGCTGCCATCCTCACAGGAAGCCGGCGATATGTACCTACACTTGCAGAGAGGATGGCAGCTACTCTTGCTGTGGGTAACTCTCTTGGGAACCCCATACTTTATGCCTATGGGGAAAGGAACGTGAGAGTTGTTATGAAAAGCTATTTTTCAAAACTGAAATATTCAAAGGCTAAAGCGTGTTACAGTGACCACATATTATACTGAGTGACAGTGTTTGACGTTGAAAGATGCCACAGCGATCTGTTATATGAATATTCAAACATTGAGGATGCTATATTGTGAGTTTGTTGTGACTATTTACCAGTGTTTTGATGTTTATAAAGAAGTTTCGATATTACGTATTCTGTGATGAATAAAAATGATGGTCAAATGGTGATTACATAGGTACTTTATTGCATGTTTACTTATATGGAAACCCTGTGAATGATTATCGCTGTTTTTCTTTACACGTAAATAAGTGGAATCCTGTACCCAAGCGGTCGATGGCATGACAGCAAGCTTTTCCGTCAGTTCAAAAACTAGATTTAATTATACCCTTTGCATTGTTACCTTCGTGCCGTGTTTGTTGGTCTCAGCGGAGTTGTTAAAGAACCCGTGTTGTTTTGGGTGAATTTGTGGTCGGGAATTTAACGTTAATTTGGAAATCTCAATTAGAAGCAAAGTCTACTGTACAATTCTGACTGTACCAGAGGTTTGGCATCATCACCAGATGTTCGCAAAGAGGTGGGCTTATCCTGCACCACCTGAGACACTCGTCATATTGCATCGGATATCATTTTTATCAAATCATATTGGATAACGGTCTTTAATGTCCATCAGCTATGGATCCAGAGTGGAATAACGCTCTTTGAAGAATGTCCAAAGTGTGCAGGTTGACAACCTTGGTTCTATAAGACCAGGAACTATATTTGGATCGAATCTTTGACTCGAACATACGACCAGATGATCCAGGCACGGTCAGCGTTGCTCTTAGCGATGAACACAGCCCTTTAACTAGTAAGTGCAAACATGGTTCGATCGTTGCCGGTAAGGGAAACAACTCTTCCGGGGGGAGGGATGTCTGATGCTAGATTCAATAACTTCATTATGAAATCATTTGGTACGGAGAAAACTGAAACTTTCCCTTGAAATATTCTCTGGAGAAATGTAATCACATCTTTAAGTAACAAATTACTGAAATTATTTATAACAGGAATTATTCCATAGAAGATCTTCACACTTCAGTAGTTTATTACATTATGACATTTGCTGCTACTGGTGTTTAAATACATATATTTCTTCATGTATTTCTAAATGAAGCTTCAGCAACCCACGCTTGCCGCAAAAGGCTACTATGAGGCGACCAATTACGCAGATCGATGCTCATGCTGTTGATCACTGGATTGTCTGGAAAATTTACTGGAATTTAGTATCACACCGCACTCAGCAATATTACAGCTCTATGGCGGCGGTCTGTGAATATGAGAGTCTGGACCAGTCAATCCAGTGATCATCAGCATGCGCGTCGATATACACAATTGGGATACACCAAGTCAGCGAGCCTGACCACCCGATCCCTTTCGTCTTCTCTTACGACAAGCATGGGTTACTGAAGATCAGTTCTAACCCGGAGACTCAACAATTGCAATCCATCGATAGTTCGATGCTTCGTTACAGCCCTAGTAAATAAGCTGAATGTGAGAAACAGGGAGAACACAGAGAGAGAGTGAGGAATAAAAGGAATATTATACAGAGAAATCTTTTAGTTTGGCTTATACGAAAAAGGACACATTTGAAAACATTTTGGTTCTCATGGGTGGAGAGACCTAATGTTCCATGTAAACTGAGATGTATGCATAATGATGTTCTATAGTCTACAGGATTTGTACAACGAGCAAACATGACAGCTCTTTGTGAAACGTGAGATTGACATTCTAAAACATAATGTACAACATTTTCACGTGGACAATCACACTGATATGGGTATTAATATTTAATCTGTACAAGTCTGGCTTTATCTTTTGTAGTGGTGTTCCGATTAATTGAAATAATCGAAGATTGGTCGCAGTGGCCAAACGACCAAGCAATCGATCACATTTTCTCATAATCGAACACAAACGATTTTGGAACCGCTGTAATAGAGTTTGAAATACTTGATGATGGAACATATCTAGGACGTTGTCAGGGCCGGAAAACGTGTTTAATTCTTAGAAAACTCACTTCACTTTCTGAAAAGTCATGACTGAATATTTCTTGAAGAATCTGGGAAGTTTATGTTACACTGGAACTGAATCATTTTCCACTGGATGTGAAATTTGCAAATGTAATTTGTGCAGTTTCTAAATAAAACAAAAAAACAACAGAGAACCAAATGTTATTTCTTTATACTTATCTGCAACTACAACCTGAATAGGAAAATCTACAAAATGACGCTAACCAATTTTTTTCGATGATTGGTCGTTGGTAATAAACCAATCATCAATTGTGAGATTTCAACCAATTCCCAACACTAATCTTTTGTATAGTTGACATTTAACTTTCTAATAAAATACGGAAAGCAAAGAGGCGCAGAAATCTGAGTTGTTCCTTAAAAAATCGATTGCTATAGATACCAAGGAAAATCTCTGAGCGTATACGGGCGAATCTTTTGAACAATATATTTCTGATTTGTAAAACCAATATGTATAAAGAGAAAGAAACGACAAAGTCCTTTCCACATCCGTTAGAAATATTCCATTGTACCATTCTGACTATATGCTGAGTAGTTGTATGTTTGGCGCCGCAGTCAGCAGTACTACACCTGTACGACGTGTAAACAGGTAAACATTGACATTTGACACATTCATCCTGGCACGATGCTAGTGATTAACCAGTCAACGCATTATGGTGTTGCTCCTCAGATCCATGGGTGTCGTAACTCAATTGATCGTTTCTCTGAGAAAGTGTAATCTCAAATAAGACATTTGTTACATTTGACCACTTTCTTCATAGCTTTCGGCCGTGGGAGCCGTGCCAGTTTATATTCATCAGAGTGGTACACAAAGTCTGTGGTCTAGACTACCATTGTGTCTTGAACATTGTTCTGTTGCCCAGGTGCATGTTACGTGTAACACATCCATCACATCAAACCTGAACTTGTAACCCCATCTTAGATTAAATAATTACTCCGATACGAGAAATACTAAATCTGGACCACTGACTGCCCTCTGGAGCGAGGATGAATGACATAATTTGTGTATTCTATGTGCTGACACAAATTATACCTGGAATCAGGGATAATCTACAACAGGGATAGGTCACTCGCTTGCTTTATTTACCATTTGTACTAATTAGCGTGTGCCTCGTCATGCTCCAACGCACACAGTGACTTGGTTCGTTCCCAGCGCAACTTCGGCAGCGTTTAACAGTACTTCAGCCAGTTTATTGTATCAGTTGGAATTTTACAATGAATGAATGAATTATAGCAAGAAATAAGAGCAAGAATTATGTGTGAATGAAATAAATAAAGAAAAAGAACAAAAGAAAGAAATACATATGTGAATGAATGAAAGAATAAATTATACACCACGGCCATCCCTCCTCAAACATGTTAACGAACGCAAAACTATCGCTAGAACACATGTGTTAACATCAGCTGTCCTTTTTTAAAAAATCTATTTTGAGACATCTTTTACATTAGTAATTAATTCAGATATCTTATTGCATGTGTGGAATGGCATGGGCATTGACAAAGTGTCAACTGACACTGTCACACCCCTCAAAAACAGAAAGTTTAAACTATCACAAAGCGTTGTAAACACCTTTACAGTTTTGTCAAATATTAAGATCAACAAGAAAGAAAGAAGTTTCAGAACTATAAAACTCAAGCATCACAAGCATCAATGGCGGATCAGAATAGGTCGGCGATATGTCATATTTTTCACACACAACAGATACACCCGAACAATTTTTCTAAAATTATAAAACTATCACTGTTACTTGCAAACACCTTTCACCTGATGGTATATTCCCCTCATAAAAATTAAAGGTGTATGTGAAAGAAGTTTTTAGAACAATAACTAGAAACACTCAACCAACCCCTGTAGTATTTCAATGTCGGATCAGATCAGATCGGCTATATGTCACACTTTTCACACACCTCAAATACACCCTAACATTTTCTTTAAAGTTATAAAACTATCACTATTACTTGTAAATACCTTTCAACTAAAAGTATATTTCCCTTCTAAAAATGTGAAAGAAGTTTTTAGCGATAGAATTTAGTCTTTCTTCGCTGTGTACCGAGAATTGAAGCCAGTGAGCTACAACATGCCGACTTGAAACTTTACTACAAATCTACTGTACTAATATTGACACTAATAACAATTGTTTGACTTAAATTGAAGTGACAGAATAGGTAACTTATCTTCTACATGTAGGTTTTCAGTTGTCACAACACTCAGCGAATGTAATCAGCTGTTGAAAATAAACCGGGTTCAATCTTAAAAACTAAGCTGCCGCCATATTGGCTACACTAGTCACGTGACGAGCCGAGGCATACGCTAAGGTGCTTTTCGAGGAGTGACCACTCCCCGTTATATAGTCTCCCTGCTGGAATGAATTCTGATATGGAGTGATGGATCGTATTACTAGGTGTAGGGTTAAACCGTGGAACAAGGCTGACAACAATGGCGAAGTGACTGTTGTATTACGTGTAATATATTTGCCTGAAAAATAAGGGTCGATGCTGTTTTGAGCTTAAGAGCCGAACTTCATTGCTGCAAAATACTAGAGAAAATATAAACATATTTACTTTAAAGGTTTCTTTTTTTATACCTCGCCAGAACAAAGTATGGTGAGGGACATAGAAACATTTTCCGTCCCTCAAACGAGGGTAGTGATCGTTTCCAGAACATTACTCTGAATGGTTCGTATTTCTCTGTATTTGGTAAGGATTGAACGGGTACGGTTCCCTGTTGATGTTTACCGAGGTTAAGTAATCAGTCAATACGTACAGACTATGCCTCAACGTTATTAAAGAGTGCATCAATATGTACCATTATTTTTTAATTAAAACCTTGGGCATGCCAGAAACGTGTGGTAGCGGGCTCGAATCCCGGTCTGTATATGTCAACACCATATGTGCTCTATGGTTTCACTATTTGGTAAACGCCTGAAATCTGCATTATTGAGGGCTAACTCTTTTGCTGGCTGGTTTCCGGTTAACTTTTGCTGGCTGATTTCCGGTTAACTTTTGCTGGCTGATTTCCGGTTAACTTTTGCTGGTTGATATCCGGTTAACTTTTGCTGTCTGATTTCCGGTTAACTTTTGCTGGCTGATATCCGGTTAACTTTTTAAATTCAGCTTGGGAATCAACATTCTGTGTTGTGAGAACCGCTAGGTTATAGATAACAACTAGTACGTAGATGATGACGTCAGATTACAGAAAACCTGACAAATAGAACACAGGTAATCAGCTAAAATGTACAATAAGGATTAAAAACTATTGTTCCATTAGATTTTCATAGGCAGGCAGGATTTAGTACCCTTTGTGGGGCTTGATGGGTAGCCTAGTGGTTAAAGCGAAGACCCGGGTTCGATTCCCCTACATGGAATACGGATATTAGCAGCGTTCGAAATATCTGCCTGCCCGACCGCCCGCGACGGGTTATTTTCAACACGGACTGACAGATTCTCAAATTCACCTGCCCTACGGTCGGGTTAAAATTTGGACATTGATATGAAGATATACTTCATTTCATAAGTTTAGACTCACTAGTGTTAATATAGCCGCTTACTTCAGTCAACTGTTCTCAACTACATTTTGCAAAATATCCCATACTGTTTACTGTCATGGGTTCCATAACTGATACAAATCAGTGAAAATTGGCGAATTCTTCACAAAACCTTACACCATAACGCAGCTGTTCACATGCACGATATTTGCACATGCTTTTCAGCAATTTGATGCATGATCCTCGTACAATTCATCTGCATAAGGTTTGCAGTTGGTTCCCCCAAGTTAGTGGAGACATCAATCTTAGGTGTAACCATATATATAGACATAGCATACAGTGAGTGTTTTAAGTGAGACTAAACTTTTGAAAGGAAGTATATTTTGTGGGCAGGTAAGTTTTCGTCAGGGCTGGCAAGTTTTACATCTAACCAGCCCTGTGGTCTGGCTGAAATGTTTGGGAGTTTAATACTCTGATATTAGCGTGGCGGGTGATACTGTGGGAAGGGCAACAAATGAAGATGAATTCTGTGCATTTTTCGTACGTAATTAATATGCTGATTTTATCCCCTGATTGCCAAATCTGACTTTGGCGTAATCTGGTCTTGTCGGTTGGGCTTGGGCTGAAGTGAGGTGGAGATTGTCCTCTTGACAATCTTGGAAGGTTGCTACTAAAGATGTGAAGAGATGCTGTAGGCGATGGTCATTGTGTTCAGGTGTTTTGGTACGTGCGATCTGTGTGGAGATGATGTCGGATTTGGCCAGCAACAGTCGGCTTCCTATCTAAGGTAGTTTCCATCTTTTGCTTGGGTCTCGGGGTACAAAAACGTCTTGGAAGAGGAGTTCTCGGTCATTCTCTTTCTCCATGATGGACGTGACTCGCAAGAATAGTGGGGCCAACGTCTTTTCTAAAATCACTAATGGCCTCACCTTCCTGTACCAGCAAACAAACAAGTTAAACAATGTCCATAACCCATTTCAGGATAAACAGTCAAGGCGAGGGTTCTATTAGATAAATCCCATTAGTCAATATTATATATGATTTTCTTTTTAATTAAACCCTTATGCAATTCGGGCCTTTTACACGATGTCCATATTAACAGATATCTCAGTTCACCGAAACACTACCTGTTATTACGCATTTATTCCTAAGAAGCCATTAACTCAACGCGACATGTTAATTAAGATGCACCTGGCTGCTTGGTCACACAGTTTCGTTTTCCTCCGATTTTTCTAATACCAATTACTTTTGTTTCTGATTGACACAATGACGTTGTCAGCTCTTCAGTAATTAATTGTGAAGAAAATCCAGAAACCCTGTAATGATATCTTTCATATGCTTTTGCACCCTTACTTAATGTGTCACGTTAATTTTAGATTATATGTACAAGTCCGTTCTGGCAAACCATGACATTATACCCAGGGTGGCATTATAACCAGGGTGCACTGTAATAGATATTTCGTAATCGGGGTTTCAAGTGTGAAACGTTATAAGGTCCGCGAAATATCCTTACATCCTTTATTTACATCTGTTCAGCCAATCATTGATAAAATACTTTCAGAAGCAATGAAATGGGTGTGTGTATGGCTGTATGTATGTATGTATGTATGTATGCTGTATATTAAAAAACAGCCTTTATTCACGAGGAACAGATAATCCATAAATCGTTGTAACAAACATACAAACATAAAACATTGCTACAATGAATATACTTTATTTCAATATGACCAAGCCTGTCCAAAGAAAATACAATGTAGAAAATAGTTTACCTGCAATTGTACAATCGAAAATATTAATGTAAAAGACATACGAACTAATAATATGTACATAACTGTAAAGTAGAATATAATGTATTATACAGTCTGTCAGGAGACGGTTGAGTGTCTATAGTGACATATTTGGCTAGTTATTCAACATATCATGCTAACATTAGGTTACATTGTTGCTGTCCGCATTTGCCTTGCCTCACATAGTCATTTCCTCATAGTTTACATTGGTAAACGCTGACGATTCCTGAGTTCTGTCGCTACCAATGACGAGGGTGTTAGCGTAAATCTGACCACGTGACTTCCGGTTCCGGTTTGGCATGCCCCCAATCAATTCGTGATTCTCGTAGTTCCTTCGGCTCTCTTCGTCCTGGAAATCAGAACCCCAGCTGAACACACTGGCAGCATCTCTGATCGCCCGTGATGCTTCGTCTCTTTCGAGTCGACGAAGATGTATTCGAGGGTCTTCGGATTGGCAGAAATCCGCTGATGCCTCGACGTCAATGACTTTCTCAGACCTCCTGTAGGAAACAGAGTTTTCGTTAAACGTTGCAGGTTCGTGTTAATAATGTCGGTTAAAAATCTTGGTGACCTTGGTTTCATTGTACCCGGAGGTTACAATATGGTCAGTCGAGTATATATACCATTAAAAAAAAGTAGGGGATATTCCATTTTGCGAGCATACCACTGGCCAATGTCAATGCATATGAGAAAAAGTAATATATATCCATACAGATGAAACATTTCCAAGGGAATGGAATAAATTGTCATATATTTCCTTAATTTCTCTTCATCCTCCTTGGATTCATCATTTGCATTTTATTAATCTTGTAAATCCAATATCCCCCACATTTTGTTTGAATGGTATATTTTAAACCCCCGTGATAGAGCTGCTTGTGGTGGTTACGGCGTAAAACAGCATTCATTTACTGAAACTAAATATCAAAACATTGGTAGTATGACCCACCCCTAAGTAGGTAATATTTTTGTTGACACTCCTCTGACAAGCACCTCACCCTTACTTGGACATGATAACAAATATCGATCACCGGCCGATTACAATTACATCTTTATTCGTGACGACTTCACACTGTTTTTATTATCATATAACATCATGTCTTCAGAGACTATTTGGACACTTAAAAATTCTTAATAATATTTATTCAAGAAGTTTAAAAAGAACTAAATTCCGGTCCATGAAATTAGCAACATGATATGGCAACATGATACTTTAAACTTGTCTTGTCTGAAACAGGTAAACAATTGATTCAACACGACTCCGAGTCTTTTTCTTTTCTCACCTCATCGCCAGGCAGGGAAACGACAAGTTCCATCTTTTAACGTATTGTGACCAGACCGTTTACGTGTCGCTGATCGTTCCTAGTTCTGTCAGGTATAAACTAGGGTGCCGTTGTACAAAGCGATCTTATCGCTAAGGTGACCGTAACTCCGATACCTTAACATAGACTTAAGGTAGTCTTAGCTCTAAGGTTGTTTTGTCCAACGTCGCCCTGTACTTTGCCGAGGCCCACGGCGTAAAACAACATGCAGTGAATATTGTCAATGCTCACCGCTTCCGTACGAAGTGCCAGACACACACAACGAGGCTGAGGAGAAGGATAACCCCGACTATTGAGGCGGAGATAATGGCAATTTTAACCACATATGGCATAAGATGTCCATCTGCACGAAGGAAAGTGAAGAGATAACATCAGCACACAGCGGAGAATGGACGTCACATATTGTACTTATAGAAGGAAGTGAAACCGGGCGTTGGGCATGACGAACAAACGCTTTAACCAATAGTTGCTAGTTTTCTCATACGAAAACCTGGTTTCGATTGCACCAATGGTACAATGCGTGGCCCTTCCGCCCTGAAAACAGTAAAACTAACTCCATGAAATCTATTGGAAATGAGAAGCAATAACATTGAACAAAAGCTCTGATAAACACTCCCCACCTCCCCTAACCTAAAAACCCACCCACGCATACACAGTTGAGCGCACACACAGATGAGCACACACACACACACACACACACACAAACACACACACACACACACAAACACACACACACACACACACATTAAATATAACATTGATAACATTTTCATTAGTAATGTACAAGTAATGAAATATGAAACATCGGTTTCTTTGGATTCGGGATCGAGATAATTAAAAGTGACAACGCTGACACTGACACCGTTGCAAGCATTGGTTATCTACATTGCTAAAAGCTAAGTCAATCCCATTATACTAAATATATTCCCACGTTGACAACATGAATCACTGCTGCATGAGACACAAAACACTGTACCTTCTGCGCAGTTCGCCCCAGCTGTGTCAGTGCAACTACTTCCGGTACTTATTGGCGTGGACATCCGGTTTGCTTGAGCTGTAAGAGAGAACGGGAGTCAGGGAAGACAACAATCACAGAGGGGAATTACATGACAGTAAAAGCATCGTTCCCTGTTGACAGCTGTATGTCTAGGTGTGGATGTACATCATACACTCGGACGCTGCACATAAGATACATGCACGAAGATGACCTCAGCTTATGGAAACTAAATTCACGATTGATTGTTTTGGAACACAAGTCAAGGAAACGTATTTTAATTATATATATGAAAATGTGAAAGAAGGAAATGTTAATAAACAATAATAACACGGTTTCATGTTGATGATCAGATTTGAAAATACATTTTCTATATATACTCCGCCTGTCATGAGTTTAGATATTCCGGGTTATATCATCATCAACCAGTTGATATAAACACAGATGGGACTATTGGTTATATCATCATCGAGTGGATATAAACACAGATGGGACTATGGGTTATATCATCATCAACGAGTGGATATAAACACAGATGGGACTATGGGTTATATCATCTCCAACAGGTGGATATAAACACAAATGGGACAATGGGTTGTATCACCATCAACCAGTTGATATATACACAGACGTGACTATGGGTTACATCATCTCTAGCAAGTGGATATAAGCACAGACGTGACTATGGGTAATGTCATCTCTAACAGGTGGATATAAGCACAGACGTGACTATGGGTTATATCATCTCTAGCAGGTGGATATAAGCACAGACGTGACTATGGGTAATATCATCTCTAGCAGGTGGATATAAGCACAGACGTGACTATGGGTAATCATCATCTCTAGCAGGTGGATATAAAGCACAGACGTGACTATGGGTTATATCATCTCTAACAAGTGGATATAAGCACAGACGTGACTATGGGTTATATCATCTCTAGCAAGTGGATATAAGCACAGACGTGACTATGGGTAATAGTGACTATGGGTTATATCATCTCTAGCAAGTGGATATAAGCACAGACGTGACTATGGGTTATATCATCTCTAGCAAGTGGATATAAACACAGACGTGACTATGGGTTATATCATCTCTAGCAAGTGGATATAAGCACAGACGTGACAGAATGGGTTATATCATCTCTAGCAGGTGGATATAAGCACAGACGTGACTATGGGTAGCAAGTGGATATATCGTCAATGGGTAGCATCTCTAGGTGGATATAAGCACAGACGTGACTATGGGTGGGTAGCAGGTGGATATACACAGACGTGACATGGGTTATATCATCTCTAGTGGATATAAGCACAGACGTGACAATGGGTTACATCATCTCTAGCAAGTGGATATAAGCACAGACGTGACTATGGGTTATATCATCTCTAGCAAGTGGATATAAACACAGACGTGACTATGGGTTATATCATCTCTAGCAAGTGGATATAAGCACAGACGTGACTATGGGTAATATCATCTCTAACAGGTGGATATAAGCACAGACGTGACAATGGGTGACATCATCTCTAACAGGTGGATATAAGCACAGACGTGACTATGGGTTATATCATCTCTAGCAGGTGGATATAAGCACAGACGTGACAATGGGTTATATCATCTCTAGCAGGTGGATATAAGCACAGACGTGACAATGGGTTACATCATCTCTAGCAGGTGGATATAAGCACAGACGTGACAATGGGTTATATCATCTCTAGCAAGTGGATATAAGCACAGACGTGACTATGGGTTATATCATCTCTAGCAGGTGGATATAAGCACAGACGTGACAATGGGTAATATCATCTCTAACAGGTGGATATAAGCACAGACGTGACTATGGGTTACATCATCTCTAACAGGTGGATATAAACACAGACGTGACTATGGGTTACATCATCTCTAGCAGGTGGATATAAACACAGACGTGACTATGGGTTACATCATCTCTAGCAGGTGGATATAAACACAGACGTGACTATGGGTAATATCATCTCTAGCAGGTGGATATAAACACAGACGTGACTATGGGTTATATCATCTCTAGCAGGTGGATATAAGCACAGACGTGACTATGGGTTATATCATCTCTAGCAGGTGGATATAAACACAGACGTGACTATGGGTAATATCATCTCTAACAGGTGGATATAAGCACAGACGTGACTATGGGTTATATCATCTCTAGCAGGTGGATATAAACACAGACGTGACTATGGGTTATATCATCTCTAGCAGGTGGATATAAACACAGACGTGACAATGGGTTATATCATCTCTAGCAGGTGGATATAAACACAGATGGGACCATGGGTAATATCAGCTCTAACAGGTGGATATAAGCACAGACGTGACAATGGGTTACATCTTCTCTAGCAGGTGGATATAAACACAGACGTGACTATGGGTAATATCAGCTCTAACAGGTGGATATAAGCACAGACGTGACAATGGGTTACATCTTCTCTAGCAGGTGGATATAAACACAGACGTGACTATGGGTAATATCATCTCTAACAGGTGGATATAAGCACAGACGTGACAATGGGTTACATCATCTCTAGCAGGTGGATATAAGCACAGACGTGACTATGGGTAATATCATCTCTAACAGGTGGATATAAACACAGACGTGACTATGGGTAATATCATCTCTAACAGGTGGATATAAACACAGACGTGACTATGGGTAATATCAGCTCTAACAGGTGGATATAAACACAGACGTGACTATGGGTAATATCATCTCTAACAGGTGGATATAAACACAGACGTGACTATGGGTAATATCATCTCTAGCAGGTGGATATAAACACAGACGTGACTATGGGTAATATCAGCTCTAACAGGTGGATATAAGCACAGACGTGACAATGGGTTACATCATCTCTAGCAGGTGGATATAAACACAGATGGGACCATGGGTGATATCATCATCAACGAGTGGATATAAACACAGGTGGGATCATGGGTTGTATAATCTTTAAAAGGTACATATAAACACAGGTGGGTTATATCATCTCTAACCGGTTGATATAAACACAGATGGGACCGTGAGTTATAAAATCTCTAATAAATTGACCGGCAAAAGAAAGTATACAAGGTTTTCAAGAGATCATTACCTTTGTCCTAGACTACCTGGACACACAAAACATAATGCAGTGGTGTTAACAACATCTGTCCTCAACCTGAGCTAAACATCACACGCATACCACAGAAACACGTGGCGTCAGACACAACTTCACTGGGGGTCCTGAAAACCAGTGTTCAGTCACATGGAGGATAAGCAGGTACTGAGTAACACACAATAAATGTTCACTACCATCACTTTAGTATTCTGTATGTCCACCCCTTGCATCAATACAGGCACGCACTCTCCTTCTAGCCGAAGACGACAGACGCCGGACAAGTCACGTGGTATGCGACGCCATTCGTCCTAGAGGGTTTGTGCAAGTTGCTGTCTATTCTGTGGTGGGCTAGGGCGTTTCCGCACGCGTCTGTCTAGTGCATCCCACATGTGCTCGATCGGGGACATGTCTGGAGAACGTGCTGGCCACTGTAGAACGTTCACGTTGTTCCTCTCGTCGCTGCCAACGACGAACAACTCGGGCCCAACGCTATCTGTGACGTCTGTGTTCAGGGGTCAACACATGTCATTTGAAGGGTCTGTAGGCTCTGATACCTGCTGTCCGAAGACGTCTATCCACCGTGTATCGACTGACGCGGTGATCAAGGGAATTCGCCGCTGATGACGTTACCGTCAGAAAACGGTTTCTCAGGTGTAACGTCCTCAAATGTCGGTCTTCAGCTGGTGTTGTTACTCGCGGTCTCGAATTTTTGGTCTGTTCTGTGTCTGGCCCGTTTGCCTGTAACGTTGCAGCAGTCTAGAGATGGCTACTCGGGTGCAGCCGAAGGTTCTTGCAACGTTGGCGTGTGTCGACCCTATCTGGAGCATACCTATAGCCATCTTACGTTCAACTGCTGATAGTCGTGGTGGTCTTTTTCAAACTGCATGTGTAACCTGTCCGCACACTAAATTTTATACCCTTAGTGCATGTGGAACACTGACAGAGGCCCAAAATCATGGCTTATACAATTTACCACTTCGACGTTTTATTCACGACGTGCACGTGCATTTCACTGCAGGTATGAAATTGCTACGTTGGGGCGACATGTTTCAGTGTATAATTTACCTGCAAACTATTTCTTTAAAATTTGAGAAATGGTAACTTTTGGTATACTTCCTTTTGCCGGTCAGTTTAGGTAGATATAAACGTACTGGAACCATTGGTCATATGATCACAGGACACAAACACCAAAGTGACCTTTGGTTATATTTTAAACCATTTCGTTTATAACATTGAGGAAATAGCCACAAGCTTTGGGCGAGGAGTTGTAAATTTGTATACAAGTAGAAATAAACAGATAGTTTGGGGCGATGGGTTATAACGAGGGTGTGCATGAGTGTGGTTTTACGCCGATTTACGCACAGTGGTTAAAGCGTTCGCTCGTCACGCCCAAGACCCGGGTTCGATTCCCCAACATGGGTACAATGTGTGAAGCCCATTTCTGGTGTCCCCCGCCGTGATGTTGCTGGAATATTGCTAAAAGCGGCGTAAAACTAAACTCACTCACTCACCCCAACCGCCCCGTGGGTTATAACATTGACGTCACCCAGATACTAAGTACAGACAAGAATCTAATCCGGCCAAGTATAAACATGTAACCTGACATAGACATTACTTCATTTATTTAGTAAATTACACATTTTGTGACCATAAAGTGACTATATAGCAGGTTTAAATCCAGACCTGCCACGAATCTTACCTGATAGTGTTGTGGTTCCAGTTGAAGGCAAACACAAGGTAATTGCGAGCACAGAATATATGACATATTGTGTCATGACAGATGTACAGTGTATCTATACACTGATGTCCATGACTAATGAAGATCGCCGCTTTGGACATGTAGCGTGAGACGGAAACAAGACGGCTCTGCAGCATGGTTGCATTTTGTTGAATGTTAACTTTCAAAAGCACTCTTTCCAAACAATACAACGGCAATTATAAGTCAGGCTGTTTCTGGTTTCAGTTCTACTGCCTCCTAAGCACGACTTAAAGCATGTGTAACAGGAAGAACCTAGATATGTTAACAAAAGTTTGAAGACTGTGCTTAAACTGTAATGATCACACTGAAAAGAATGTGTTTTTAGTCTTATGTCAGCTATATGCTGATCTTCGTTTTATCATGATCTTGGTCTTGATTGTTTTCATTTATGATGTGTATTTTAAAAATACAACACAGATACAAATGTCATATGGGTAGGCCACGGATATATTATCTGTATATATCATTCAGTGTTGTACGATCTTTCACAACTCTATGTGGTACGGGGCGGTGGGGTGGCCTAGTGGTTAAAGCGTTCGCTCATCACGCCGAAGACCCGGGTTCGATTCCCCACATGGATACAATGTGTGAAGGTCATTTCTGGTGTTCCCCGCCGCGAAATAACTGGAATATTGCTAAAGGAGGCGTAAAACCATACTCACTCACTGTTTGGTACATCATTATTTGTATATAGTATCCCCAATTTCAACATGCCTTTTTCGCAATGAAGAATGTAACAGTATCTGCCTCTGCTTCTGTAAACAGTTTAGGGGCAACAATCAATAGTGGAAACAATAGCCAAAACGCACCCAAAGGAAGTAACGTTCCGGTAATGTTTGCTTCCTAGTTCGAGGTCTCTCTTGACCTAACATTGTTTCTCCGAAATAGACACAGTTACGACATTAATAGGTATTAACAGAAAGGCTTAAAATAAACCTTACATATTTCAAGAAACATTATTTAAATAAATCCATTAGCTTTAACTGTGGCTACTGTAGAAAATAGGGGAATTCTTTTTGTATATCCAACCGACCTCAGAAACATTTCCGCCATTGTAAGAGGATATAGTTACTTCCATGTGGAAGTGTCTTCCCAAGTTTAACCCTACCTATACTCGGTCACACTAACACACGAGGGAGAACAATCCGGTCAAATAACAACCAAATGCTACATTTCCGTTCTATACATAAGGGGCGGTGGGGTAGCATTTGCTCGTCACGCCGAAGACCCAGGTTCGATTCCCCACATGGGTACAATGTGTGAAGCCCATTTCTGGTGTCCCCGCCAGCCGTAAAGCCATACTCACTCACTCACTTCTATTAATGATGGTATAGTATCGCCACCTTAATACAAGTAGACTATCGTTATCATTATGTCAATAAGTAACCGAGATTTGCAGCTGTGGTATCACAGTTGTCCGTTCTGTTCATGACCGTCCTGGTATGATCCCAGTATTTTAACTGTAATTCATCAACCATGATAGATACACGCATCTTAACAAGGCCTTTAAATATTTTGCAGGATATTTAAATTTCACAAAAGAATTATTTGCTAAGACCCGGTCGCTTCGGTTCATCTTGTGGAAACAACAAATCGTGGCACCTTGACTCCACTGCCACCACACGGACGTTTCCGTAAAGTGTCGATAAGACGCGAATGAAGCGTATGCATACAATGGGAGGTAACTCTGGACGCTTTAATCTCCCGCGTCCCATTCAACAAACCTCGGTAGCTACAGTGCTCTTTCTTCTTTGACACAGGTTCACATTACTTTACGAGGAGTACAATCCCCACACTTGTTCACATCTGACGTAAATCAAAAGCAATATATCGTTTTTATTCGTTTCAACAAAGCTAGTAGATGAATGCACTATCGTGTCACTAGATCATCGGGTACACCGATCACGTGATTATCTGGTTTGTTTACATGCCGCCGTCACCACTGTGCAGCGTCAGGTGAGTGACTTTAGTTTTACGCCGCACTCAGCAATATTCCAGCTATATGGCGGCGGTCTGTAAATCAAGTCTGGACCAGACAATCCAGTGATCAACAGCATGAGCATCGATCTACGCAATTGGTAACCGATGACATGTGTCAACCAAGTCAGCGAGCCTGACCACCCGATCCCGTTGCTTACGACAAACATGGGTTACTGAAGATCAATTCTAACCCGGATCTTCACGTGTCGCAGCGTCGGATAAGAGATACTATTTTGAGTGGGTGGTGGGTTAAAGTAGTTTTGTAATGTTTTGTTTGTTAATTGTGCCCTATTGTGCCAAATGGAGTCTAACTGAAGACTGGTTATTCCCTTGCATTAACGTTAAGTATTTGTTTCAAAAGGTCAAATCAGCAGTATGACTTCAGGGCAGGCTTTACATGTTTATATGCCAATGCCGACCCGGGTTAGAACTGGTATTCAGCAACCCATACGTTTGTCTGACTAACGGGATCGAGTGATCCAACGCAAGGATTTGGTTGATGCGTGTCATTCTATCCAAATTGTGTTGATCGATGCTCATGATGTCACTCACTGGATTGTCACAGATCCCCGTCTTATAAGCGGAGTGCGTCAACAAAGAAATAAACACGTTTCGCTGAAGGATTTTGGTTGATACAGCCACACAGAACTTTTGGTTGAACTCCCTACACGTGAAAACTGGATTTGAAAAATTCGTGCATCTTTAAATCAAAACGAAACCTGAAATATCCTAAACACATTCAAACCTCATGTACAAATATGATCTCACGAATTATCATTAAAATACATTTCATTAACACACGTATCTTCAATGCGATAAGTGTCTACATCCCGAAAAAAATATTGAGATATATGACTAAAACATTATCGTTTGTGGCCCTACATAGTTCCCTTCAGAAACGGTGTAGTTTATATATTAGGAATATGTTAAATTGGATTTCTAGTATAAACAACCTTGACAAGCTATCAAGTGCTTGGTTTCATTCAAGAGAGACAACTCCGTTAATCCTTTTCATTAGTTTGTAAAGAGTTATCCCCTTTGTTTACTTGCTAGCAGACGACATTTTCAGTGATCCTCAGTATGGATGATTTAGAGAAGAGGAAGTTGATTTTAGAGTATTATAACAAGGACATCAGATCAGCTAAAAAGTGATTTCAAGTAGAACAGGCATCCCTTTGTTCACTGTTTATCGTGTTTTGAAAAATATTGCAAATGGATATGGCATTGAGCACCAGGGAGGCGCAGGTAGGCCCAGAAAATTGACTGTCGGTGACAGGAGGCGGTATTCTTGTTTCTAAAAAACAAACGAAGGAGTTTAGAAAACTTAAGGCTGGATATGATTGATAGAGGAACTGTGGCTGTCTGTAAGGAGACAATTAGAACTGAGATGTCGAGGAATTCCGTCACCGATCATGAAACCTGAACAAAAGGAGCGAAGGTTGAACTGATGCTTACAGCATAGGAATTTTTACTGGGACAATGTGATTTTCTCAGATGAAAGTTCTGTGTGGCTGTTTCCTAATACACTGAAATTCTGGACCAAACAAACTGAAAAACCTTTGTATCAGCGCCCAAAGTACAGTCCGAAATTTAACGTGTGGGTGGCATATCTGTGTTAGGGGCAACGCCCTCTGTGTATTATTGAAGGAATATGAACAGTGAGCGGTACACAGATATTCTCGAGGGACATTTACTTCCATCTTCTGACGTGTTCTATGGAAATTTTTGGATTTTCCAGCAGGACAACGACCCAAAACATCCCAACACATTCAAACCTCATGTACAAATATGATCTCACGAATTATCATTAAAATACATTTCATTAACACACGTATCTTCAACGCGATAAGTATCTACATCCTGAAAAAAATATTGAGATATATGACTAAAACTTATCGTTTTCGGCCCTTCATAGTTCCCTTCAGAAACGGTGTAGTTTATATATACTGGCCATTACATAAAGAAACTGTGTACACAGTAAATATAAAGCATATGCATAAAATAAAGGTGTGAACATAGCAAGTATTGAGATAGGCAGACAGCATCTTTAAGGCGACGTGACGTCATTGATGGTGGCCTATGGACTTGCAATGTGTTACTGCACGTGCAGCCTGTGCAGCTGCACACAACATGTGAAACTCAGAAATTGCTGTCACTGTCGAAAGCTTGATCTTGGGTCATTCAAACGTTCACAAATTCACAATAAAAGTCACATGCACATCATGCCAAGATTGACATGTGCTCAACGTCACGAAGCCATTGGAATGGTTCGAGCAGGCATGAGCCAACAACAGGTGGCAGCACATTTCCAATGCCATCGTAACACGATATCTGCATTGGTCAGGCGTTAGGGAAACAGTAATGACGTCGCCGGCCACCCACGTTTTGGGCGTCCCCGAGTAACGACGCCAAGACAGGACAGATGGATTCGGGTGACTCATATCAGACACAGGTTCCAGACGGCAGTGACCACGTCCCAAACCATTCCCCAGGCCTTCATTTGGAAAATTTGGTAGCCTCTATGCGTCGTCGATGCACTGCTGTGCTTCACGCGCATGATGGTCATACCCGTTATTGACTTTGTGATTTCGACGTGTGACCCCCGACTCAATTTTGAACTTCTGACGTCATCGTTACGGATATTGTTCATGTTCTTTTGACATGTTGTTGAGGTCCGATACTTCAGCTTATAAAGTGTCTACATCATGTCGTCTTTTCTGTGTTGTATTCCAATTCTGAAGGACTTTTCTATGTGCACAGTTTCTTTATGTGGCTAGTTTAATATGTTTAATTGGATTTCTAGTATAAACAACCTTGACCAGCTATCAAGTGCTTGGTTTCATTCAAGAGAGATAACTCCGTTAATCCTTTTTCATTAGTTTGTGAAGAATTATCCCCCTTTGTTTACTTGCTAGCAGACGACATTTTCAGTGATCCTCAGTATGGATGATTTAGAGAAGAGGAAGTTGATTTTAGAGTATTATAACAAGGACATCAGATCAGCTAAAGTGATTTCAAGTAGAACAGGCATCCCTTTGTCCACTGTTTATCATGTTTTGAAAAATATTGCAAATGGATATGGCATTGAGCACCAGGGAGGCGCAGGTAGGCCCAGAAAATTGACTGTCGGTGACAGGAGGCGGCTTGGTATTCTTGTTTCTAAAACAAACGAAGGAGTTTAGAAAACTTAAGGCTGGATATGATTGATAGAGGAACTGTGGCTGTCTGTAAGGAGACAACTAGAACTGAGCTGCATGCAATGGGTTGGCAGAAAAGTCGAGGAATTCCATCACCGATCATGAAACCTGAACAAAAGGAGCGAAGGTTGAACTGGTGCTTACAGCATAGAAATTTTAACTGGGACAATGTGATTTTCTCAGATGAAATTTCTGTGTGGCTGTTTCCTAATACACTGAAATTCTCGACCAAACAAACTGAAAAAACCTTTGTATCAGCGCCCAAAGTACAGTCCGAAATTTAACGTGTGGGGTGGCATATCTGTGTTAGGGGCAACGCCCTCTGTGTATTTGAAGGGAATATGAACAGTGAGCGGTACACAGATATTCTCGAGGGACATTTACTTCCATCTGCTCACGTGTTCTATGGAAATATTTGGATTTTCCAGCAGGACAACGACCCAAAACATCGTTCAAAGCATTCACAGGCCTGGTTTCGGACCCAAAATATGACATTATTAGATTGGCCAAGCTATAGCTCTGACCTGAATCCAATAGAAAATGTTTTGGGACTTATGAAGGAAAGTGTCAATAAGAAATGAAAGAAGAGGTGGTCCGATATTGGGACAGCATGGACCACGACTTTCTAACTTCTTTGATCAGTAGTATGCCCCGCCGCATTGAAGCCTGCATTGCTGCCCATGGTGACTTGACAAAATACTAACTGTTCACCTGTCTTTGAATCTGGAGTTATGTTCTGCTAATATTCACATTAATACGTGAGTAATGAGTGAAAAAAAAATTACAATCTTTAAATTCTCAATAATTTCTGGTTGTACTGTAATTACTATGTGCACATGACTATGGCATATCACGTGTGACTCATTTGGTCAAACATTTCACTACATTACTTTGGTGATTTCACAAATGTGTATTTTGTTACCTAACATATATCTAAAACAACATAATGTGTTAAATGTGCGCATGCACTTTTGTATGACAAACCTGTTACAAATACGGATATTGATTACACTGATTGGGTGTAGATTGGTCGATATATACGTCCTGTGATAATATATGCGTAGTTTATGCTGTAACTAAAGGGTGTTACTCAACCACCGATGGCTTATCGTCCTCTGTGTGTTAATCTATATTAACACATCCATTCCTCATACTGTTGTCGTTTATGGTCCTTGGAATGGAAACGCTGTGGCTATCGTACTGGTTATTAACAACTGGTGGTCAACATTAGGGAGTAAGCCAAAGGTAGATTCACGACATGATTATTGAAAACCAGTTTCAGATAATGCTGCAAAGCCACGGGCTATGTGGCTTCACCAAACCTTCATAAATAGAATAGGGCATAAAACGTCGCCTTGGGGTACTCCATGCTGTTGTAGTTGGCTGGAGCAGTCAGTTGCCTATAGCTGCATATGTGAATTCGTTAATAGATGTTAATTAATAGTTGCTTACACTAAAAACAATTTACAGTATCTGTATTGTCTAGTAGCAAAATACAAAGCATGTTATCATCGACATATTGACAAAACATAAAGTGCATGAAAACGTAAATTATATTTTATATTTTGGATAGACTTCTAGTTCAGGTGTATCTCGGCAATACCAGAGGGAAGACAAACACGTCACACACGTACAATGACTTACAATGTCGGCCAGAATATGAAACAACATAATGTGGTGGTCACTAGCCAAATACTGTTTCGTGTGACATGTTTTCGTCGTGTTGGTCGCCTGTGGGAATGACTTGCTGGGACGACTAAGCTCCCACTTACGTGACGTGCTTCACTATAGAGGACTTCCACATTGATAGCAATAATACTGTACACGCTGAAAACAATGCATGGTGATAATGTTGACTGTGTATCCTGCAATGAGTGTGAGAACATGTTCGGGAATGAGAGCCTAACTCCCTGGAGAGTATTCGCCCAGCTTTCCCTTGGGTCTTCATTAAAACAAGGGTGTACATGCAAATTATATATCATTTAAAATGTATAAGAAGAGAAAGATTTATGGATGTCAACTTCTTTATTGTGAATAACACTACGTTTCGGAGTGTATGCTTGCTCCTTCATCATATGAATAAAGAAGTTGACATCCATAAATCTTTCTTTTCTTAATCATTCCACTTCTAAATGCCCTTCAAAGATTTGATTTAAAATGTATGCGAAAGTTAAGGATGATTACATTCTGAATCAGTGAGGAAATCGGGCTGAATGATGCGAAAAACATACCCAGAAACCATTGTACCGCTTTAACGATATATGGATATGGTTTAAACATATATTTATTTCCTAAGAAATCTGGATTGGTTAAAATCAAAATTTGCTTATGTAAATACTTCACCAGGTAACGGGTTTACACAGCTGGTAATACGTTTTACAAGATAGTGGTAAACATAATGTACAATTGCACAAACGGAATATATAAAGTCAGTATTTTGGAGTCAGTGGTGTCTGTGGAAAAATATCATAATGCAGTTATCCTTATACAGATATGTAGTATCCCCAATACACGAGGGAACAGTGAAATATGCCAGCACGCCTCTGGATGAAAGAACTTAACAGCCAGGATTCAGTCTATAACAAGTACCATGTTTTACTGCAGTGACGTCTACCTTGTTATAGCCTTTTACTTCGTACATTTATAAAGACGTATACGGATTAACTGACATTGTGTTTTATTTTGTCGTATCGCTATATTTTACTCCTCCAACCTCATCAAAGCCAGCTTTTATGTTTTACAAAATCTCTATTGTGCAATGAAAGGTACTTTTCTATCAATATATTTTTGGTTTGATATTCCATGTATATTGTATTTGGCCATTACGATGGGATGCATATCATGTATGTAAATAGGTACATTACTTTATAACTTATACCTGAAACGAGTGACTAACTGTTTATGTAAATTTATAACATTGTACATTTTGTGGTGAGACTATAACACATCTGTCTGTTTTTGATAAGCAACTATTTAAGCAGTTGTGTCTTAAGTCACATAAAATCCATATGAAATTAGGACAATAAAAGCGACATAGGCTTTTTCACAATCATACGAAATGACTGCTAAAAGCAATCAATGTCTGCTAAAGGTGAGGTGAAATTGGGTTTAACGTCGTGCTTGAGAATATTTCGCTCATATGACGACGTGCATGCGTGTGTATTTGTATGTGCGGCTGCTTGTACTAGCCCAGACTGAAGCTGGTTTTATAGCGCTAGCTCACTGAGATACCATGCCGCAGTGAAGCATGAATACCCCACTCAGACACATTATACTGACTCCGAGCCGACCAGTCCTTGATGTACCCATTAATGCCGAGCGCCAGGCAGGGACCAACAAGTACCATATTTTAACGTCTTTTGGTATGACGCGGTCGGGGATCGAACCCGCGACCTTCCGCTCTCCGGGCGGACGCTCTAACCACTACACCACGGAGGCGGTATGTCTGCTAAAAGCAATAACTGTCTGCTAAAAACCACCATACGATTCCCACTATATCATGACCATGTCTTTATCACTGTGTCTGTGACACTATCAAATAGTTATGACACCTAGTGTTCACGAAAAGGTGAGCCTATCCTGCCCAACCCGCGACTCGTCGCAAACACACGCAGAGGCAAATCAATTGTTCATGTAAAAAACACGCATGGCGCAGTGGGGGACTATTTCGCGCCGGAACAAACTGAAAAGTAAAGAATTTCATTATGAACGCCCATTAAAAGAATTTACACGCTTTTGTATCCTACCCACGCGCCAAGTCCTATGAACAACAAAACACATATATACAAGAATAAATACAATTTTACGAACATTTCTCTGTATATACACCGGTATGTATGCTCAGAAAGGTAGACGTTTGTACGCCCACAGTTTTCCTGTTACAAATAGAGGACAGGGGTTCTATTCATGATCGCCACACAGATCGTGCAGTGTCAGCCTCTATGACTACCTTCTCAGCAGTATACAGAGGTTGTCAGGAGCTTCATCTCAACATCATCCCTCATTCCATGACCTGCATCTACCCACTCTGTATTTACTGTATATTCTCGTTCAGGCTGATTCGATTCGATTGTTTATTCAGTAAAGACTTGGGCTATATGCCCCTCGTCATCATTTTACACTGTATACATGATAGAATATGGTTTTCCATTGAAATATACATATTTTTTACATTTACAAAAGGAGGCTGGACAAAACATTTCGGTACTTACATGGATAACTTTATGTATTTACATAATTTTGCAATACCATCTTTAGATGTGTTTCTTAATAATTCCAAAAATTTCAACACACTTGGTTTCTTCCAAAAATAAGGTTTAATCAGCTGTTTTCGGTGTACTGTATGTTTTGGGCAAATTAAAACGAAATGGTATTCATCTTCAATTGCATTTACATTATTTTCTTTACAGTAGATACAATATCTTTTCTCCCGATCAATAATTTCATAACGCCCAGTTTCAATTTTTAATTTATGACACGAACTCTGGTAAAGGGTAACCTAGCAATAACCTAGCAGATGGCGGAAATATCTCATCACCTATCTTTCAAATTACGGACAACCATTTTATTCTATTAATCAAAAAATCAAACGTACCCGGTGACACAGCGCAAATTTGAAACCCTGTGCTTGATTTAATCAAGCTGAATCATACCCTTTATCTGAAGCCGGCGGTTGTAGGATCCTTGCCACAGTTAGAGGAAACGTCTATGTAATATATCTATCCTGCGTACACATTTACCTGCACACACCTTTTCCTATGTACAATGTTGACGACGTAGTGTAAGAAACACTCACTATAGGAAGTACACAGTACTTCTGAGCATACCTGTACTGGGGTTACTGCACTACAGGTACGTGTTTACCGTTAAGTCAACACGAATTGCATGGTTTGTTTTTAGATAGCAATCATGGATAAGAAAAACGAAAAAATACGATTTCCGCAATCTGTTGAATACCTAAGGATCGGCCACATTATACAAAGGGTGTTAGCGTCATAGGTATGTGATGCCACGCTCCAACCACGTGTGTTAATACATGTGTAATCGCTATCATCATATTTGCACCACGATGTTTATCAAAGTGTTACCCACACTGAAAGTAGTGTGGTTGTGTTTTGATCAATAGACTCTCTTGGTAAGGTGAGTGTTATAGCATCTCTAGCTGTTACGGAGAGGTGTGTGTGATTAGGTAAGTTTGTCATTATCTGAACATTGAACCGATAGCTCACAGCTGCCGTTACAGTAATTTGCACATTGCTGTATGGATGTGAGTCTGGCATTGATTGTATACATTACAATAACGAGCTGTTTAATCAAAATCGGTGGTATGACGTGGGTGGTTTCTGAAAGTGGTGATTGTGCATGTATTTTATATATATGAAGAATGGTATGTCGATGCGAAAAATGTATAATAAATCACCAGCTGTCACAGGGAATGTAGTTTGTATTTTCCCATATACGTGTGTTTAGTATAAGTGTGGACCTCAGCGGCGCACAGGAACGGTGGGTAGCCTAGTGGATAAAGCGTTCGTTCGTCACGCCGAAGACCCGGGTTCGATTCCCCATATGGGTACAATATGTGAAACCCAATTCTGGTGTTCCCCGCCTTGATATTTCTGGAATATTACCAAAAGCGGCGTAACACCAAACTCACTCACTCAGTAGCGCACACTGTACTAATGTCAAGCATTCATCAAATCAAAGGAACTTCTATATATTTCTATTGTTTTTCATGCATACATGTTTATATTGCAGTTGTATGTATACCATCATACATACCTTATACATACACTAAAATACATGCACTTTCATGTAACACTTTCACCTGTAAAGGCGACTAACGGGATCGGGTGGTCAGGCTCGCTGAATTGGTTGACACATGTCATCATATCCCCAATTGCCTAGACCGATGCACTTGATGTCAGTCACTGGATTGTCTGGTCCGGACTCGATTACAGATAGACCGCCGCCACATAATTGAACTATTGCCGAATGCGGCGTTAACACACACACACCCACACACACCCACACCCCAACAAAAACAAAAGCAACTTTCACGTGTACACTGTAATATATATCCTTTCTTGTATATACTTTCATATTGTACACGTTCAATGTATGCATACATTCACAAAACTCTTTTATGCACAGACTTTAATATAATAAACTTTCATGTATACAGCTTCTTACATACACTTTCATGTAAACACTACCATACACAAATATGTATACGTACTCATACTTACACAGTTATCGAAGACGCCGCAATGGGCTGTGCGGTGTTGCTCTCCTTGTACACGTCATGCCGAAGACCCGGGTTCGAATCCCCACATGGGTACAATGCGTGAAGCCCATTTCTGGTGTCCCCCGCCGTGATGTCGCTGGAATATTGCTAAAAGCGGCGTAAAACCAAACTCAGTCAGTCAGTCAGAAGCCAATGAATGTGGGTTCGAGTACCGGTTCATCTCAGTTATGTTTCTGGGTGTAATCTGTTTAACACCATTTCACAAATATTAGGTCACTAAGCTGGTATGCGTTTTAGACATTTTTATCACTTCGGACAATTAAAACATGAAGCTGAGACACTGTGATCAAAGCGGTGATAAACTCACACTTTCATGTAACACTTTCACCTGTAAAGGCGACTAACGGGATCGGGTGGTCAGGCTCGCTGAATTGGTTGACACATGTCATCATATCCCCAATTGCCTAGACCGATGCACTTGATGTCAGTCACTGGATTGTCTGGTCCGGACTCGATTACAGATAGACCGCCGCCACATAATTGAACTATTGCCGAATGCGGCGTTAACACACACACACACACACCCCACCCCAACAAAACACAAAGCAACTTTCACGTGTACACTGTAATATATATCCTTTCTTATATATACTTCCATATTGTACACATTCAATGTAATCATACATTCACAAAACTCTTTTATGCACAGACTTTAATATAATAAACTTTCATGTATACAGCTTCTTACATACACTTTCATGTAAACGCTACCATACACAAATATGTATACGTACTCATACTTACACAGTTATCGAAGACGCCGCAATGGGCTGTGCGGTGTTGCTCTCCTTGTACACGTCATGCCGAAGACCCGGGTTCGAATCCCCACATGGGTACAATGCGTGAAGCCCATTTCTGGTGTCCCCCGCCGTGATGTTGCTGGAATATTGCTAAAAGCGGCGTAAAACCAAACTCAGTCAGTCAGTCAGAAGCCAATGAATGTGGGTTCGAGTACCGGTTCATCTCAGTTATGTTTCTGGGTGTAATCTGTTTAACACCATTTCACAAATATTAGGTCACTAAGCTGGTATGCGTTTTAGACATTTTTTATCACTTCGGACAATTAAAACATGAAGCTGAGACACTGTGATCAAAGCGGTGATAAACTCACTCACTCACGCACTCACACACGCACAAGGGTGTGCTTAATTACCTTTTTGCAAACAAATGGTGTTATCGCTAATTTTCGGTAAGCAAATCATATATTATTTACCGCTACTTAGCCTTTTACTCCCTAAGGAATCTGGGCGGATTATCGAGGCTAGTTGTTCTCTAGCGTTGAGGATTTATGTTTCTAAGACATCGTTTTCATGTTTACTCCAAATAAGCTAAAATAATGAATACAAAACTGACGGGACGCGGGACTATGTTCAAATGTAGTTTTGCTGTTCTTTCCCCGTTATAACAACAAAGCCACTTATTAACATAGTTCCGCGGCCCGTTAGTTTTATATTTATCATATATCTATATATTACCTTAAATGAACAAGCATACGAATTGCAACAATACAGTTTGAGTATTGTGGTGCGGTTTTAATATCATTTTAACATTCGTATTGAAAACCATATCCAATCTAGATATAGATGTGCATGGCACCATGTAATTACAAGCTCACAATTTGTCATGGTCATTACTGAGTTCGTACTCATTAATTGAAGATTCACTATAAAGCAGTATTGAAGCTTATTCAACCACAAACTTGTAAATATAATAACTGCAATATTAAGTTTTCAAAATGCAGAGTGTTTGGGACTGGATATTCTTGTAACAGTCCTATAGCTCGTGTACGAGATTGAAATTTAAAGCGACTATTATTTATGGTAGATCAGAACATTCAAAACAGGATACGTCGGAATGCCAATTTGTGAAGTCATTCCCGACCGAGCATCACAGAGGATGTTATGCACCCACTACTACGCGGTTGGCGATAAAACACCGCTCCAGGATACAAACGATTTTTCATATTGTTTCACAGCCTTGCTTTGTCCAAACTCCGCAACACCGCCACGCCCCACTGATTCTCAAACTCAGATTACGCATGGGCGAATCCACTAGACCTGGTCATGTGACTGATTGCCGCTCGCACCGACCAATCAGATTGGCCGGATCGATGAACACAAAGACCGTGTCTATTTTTATGTTGCACACGTTGTACACGGCCGCAGATAAGCACATAGGTCCCAGCTGGTTCGGGGTGGTTGTCTGTTTATCACTGGACCCTAGCAGACTATCGGAGATTTAGACTGACCACTGGAAGTAGGACATCTTATTTTTTTGACAATTCAGGTAGGTGTTTAAGGTCTTTGTTCCTTCCCCAATCTGGCGCGTGAGTCACTGCATTCAATATCCTTGTATCATTGCTATGGCTAACGGATTAAGGAAACATTGGGTCGTGTTGACTGGACTGGTCCTTTCGTGTGTGACGTCATCGTTCGGGGAGACCGTTAACACTCATATCATCGGGATAGGGGGTACTGTTTTATTACAGACCACCAAACACCAGGCGTCAGCATAAAACATCACCGTATTGACAATGCACGTATGATATTGCTTTTATACATCACCGTTAGACTCCACTTGATCATGCCGTTAAACTCTACTTTAATCAACTCGTTGACAATTCCTACAACATAGCTATTCAATATCTGTGAAAATTATTTTCGATTGTTTATATTTTGCTATTTAGAAACAATTGTATGTGAAGTTTAAAATGACAACAGAAGCATATAAACATCTATATCACAGGCCACTATAGACAGGTTCAGACCAGATGACGAGACGGGTGAAACTGATTATCGATCACGTGCAGCACGGGCTTGTCGCCTGAGGCTCGTGCACTACACGAGATTCCATAGTGGTAATGAAGAGACAAGGAAGTGACTGAATCTATTATTGATTAGAAATGAACTCTCCTACATCTGTTCATTAACAGCATGTTGTATTTCACAGGGATATTATCGGTCATCTCGCGAATAATATTATAACTTATTTAGATCTAATCAAATACTTAATAACATGCGATTGTTTCTCTCAAAGGATAATGAGATTATTTGAGATAATTCATGAAATATGATACATTTTTGTGAAACCACTCATCCGATCAAATGTGTTTACATTTCTTTGGGTTGATGTGCATATTTACAACAGTGCACTGTTAAGGTCACTGTGAAATCGACACCATTGCCGTATAAAGGACAACTGCCAAACTTGCTTGGTTTCTTCTCTAAATGGTGGACCCGTGAAGATCCGGGATAGAATAGGTCTTCAGCAACCTTGCTTGCTACAAAAGGCGACTATGCTTGTTGTAAGACGCGACTAACGGGATTGGGTGGTCAGGCTCGCTGACTATGTTGACACATGGCATCGGTTCCCAATTGCGCAGATCGATGCTCATGATGTTGATCACTGGATTGTCTGGTCCGGACTCGATTATTTACAGACCGCCGCCATATAGCTGGAATATTGCTGAGTGCGGCGTAAACTAAACTCACTCACTCACTCATTCACTCTAAATGGTGCACTTGACATGCAGATGTACTCCATATAAAAGTAACATGACTTAACCATTATCATAAAAAGTTTTCTGAAAGCCTAGTCTGTTGTACAATCGTATAGGTACATACAGCAAAATCTCATTAAGTCCACAAGCTATGGCCCAAACATCGAGTTATCGGTAGTTCGAGACAAATTTAAAGCCGAGTGGTACTACCGGCACGTCGACTTGAGTTGACGGAGAGTGAGTTACCAGGGATATCACGGAATGCATGTCTCGAAACGTTTGCTGATAAGAAGGAACTACTATACTTATATGAGAAATGTTTTGATGTGATCCCCATACGATCACTGACTCATTCATCCCCCACAGCTTATTAACCCCAGACTAATCCACCTTTTGCATAATCAGCCATTAACAAAGTCTGTTGGCGTTGAAAAGTCGTAATTAATACTAGCTGTACGAAAGTCGTGTAGATATTATGATGAGGCCCACTGAAGCGTGATGTTCACAACCACCGGGGTGGCATCTAGCCCTTGGGTGTATATAACGTGACATATAACAGCACCAGGGGAATGTATATACACTGTATAGCGAGTAGGTGTGGGAATAACGGTGTTATTGTATTGATTCCCGCAACGTCTGGCGTTTATATCAGTGTCATGTTAACGTGACTGACAGTTTCTGAAGAGAGAGAGATCTAGGCTTATACTTCCCCCAGTAGTATCGTTGTCGGCGTTAGTAAGTAATGGATATTGGTGACATTATGTAGAGAAAAAATATAAATAGATCTCAGCATTTTTTTGAGTAAGTGATAAATATTTACACCGATAAGTAGTAGTTATTAGGCGTTCTACCCATTTAACTAAATTAAGGTGTGATGAATAGCGTGTACTGAAAACAAAGATGTTATAAATGAAATAAAAAAAGGAATAGATCCCGAATGAGTCCATTCATAGTTCACGTTAAGATGTGTTTGTTTCTTGCTTAACGCCGCACTCAGCAATATATTGTAAATATTCGAGTCTGGACCAGATAATCTAGTGATCAACAGCATGAGCATTGATCTGCACAATCAGGTTACGATGACATGTGTCAGCCAAGTCGACGAGTCACCACCTGATCCCGTTAGTCGCCTCTTACGACAAAATGGGTCTTGCGTTAAGACGTTTTTGTTTAAAAAAGATCAGTTATCAGTTACTGATGATAAAATAACGAAATACCAACAGAACACTCATCGGCTTATGTTTCTGAGTCCGTCAAATCAAATATAAAGACCCATGATTTGTTTCATACCAGAAAAACCACATCAAGTCCAGACAAGTCGCTTCATCCGTAGCTTCCTACAATGCAGTTATAGCATAGACAATACTTAATCCCTGAGCATTACAGTAAGTGCTGAGTATAGACCGGTACTCAAGCAGTAGGCTGACTGTACTCTCTCACCTGTGCGTCTTGGCCTGCTACACCTGGATTACCTCGTCCTTTTCCTGTTTGTTGTATATTACCTGGCCAGGTGTAGGGTCAGTACATTGAGTGGCTTTACAGACACACACGTGGATATGCAGTTATAATGTATCCGGCCGAAGTACTTTGGATGTAAAGATTTTCACTAGATGAATATGTGACTAAACAGCTGGGTATTTATGTATGTGTAGCAGAATCAATGATTGGTTGACTTCAGAGGAATAAATATATGCATATTATAACATCTAGTCACATCTGGTAAGTCTTGTATTCATCTGGTTGAAATGTTTATAAGCAACTGACCCTGTATTTACCCCATTCACTCTCTCTCCTTTCTCTATTATATAGTTCGTCACTTTATAAAGGTAAAATGCTTCACGTACTTGCTAGGTCCGATCGCTTGTTGGGGGGCGAATCCTAGACTTATGGTTTGTACGGATCACGCCCCTGTTCAGGATTTAGCGAAAGTGTAAATACCAGTGTCCTTATCTGAACCCCATCAAACTGACATGTGCAGCTTCAAACTCAACTCACTCACCCTTTATTTATTCCAAATGTCTTTTAACATTTAGTAACATTCAATTTAAAAAGATCGATGATGTCCTATTTTTTTTCAAAGTGAAACAATGAATGAAAAATGATTAGATTTGAAAATATACTCAAAATTCTTATAGTATGATTTACCTTCGATCACCCCGTGAAACATTTTGAATATAAATGTAATAGAACTAGTGATCTAAATGAAGGCTTTAAAATAGAAAAGTATCAAGAAGCCGTAGCATGCTGTCTTAAATCTGCAGGCCCCATCCTCATCAGTGCTACTTGGATACGCTAAAGTATGTTTTAATCCTACAGGGTGCTGTAGTTTACGTGTTAATCACTGTCTATCCGATGTAGCTAAGTTGTATAGTCATTGGTCAGCACGCCGGTACATGTACATGTTATGTGAACTTATCATCTAATGACACTGGGGGATATTCTGTAGCACATTATGGGGTCATTTATCAGGTTTCTCCGTCTGTGATCTCGCGAGTACAATGATGGCATCGGAAAGTCATTTAACCCAAGATGTTGCTTATTGTTTTAGACCAGTGTTTGCTGAAAATATATATGATTCCTTTGTGACTCTAAATATGATACTTCACTCACTTACAACGTTGAAGATGTTGTATGCTGACGAAGTAGTCCCATGTGTATAGGCACTATTGTCGTCGAGACAAATTAGTCATTGTTCACGTGCGCAATAATTCGTTCGATGTGTATGTGAATATTCCCGAGCAATAAAATCCGTATGATGGGGAAATCTAGTTGAATAGGGAAGGATCACAATATATGGATGAACAACTTCTTTATTGCTGTGAGAGCGATGTTTCTGTGTAGGTTCTGACACCGTTTTCAAGCAAGTGATGACAGTTTCCTCATGAAACTCCTCATCACTTGCTTGATAACGGTGTTAGAACCATGCACCGAAACATCGCTCTCACAGCAACAAAGAAGCTGTTCATCCATATATTGTTATCCTTCCTTACTGCTCCAACTTCTAAATGCTTCTCAAAGAAGAAACCTAGTTAAATAAGTCAAAAAGCAATGGTCTTTGTGTTATTCGAAGTTGTGTATGCAACGTTCAACGTTTCTAATATAAATAATTACGACATTGAATACACGCGTTTGATGAATATATTCCCCAAGATGCTTATGTTCAGTTTAAACATAACAATAAAATATCATGATAAAATCGCGGGCGGACTGACTTGTGTCATATCTGGCAAATATCCCGTTTTATCACTTTATGATCTTTCACACTTTGCATGTAAAACGTGGCCTTTTGATTTCCGAATATAACCAAACGTTGTTATAACATTCTACAAAGCGATGCGCGATACGAATGTTTACACAAACCTCCCCCGTGACCAGTAGGATAATTTCAAAATAAACAAAACCAAAACCGGAAAATGACTTCCCTTACTTCTAAAGGCTAATCCTCTAATCCTTTGGTCATCTCAGAGATTAGGACCAGATTGCCTCGCCGATAATCACCATATTTGGGATGGTCTCCAAACGTTGGCTACCATGACAAATGCCAGTTTATTTGGTTAGGTGAATCAAAGCATTAGCTGACTCAGAGGGTCCATCTTGGAGACAAAGAACCATGTTTTGGTGTTGTGTTGAAGCATACAGATGGAGAGACTCGTGTCATTAACACGTGGTGCGCATGAGATCAGGAAATATAATTCAGCAAGCGTGTAATTTAAGAGCGCCACAACAGCGAGACATGACAGACTGTGTCTGCAGCTCGGAGGGAACAGAGCTCTAAGTAGATATTTGGACAGCGAACTGGGTTGTGGAGTTGCCTACAAAGTATGTATGCTATGTTTATTGTATTGCTAGCTTACTGTTAATATAGGTTTAGACTTTAGGCTATATGTGATATAGATTTAAATGTTAACTTCCCCTAACTGTTTAATGGTTCGTACCAACGCAATGCGTTTAACGTATTACTGTATATGTAGATTATGCTTTTATCAACACAGCCGGCGTATATCTTCTGTCTAGTGTTTATCAGCGGACTTTGTTTATTTAGAAAATATATTTTGAAAGTAGATGGATAAATAAGGGATATATATATGAAACTTCGCCGAAGTCAAAATTAGCACAACAGCTTTAATGTACTGTGTAACACCCAGAATGCACATCCGATCTCAATAGTCCTATCTATTTTGGACACACAATCATGTCGTTTAAAAGTTTCTGTACTTGGTTTAGGTATTTTAACTGAAGTAGCATGTCATTTCCAAGATTGTATTATGTGTGGGCCAGCGCCGGTAGACAGGCCACCAAGGCAAGTAAATCCTCCCTCAGCTTGCTTGGCATTGATCCTGTGAGGTTACGTATATGTGATCAAGTAGGTCACACATCACCTTGTGCTAGTTCAACATGTCCCATGACACAATCTATCAAATAGCTTGTCCAGGCTATTGTTGACCGCTGGTCAAGCAAGACCAAAATGGCCCAGACGCATTACACAATGGTCCTTGTGCTGTAGACGCTTATGGAATGTTACCGGGAACAATCTTCTTGCTTAACAGTAGGACTGACTTTCGAAGTTGCTTAATTTATTCTGACTAAAAAGGTCACGAACTGGTTTGGAGAAATCTCGACCCCAAAAGATCAAGATAAGGGAACTGAATGTATTTATATCTGGGTTCGCGCTTATGCAATGTCGTTAAAGGGCTGAATAGAGCACCATGTTAGTATGTGATAGGAATCAAGGTTGTGACCTTGTTATCAAGTAAAGTATGCCGTGTTTGGCAGCCTGATTAATTCTTGACCTGCGAACTTATTGGGACTTGATACATGGCATGTTTTTATCTGACAGGAATGTAGTCGTGCTGTCTATCCAAAGATTACAGCGTTAGAACTAGTGGTAAATACACCAATTATTCGCATTGTGACATTGATGATATTTAAACAACTTAGTGTCGCTCTCTTTAAACTTTACCGGGCAGTGGGGTAGCCTAGTGGTTAAATCGTTCGCACATCACGCCGAAGACCTGGGTTCGATTCCCCAAATGGGCACTTTGTGTGAAGCCCATTTCTGGTGTCCTCCGCCGTGATTTTGCTGGACTATTGCTAAAAGCAACTAAAATCACTCACTAAACGTTACCCCATTTCGCCATATCAAATTGTACATTTACCTGCAGTAATAACATAGCAGAGTTGCGTCCCTTAGGTCCACCAGAATGCAGATCTTTCTTTCAATTCCTAGATTTGACCCTATATTTATGGTTTGTCATCCTCACGTCAGTAGTCGACGGTTTCAGCAACGTGACCAACCAAGACCTGAATTAAACATGCTTATCTCCGGCACTGGGTTTCCACGTTGTGATTGAAATATACATCGGGTGGCTCACTGTCACTCACTCTCTAGTGATACTTAAACTTGTGCAGTCAAAGGTGTGTACCATCAATACAACACATTGTGCTATGCCAACCTTGGTGCAGGCATTGTTCAGTAGTGAGATTGATTTACCCCTTCATATCATCACTGTTTAATGAGCTAGGTGGCAGTTGGCTTTAGGTAGTAGTCATAATGGCCCTGCAGTAAAGCTACTCTGGAATCTACTCCAGCAACATAAATCAGTTTTACAATTTATGGAACCATGTTTGATTGTAAGTTAAAGTGATAAACCATAAGCATTATTTATTTATGCCATCACCGAAACGTCGCATTCATTGTTTAACAGGAGTTGTGTATGAAACATACAACTTTATGGATGACACCTCCTTGTTTATTGCATTGAGCATTGTTTCGATGTAGATTCTTACATCGTTTTAGCTTGATAACGATGTAAAATCTACATCGAAACGTCGCTCTATGCATTAAACAAGACGTTGTCATCCATAAAGTTGAATGTTTCATTTTTGGGTCACCAACTTCTTGAATGCCGATCAGACAATTGTGTATCTATAGAATCCCTTATCCATCATACCAACTTCCAGGAGTTACCCTTATGGCTTTTGGGGGTTCGAAGCCCAGAGTCGCACTGATTACGTGTTAACATCTTACTCGGGATCATGGATTTCACCAAGTGTTAAACGTAAAGACTGACACACTTCGTCCCTCTCACACGAAGCGGGTGGTGGGGTAGTCTAGAGGTAAAGCGTTCGCTTGTCACGAACAAGACCAGGGTTCGATTCCCCACATGGGTACAATGTGTGAAGCCCTTAGCTGGTGCCCCCCCCCGTTATATTGCTGGAATATTGCTAAAAGCGGGGTAAACTCACTCACTCGCATGAAGCTGACGCAACGAGATGACTGAAATACGTTTCCAAGCAGAGTTTAACCAAACTCACTCAATACTCTTTCGACTGAATTTCGAAACGAGTGAAGCCAGTTGTACGCAGCAATTACAACTGTCTGTTTAGCCCCAGTGTTAATTACAATTGTAATCTCTTCACCCTAATCAGTACCCCTAGGGGACAGCCCCTACCCCCAACACAGGGACATTCTCTGATAGATGGTCCTGACTCTCGCATTATCTAATCAACGCCTCAAGACATTATGACGTGCTCAGGTAGATATACGTACCTGTCACCCTTCAGTATACTTACATTCACCTGAGAATACCTGTAATTACAAGGACACGCCTGGAGAGTTGTACTGCATACATTTTAAGGTAATATCTTATTTTTGTCATACAGTATCCCTTATGCCTCATCTGCTACGGTGAGTATGTCTATATAATGGTTTAAATGGCAATACTGCTCCAAGAATGGTATTACATGAATGTAACAAGTGGTGACCTGATGTTCTTAAACAACAACACCGACACAGACAGACAGACACTTCAGGTTCATTCGGACTTGGTGACACTAACTCGAATTCTTTAAACTTTGCTAATATTTAAAATTCCTACTCATGTAAAATTTAACCTTAATGTGAAAAACATTTTCCTTCAAGAATCGATCAAATACTGCTTTTGTACAAGTTTCTTATAGGTGGACGTTATCATGAATGGTTTATGTAGCTCCCGGCAAATGATGAAACTTTGTTCATCAAAAATATTTCATATCATAAAAAGAACAAAAACAATCTCGTCAGCAGACGCACATTCCCCCTGAAGATCCACACAAAACTATTATGTGGGGTGTTTGGAAACAATGACAACGCCCCTTCTCACAGAACCAACTCGCCTGACAAGAAGTTACATGATAGTTTAAACCACTCGAATGACACACAGTACTCCCGTGAGGCACGATACGTGTATATTATACAGTGCTCAGAACTTTAATGAAGGGTCTTGAACACATTTATAACACTAAGCGTGAATTAAACCCAAGCTACAAGCTACTTTCAGCCTGATACAATTTGAATTATGTCTGTCAATGTTGTGAGAGTGTGAACGCTGAGGTGTTCACAAGATGTATCCCACCTTAAAAAACTCCCCGGAGAGTCAATATTCGTTATTTTCTCGACCAGCTCAAGTCGGAGTGGATGTCTTGTTAATATATTTGCACACCAACGCCGCCACGTCCTAGGTAACGATGTCACAGGTACTGTTGAATGGCCGCCAACTATGTTGGGACGGATTTGTTGCTGTGGTCAGTTAGGGTCATCTGACCATAGTAAACACCACAGAACTGCAATCAAACGTCGAAAAGGTAATTGTCCATTATTTTCGGGTGGATACGTTTTATATATCCAACTAGCAGTCTGAATCGTGATTTTCAGCAGATACCCTGAAACGGGGTCGAAAGGTTATGTGTTGTTAAAACTTAATGGTCTCTGCTACTTGTGAACATATTGTTACTTGTAGTATTCCAGGTAGCAGGCTACATCGACACACCTTGTTATGTTCTGTAAGATTAACGAAAAGGTTTTTAAAGTTGTTTTTTGTGTGCAGAATTTCTGCCTGTATTGTAAAATTGGAACAGCGCCCTGCAACAGTGTACGGTTAATACTCTGTTAATACGTTAAGCTACATTACATTGTTAACCACGACTTATCGTGTTCTGACTAGAACAACTACCATTATAACCATCATGAGATTACTTTTCATATGTATGTCATTTTAAGTTACTTAGTTCTTTAACAATCTAATTATGTGTAAATATATTAATTCAATCACTATAATAATGTAAAAAACATGTAAATGCTATAATAGTGATCATTATATGATACTTGTTATGATAGCTACTACTTATCGCATACTATTATCGCTAATAGAAGAATGAAAAAAAAAATATTACAAAATATGAAAAGGTCACTTGATATTTTATGTAGACAATATCGGATTGACGCTAACGAGAATGAATGTTAACTTAATAAGGAGATATTTAATAATTTTGCGTTGATTGCAATGTCCAAAGTCGTAGTTGTATATAAGAAGCGATTACAAATTATTTTTCAACGATCCCTTCATATAGTTTTACCACAATGTATCATTGCCCACCCATGAATCTTTGTTAAAGATGATCGAGAATGATTGTTCGCTGGTGTTGTTGATATTTCAATGTTTGTAAGGTGTTTAACCCACTGGCAATGTTTGTAAGGTGTTCAACCCACCTGGCAATGTTTGTAAGGTGTTTAACCCACCTGGCAATGTTTGTAAGGTGTTTAACCCGAACGGCAATGTTTGTAAGGTGTTTAACCCACCTGGCAATGTTTGTAAGGTGTTCAACTCACCTGGCAATGTTTGTAAGGTGTTCACCTGGCAATGTTTGTAAGGTGTTTAACCCACCTGGCAATGTTTGTAAGGTGTTTAACCCGAACGGCAATGTTTGTAAGGTGTTCAACCCACCTGGCAATGTTTGTAAGGTGTTCAACTCACCTGGCAATGTTTGTAAGGTGTTCAACCCACCTGGCAATGTTTGTAAGGTGTTCAACCCACCTGGCAATGTTTGTAAGGTGTTTAACCCACCTGGCAATGTTTGTAAGGTGTTCAACCCACCTGGCAATGTTTGTAAGGTGTTCAACCCACCTGACAATGTTTGTAAGGTGTTTAACCCACCTGGCAATGCTTGTAAGGTGTTCAACCCACCTGGCCTCATACCGTAACAACTTCCCACCATCAACAAGTACTTTGTCTGGTTTAATCTCGACCTACTACGGTCCGTCGTAATAACAATGCTGCAACGTTGACTAATATATACCTTCATTCAAGGCGTTAACTGTGTTCCCTCATAGATTCAGTTGGCAGTGTGAGTGGGGGTAAACAGTATCATGTCTTCAGTGTCGTCTCGGAGAGTCTAGATACGTGTTTGTTCTAAGGGCGGTGGGGCATCAGACTGTGTGTCTGGGTGGGGCTCGCCAGGTTTGTCCCGGATATGTGTAAGATGATGTTGTATTCATGTAAAGTCTACACGACATTCTCTGTTACATGTGGTGACGTCATAAGAGGAACTGTCACTTGCTCCACGATGTATGAGAACAGTATAATACGCTTCAGCATATTTTACATCAACTATGCACTCAAGCAAATACGATTGTATCAAATTTGTTTGTATTGTGTACTTGTCTCAACAGGCGAAATGGTTACTGAAGTTGTAGGTTTGAAGTGTGTTAGCTACATATATGAAGAAGTTGAATAATTATTAACAGTAACGGGTTCCCGGACTTACGGGATTCCGGACTACCAAGGTTTTCCTTTCCAATATTTACATACGTTCTTGTTTATTCTCATCCTTGCTTATGCTGTACACATAAATACACATATATACATATATACATATATACATATATATATATATATTGTATCCAGAGCCTATTTACGACCAAAGTTTTGTTTGGAAGTGATATCATCATCGCAATCTCTCCTATAATAAAAGGGGCGGTGGGGTAGTTTATTGTTTAAAGCGTCCGCTCGTCACGCTGAAGGCCTTGGTGGATTCCCCATATGGGTACAATATGTGAAGCCCATCCATGGTGTCCCCAGCCGTGATATTCCTGGAATATTGCTGAAAGCTGCGGAAAACCATACTCACTTACTCACTCTTATAACAAAATTATTTTCGATCCTCAGTGCAAATTGGTAGGACGGTTAAGTGAAGTATCACGTGGTTTGAGTCAGATACATAAAATATGCATTATCGAGGATGGTTCACTCTCATTAGGCAACTTTCTATATACTAGATCTAGAAGATAAAAGTTTATCAGGTACTCCTGTTCCAAATGCAAAATGGGAATTATTTCTGAAGATCGCTTCTTCCACAACACACAGACCCTGCAATAAATTCCCATCAACACCTTTCATCGAGATAAAAAGCATTTTGACCATGCATTGACACCCAACTAATACATCGTGTTCTTGTTTTCAGCTGCCCGTAGCACCAAATCTAGTCAGAAACAAGTCCGCTTCAACCTAGTACCCAGAATGCCACCTTCAGGAGTAACAGCCCCTCCCCCGGAGAGACTCTACCCAGATCTGACCCAGTTCTACTTCAGCGAGGGGCTACAGTTCGGCCCTCAAGATACTCCAGTGGAACCCACCTCCCCTTACCAAACCCTGCTGCGCCCAGACTACCCCCTGTACCCGGAACTAACACAGCTAAACATCACAGAGGAGGAGGTTCGGGAAATAGACCCCGACTACCCGACAGATAACTCCAACGAGGATGTAGAAGTCTTCAGCTGCATTGCTCCTGATTACGACCTTGAGGATGCAAGGCAGATGAACTACACTGTGAGGGTCAATCTGAACAAAGTAGAAAGGAAGATTCTCAATGATAAGACATTCGAGTTCCTCCCGTCAGCTATACATCCCAAGGCCCAGCGTGAGTTTCACTCCTGGATGAAGTGGCGCACCCAGGTCAACAAGCAACTCGTGGCCATGATCCTTATCAAACATGGTAAGAAGGTGATTGTGAGGTCTTCGGAGCTGGAAAGGAAACCTCTGTCTACCAATACCATCAGATCTGTCATAGATAATGCTCATTCTTGTCAAAGACTTGCTCAGACAGGCCTGCCTGGAAAACCCTACATCATGTACGGCATACCACGGGTCCAACTACCCGGTAGAACACATCAGGTATGCATGTAGGAAGGTGACCCCCACGTACGGGAGGGGTGGATGTGCTATATAAAGGGACCTGTGAATACGTTCATGCATGTTTTGTGTTTGTAATTTATGATGCCAGTGCTTTCAGAACATTCTCGAACAATGAGTGCCGCTTCAAACTTTCTGAAGATGTCTGACTGACATTTGGTTCTGGTGCTCCAGCAAAATGTCCCAAGATTCCTTATGAGTTCCAAGAACTTCAAAATATAGATCATATGATCCAGAACCCGGGATGGTTTGAAGGAGGACACAACTGTGCAATGAAACGGTTTACTTCCTAATCGGAACGTCAACGTGTTTGCGTCATTTGCGATGAACCATTGTGTTCCCTGCAATTCCTACTTTGAAGGTTTCAATTGTAAATCCATATGTTGATTTGAACGTTCAGATATCCAACGTAAACATGCCTTCAGTAACTATTGTGGGTGGGTGTTTTAAAAATGATCCTTCTTCAAATCCCACACGCCATCCCCTGTTTCTATACCGCCATGGACTTCTATGTCCAGGTGTCCTCATTCACAAGGTTGTGCTGTACAGAGAGTCTGTGTGTGTACGTGTGTCCTAGTCTACGGGATTGTAGGGGTATTATATTGTATCATCATGTATATAGTTTTGTCTCGTGTCCTATATTATACTGATACTGAACAAAAGTGGGTAAACTGATTTATGA
Organism: Haliotis rubra; assembly: GCF_003918875.1. Classification (NCBI taxonomy): domain Eukaryota; kingdom Metazoa; phylum Mollusca; class Gastropoda; order Lepetellida; family Haliotidae; genus Haliotis; species Haliotis rubra. Next base: position 1,388,213 of record NW_025766002.1, on the reverse strand, counting down.
ATGTTACAACACACATTTACATGTTTTACCGTACCGAGCATTTACTCCCCGTGGACACTCTTACCACAGTAAGTATATCACTCGCGTACATTTAGTTACTGTCGACTATTTGTTACTATTTAGTTACTATACTGTAAAACCTCATCACCCTAATACAGTGCAATTTACGTTAGTGCAGTCGGTACCATTGATGATATTCCGGGGCGGTGGTGTAGCCTAGTGGTTTAAGCGTTCGGTCGTCACGCCGAAGGCCCGGGTTCGATTCCCCACATGGGTACAATGTGTGAAGCCCATTTCTGTTGTCTCCGCATTGATAGTACTGGAACGTTGCTAAACGCGGCGTTTTTTAACTTGCTATGTGTGAAATGAATATTGACATTACCACTTCCATCTGTCAAGGAGCGGTGGGGTAGACTTGTGGTTAAAGCGTTCGCTCGTCACGCTTTAGGCCCGGGTTCGATTCCCCAAATGGGTTCAATGTGTGAAGCCCATTTCTGGTGTCCCCCGCCGTGATATTACTGGAATTTTGCTAAAAGCGGCGTAAACTAACTAACCAACTCACTCACTCTACATAACTTAGATCAGACGCACTTTTGTTCAGTGTCTCATTGTCTTTGAAATGTACATTGTGTCCTGACAAATGCCCTTACATATTGTGTTCATTTCATCATTGTCATATCATTATATCCACATTTTGATTTTTGATATATATATATGTTATATACTTTAAAACTCTGAGAAATTCCATTTCAGAAATATGGGTTGACAGGTGTGGTGCGTTTTGTGCTTGACGTTCACGCCAATACGAATGTGAAATAATTATTTGAATACAAAATAAAGAAATATAAATTAAATTTTGTGTTGCATTTAATTCACTTCTCTACAGCATATAATCATGTTGACATAAGAGACATTTCAATGTTACGACACCATGTAAGTTCCGATAGATCGTTAAATACGGATCTCAGAAATATCCGTGACGGAAATCTGCACGTGACGTGAGAACGTGACAAGAATGTGTCTGTCCCGGATCCGAAGATGCTTCAGGCAAGGGGAGGTGTAATGAAGTAAAACGTTGCGATTTTGCCCTAATAATGATGTTCAACTAATCTGAGCTGGATGAAAGAGGGGCTTATTGTTTCGTTTGTTGATGTTGTAACGATCCAGTGACTGACATTATAAAGCTTTGGTCTGTGCAGTTGGGATATTATGACATTAACAAAATCAGCCCGTTATCCGCCTGTGTCGACGATCACGGTTGCTGAACACCGATTCTTAAACGGATGAGCAGGTGCGCTGGTGGCAGGTTTGCGGTAAGGGGTTCGCGTAATTCAGGCCACATGGCGCATAGAAAAGTTGTAAGATAATGTTATGTAGGTCACATGTCCAGAGTGTAAGATTTTTTCACTTTTATCTTAATTATTTTGCACACATGAATCTAACAAGCGTAGTGCATTAATATCACAAGAGTTAAATATATCTGTACATACAGGTTCTGTATGAGGTATCTAACAATGGCGTTTTACAAATAATATTGACTCGAACGTTGTGAAGAGATATTCGAAATTTATACATTGCTCGAACTAAAATTATATATATCGTTATATATAACTCGAGTTGCAGAGGTTATTCTGTATTAACATAATGTACTGAAACGTAGACGATCCAACACCTTACGGGATCCAAACACACATTACACCCGTACAGAATCCAGACACCAACTACACATGTACAGGATCCAGACAACACTACACATGAACAGGATCCAGACACCAACTACACATGAACAGGATCCAGACAATACTACACATGCACCGGATCCAGAAAATACTACACCTGTACATGATCCAGAAAATACTACACATGTACAGGATCCAGACAATACTACACATGTACAGGATCCAGACAATACTACACATGTACATGATCCGAACACATGAACAGGATCCAGACAATACTACACATGTACAGGATCCAGACACAATACTACACATGTACAGGATCCAGACAATACTACACCTGTACAGGATACAGACACACACTACACCTGTACAGGATCCAGACACACTACACCTGTACAGGATCCAGACACACACTACACCTGTACAGGATCCAGACACACACTACACCTGTACAGGATCCAGACACTACACCTGTACAGGATGTACTACATGTACAGGATCCAGACACACACTACACCTGTACAGGGACACAGACACACACTACACCTGTCCAGACACACACTACACCTGTACAGGATCCAGACACACAGGATACAGACTACACCTGTACAGGATACAGACACACACTACACCTGTACAGGATACAGACACACTACACCTGTACAGGATACAGACACACTACACCTGTACAGGATACAGACACACACTACACCTGTACACGATCCAGACACACACTACACCTGTACACGATCCAGACACACACTACACCTGTACACGATCCAGACACACACTACCACCTGTACACGATCCAGACACACACTACACCTGTACAGGATACAGACACACACTACACCTGTACAGGATACAGACACTACACTACCTGTACAGGATACAGACACACACTACACCTGTACAGGATACAGACACACACTACACCTGTACAGGATACAGACACACTACACCTGTACAGGATCCAGACACACACTACACACCTGTACACGATCCAGACACACACTACACCTGTACAGGATACAGACACACACTACACCTGTACAGGATACAGACACACACTACACCTGTACAGGATACAGACACCTGTACAGGATCCAGACACACTACACCTGTACAGGATCCAGACACACACTACACCTGTACAGGATACAGACACACACTACACCTGTACAGGATCCAGACACACACACACCTGTACACGGATCCAGACACACACTACATGTACACGATCCAGACACACACCTGTACACGATCCAGACACATACTACACCTGTACACGATCCAGACACACACTACACCTGTACAGGATACAGACCTGTACACACTACACCTGTACAGGATCCAGACACACACTACACCTGTACACGATCCAGACACACACACACTACACCTGTACAGAGGATACAGACACACACTACACCTGTACAGGATACAGACAGACACACTACACCTGTACAGGATACAGACACACACTACACCTGTACAGGATACAGACACACACTACACCTGTACCTGGATACAGATCGATCCAGACACACACTACACCTGTACACGATCCAGACACACTACACCTGTACACATCCAGACACACCTGTACACGATACCAGACACACACTACACCTGTACAGGATACAGACACACACTACACCTGTACAGGATCCAGACACACACTACACCTGTACAGGATACAGACACACACTACACCTGTACAGGATACAGACACACACTACACCTGTACAGGATACAGACACACACTACACCTGTACAGGATACAGACACACACTACACCTGTACAGGATCCAGTACAGGATACAGACACACACTACACCTGTACAGGATACAGACACACACTACACCTGTACACGATCCAGACACACACTACACCTGTACAGGATCCAGACACACACTACACCTGTACAGGATACAGACTGATCTGTACAGACACACTACACACCTGTACAGGATACAGACAGACACTACACCTGTACAGGACAGACACACACTACACCTGTACAGGATCCAGACACACACACTACACCTGTACACGATCCAGACACACACTACACCTGTACAGGATACAGACACACACTACACCTGTACAGGATACAGACACACTGTACTCCACCTGTACACCTGTGATCCAGAGACACACTACACCTGTACAGGATCCAGACACACTACACCTGTACAGGATACAGACACACACTACACCTGTACAGGATACAGACACACACTACACCTGTACAGGATCCAGACACACACTACACCTGTACAGGATCCAGACACACACACTACACCTGTACAGGATACAGACAGACCTGTACAGGACACACACACTACACCTGTACAGGATACAGACACACACTACACCTGTACACGATCCAGACACACACTACACCTGTACACGATCCAGACACACACTACACCTGTGTACATGATCCAGACACACACTACACCTGTACAGGATACAGACACACACTACACCTGTACAGGATACAGACACACACTACACCTGTACAGGATACAGACACACACTACACCTGTACACGATCCAGACACACACTACACCTGTACACGATCCAGACACACTACACACTGTACAGGATCCAGACACACACTACACCTGTACACGATCCACAGACACACACTACACCTGTACACGATCCAGACACACACTACACCTGTACACGATCCAGAGACACACACTACACCTGTACACGATCCAGACACACACTACACCTGTACAGGATACAGACACACACTACACCTGTACAGGATCCAGACACACACTACACCTGTACACGATCCAGACACACACTACACCTGTACACGATCCAGACACACACTACACCTGTACACGATCCAGACACACACTCACACCTGTACACGATCCAGACACACACTACACCTGTACACGATCCAGACACACACTACACCTGTACACGATCCAGACACACTACACCTGTACACGATCCAGACACACACACTACACCTGTACAGGATACAGACACACACTACACCTGTACAGGATACAGACACACACTACACCTGTACAGGATACAGACACACACTACACCTGTACAGGATACAGACACACACTACACCTGTACAGGATACAGACACACACTACACCTGTACAGGATACAGACACACACTACACCTGTACACGATCCAGACACACACTACACCTGTACACGATCCAGACACACACTACACCTGTACACGATCCAGACACACACACCTGTACACGATCCAGACACACACTACACCTGTACACGATCCAGACACACACTACACTGTACAGGATGACACACACACACCTGATACAGACACACACTACACCTACACCTGTACAGGATACAGACACACACTACACCTGTACAGGATACAGACACACACTACACCTGTACAGGATACAGACACACACTACCTGTACACGATCCAGACACACACTACACCTGTACACGATCCAGACACACTACACCTGTACACGATCCAGACACACACACACCTGTACACGATCCAGACACACACTACACACCTGTACAGGATCCAGACACACACACCTGACAGACACACACTACACCTGTACACGATCCAGACACACACTACACCTGTACACGATCACCTGTACACGATCCAGACACACACTACACCTGTACACGATCAGACACACACTACACCTACACCTGTACTACACCTGTACACGATCCAGACACACACTACACCTGTACACGATCCAGACACACACTACACCTGTACACGATCCAGACACACACTACACCTGTACACGATCCAGACACACACTACACCTGTACACGATACAGACACACTACATACAGGACACACACACTACACCTGTACAGGATACAGACACACACTACACCTGTACAGGATCAGATACAGACACACTACACCTGTACAGGATACAGACACACTACACCTGTACAGGATCCAGACACACTACACCTGTACACGATCCAGACACACACACCTGTACAGGATCCAGACACACTACACCTGTACAGGGACACACACTACACCTGTACAGATACAGACACACACTACACCTGTACAGGATACAGACACACACTACACCTGTACAGGATACAGACACACACTACACCTGTACAGGATACAGACACACACTACACCTGTACAGGATACAGACACACACTACACCTGTACAGGATACAGACACATACTACACCTGTACAGGATACAGACACATACTACACCTGTACATGACATGGTATTGTCAATCAATTAATGATGTGAACAACCCATCCTCTCTCTAGTCCGTTCATGGCATATCGATAGCCCAGTCCCGGAACCATCAAGATGTTCACAGAGTCGTTTTGTTCATCAAACATTTGTTACTCACCTAATTATTTCATTTTTAATGCATTTAATCTGCCATGCCATAACCTCTTGAGTACTGTGTGTTAAGAACTCATAGATTGAGACCCAAATCAGAATCTGTTATAATACTATATTATGCACAAACATGGTGTTCATCATAAATTCATGGACAGGTAGTATAAAAATATCATTGGCATTTGTTCAACTATTAGGTAATACATTAGCATTACCACAGAGTAACTCGCGACCTGTCTGCCACTGTATGCATGGGAACCTTTCCGCTTCAACAAGTACCGTCAGTCTCAATATATACAAGTCCCTGCTGATGAGACAGCAAGTGCCCTTATACTAACGACCGCCAACATATTTAGGGCAGCCGAAAGGACTAATTTGATCAGGATAACAACGAACAATACTGTTTGTTTTATCACACACTTCTAAGCATTATTTCTTGTGTCAATCTTAACCCACTGAGACGTGACACAAGTCATGACACAGTATATATCATATTCATGTATTCCATAACCTGTATGCAGGTTGCAGCCTATTTGAAAACGTGGAAATGAAAGTCAGCGAGTTCAGCTTGCACTGAAGGTACATGCATATGGTCTGTGTGTACCGGGTGAGTTCTCTATGTAATGTCATTGGAATTTCAGTGCTGGTATTTTAATATAAGGGATAGTTATATAATGCATTTACAGCTATAAAGCACATGGAGAGGTGAGGGGTGAAGGGGCCCAGTTGGTCCGTTTTCGTAGACGTTGTTATTGACTGTGCAGATGCGTATATCAACCGTGTCAAAACATGTGCTCGTGGGTTCGAACCCCATTACTCGCTATGATTATTACCATTGGTTATTCAACACGACAATCGCTCCAGTGCGTTGTGTGATATCACTGGAATGTTGTTCAAAGCGGCATTTAACCCGACCCGTTGGTTCACACAAATGGGTGCGATCATTTGCCACTGTCCGTGGGTACAGATTACGGATAGATTCAACACGGTTCAATACACTGGCATTACTGATTCTAGATCTGTATTGTGAAATCTTCTTCAGGTAGAGACTAAGAGGTCAGGTGAACAAATGCCTTGCCTTTGCATGTGTTTGTGAAGGGTGCCACTTGTGTAGCAGGATACGCTGAACGTTTCGCGAGCACCTGGTTTCATAAATAATTAGTGATTTATAAACCAGGCATGGTAGAAACTGTACTATTGACTCTGCTTATAACATATATTTTATGTGAATTTGGAAATAAGCTTGTTGCATATGGGTATGCAAAGCTCTGTTTTACCCGCAAAGCAATATTACGTTGATGACAATATAGATTGTGTGACCAAGCATAAATATCAAGAGCATAAATAAATGAAATCCTAAATATTTTCCTCAAAATGTCAACTAGGCTTTTAAACCACAGTGAGGTTCATAGTGTAAAGTTTTGTTAAGAATTCGCCAATTTTCACTGAATTTTATCATTTATTGAACTCATGACAACAATCCTTTCAACGTTACGAATTTGTTTACAATACATCAGTTCACGTGTAAACAGTACCCTTTAAACAGCATGAAATATTTTGCAAAAGGTAGTTTAGAACAGTTGCCCGAAGTAAAGGCTATATTTACAACTTTTGATGGGAAGTATATATCTACATCGATAGAATGATTAAATGAGATATAATTTCACCATAATATTTTACTCAATGCGGGAAATAACATACATGCTTTTATTTTGTCTATATTTTACTCATACATGCTCATATTGTACCGATTTTTATTTTTCTTGCGTCGACAGATTCATAAACCGAATGGACTGGTATACAGAACCATTATTGTTCCATTAGTGTCTAAAGGGCAATGTCCAGCATAACTTGACATACATTATAATTAAAAAAGTTGATTCTCTCAGGGAAACCCGAACAGAAACATTGACGTCCACATTCTTAAATACCACAATGTTATATGGGGCTTCTGATTTCTTTTATTCTTCCTGCTGACTCACCTTTTGATCTGATCAGTAATGGATACGGGGTATTAAGGGTACAATACGTGTAGGCTATTTCGCTATCGTGTTCAAATAGTGAGTGTGCAATACGCTTGGTAATATTTCTAGATCCACTTCGTGGACCTGCCCATTAGGTTTCTACTCCATTAGTTGGCTTTTCAATGACCCAACCAACATAATTGTATCGTAATGGTGTACCAACAACCATTACACTTGGAAACGAGGCCCCAGAACACATCATATATATTTATATACTACAATATTATGCGACTGATTCGAATCCCTGTCTAAGAAAGGGTATATCAAAGCTACCCATTCATTCATTGACATCGGTCGCTAGGAACGATAAAACACGTCTAAATGGCGTCCATCAGCCTTGACATTGACCGACCACGTGGAAGCCATAAAAGACAACATTAACTCCCGATCTGCCAATCAAATGACGCAATGGTGGGATAACTTCCGCTTCTGAACATGCAATACATCACATTGTCCCCCGATGTCTGGGTTGGCTTTTAATGTATGGGTTGGTCCCCAGGGTTACCACAGACCGTGGCTTGAGGCTGAGACACGTAACACTGCCTGTTTCGCACGTTGGAATGGGAAGGGTGTTTCTAGATTGAGGTGTATTGTAAATTTAGGCGAACTTTTATAGCTATTTGTAGTATTCTGATATTTCGGTAGATGGCGTCTCCAACGGAACCAAACAAAATACAAGAAAAAGTATCTATATTTTTTAAAAGAACAAGGCGTGTTTCTAGTGTGATCAAAAGTACACGTGGGTGGTTCACACCAGATCACGGTTCACACACACACGCACGCACGCACGCACGCTCGCACGCACGCACGCACGCACGCACACACACACAATGTCTTCTTTCCCGATTCTGAAACGTGTTTACATATATCTAGTGTCCTTATTAACCTAAGCGTCAACTTTCTATCTGTCGTGATCTGTGACATTCTGAGATAAAACAAACGTTCTGAGATAAAACAAATGTAGACGAACACTAGGAAGAGCTTAGGGCAGGATTCTTTGTCCAGTCGCAGCTTGACCGCCGTCGGCGATGTCCAGCCGAGGGACAGTAACTGACGCAGTTACAGATGACAACGCCCAGGGACACAGAGCGGTCATTGGTTTTATCCCTGAGCTCCAAAAATGAAACTTTTAGGTGTAGCAGGACAATTTATTTATACTATCCCTGCGGCGGGTACGTTTTGTTGGGGGTTATGAAGAGGTGTCGGGGAGTTGATATGGGCGGGGACAGTAAAACGTGGACTATCCCAGAGTATATAACACTAATTGACCACAGCATAATCCATTGATGTGTATTAGTTTGTCGCGTCATTACTTTATGACTTAATGATTAGTGAAAAGGATTATTAACTTAAGTAAGAGAAGGTACAGCACAGCTGGTTCGGAGCTGTATATTTTCATCTGTGTAAGCATTTTTTATATAAAAAAATCAAATTTGAGTAAATGGACTATTGTCTGTTTTATAGGGTATATGGCCTGACACTGTAAGCTTTTACTGAATATTTGTATTGCCACAGTATTTAATAAAATACGTCTTCTCCTCCTAATTCCTCTTCACTCTCGTTCTTTTCTCCTCTTGCCCTCATTCTTTATCTCCCTTCCTTCTTCGCCTCCTCGTTCATCTCCTCCTCCCTTTCTCCTCCGTATTTGTATTCCTTTCTCTTCGACTTTTCCTCCTTCTCTCGTTTCTCCACCTCGTCCTTCTTTTTCTTTTCGCCTCCTATATTTCTTCTCGTCCATCTCCTACTCCTTACCACCTTCTTCTCTTTCTCTCCTCCACCTTCTCCTCCTCCTTCGTTCCCCTCCTCCATCTATTTCTACTTCTTGTTCTTCTATGAATGAGTATGCAGTGAAACATACTTACCTCAAAGATTTGAAAAGGGTTCTTCATTTCTCGAACTTCTGAAGATTCTCTGTTTTCAGTGGTACTGAGGAATTCGAGTTTTCGAGTTTTATACTGTAGTGGTGTATGGTAGATGCATCGTGCCTTGCTCATGCTATCAACCACTGGATTGCCTGTCACAATCGATAATATGCATATCTCGTATAAGTGCTGACGGCGATACTGAACACCATGTATCCACCCACTTTGTTGTTTACTTCATAACCACCTATACAAATATAACGACGTATATATCCGTTGCAGTTTAAACGCTACACAATATAGAAAGATAAACATTAGAAATCAACATTTTGAACGGCAATAGAAGTGATACACACTTGAGGTTGGTGGTGGGTGAGTGGTGGCGTTCTGGTGGATGTGAACTTCCGTGAACTTCTGTATGGTGTGGAACATGGCGTCTCGAAGTATATTCTAACATGAGAGAATTGAAAATATTAAGCATATTCTGAAATCACTTTATATGTAAACTGAACATATACTTTAAACAAAATCAGAAAACTCTAGCTTTGAAACTTTGAAAATGGGACCACGCTTAATTTCCAGTTGAATAACAAAATGTCGGAGTGATCGACCGTCTCTTTACATACACACCAGCCGAACTTGTTCATCACCGAACACACGGATATGCTAGCGTGAGAAACTGTTCGAAAGCAGTGTATCATGTAATGTAAATATCACTGAATAATTCATGATATCACGTGACACGGACCTAACAGCTGGAGTAAAGGGCAGCAGGTGCGTCTGTCCTAATCATAAAGCATGGCCACACGCTGGTGTAATGTCACCCGGGTTTGTGTCCGTTTACGGTCATCAATGGCCAGGTTGTTTGACCGTTACGTTATGTCGCCGCCTTACTTTCAGGGAGCTGTAATTGACTTTGAAATTTGATACGCTACACCATGACAATTTCTGTGGTTGAATGCCATGTTATGACAACGGCCTGTCAATCAACTCTGTCATTGAGTACAGGTTAGGCCGTTCCATGTACATATTGTGTGGATTTAAGGCAAATCTTGTTTCAAAATGACAGCTTAATTGCTTCCAGTCAGAGGTTTATTGATATGAAATTAACCTTTAATAGGTCCGTATGTCTCGTCGTGACTTTGATGTCATTGTTACTGCCTATCTCTGTGTTCGGTTTGTTATCTCTCACAGTACAAGAAATTAGATATATACAACCAGTGCAATAGATTACCAAGCTTTGAGTGAGTGAGTGAGTGACTTAATATTTAACGTCACATCGGCAATATTTCAGCCATATTGTGACGAGAACATTTGATATTGAAATGAAATATATGTATATTATAAAAAACCTGTCGACGAAGGGCAGTAAAACAACTAGAATATCACAATTACAACTAAAACTAGTATGGAGAGTTAAAACTGATAGCACTATTTGGACAATACAATATAAAAACAAGCTATAGATCGCCAACGCCAGAAGGTAGATCACCAAACTAGGGACCATGGGGACTTACAGTACCTTGGCTACCTGCATGGACCCTAGTTGGATTTACACCATCCCTTCAGCTGCTGGCGATTGTAAGAAATGTTAGCCACAATTAAAATGACAAGAATGCTACGTTTAAAAATCCTGGCAAGTTTAAATTGACTTTGAAAGTTTTGGGACTTACGTACCCTCTCAGGAGGAACCAAGCTTTGACCCTCCTCAGAAACAGATAACATTTGGTGTATAGAGCAAATAGTTGTGTAAAATATATGAATAGACCACTGAAAGTCAGTAATGAGAGCAAGTTCGCGGAAAACGTAAACATGTCCTGCCCTACTTGCACTCGCCATTTACACAATTTACTTAAACAGTAAGTATGTATAGACCGACGCCGCGCTGGAGTACGCTCGCTATGGCGGGATGTGAACTGACCAGACAATCAAGTGACTGATCACCCAACTGCAGAACATCTAGTTATTAATTTTGAATTACGACTGCTGTGTATAAGTTCAGATATTTTGTGCTGTATAGGATGCCGCTATATAAGCGAATTTACCTTGAAACCGACCCAGAAAACACATGTTATTAGACTTATTCATTTACAATTATAAGATTTCTAAGATACCCAACAACAGCTGTGTATTATACTAATAATGATAATAATGTATTTATAAAGCGCCTAATATCCACCATAGAGATGCTCAGTGGCGCTGTGACAATATTGGGGAAGGAAATAGTTCATATAATTTTACAGAAAGGCAGCAGTGAATAGATGGGTCTTTAGCTGAGATTTAAATGTTTCTTTCGATGAAGTGTTCCTGATTTCCTTTGGAAGAGAATTCCACAGTTGAGGGCTGGCACAGGAGAAGGCTCGGTCAGACAGTTGGTTTGGAGATCTGTGTTGGGTGAGGAGAGAGTCAGAGGAGGATCGGAGACTTCGCTGAGGTACATACACGGAGACGAGATGTTTGAGATAGTCGGGAAAGTTATCAATGTAGAGGCAGTCATGAGTCAGAATGAGGATTTTGAAGGTAATTATTGCAGAGATGGGGAGCCAGTGTAGAGACTGTAGTACTGGGGTGATATGGTCATGACGATGAGTGTGGGTGATACATCTGGCAGCAGAATTTTGGATTCTTTGTAGTTTCTGGAGTGATTTAGTAGAGAGGTTGGCATATAGTGAATTACAGTAGTCGAGTGACAAGACATCAGAAGTTTACAGGTGTCAGTATCAAGGTAGTGGCGGATATTATGGATGCTGTAGTAGCAGGCTCTACTGATGGAGGTGATGTGTGCATCCATGGACATGTTGGAATCAAGGATGACACCAAGATTCCTGGCACTTTCTGATGGTAGGATGTCTGTGTCACCAATACGAAGTGAAGGTGATGGAAAGCAGTCTTCAACTTTATGAGTTGATGTTTGGAGCCAATGAGAAGAAACTCTGTCTCTCCTCATTCAACATCAAATAATTGGAGATCATCCACGATTTGATTTCCTGAAGCAGAGCTCAAATTAGTTAATATTGAGTGAAAAATCGTCTGATTCAAAGACAATGTAGAGTTGCGTATCATCCGCATATATGTGGAAACCAATGAAATACCACCTGATAATGCCACCAATGGGGAGAATGTAGACTGAACAGAAGGGGGCCGAGAACTGATCCCTGGGGAACACCATATAACAATGGTGACTTTGATGATTGTACATTTCCGATTTTGATAGATTGTGTGCGGCCTCGCAAATATGAAGAGATCCACTTGAGCGCATTTCCTGTTACCCCAATGTGATGTTTAAGTCGATGCAGGAGTATTGTATGATCTATGGTATCGAATGCGCTGGATAGATCAAGGAGCACAAGCGATGTCACCTTCTTCTGGCCCATATTGACAAGGATATCATTGTGGATAAAGCTGTCTCCGTACTGTGAGATGTCTTGTAGGCTGACTGGAACGATTCTGCGAGGTGGTTTGTCTCAAGATGCACCTTCAGTTTGCCAGCTACCACTTTCTCTAAACATTTAGATACAAATGCAAATGTGTTAGAATATATTTTTAATAAAATGTTTAAAACTTTCAAAACAAACTGTATTTAAAAAACCCATGAAGAAGTATTCTTTGAGGGCTGACTAAACGCGGGTACATTTAATCTTTCCATTCAACATCGCTAACTTAAATATTTTCAACCGAAAATCAAACATATGATAAGATCAGCCGAGAAGAATACTTTTCTCTGTCCTTCAGTTTAATCGTAATGATAAAATACCAATGGTGTGTACAAGAGATCTTACAGTGTTTGGCTGTGTTTTTCTCATTCTCTTTGATGCTACAACGCAGCTCCTTCAGGTGACAAGGATCTACCACACTAGCAAGATACCCATCTCTGTATCATTTCACTCCTAATCAACATCACTAGACTTATAGTGGAGTTAATGAAAACACAAGACAAGTAGACGGGATGAATCACAGATCCTCAGTAGCGCGTCAGTAGATGTTCAGATTCAACGGAAAGTGTGTAAATGTTGTGTTTGTGACTCAGCAGCAGTATTCCTGCTATACGACGGTCTGGACCAGACAATAGCGTGATTGATGTAATGATCAACAGCTCATGTATCATTATTATTATTATTATATAATATTTATTATAGGATATTTATATAGCGCACATATCCACGCAACTAGTACATGCTCAAGGCGCTGGTTTTCCCCTCGATCATTGGATGTCAATTCCAGCGGCACATCGTATTATTAATCTCAACTCCCTGGGGAGTATACAACTCTTGCAGCCACTAGGCGCACCAAGTTACGAGGTACCCATTCACAGCTCGGTGGGCGATCTTTGCAATGTCGGGCTATTAACCAAGTCACCGAGCCTGATGATTTATAGAATTAAGATGCGACATTAATTTAATTTCTGTGTGAATTTTTTTCATCATACTGCATATTTATATGAGAGATAGCGCATGCGTGTATGGAGTTCTTTCTAAACTTTAGGCTTGAAATGAATTACATCTATTTTAACCCAATTGACACTTGATGCGCTCACTAATACGCCCACCCTTCTACCCGAGTATCTCAAAATATTTACCTACACCAGCCCGCATCTCAAGGAGCGGCAATTACAGCCATTGGGTTTATCCTAGCATCCCGACAAGTGGTGAAAGTATACAATTCGTACAAAGATAGTTTAATTAGTATACATTGTCCAAGGTCGGATGCCATTGATACACGTAACTTCCTTTTTACACCTTTCGGTTCCGGGTCAACAGGTAAAAGGTCATTGACCTAAGCGTGACATAACAAGCACAGCTGTCCCCTACTTTGTGGGCCGAGTAGGGGTCAGTTTTATGGATTGTTGAAAGTTCTGATACTGGTTAAATATTTAGACATGGAGTCTGTTAAACTGTCTGTGGGGATAAACACGTGTTTATTAGAGCTTGTTGATGTAATCACGGTTGGTTATGTTTAAGATTTTATCCTCTGTGTGTAATAAAAATCAGAGTTCACTACAAAGTACTGACTTTAAACTGGCTGTGATATTCCGCGTGAGACTTATTAAGCTTTTGAAAATGTTTATTTATAACCTAGAAGGTCTGGAGTCCTAAGTAGAAAGCCAACACGGGAATATTGTTTAATGCCGCACCATCTGTCTTCCAGCTGCTCAATAGGAAATGTACAATTTGTTTCCACTTTCACTGTCACCCAGTTTGTTTGTAGATATAGAAATTGGATTAGATAAGACGGAATATTTGCACGATCTTACACAATTATAGGAACCAGCCCCGTGAAGATCGGGTGGAACTGTTCTTCAGCGACCCAAGTAAGAGGAGACTTGTGGAATCAGAAGGTCAGACTCGCTTCCTTGGTCAATGTATGTCATCATAGATCACATGCGTAGATCAATTCTTATGATACAGCCACCGACTCGTCTTGTCAAGCCTTGATAATCTACAGATCTCCTTCACTCAGCTCGAATACTGCTAAGCGGGGTAATACCTCACTCACTCTAGGAGGCTAGTACATTGCTAGTACATTACTTATGAAATGTTATCAATGTTATACTTAATGCGATTATTATCTATCTATCTATCTGTCTGTCTGTCTCTCTCTTTGTGATGTGTGTCTGTGTGTGTTATTGTTTAAGCGACGTTCAACGGTGCCCAAATACTTGAAAGGTAACTTCCAACTCAAGTTACATGTACAAACTTCATATCACTTATCAAGTAAGGAGTGGAAGTAAGGAGTGGTTGACACAAAGCCGCATCCATCCTCTCAGACTTTCCTGCTAATATAAACACCACCTGGTTATTCTTTGTACTTGCACGTGCTTGCATGCTATCGCCAGTAACCATGGAAACAACAAGAAATCGCGCCCTGCTATACCTTGTACGTGTGTGCGGACAATGATCACACCATAATTACATCCTGTGTGACAATGTGTCAGGTACGGTATAAATCCAGTTAAACATATTCTCATAAAGAATCGAGCTTGTTGTACGAACTGTTATATTCAATCGAGGTGTTCGACTTATGTTTTCTGCATAACTGTACACAAAGGTTAGCTTGAAATAGGAAGATGAATTGATAAGCTCATTTTACAATCTGGCATATAAATTCGTTGTCATTTTATATTCGTGCATATATACGTTGTGCAGTGAGTGGCATTCTTCCGTAATGATGGATCCAGATACGTAATGATGTTTCCAGATACGTAATGATGGATCCAGGTACGTAATGATGTTTCCAGATACGTAATGATGGATCCAGATACGTAATGATGTTTCCAGATACGTAATGATGGATCCAGATAAGCAATGATTTTTCCAGATACGTAATGATTTTTCCAGATACGTAATGATGGATCCAGGTACGTTATGATGGATCCAGATACGTAATGATGGATCCAGATAAGCAATGATGTTTCCAGATACGTAATGATGGATCCAGGTACGTAATGATGGATCCAGATACGTAGTGATGGATCCAGATAAGCAATGATGGGTCCAGATACGTAATGATGGATACAGGTACGTAATGATGGATCCAGATACGCAGTGATGGATCCAGATAAGCAATGATGGGTCCAGATACGTAATGATGGATCCAGGTACGTAATGATGTATCCAGATACGTAAAGATGGATCCAGATACGTAATGATGGATGGATCCTTGCGTTTCGGTGAACCAGGTCAACACACTGATACATTTTGTGATTAGATGTAACATGTTTTTCAACTATCATCTACACTCATATGTAAGGGCGGTGGGGTAGCATAGTGGTTAAGGTGTTGAAGATCCGGGTTCGATTCCCCACATGGGCACAATGTGTGGTGTTCCCCATATCGTAATATTGCTGGAATATTGCCCAAACAGCGTAAAAGCCTACTCACTCACTCATACTCATGTAAAGATATCTTTCAGTCGAGTCAGTTTGCAGCTAGGTACAACGAGCGTGTTACTCTTAATCATTAATTTATCCAAACATTTCATCAGCAAGAAATTGCGAATACACATTACGTAAATTACGTCTTCAGGTGACATTATACTGCTTCTGATATAAAAAGTCTTACCTATCTTTTACATACTTTACTATATGCATAAAACTGACATCAAGGGTGATTCCCATGAGGTAGGGAGTTGGGTTTGATACCGTCTTTGAGTAAATTAAGCCGAAAATATTGAAGGTCGTAGACGTGGACCATTTCGGTGACACCCACAGGCTTTGGATGGCCGACAAAACCAAGAAATATATTGGGATGATTCTGATATTTTGTTATATCATGTGCAAACAAGTTTACATCCAGACTTGTATCTTTTATTTGTTATGAGTGATACATGGACGGTTTCACATCATAGTCACCTTATCTGATCGTCAAAGTATTTGCATATAAACACAGAAGCCGCAGGCTACCATACAATCTAAATATATCTTTTACAGAAAAAAACAAACATTTTCATCTGACCATGTATCCAAACAAATTACGTATTAGCACCACCCTGGACTCCATACACCACCATAGTATTTCGGGTTCGCTTTTGGAACAGGAGAAGGGTCCTGGGCCGGGACACGGGATTTCTTCCAGTTCTCCAGCCTCTTCTTCATCATGTCCAGTAGATCAGGGTACTTGGCTGAGAGGTCGAAGTGTTCGGTTGGATCTGCAGTAATGTTGTAGAGCATGAAGGGAGGGAACGTTTGGTTATCAGCTTCATAGACACCTTCATCAATTCCCAGATGTGGTAAAGGAGCCCAACCATTGTGAGATCCTGGACTTCCTTGCATGAGTTTGAGATCTCCGTACCTGATTGCTGCTGCTTCCCTTTCATCATAGATGTTGTAGACGAATTCATTTCGCTTGCTGGGTCCACCATTGATGAGCATGTCGTACTGACTGACTCCGTCCATGTTGGGATCTGTGTTCTCTCCACCAGCCAACTCCACCAATGTCGGGTACCAGTCCACAGCATGCATCATTCCAGTGTTGAGGTAGCCTGTCTTCTTGAGAAGGTTTTTACTGTAGATGAATCCAGTTCCTTTCGTTCCCCCTTCCCAGAGAGTATTTTTGGCTCCCCGTAAAGGCAAGTTATTAGATGCTGTATATGTAGGCCCACCATTATCAGTTGTAAAGACCAACAATAGATTGTCCATAAGACCTTTTTCTTCTAATGCCTGAGTGATATTACCAACAGCTTCGTCTAACGCACTCACCATTCCACAATAGATCCTTCTGCTTATGGTTTCTATGTTCATGTACATGTTTTCATATTTCGCTGGAACTTCAAGAGGTGCATGTACAGACTGGAATGGAAGGTACAGATAAAGTGGCTTACTGTTGTCGTGGTTCTCGATGATTTCAATAGCTCTGTCTGCAAACACATTAGCAGAATACGTTCCATTTGCGTCTCTATACACAGTCTTGTTATAGCGAAAATCCAGTCCTACTTCGTCTTTGCCTTCCGTTCTCGTGTGGTTAAAATAGTGTTCGGCACCACAGTAATATCCAAGATAGGAGTCAAAGCCTCTCTCTGTGGGTGTATACTTCCAGTTACAGAAACCAAGATGCCACTTCCCAACCATGTGAGCATCATAGCCAAGTTGTTTCAGTTTCTGAGGGATTGTTGTTAGATTGGCCGGTAGGTGTTTTGCTTCGTTCACCAATATGACGCCATCTTGTAGTCCTGTGTGATAGGGGAAATATCCCGACATGAAACAGTTTCTGGAGGGCGAGCACAAAGGCTGGACGTAAGAGGAGTTGAGGATGACACCTGCTGTAGCAAATCTGTCCAGGTTAGGGGTGATCATTTGAGGGTTCCGAAATCCAACATCGTTCCATCCCAGGTCATCAGCAACTATAAATATAATGTGAGGTTTCTCTGCACACTCACAGAGAACTGTGGTCAAAAGAAGGCATACAACAGATGTGAAATACATGTTGTTTCTGGTGTAGGCAGTGAAACGGAGTCGTATATAAGAGATCTTTTAAAGATAACGTTACATGTGAGTGACCTAATTTGAACCAGCTTGTGTTCATATCTGTGGAAGAAATGCTTACATTGACATATTCCTGACTAATTATGTCAGGCATTGAAAAATATGGAGATTATGTATGTAAACGCTAAAATGCAATGCTAATTTGTCATGGTTATGACTGCAACAGTATTGGATGTCAGGATTGAGTCACTGAAAATGAAACATGTTGACGTTATTGCTGTAGCTTAAAGGCTATGTTACTTTCAGAATTGCACAAAATGTCTGAAGCAAAACACCATAGAATCGAATTAAAAGACTTGCCGACCTGTTTTGGACAACAGGTTTAAGAGTTGTCTTCCGGGCTTTATAGAATGCAGATGAAGCACAGCATTTCGATTTTCCGGAAATTAATTTAGTGTATTATGCTACTATAGTGAGTGAGTGAGTGAGTGAGTGAGTGAGTGAGTGAGTGAGTGAGTGGGTGGAGTGGGGTATTGGGTGGGTGGGTATCGGTGAGTGAGTGAGTGAAAGATTATGTGAAGATTTAACATCACATCCGCAATGTTTCATCCATATCGTGACGAGAACCAATTTGATAAGAAAGATTATGTGTACAGTATAAAACCTGTCGTCAAAGGACAGTAAAACAACTATAAAAACAGGCTGCAGGTCGCCAACAACTGAACGTAGATCACCATACTAGGCACGCGTGAGTGAGTGAGTGAGTGCGTGGGTGAGTAGTGAGGGTTTTAGGAATATCACGTATGGAGGGATACCAGAAATTGGCGTAACACGTAATCGAACCCAGATCTTCGGCGTGATGAGCGAATCCTTTAACACGATAAACGAAGAAAGTATTTGCGACAAAGCACAAATAATCTGGATTTTCAAAAACTCTGCTTGAATTATAGTAATCTCTGAAAAGAATCAAGGTTAGTTGTGTCAAAACATTTGATTTTTGACTTTGTACAACACAATCTCGCACGACAAGCGTAATTAAAACTGCATTCCTTTATTTCTGTGCCACTTATCACTATACGTGGGGGACCAAATACATACATACAAGTGGTTACATGTCTGTCTTCAAAGGTTCAGGACAGTTTGTCAACAAACGAAAGTAAGTTTCATCTGAAATTTATATAAAAACAATATGTGAAATGCTGAACTTCCTAAATGATGACATGTTTGTGCACCTCGGTGGTCAGGACAAGAGGTACATGCAAGCATCTCCCAACATCTAACTGTTATTCAGTCCTTGAATATCTGTTTTTTTATCTAACCGACTTCCAGGATTGGCCAAATCAAAACAATATTGTCCAAGACGTTTAACTTAAGCTCCGTGTATATCAATGATCTGAATGCATTCAGTAATGGCCAAATGGCCAATTTCCTTGCACCTATTTACCCTTTACATAACATTAACACTTGACATAAAATAACCCCGCGAAACCGTCCCATCCGTTCATACGTAGATCTGTTTGTGACGATTCTGAATGACAAACAATTATCCCATCAGACTGTATGGGATCCGTGAAGGTCCGGGTTAGAAGGTAGCTTCAGTATCCCATGCTTGTCGTAAAAGGCGACTAACGGGATCGGGTGGTCAGGCTCGCTGACTTGGTTGACACATGTCATCGGTTCCCATTATTTACAGACCGCCGCCATATAGCTGGAATATTGCTGAGTGCGGCGTAAAACTAAACTCACTCACTCACTCAGACTGTATGGCAGGGGGGATGACTCTAACTTTCCAGCAGTCGATTTTCGCTTTTGGTCCCTAATATTCTAGCATCCCCAGCCTTTTGTGTTATCACTTTACAACTTTTGTGTTTTTGCGTACATTTAAGAAAACGTCACAGGACACATTTGACAATTTGACAAGTCATATTACTTGTTTGATCGTAGCATAAATGTTCTTTTAATTTACGGCTAGATTGTCAAAAATTGCTGACAGCTGAAGGGATGATGTAAATCCAACTAGGGTCCATGCAGGTAGCAAAAGTAATGTAAGTCCCCATGGTCCCTAGTATGGTGATCTACCTTCAGTTGTTGGCGATCCATAGCCCATTTATATACTGTATTGTCCTAATTTGAAATCCAATTTTAGAGAGAGTTGCTAGTTTTATTCCTTGATACCGTGATATCTTAGGTGATTTTACTGTCCTTCGTCGGCAGGTTTTTTATTATTTATATGTATTAATGGTGAAGTCACAACTTGTTTACAGTCACGATATGGCTAAAATATTACCGATGTGACTTAAAATCTTAACTCACTCACTCACTTCTTTGATCAGGGTTTGCAACAATGAAGGCCTTTCGAAAGTTTTCAAAGGTTTTACTGTAAAACATGGAGGATATTGACAGAATTTACGTGCGATGCATTTGAGTGTTCGGGTGAACAATTGCCATTCCTTTGCATGTGTTTGCACTGGTGCCATCGATGGGGCAGGATTTATATACAAACAACACATTATATATGACTATAAAATCTGTCAACAAAAGACAAAATGAACATTTGAAACTTCTATATATTTATTAAAATATGAGTATTGATAACAATACTAAATAACATTATTATAGATTACCAACAACCACAGTTAGGCCACCACACAAGGGACCAAGGTACTTCTGCTAACTGGACCCGTGAAGATCCGGGGTAGAATAGGTCTTCAGCAACCCATTCTTGTCATAAAAGGCGACTATGCTTGTCGTAAAAGGCGACTAACGGGATCGGGTGGTAAGGCTCGCTGACTTGGTTGACACATGTCATCGGTTCCCATTTGCGCAGATCGATGCTCATGCTGTTGATCACTGGATTGTCTGGTCCAGACTCGATTATTTACAGACCGCCGCCATATAGCTGGAATATTGCTGAGTGCGGTGTAAAACTAAACTCACTCACTCACTCACTTCTGCTAACTGCACAGTACCCAAGCTGGATGTACACTATCCTTCTGGGAACTAGCGATTGTCAGAAAGTTTAGCCAAAGAGTTACAATAAACGAAAATACTACGATTAAGAACACAGAAAAATGAAGAATCCTTTGAATGAAATTGGACTTACGTACCTTCTCAAGTGGACAATTATTTTACGGTACTTCAACCACCTTTTGATGTTTTGCCAAAGTTTCACCAAGTGTTTTTGCAATATCGGATATATTTGTTAATAATTGTTAATTAATCTTCAAGATGATGTAAGATTTAGAGCCGTTACCTGTAATTTTCTGGAACATCCATAAAGTATAGTGGGAATCGGTACAATGGACTCAGCAGAGATTTCATTCGAACACCGGAAGGGTTTATCGCTTGTAATAAATGTACTGTTGTCTTGACAAACTATGATGGTGAAGATGTCCCTGAAGGATGGTTGCAGGGCAGTTGTTGATAAAATAAAGAAAAATCGATACATCAATCAAAAGAATATAATGGCATATTCATACATTAAAGCGGCCTTCACACGGGAAACTAAAGTTTGACAACACATGTTGTTAAAATTTTAAAGTTGCCAAACTCGCGTTTTCAAACTTTCGTGGCACTTGAGCGATGCCATTTTGGAGGTGGGGTTGACCGGACGATCAAAACATCACGTGACAGTTTCGTTGACTGTGATTGGTTGTTTCTGGACAACACGAAGTTGACAACACTTCACACTTTAAACTCGAGTTTGACAACACCGAATGTTTGATGGAAAGGTTGGTGAGAAAAGAGATCGATCCTATTTATCGACAACAGTTTGACAAGTATGAAATTGGTGTTGGTGGCGAGTTGTTGGAATGTTCACACTCTCAAACTGGAGTTTGACAACATATTTTGAAGCTATTCTTCAAGGGAAGGTTCCAGCTAGTGCACTTACAAATAGTGATAGTATACTGATGCGAGTTGTATTTTTACTGCATAAGCAGGGCTTTTGTGCTGGCATTGCTGTAGCCAACAGTGATATCATGTTTTTTTTATGTTGGCATCATAAGTAACAGTTAAGGTGATGTATAACCACACCCCTTTAGTCTGGAGAGACAGCATCAATAAGTCATACATTACTTAACGTGTTCAAGTTGAAACAACTTCCGTTCATAGTCGTAAGATACTAAAGTACTGTCGGAAATGCTACAAAAATGCTTTTTAGCCTCAATATCATTAGAAAGGTGATAAATGTATTATGTTGTCAATATATCAACTCACCTATAGTGTACCTAATTTTTATTTTAATTGATTTAACATTCCCATGCATTTAAAGGGCAGTTTACAGGAGAGAATTTGGTACCAAAACAACAACCTAAGATTTTTGCAGTTCAACAACAGAAATCTGAAATAGTCTTTACATGTATGCTAATAATACAGGTGGTGTAAAAATATAAATTAACGTTTTTCTTAAACAAATAAATGTTGAATGTTTGTGTTACTTTACTTAATTATCGTTTCTTTATTGAAGAAATATTAATATAAATGTTAAGTCTTGATAAATAAGTTTCCCGTGATGGATGCACATCTTTATCACAGCGTCCACTATGGCCAACTATTTACAGACGATTGTTGCAAAGGTTTATAAGTTGTTTGTGCTTGAAAAAGACAGAGGTAAACCTTTCATTAGTATAGAAATGGTTTAATACAGAACTTGTAGAGCTGTTGGTATGTCTTACCAACAAGTCAACAATATTGTAAACAATTCAGACACGACAGGGACCGTCTCAAAAGCAACACCGGGACGTAAAACCATCCTTGACAACTTTAACACGTTGAGTACTTAGAGGGGCGGTCTACAAACGTTAGGAGAAGAAGAATATATATATTTTAAAGAAGCTACACCAGTGACTTCGTTAAATCTGTGGCCAATGTTCACAACTAGATTAAACTGACCGAATTACATCCATATATTTGCAATGAAATATATTGTTGACATGCAAAACATTTATTAAAACGTTGCACATTTCTACAATCAATCGATAAGATAACACAAGTGATAGGATTTTTTCCAATGTACAGTAATTCGTATATTTATTCCACAACAAACACACATACACAAATGATCCCTTACATAACCAATAGGTATACTATACGTACACATATTCAACATTTTGAAGAAAACATCTATTGAGATGACCCCTCGCCCGAGCGTGTGCTTAGGTGTCAATTTCACCTGTCGATACCGTGCATGCTGATGACGTAACACAGGCAGTTAATGTTTGTATCAAATAACGTCCACTACCCCTTATTTTTCTAAGTTTTGGTATTTTCATCAGTAAAAACGCATTTTAGGGCATGTCTCAAAATTTAGTCCCTCCATCTACATAGGTAGATGTTTCTTAAAATGATATTTGTTATTTAGGTAACTGTAATACTTCTGAATTTTAAATATAAGCCAAAAAGCATTTTTCTAGCATTTCCGACAGTACAATACCATTTTCACAACATTATTTAAAGACATCCATCTCTATAATAAGATATAGGCTTTAATTGAGATATTAAGTTTTTCTTCAGTGAGACATGTCTGAAACTTTAAATCATCTTTGATATACTTTTAAGACTGTTATTCATAAACAGACGCTTGAACTCTTGAATATCTGGTTCTCGAGACGCACATTTGTTGTTGCGTGGCTACGAGCAGTTTCATATTTTATGGCTGTTTCAAAGTGATGGCTTCTGCCAGTACTTTGTTAATGTTATCACGGACACAACTCTTCAACTGATATCTGGTACATGTTGTAAACGACCTAACAGCATGAACGGCGAAGAGCAGCCACCACTCACGCTGCTATAGAGTGAGTGAGTGAGTGAGTGAGTTAATATTTAAAGTCACATCGGCAATATTTCAGCCATATCGTGACGAGAATAATTAATGATTATATCATATATCAATAAAATTAGAAATCAAAACCTGTTGACGAAGAACAGTAAAACTACTAGAGTATCACAGCTCTAAGTCTAAAACTATTACGCTATCATATAAAAAAATATCACTACAGACAACAATACAATATAAAAACGTGCTATAGATCACCAGCAACTGAAGGCTGATCACCATACCACCATAGAGCCAACTGCCAAAATTACAATCAATTCATTCCTATTTCTATTGTATGTTTCACAGTGAGGGTGTTCTGAGTGAGTTGAGCTTAACGCCTCTGCTTTGAACGACAATGAAGCTATTTCACAGTACGTCAGCTTGATGGAACAATCAAGCCCCGACTAATCGGTATTTCTTTGATAAACTACCAAAGGCAATTTTCAGGGCGAATGGGAGACTTATTCATTCTACCTATCGATCGAAGAGCTTCTATTGGA
Organism: Haliotis rubra; assembly: GCF_003918875.1. Lineage (NCBI taxonomy): Eukaryota > Metazoa > Mollusca > Gastropoda > Lepetellida > Haliotidae > Haliotis > Haliotis rubra. Next base: position 1,363,021 of record NW_025766002.1, on the reverse strand, counting down.
CGCAAACTGTGCATAATTTAGATAAATGGGATCCAAAGTAATACTTACAAATTGTCTGTTGAAAATTACTCTCAAATTTTCACCAGACATTTCACAAAATATCAAGGGGCGGTGGGGTAGCCTAGTGGTTAAAGCGTTCGCTTTTACGCCACTTTCAGTAATGAATGACGATATATACTTAAACATAACACGTCCTATGGGATGTTGTATCATGTTAGTGAATCTCTGACCATCCGATGCCTACGGTCCACGTAATGAATAAAAACAGGTAATATCAAGACTCAAATGTATGTATCATTACACTGTTTATACATTTTTCAAGTAATCACCAAATGTTCGTTAATAGACAATGCAGTCGCATGCAACGTTGCGGTTTAATTCAACATCATTTACAGAAAATCAATGCGAAAAAGCATTTCTTGAATATTTAATGTGCATCCCATCCTAGTTTGTGTCAACACCATCCAGGACTCCATGCACCACCATAGTATTTCGGGTTCGATCTTGGAACAGGAGAAGGGTCCTGGGCCGGGACACGGGATTTCTTCCAGTTCACCAGCCTCTTCTTCATCATGTCCAGTAGATCAGGATACTTGGCTGAGAGGTCGAAGTGTTCGGTTGGATCTGCAGTAATGTTGTAGAGCATGAAGGGAGGGAACACTTGGTTATCAGCTTCATAGATACCTTCATCAATTCCCAGATGTGGCAAAGGAGCCCAACCATTGTGAGTTCCTGGACTTCCTTGCATGAGTTTGAGATCTCCGTACCTGATTGCAGCTGCTTCACTGTCGTCATAGATGTTGTAGACGAACTCATTCCGCTTGCTGGGTCCACCATTGATGAGCATGTCGTACTGACTGACTCCGTCCATGTTGGGATCTGTGTTCTCTCCACCAGCCAGCTCCACCAAAGTTGGGTACCAGTCCACAGCATGCATCATTCCAGTGTTGAGGTAGCCCGTCTTCTTGAGAAGGTTTTTACTGTAGATGAATCCAGTTCCTTTCGTTCCCCCTTCCCAGAGAGTAGTCTTGGCTCCTCGTAAAGGCAGGTTATTAGCAGCCGTATACGTGGGGCCACCATTATCAGTTGTAAAGACCAACAATAGATTGTCCATGAGACCTTTTTCTTCTAATGCCTGAGTGATATTGCCAACAGCTTCGTCTAACGCACTCACCATTCCACAATAGATCCTTCTGCTTATGGTTTCTATGTTTTTGTACATGTTTTCATATTTAGCTGGAACTTCAAGAGGTGCATGTACAGACTGGAATGGAAGGTAGAGATAAAGTGGCTTACTGTTATCGTGGTTCTGAATGATTTCAATAGCTCTGTCCGCAAACACGTTTGCAGAATACGTTCCATTGGCGTCTCTATACACAGTTTTGTTATAGCGAAAATCCAGTCCTACTTCACCTTTGCCTACCATTCTCAAGTGGTTAAAATAGTCTTCGCCACCAGAGTAATATCCAAGATAGGAGTCAAAGCCTCTCTCTGTGGGTGTATATTGCCAGTTACAGAAACCAAGATGCCACTTCCCAACCATGTGAGCATCATAGCCAAGTTGTTTCAGTTTCTGAGGGATTGTTGTTAGATTGGCCGGTAGGTGTTTTGCTTCGTTTACCCCAACAACGCCATCTTGTAGTCCTGTGTGATAGGGGAAATATCCTGACATGAAGCAGTTTCTTGAGGGCGAACATAGAGGCTGGACGTAGGAAGAGTTTAGGATGACTCCCGCTGTGGCCAGTCTGTCCAGGTTAGGTGTGATCATTTGAGGGTTCCGGAATCCAACATCGTTCCATCCGAGGTCATCAGCAACTATAAAAACAATGTGGGGTTTCTCTGCACACTCACAGAGAACTGAAGCCAAAAGAAAGCATACAGTTGATGTGAAATGCATGTTGTTTCTGGTGTATGCAGTGAACCGCAGTCGTATATAAGAGATCTTTTAAAGATAACGTGACACGTGCCTTACCTTATTTGTACCAGCTTGAATTCTTATCATTGGAAGAAATGCGTACATCGACACATTCCAGACTGATTATATCACACAGTAAAAGAAGAATCCAGATTGTATTCGTAGACGCGAAAAACGCAATATTAATTTTGCACGGTCATGATAACGAAAGTATTGAATCAGTCACTGAAAATGAAACATGTTGACATTTTCACTGCAGCCAAATGTTTGTGTAACTTTAAGAATTGCACAAAATGTTAGAACAAAACACCAGCGAATTTAATTGAAAGACATGCCAACCCGTTTTTGAGGACAGGCTTGAGGGGCGGCGGGATAGTCTAGTGGTTAAAGCGTTGGCTCGTCACGCCGGAGACCCGGGTTCGATTCCCCACATGGGCACAATGTGTGAAGCCCATTTCTGGTGTCCCCCGCCGTGATATTGCTGGAATATTGCTAAAAGCGGCGTAAAACTAAACTCAGTCAGTCAGTCAGTGAGAGTAGGCAGACGGGCTTAATATAGAGATGAGCACAGTGTTTTGATTTCCCAGAAATGAACATTGTGTATTATGCCATTTGTTAAAGGAAGAATAAATCTAACTGAACCAAGTATTAGTAATATCAACTTTTGACTCTTGTCTAAAACACAGTTTACTATTGTACTGGTATATAAACTTTAGAAACATAAGCACAAAGAAAGATAAATTGCTGTGTCAAGCAATGTATTAGAAAACCCCTGTCTCAAGGATTAACCAACATTTCTAATGCTCTGAAGCAGTGGGTGAGTGAGTGAGTGAGTAGCGAGGGTTAACACCATGTTTAGCAATATCACGGGTTGGGACACCAGAAATTTACATCACCCATGTGGGAATAGGGCCCGGATGTTTGGCGGGACGAGCGCACTCCTTAACAACGCTGAAAGTATTTCAGACAGGCATAAACAATGTACTGTGGATTCTCATAACCTCTGCCTGACCTACTGCAATTCTGTAAGTACCAAGTTCAACGGTGTCAAAACAATTGATTTTCATATGTGTAAACCATCATCTCGCACAACAGACTTAATAAAAACAGCATTCCATTATGTATGTGCCATTTATCACTGAACGTGGGGACCATACATATACTTGTATATTAGTAGTTACATGTCTCTCTTCAAAGGTTTAGGAAAATTTGTCAAGAAAAGAATGTAACTTTCATTTGAATTGTATTTAACAAACAAAAACCCCAGTATATGAAGTGCTGAATTTCCTAATTGATAAGGTCTTTGTAACTTCTGTATCTTGCAGTCCTTCACACTATTTTCAACGTATTTATTTTAAATTTCTAAAGGTTTATGGAAGCAATGTTGAACATGCAGGGTGAGACAACTGCTAGACATCCCGTAAACCAAATCATATTTGGACACTCCACGTATTCTTCAATTTGAGAATACTCTGAACCTGTTTATTTTGGGGGGACTTAACAGCAGGAATGAAAATAATCTTATTTAGAAATATACCTTTGGAAATATATGGTATACAGCTGGTAATCATCTTCATTGTAATTGTTTAAAACAGGTTAATTGTTTTTAACAGCAGAAACTCTCGAGTGCTTCAGCAATGTTTATGACTGTTGGAATGAAATGGCAATAGAGTTGTCGTCCTTGTTTGAAGTCGTTTTGATGTTCATACGCCAATATGAAATCCTTCCAGATTGACACGAGTCTTTATTCGGTTTGTCTCGAAATACCACGAGTGGCTCACCAATGCCTACATACGTTTCCAAAAACGTCTCATTTGACAAGTCATATTTGAACAGGGGTTACAACAATGAAGGTCTTTGGAAAGCGTTCAAAGGTTTAGCTGTAAAACAAGGCGGATATTTCAAAATGTGACAGAAATTACCTGTGATACATTTGAGTGTTCGGGTGAACAATTGCCGTTCCTTTGCATGTGTTTGTAGTAGTGTCATCGATGGGACAGGGTACGCTCACCTTTTTGCTTGCAACTTGATATCATCACTGTGTGATAGAGATTATTAATTCATCCTTTCAGTCAGTGATTGAGTCCAGAATAGACAGGAAAAGAACTAGAAATCACAGGTAAATATTTAACACAAGTATATAATGACTAAGGACTTACGGTACTTCTGCTACCTGCATGGTAACCAAGCACAGCTCTTGTGACTCGACAGCTCAAGCTTTTTTTCTTTTCTGGGTTGGAAGCACTGTACTTTTTGAAGCTATTCTTCAAGGGGAGGTTCCAGCTAGTGCACTTAGAAATAGTGATAGTATACTGATGCGAGTTGTATTTTTACTGCAGAAGCAGGGTTTTTGTGCTGGCATTGCTGTAGCCGAGAGTGATATCATTCTTTGCCGGCCGCGAAGCCATGTTGGCATCATAAGTAACAGTTAAAGTGATGTAGAACCACACCCCTTTAGTCTGGAGATACAGCATTAATAAGTCATACATTACTTAACGTGTTCAAGTTGAAACAACTTCAGTTCATAGTCGTAAGATACTAACAGTTCCACAACATTATTTAAAGACATCCATCTCTATAATAAGATATAGGCTTTAATCGAGATATTAAGTTTTTCTTCAGTGAGATATGTCTGAAACTTTAAATCATCTTTGATATACTTCTAAGAGTGTTATTCATAAACCGACGCTTGAACTCTTGAATATCTGGTTCTCGAGACGCACATTTGTTGTTGCGTGGCTACGAACAGTTTCATATTTTACGGCTGCTTCAAAGTGATGGCTTCTGTCAGTACTGTGTTAATGTTATCACGGACACAACTCTTCAACTGATATCTGGTACATGTTGTAAACAACCTAACAGCATGAACGGCGAAGAGCAGCCACCACTCACGCTACCATAGAGTGAGTGAGTGAGTGAGTTAATATTTAACGTCACTTCGGCAATATTTCAGCCATATCGTGACGAGAACAATTAATGATTATATCATATATCAATAAAGTTAAAACTACTAGAGTATCACAGCTCTAAATCTAAAACTATTACGCTACCTTAAAAAAAAATAACTACAGACAACAATACAATATAAAACGTGCTATAGATCACCAGCAACTGAAGGCTGATCACCATACCACCATAGAGCCAACTGCCAAAATTACAATCAATTCATTCCTATTTCTATTGTATGTTTCACAGTGAGGGTGTTCTGAGTGAGTTGAGCTTAACGCCTCTGCTTTGAACGACAATGAAGCTATTTCACAGTACGCCAGCTTGATGGAACAATCAAGCCCCGACTAATCGGTATTTCTTTGATAAACTACCAAAGGCAATTTTCAGGGCGAATGAGAGACTTAGTCATTCTACCTATCGATCGAAGCGCATCTATTGGACGCAAACTGTGCATAATTTAGATAAATGGGATCCAAAGTAATACTTGCAAATTGTCTGTTGAAAATTACTCTCAAATTTTCACCAGACATTTCACAAAATATCAAGGGGCGGTGGGGTAGCCTAGTGGTTAAAGCGTTCGCTTTTACGCCACTTTCAGTAATGAATGACGATATATACGTAAACCTTACATGTCCTATAGGATGTTGTATCATTTTAGTGAATCTCTGACCATCTGATGCCTACGGTCGCCCCTTACGTCACACGAGAAGGTGCACGTAATGAAGAAAAACCAGGTAATATCAAGACTCAAATGTATGTATCATTACACTGTTTATATATTCTTCAAGTAATCACCAAATGTTCGTTAATAGACAATGCAGTCGCATGCAACGTTGCGGTTTAATTCAATATCATTTACAGAAAATCAATGCGAAAAAGCATTTCTTGAATATTTAATGTGCATCCCATCTTAGTTTGTGTCAACACCATCCAGGACTCCATACTCCGCCATAGTATTTCGGATTCGCTCTTGGTACATGAGAAGGGTCCTGGGCCGGGACACGGGATTTCTTCCAGTTCTCCAGCCTCTTCTTCATCATGTCCAGTAGATCAGGATACTTGGCTGAGAGGTCGAAGTGTTCGGTTGGATCTGCAGTAATGTTGTAGAGCATGAAGGGAGGGAACTTCTGGTCATCAGCTTCATAGATACGTTCATCAATTCCCAGATGTGGCAAAGGAGCCCAACCATTGTGATCTCCCGGACTCCCTTGCATGAGTTTGAGATCTCCGTACCTGATTGCAGCTGCTTCCCTGTTGTCATAGATGTTGTAGACGAACTCATTCCGCTTGCTGGGTCCACCATTGATGAGCATGTCATACTGACTGACTCCGTCCATGTTGGGATCTGTGTTTTCTCCACCAGCCAGCTCCACCAAGGTCGGGTACCAGTCCACAGCATGCATCATTCCAGTGTTGAGGTAGCCCGTCTTCTTGAGAAGGTTTTTACTGTAGATGAATCCTGTTCCTTTCGTCCCACCTTCCCAGAGAGTATTTTTGGCTCCCCGTAAAGGCAAGTTATTAGATGCTCTATACGTGGGGCCACCGTTATCAGTTGTAAAGACTAACAATAGATTGTCCATGAGACCTTTTTCTTCTAATGCCTGAGTGATATTGCCAACAGCTTCGTCTAACGCAGTCACCATTCCACAATAGATCCTTCTGCTTATGGTTTCTATGTTTTTGTACATGTTTTCATATTTAGCTGGAACTTCAAGAGGTGCATGTACAGACTGGAATGGAAGGTACAGATAAAGTGGCTTACTGTTGTCGTGGTTCTCGATGATTTCAATAGCTCTGTCCGCAAACACGTTTGCAGAATACGTTCCATTGGCGTCTCTATACACAGTCTTGTTATAGCGAAAATCCAGTCCTACTTCACCTTTGACTGCCATTCTCGAGTGGTTAAAATAGTCTTCGTCACCACCGTAATATCCAAGGTAGGAGTCAAAGCCTCTCTCTGTGGGTGTATATTGCCAGTTACAGAAACCAAGATGCCACTTCCCAACCATGTGAGCATCATAGCCAAGTTGTTTCAGTTTCTGAGGGATTGTTGTTAGATTGGCCGGTAGGTGTTTTGCTTCGTCTACCCCAACAACGCCATCTTGTAGTCCTGTGTGATAGGGGAAATATCCTGACATGAAGCAGTTTCTTGAGGGCGAACATAGAGGCTGGACGTAGGAAGAGTTTAGGATGACTCCCGCTGTAGCCAGTCTGTCCAGGTTAGGGGTGATCATTTGAGGGTTCCGGAATCCAACATCGTTCCATCCGAGGTCATCAGCAACTATAAACACAATGTGAGGTTTCTCTGCACAATCACAGAGAACTGAAGCCAAAAGAAAGCATACCGTTGATGTGAAATGCATGTTGTTTCTGGTGTATGCAGTGAAACGCAGTCGTATATAAGAGAACTTTTATAGATAACGTAACACGTGCCTTACCTTATTTGTACCAGCTTGAATTCTTATCATTGGAAGAAATGCGTACATCAACACATTCCAGACTGATTATATCACACAGAAAATGAAGAATCCAGATTGTACACGTAGACGCGAAAAACGCAATATTAATTTTGCACGGTCATGATAACGAAAGTATTGAATTAGTCACTGAAAATGAAACATGTTGACATTTTCACTGCAGCCAAATGTTTGTGTAACTTTCAGAAATGCAGAAAATGTTAGAACAAAACACCAGCGAATCTAATTGAAAGACATGCCAACCCGTTTTTGAGGACAGGCTTGAGAGTAGGCAGACGGGCTTAATTTATAGAGATGAGCACAGTGTTTTGATTTCCCAGAAATGAACATTGTGTATTATGCCATTTGTTAAAGGAGGAATAAATCTAACTGAACCAAGCATTAGTACTATCAACTTTTGACTCTTGTCTAAAACACAGTTTACTTTTGTACTGGTATATAAAAACTTTAGAAACATAAGCACAAAGAAAGATAAATTGCTGTGTCGAGCAATGTATTAGAAACCCCTGTCTCAAGCATTAACCAAAATTTCTAATGCTCTGAAGCAGTGGGTGAATGAGTGAGTGAGTAGCGAGGGTTAACGCCATGTTTAGCAATATCACGGGTTGGGACACCAGACAGAAATTTGCATCGCCCATGTGGGAATAGGGCCCGGATGTTTGGTGTGACGAGCGCACCCGTTAACAACATTATAAACGCTGAAAGTATTTCAGATAAGCATAAACAATGTACTGTGGATTCTCATAACCTCTGCTTGACCTACTTTAATTTTGTAATTCTGTAAGTACCAAGTTCAACGTTGTCAAAACAATTGATTTTCATATTTGTAAACCACCATGTCGCACAACAGACTTAATAAAAACTGCATTCCATTATGTATGTGCCATTTATCACTGAACGTGGGGACCATATATTTGTATATTAGTAGTTACATGTCTCTCTTCAAAGGTTTAGGAAAATTTGTCAAGAAAAGATTGTAACTTTCATTTGAATTGTATTTAACAAACAAAACCCCACTATATGAAGTGCTGAATTTCCTAATTGATAAGGTCTTTGTAACTTCTGTATCTTGCAGTCCTTCACACTATTTTCAACGTATTTATTTTAAATTTCTAAAGGTTTATGGAAGCAATGTTGAACATGCAGGGTGAGACAACTGCTAGACATCCCGTAAACCAAATCATATTTGGACACTCCACGTATTCTTCAATTTGAGAATACTCTGAACCTGTTTATTTTGGGGGGACTTATAACAGCAGGAATGAAAATAATCTTATTTAGAAATATACCTTTGGAAATATATGGTATACAGCTGGTAATCATCTTCATTGTAATTGTTTAAAACAGCTTAATTGTTTTTAACAGCAGAAACTCTCGAGTGCTTCAGCAATGTTTATGACTGTTGGAATGAAATGGCAATAGAGTTGTCGTCCTTGCTTGAAGTCGTTTTGATGTTCATACGCCAGTCATATTTGAACAGGGGTTACAACAATGAAGGTCTTTGGAAAGCGTTCAAAGGTTTTGCTGTAAAATAAGGAGGAAATAATATTTCAAAATGTAATATAAGAGTGACAGAAATTACCTGCAATACATTTGAGTGTTCGGGTGAACAATTGCCGTTCCTTTGCATGTGTTTGTAGTACTGTCATCGATGGGACAGGGTACGCTCACCTTTTTGCTTACAACTTGATATCATCACCGTGTGATAGAGATTATTAATTCATCCTTTCAGTCAGTGATTGAGTCCAGAATAGACAGTAAAAGAACTAGAAATCACAGGTAAATATTTAACATAAGTATATAATGACTAAGGACTTACGGTACTTCTGCTACCTGCATGGTAACCAAGCACAGCTCTTGTGACTCGACAGCTCAAGCTTTTTTTCTTTTCTGGGTTGGAAGCTGTGTATTTTGTTAAGCTATTCTTCAAGGGTAGGTTCCAGCTAGTGCACTTACAAATAGTGATAGTATACTGATGCGAGTTTTATGTTCACTGCAGAAGCAGGGCTTTTGTGCTGACATTGCTGTAGCCGACAGTGATATCATTTTCTGCCGGCGCGAAGCCATGTTGGCATCATAAGTAACAGTTAAAGTGATGTAGAACCACACCCCTTTAGTCTGGAGATACAGCATTAATAAGTCATACATTACTTAACGTGTTCAAGTTGAAACAACTTCCGTTCATAGTCGTAAAAAATACCATTTTAACAACATTATTTAAAGACATCCATCTCTATAATAAGATATAGGTTTTAGTCGAGCTATTAAGTTTTTCTTCAGATTCTGTCTGAAACTTCAAATAATCTTTAATATACTTTTAAGACTGTTATTCATAAACCGACGTGTGAACTCTTGAATATCTGGTTCTCGACACGCACATTTTCATACTTTATGTCTGCTTCAAAGTGCAGTTCATCAGTACAGTGTTAATGTTATCACGGACAAAACTCTTCAGCTGATATTTTGCACATGTTGTAACCGACTGAGCAGCACCTGTCAAAATTACAATCAGTTCATTCCTATTTCTGCTACATGGACATTTCAGAGTGAGTGAGTGAGTTGTGAGTGAGTTGAGCTTATCGTCGCTGCTTTGCACGATGTTTATGAAGATAAACCTGATGTGAAAAAGTTCGTATCTCTCCTCCATACGCACGGTCTTCAGCAACACGTTGATAAGGCAACACACAAATCAGGAAACATTCTCGACTGGGTTTTGTCTCGTGATGACTCTAACATCATCACCAGCGTGTCAGTAGAAGACAGACTGATGTCAGATCACCACCTTGTACTTGTTAACACCAACCTTCATAAACCAAAACCCGACCACAAATACGTGCTGTGTAGAAGCTTGAAGAGCATTGACATGGATGCTTTTCGGGCAGACCTAGAATATTCAGACTTGTTGACTAAAGATACTCCCTAGGATGTAACCAGCTTGTACAGTTGTACAACCTGACACTACATGAGCTGCTCGATACACATACCCCTCCCACGGAGAAGAAAATAACTCACCGTCACGGTCTTCCATGGTATAATGAACAGGTACAGGAAGCGAAATCTCTACGAAGAACGTCTGAATGAAAATGGCGTAAGTCCCATCTTGAAGTTCATAGGCAACTCTACTGTCAGGCTAGAAACAACACAACTAAAGCTATATCCCAAGCTAAACGGGAGCACTGTCTGAATACCCTGCAGAATTCAAAACGAGACCCCAGGAATATGCACAGGTTCATGAAATCACGGCTGGGCAAGAACAGCGATAGTAGACTCCCTTCTTTCTCAGACCAGAAAGCCCTCGCTGAGTCATTCAATGTCTTCTTCATAACCAAGATAGACAAGATAAGAAATACACTCAAAACTGACTCACAAGCTGAACACATATCATATCTCATATCATCACAGAATTTCAGTGGTGAACCACTTACTAACTTTCATCCGTTCTCCTCTAATGAGATTTCTGACCTCATAACTGCTCCCAAGCCTACAACGTGTGACCTTGACCCGATCCCAACAGCGATTCTGTTGCAGCTACTAGATCAGCTGCTTCCTATCATAACAGAAATTGTAAACATGAGCCTGAAATCTGGAATATTTCCTTCTCACTTTAAACAGGCAGTTGTGAGACCTCACCTCAAAAAGCCGAACTTGGATCCTAATGACCCTAAGAACTTCCGACTTGTGTCCAACCTTTCCTTCCTGTCCAAGCTACTAGAAAGAGCTGTCAACACCAGGCTAAAGGTCCATCTATCTGTCAATACTATCCTTGACAAGTTCCAATCCGCATACCGCCAATATTACAGCACCGAAACAGCCCTGATACGTGTCCTCAATGACCTACTGTCTGCATTGGATGATGGCTTCATGGCTTCCCTTGTCATGCTCGATCTGCCAGCGGCATTCGATACCATCGACCATGAAGTTCTCCTAAGCCGTCTTTTGGTTGAATCTTGCATCCGTGGTAACTGCCACAAGTGGTTTTCATCCTACTTGGAAGATCGTAGACAAGCAGTTATCATCGGCAATGAAAAATCCGATTTCGTCAAACTACACTGTGGTGTTCCACAAGGATCTGTTTTAGGTCCGATACTCTTCACGCTGTACACGGCAAATCTGGCTAACATCATCCAACACCTCAAGCTTCTTCACCATGGATATGCTGACAATACACAAATGATGGACAAATTCAAACCCAAGAACCTTCAGGAGTTCTTCCACCGCATGTCTGATTGTACGGCAACAACTAAGTCATGGATGACAGCAAATAAGCTAAAACTGAATGGAGAAAAAACAGAGGTGATGCTGATTGGCACTAAGCAATAGTTGGCCAGAGTAGAAGAACAATCCATTCTGATAGCGGATACGGAAATAGTTCTCAGTGACCACCTTAAAGATCTGGGAGTATTTCTGGACGCACACCTATCCATGGAGAAATAGGTTACCCACATCAGCCGAACCTGTTATTATCATCTCCGATCCATCAGCAACATTCGACATTTAATAAGAAGTTGCAAAGGTACTTGCCCATGGTCTAATAACATCAAGACTAGATTACCGCAACAGTTTGCTTCAGGGCATCAGTGGTAAACTGCTATCTAAGCTACAGGTGCTGCAAAATTCTGCAGCACAGATCATCACAAGAACACCAAGACATGTGCACATGACACCAGTGCTCAGAGACCTCCACTGGTTGCCATTAAAAGCTAGAATAGAGTTCAAGCTTCTCTTTATCACATATCGATGCCTCCATAACACCAGCCCTGACTATCTATCTGAACTCTTGACTCCACACACTCCAGCACGTAAACTCCGATCAAGTGACCAAAATCTCCTCCAAGTTCCTAAATATCGACTGAAGACATTTATCAATGTGATACAGATCCTTCTCCAGCACTGCCCCTATCCTCTGGAACTCACTTCCATCAGAGTTGAAACTGTGTCCAACCTTTGAGAAATTCAAATCAAGGCTAAAGACCCATATGTTCTCCAAGTATCATAGTGACATTTAAATCCAGTCAACACTCCCTGACTTTTATCTTTATACAATCCCCTTGTAGCGCCTTGAGCAGGCATATCTGTCTGGATTGCGCGCATTATAAATGCATATTTATTATTATTATTAGTTCACAACATGATGGGACAGTAAAGCCAAGACTAATTGGAATTTCTTTGATTTACTGCCAAGGCAGGGCGATTGGGAGACTTAGAAATTCTACCTATCGATCGAAGCGCATCTATTGGACGCAAACTATGCATAACTCAAGTAAATGTGATCCAACGTAATGCTTACAAATTGTCAGTTGAATTAAGGCAATTTCTCTCAAATTCTCACAAAATATTAAGGGTGTGTGTGTGTGTGTGTGTGTGTGTGTGTGTGTGTGTGTGTGTGTGTGTGTGTGTGTTAGAGCTTGTGGTTAGAGCGTTCGCTTTTACGCCACTTTTAGTAATGTTCTTATGATATATACCTAAACACAACAGGGAATCAAACACATATTCAAGCAATTTTTCACAATGAATTACAGTGCCTCAGGCGACTAGATGATCCTATAGGATGTTGTATCACTTTGATTGTCTAACCTGCCGATGCCTCCGGTCGCATCTTACGCCAAACGAGAAGATGCACGTAATGAAGAAAAAAACCCAGGTAATGTCATGACTCAAAAGTACGTATCATTTCACTATTTATTATGTTTACATATTTTTCAAGGAATCACCAAATGTTTTTTAACAGACAATACAGTCGCATGCAAAGTTGCTGTCTGTTCCAATATCATTTGCAGAAAATCAATGCGAAAAAGTATATCTTAGATATTTTATATGTATCCCATCCTAGTTTGTGTCAACACCATCCAGGACTCCATACGCCGTCATAGTATTTGGGGTTCGCTCTTGGAACAGGAGAAGGGTCCTGGGCCGGGACACGGGATTTCTTCCAGTTCTCCAGCCTCTTCTTCATCATGTCCAGTAGATCAGGATACTTGGCTGAGAGGTCGAAGTGTTCGGTTGGATCTGCAGTAATGTTGTACAGCATGAAGGGAGGGAACACTAGGTTATCAGCTTCATAGACACCTTCATCAATTCCCAGATGTGGCAAAGGAGCCCAACCATTGTGAATTCCTGGACTCCCTTGCATGAGCTTGAGATCTCCGAACCTGATAGCAGCTGCTTCCCTGTCCTCATAGATGTTGTAGACGAACTCATTCCGCTTGCTGGGCCCGCCGTTGATGAGCATGTCGTACTGACTGACTCCGTCCATGTTGGGATCTGTGTTCTCTCCACCAGCCAACTCCACCAATGTCGGGTACCAGTCCACAGCATGCATCATTCCAGTGTTGAGGTAGCCTGTCTTCTTGAGAAGGGATTTACTGTAGATGAATCCAATTCCTTTCGTTCCACCTTCCCAGAGAGTGTTTTTGCATCCCCGTAAAGGCAAGTTATTAGCAGCTCTAAACGTGGGACCACCGTTATCAGTTGTAAAGACCAACAGTAGATTGTCCATGAGACCTTTTTCTTCTAATGCCTGAGTGATATTACCAACAGCTTCGTCTAACGCACTCACCATTCCACAATAGATCCTTCTGCTTATGGTTTCTATGTTCTTGTACATGTTTTCATATTTAGCTGGAACTTCAAGAGGTGCATGTACAGACTGGAATGGAAGGTACAGATAAAGTCGCTTACTGTTGTCGTGGTTCTGAATGATTTCAATAGCTCTGTCTGCAAACACGTTTGCAGAATAGGTTCCATTGGCGTCTCTGTAGGCAGTCTTGTTATAGCGAAAATCCAGTCCTACTTCATCTTTGCCTTCCGTTCTCGTGTGGTTAAAATAATACTCCATTCCAGAGTAATATCCAAGATAGGAGTCAAAGCCTCTCTCTGTGGGTGTATACTTCCAGTTACAGAAACCAAGATGCCACTTCCCAACCATGTGAGTGTCATAGCCAAGTTGTTTCAGTTTCTGAGGGATTGTTGTTAGATTGGCCGGTAGGTGTTTTGCTTCGTTTACCACAATAACGTCATCTTGTAGTCCTGTGTGATAGGGGAAATATCCTGACATGAAACAGTTTCTGGAGGGTGAACACAAAGGTTGGACATAAGAAGAGTTGAGAATGACTCCCGCTTTGGCCAGTCTGTCAAGGTTAGGGGTGATCATTTGAGGGTTCCGAAATCCAACATCATTCCATCCGAGGTCATCAGCAACTATAAACACAATGTGGGGTTTCTCTGCACACTCACAGAAAACTGAAGCCAAAAGAAGGCATACAGTTGATGTGAAATGCATGTTGTGTCTGGTGTATGCAGTGAAACGCAGTCGTATATAAGAGATCTTTCGAAGATAACGTGACACGTGCCTTACCTGAATTTGAATTCTTATCATTGGAAGAAATCCTTACATGGACACATTCCAGACTGATTATATCACGCATTGTAAAAAGAACAATCCACATTGTACATATAGACGCTAAAAAGCGCAATATTAATTTTGCACGGTCATGATCACGAGATTTTTGGATATCAGGAATTAGTCACTGAATATGGGTGAGTGAGTGAGTCAGTTTGGTTTTACGCCGCTTTTATTAATATTCCAGCAACATCACGGCGGGTCACTGAATATGTAACATGCTTACATTTTCACTGCAACCTAAAAGTTTGTGTGACTTTCAGAATTGCACAAACTGTTAGAAATCAATGCGTCATTACTATCAACTCTTGACTTGTGTCTATAACTCATTTTACTTTTGAGCTGGAAACTGAAAACTGTAGAAACAAAAGCACAAAGAGAGATTAATTACTGTGTCGAGCAAATGTACAAGAGGATTAACCAAAAATTCTAATGCTCTGAAGCAGTGAGTGAGTGGGTGTGTGAGTGAGTGAGCAGAGGGGGTTAACGCCAGGTTTAGCAATATCACGGGTTGGGACACCAGAAATTTGCATCACATGTGGGAATAGGGCCCGGATGTTTGGCGTGACGAGCGCACTCTTCAACAACATTATAAACGCTGAAAGTATTTCAGACAAACATAAACAATGTTCTGAGGATTCTCATAACCTCTGCTTGTAATTTCTGATAAGTACAATATTCAACGGTGTCAAAACATATGATTTTCATATTTGTAAACCACCATCTCGCACAACAGACTTAATAAAAACTGCATTCCATTATGTATGTGCCTTTTATCACTGAACGTGGGGACCATGTACTTCTATATTAGTAGTTACATGTCCATCTTCAAAGGTTTCGAAAAACATGTCAAGAAAAGAATGTAACTTTCATTTGAAATGTATTTAACAAAAAAAACCTACTAGATGAAATGATGAACTTCCTAATTGATAACATCTTTGTATTTCAAAATGGAATGTAAGAGGGACAGAAATTATGTACGATACATTTGGGTGTGTTCGGGTGAACAATTGCCATTCCTTTGCATGTGTTTGTACCAGTGCCATGGATGGGACATCGTACGATCACCTTTTCCCTTACAACTTGATATCATCACTGTGTGATGGTGATTTATAAGCCCAGAAAGGACAGTAAAAGAACTAGAAATCACAGGTAGATATTTGACACAGGTATATAATCACTAAGGACTTTGGATACTTCTGTTACCTGCATGGTAACCAAGCTGTATTTAAACCATCCATTTGCCTACTTGCGATGATCAGACAGATAAACCAACCAGTTGAAAGTAATAAAAATACTACGACTAAGAACAATGAGAATGAAAAATACTTTGAATGAAATTGATCTTACGTCCATTGCATTAGGATTATTTTACAGTACTTCAACCACCTTTCAGGTACCGTCGCTAACATTTGTTTATTCCTTCGTCCAAATTTATTATTTTACTTACTAGTTTGGAATATATGCGTTTTTCAAAATTTATCAGTAAATTCCATTTCTTTTAAAGGTGGAAAAAGATAGACACTACATGTTTTCCATTAATTATGGCTTTTTTTTACAAATGATTCTGAGCGCACTAAATGATCTTTTTACGGAAACCATATTGTTTATTAGTAAGTAGATTGTTGGTTTCCAAGTACCAAACTAATTCCGATTATTTATAAAGCGTTCGATGTTTTGCAAACGCAGCTTGTTAATGAAACTGATTGATAACTTAAAGGATCCGTATGATAACGTCCAGGTTTAGGTAGTGGGACAATGATTTCCGAAGACCTTCAGGAATACTTATGTTATCAGCCCCTGAAGCAGTATCGTGAGCTTGTACAAGAACACCATGCTGCTCATGAAAAGGAAATATTTCATTATAACCTTCCAAATTATCTAACTCTAGTTAATAGGTTTTTCTTACGGGTTTTGCTACTTTTTGAATTGAGGAACATAATTACATGAGGATGAATGTTTTGCCAAAGTTTCACCAAGTGTTGTTTTTTTGCAATATCGGGCTTACTGGTTAACGATGAATTTTCAAGATAGCGAATTTCAGGACCACCCTTACAGTATAGTGGGAATCGGTACAATTGACATTGCTTTCAGCAGAGATTTTATATGATTACTGATGGGCTATGTCTCTTGTTATTGAATGTACTATTGTCTCGATTGGCCATGACGATAAAAGATGGGACTGAAGGATGTTTGTTGGGCAGTTACTGATTAAATAAAGAAATATCGATACATGTATTAGAGAATATAACGGCATGTTGGCACATCAGGTAATGATAACATGTGTACATGAATTTGATGTTGACAGTTAGTTCCAGATCAGTGATTAGTCAAATATGTCAGTTACAATTTCTCATAACCTTCATCAACGTCTTCATACAGAAACTCTTTAATTTGAATTTGATGTCAAAGAAGACAGTATAAATGAAATTTGGTTAGAACATATTTTCCTCCTTGCCAACGCTCACCCATCTGGCTTGAGTCTCAAGCATTTATTACAGTACAACTCACGTCACGCTCTCAAGAAGAAACATGATAAATCTCATGGCAAGCTGGGTTCACGTGAATCATTAAAATATATATCCGCCCCAAAAAACACACAAAAACCCACACACAAATAGTCTGAATACATGATTGATTTTAATGACTTTTCAGAGTAGGGAATTATTCTTTGGGAAAGGAGGTCTTCGGGGAGTGCGTCCCTTTCAATCTTTTTCTCTTTGGGGTTTGAAGCTCTGTATTTGTTTAGGGTATTCTTCAAGGGGAAATACCGGCTCGTACAAATAGTGATACGTGTACTGATGCGAGTTTTATTTTCACTGCAGAAACAACATAATCTCGATAAATTGCGATAAATCTCCACTAGTACCCTGGATGTATCCTGAATAATTCTATTACCTTGATGGCTTTTTATCCAATCAGGTGTCTACGCTGGGAAGTTGAGCGTACCGATCACAAGGCTTCTATCATAACTCACTTGTTGCAGAGGTACCCTGAAAGAGTGAGTGAGTGAGATTTGTTTTACGCCGCTTTTAGCAATATTCAAGCAATATCAGGGCGGGAGACACCAGAAATGGGCTTCACACATTATACCCATGTGGGGAATCGAACTCGGGTCTTCGGCGTGACGAGCGAACGTTTTAACGACTAGGCTACCCCACAGCTCCTACCCTGAAAGAGCTAGAAAGAGTTCTTGCATATATTTTTCTAGGGTTTCAGACCTGTCGATTTGCCTTCGCGGCCGCGGCGGCTATCTTTGTTGACAATGGCAAGCTCGGTGGTAATGGCTTATCTGACTGGCTACTGTGAGAAGGCGTAGCCAGCAAAGGAAGGTGATACAATTATCGGGCCGAAGCCTAGACGCATCCAGGGTACTAGTGGAGATTTATCGGGATGTACACCCTGGAGATTATTCAGGATGCAGAAGCAAGGGCTTTTGTGCTACCATTGCAGCAGCCGATGGTAATATAATTTTCTGCCGGCCGACATTATAAGTAACAGTTAAACTAATGCAGAACCACATTCCTTTAGACCTGTGGATACTGCATCAGTAAGTCATACATTTCTTAAGTTTAAGTTGAAACAACTTACGTTCATAGCCGTAAAATTGTAACAATTTCGCAACATTTCTAACGACATCCATCTATATAAAAATATATGTAGGTTTTAGTCGAGATAGTAAATTTTTCTTCAGATTGTGTGATACATGCCTGAAACTTCAAATGATCTTTGATATACTTTTAGACTGTTATTTATAAACCCACGCTTGAACTCTTGTACAAGTGTTGCATGGCTACGGACATGGCTTTATATTTATGGCTACTTCAAAGTGACACCTTCCAGCAGTACAGTGTTAATGTTTCACGGACACAACTCTTCAATTGATGTCTTGTACATGTAAATGACCAACGACGACGAGCCTCTAAACTGTTCGAAACTGTTTTCCTTTCAGTCAACTGTCAATATAGCAATCAATTCACCGGGGCACTAATTCCTATTTCTATTACAAGGATGTTTCAGAGTGAGTGAGTTGAGCTTACCGCCATCTTTTTGAACAGTATTGAAGCTATATCAGGGACAGTAAAGCCTAAAGGCAATTTCCAGAGTATATTTAACTAAGGGATGCAAGCTTCGCATGACTAAGGTAAACATCATCAAACGCAATACTTGTCAACGCAAGTTGTCAATTGCTAAATAAATCACAAAATATCAAGGGACGGTGGGAAAGTCTAGTGGTTTCCTCGTCACGTCGAAGATCCGGTTTTCGAGTACAAAGTGTGAAGCCTGATGTTCCCTGTCGTGATATTTTTGGATACTTGTTAAAACCACACTCACTCACGAAAATGTAATCTATTTGAATCCGCATGCTTCTATTTTAATATCCAGACATCAACAGTAAGTAGGTGCGTGAGAGAGTGAGTAGGTGAATGGTTAATTGCGGGAGCGAGCGTGCTTTTAGCAAAACTCCAACAATGTATACGACACAGGCGACTGAATGACATGCATTACAGGATGTCTTATCACCTTATTGACTGTCTGATTCACCACCCATTGGCCTCGGTCTCTTTTTACTTACCTCATGGGATCTTCACGGAAGGTTCACCTGATGAAAAAATCCAGATAAAATCCAGACTCAAATGTATAGATCGATACACTATTTATTATTTTTATACATATTTCACCAAATTGCCGTAAATAGAACCGCAGTTGGCAAAAGCAGCCCATGCCAAAAACATTTACAGAAAATCTGATGCAAAAATATGCCTTGCACCTTTAATGTGTATCCCATCCTAGTTTGTTTAGCACCATCCAGGACTCCAAACACCACCATAGTATTTCGGGTTCGCTCTTGGAACAGGAGAAGGGTCCTGGGCCGGGACACGGGATTTCTTCCAGTTCTCCAGCCTCTTCTTCATCATGTCCAGTAGATCAGGGTACTTGGCTGAGAGGTCGAAGTGTTCGGTTGGATCTGCAGTAATGTTGTAGAGCATGAAGGGAGGGAATGTTTGGTTATCAGCTTCATAGACACCTTCACCTATTCCTAGATGTGGCAAAGGAGCCCAACCATTGTGATCTCCTGGACTCCCTTGCATGAGTTTGAGATCTCCGTACCTGATTGCTGCTGCTTCCCTGTCGTCATAGATGTTGTAGACGAACTCATTCCGCTTGCTGGGTCCACCATTGATGAGCATGTCGTACTGACTGACTCCGTCCATGTTGGGATCTGTGTTTTCTCCACCAGCCAACTCCACCAAGGTCGGGTACCAGTCCACAGCATGCATCATTCCAGTGTTGAGGTAGCCTGTCTTCTTCAGAAGGTTTTTACTGTAGATGAATCCAGTTCCTTTCGTTCCCCCTTCCCAGAGAGTATTTTTGGCGCCGCGTAAAGGCAAGTTATTAGATGCTGTATATGTAGGCCCACCATTATCTGTTGTAAAGACCAACAGTAGATTGTCCATGAGACCTTTTTCTTCTAATGCCTGAGTGATATTACCAACAGCTTCGTCTAACGCACTCACCATTCCACAATAGACCCTTCTGCTTATGGTTTCTATGTTCTTGTACATGTTTTCATATTTAGGAGGAACCTCAAGAGGTGCATGTACCGACTGGAATGGAAGGTACAGATAAAGTGGCTTACTGTTGTCATGACTTCTAATGATTTCAATAGCTCTGTCTGCAAACACATTAGCAGAATACGTTCCATTGGCGTCTCTATGCACAGTCTTGTTATAGCGAAAATCCAGCCCCACTTCGCTTGATCTCTGATTGATGTGGGTAAAATACTCCTCTGCACCAGAGTAGTATCCAAGATAGGAGTCAAAGCCTCTTTCTGTGGGTGTATACTTCCAGTTACAGAAGCCAAGATGCCACTTCCCAACCATGTGAGCATCATAGCCAAGTTGTTTCAGTTTCTGAGGGATTGTTGTTAGATTGGCCGGTAGGTGTTTTGCTTCGTTTACGATAATAACGTCATCCTGTAGTCCAGTGTGATAGGGGAAATATCCCGACATAAAGCAGTTTCTGGAGGGTGAACACAAAGGCTGGACGTAGGAAGAGTTGAGGATGACTCCCGCTTTGGCCAGTCTGTCCAGGTTAGGTGTGATCATTTGAGGATTCCGATAGCCAACATCGTTCCATCCCAGGTCATCGGCGACAATAAATATAATGTGAGGTTTCTCTGCACATTCACAGACGACTGAGGTCACGATAAGGCACACAAATGATATGTAATTCATGTTTATGTGCTGTGCGCGACAGAACAGTGTCGTGTATAAGGGTTCTTCCAAAGATAACGTGACTCGCGAATAACTGTATTTTTGTCAGCTGGTATTCTTATCATCGGAAGGAATGCTTACATAGACACATTCCACACCACGCATTAAAGAAAGCAGTCTAGATTGAACATCTCGTGGCTAGAAACCCCAGTGTTAATTTTGTATTGTCATTGCTTTAGAAGGATATGATATCAGGTTTTACACCTTCACTATGAAAGCCATTGACACAAACATATTTTCCTCCTTGCCAACGCTCACCCATCTGGCTTGAGACTCAAGCATTTATTACAGTACAACTCACGTCACATTCTCAAGAAGAAACTGATAAATCTCATGGCAAGCTAGGTTCACGTGAATCATTAAAATATATATCCGCCAAAAAACCCCACAAAAACACACACAAATAGTCTGAATACATGATTGATTTTAATGACTTTTCAGAGTAGGGAATTATTCTTTGGGAGGGAGGTCTTCGGGGAGTGCGTCCCTTTCAATCTTTTTCTCTTTGGGGTTTGAAGCTCTGTATTTGTTTAGGGTATTCTTCAAGGGGAAATACCGGCTCGTACAAATAGTGATACGTGTACTGATGCGAGTTTTATTTTCACTGCAGAAACAACATAATCTCGATAAATTGCGATAAATCTCCACTAGTACCCTGGATGCATTCTGGATAATTCTATTACCTTGATGGCTTTTTATCCAATCAGGTGTCTACGCTGGAAAGTTGAGCGTACCGATCACAAGGCTTCTATCATAACTCACTTGTTGCAGAGGTACCCTGAAAGAGTGAGTGAGTGAGATTTGTTTTACGCCGCTTTTAGCAATATTCAAGCAATATCAGGGCGGGAGACATCAGAAATGGGCTTCACACATTATACCCATGTGGGGAATCGAACTCGGGTCTTCGGCGTGACGAGCGAACGTTTTAACGACTAGGCTACCCCACAGCTCCTACCCTGAAAGAGCTAGAAAGAGTTCTTGCATATATTTTTCTAGGGTTTCAGACCTGTCAATTTGCCTTCGCGGCCGCGGCGGCTATCTTTGTTGACAATGGCAAGCTCGGTGGTAATGGCTTATCTGACTGGCTACTGTGAGAAGGCGAAGCCAGCAAAGGAAGGTGATACAATTATCGGGCCGAAGCCTAGATGCATTCAGGGTACTACAGTAGTGGAGATTTATTGAGATGTACACTCTGGAGATTATTTAGAATGCAGAAGCAAGGGCTTTTGTGCTACCATTGCAGCAGCCGATGGTAATATAATTTTCTGCCGGCCGACATTATAAGTAACAGTTAAACTAATGCAGAACCACATTCCTTTAGACCTGTGGATACTGCATCAATAAGTCATACATTTCTTAACGCGTTTTAATTGAAACAACTTACGTTCATAGCCGTAAAATTGTAACAATTTAGCAACATTTCTAACGACATCCATCTCTATAATAATATATTGGTTTTAGTCGAGATAGTAAATTTTTCTTCAGATTGTGTGATACATGCCTGAAACTTCAAATGATCTTTGATATACTTTTAGACTGTTATTTATAAACCCACGCTTGAACTCTTGTACAAGTGTTGCATGGCTACGGACATGGCTTTATATTTATGGCTACTTCAAGATGACACCTTCTAGCAGTACAGTGTTAATGTTTCACGGACACAACTCTTCAATTGATGTCTTGTACATGTAAATGACCAACGACGACGAGCCTCTAAACTGTTCGAAACTGTTTTCCTTTCAGTCAACTGTCAATATAGCAATCTATTCACTGGGGCACTAATTCCTATTTCTATTACAAGGATGTTTCAGAGTGAGTGAGTTGAGCTTACCGCCATCTTTTTGAACAGTATTGAAGCTATATCAGGGACAGTAAAGCCTAAAGGCAATTTCCAGGGTATATTTAACTAAGGGATGCAAGCTTCGCATGATTAAGGTAAACATCATCAAACGCAATACTTGTCAACGCAAGTTGTCAATTGGTAAATAAATCACAAAATATCAAGGGACGGTGGGAAAGTCTAGTGGTTTCCTCGTCACGTCGAAGATCCGGTTTTCGAGTACAAAGTGTGATGTCCCCTGTCGTGATATTTTTGGATACTTGTTAAAACCACACTCACTCACGAAAATGTAATCTATTTGAATCCGCATGCTTCTATTTTAATACCCAGACATCAACAGTAAGTAGGTGCGTGAGAGAGTGAGTAGGTGAATGGTTAATTGCGGGAGTGAGCGTGCTTTTAGCAAAACTCCAACAATGTATACGACACAGGCGACTGAATGACATGCATTACAGGATGTCTTATCACCTTATTGACTGTCTGATTCATCACCCATTGGCCTCGGTCTCTTTTACTTACCTCATGGGATCTTCACGGAAGGTTCACCTGATAAAACCCTCCAGATAATATCCAGACTCAAATGTATAGATCGATACACTATTTATTATTTTTATACATATTTCACCAAATTGTCGTAAATAACACCACAGTTGGCAAAAGCAGCCCATGACAAAAATATTTACAGAAAATCTGATGCAAACATATTCCTTGCACCTTTAATGTGTATCCCATCCTAGTTTGTTTAGCACCATCCAGGACTCCAAACACCACCATAGTATTTTGGGTTCGCTTTTGGAACAGGAGAAGGGTCCTGAGCAGGGACACGGGATTTCTTCCAGTTCTCCAGCCTCTTCTTCATCATGTCCAGTAGATCAGGGTACTTGGCTGAGAGGTCGAAGTGTTCGGTTGGATCTGCAGTAATGTTGTAGAGCATGAAGGGAGGGAACACTTGGTTATCAGCTTCATAGACACCTTCATCAATTCCCAAATGTGGCAAAGGAGCCCAACCATTGTGATCTCCTGGACTCCCTTGCATGAGTTTGAGATCTCCAAACCTGATAGCTGCTGCTTCCCTGTCGTCATAGATGTTGTAGACGAACTCATTCCGCTTGCTGGGTCCACCATTGATGAGCATGTCGTACTGACTGACTCCGTCCATGTTGGGATCTGTGTTTTCTCCACCAGCCAACTCCACCAATGTCGGGTACCAGTCCACAGCATGCATCATTCCAGTGTTGAGGTAGCCTGTCTTCTTCAGAAGGTTTTTACTGTAGATGAATCCAGTTCCTTTCGTCCCACCTTCCCAGAGAGTATTTTTGGCTCCCCGTAAAGGCAAGTTATTAGATGCTGTATATGTAGGCCCACCATTATCTGTTGTAAAGACCAACAGTAGATTGTCCATGAGACCGTTTTCTTCTAATACCTGAGTGATATTACCAACAGCTTCGTCTAACGCACTCACCATTCCACAATAGACCCTTCTGCTTATGGTTTCTATGTTCTTGTACATGTTTTCATATTTAGCTGGAACCTCAAGAGGTTCATGTACAGACTGGAATGGAAGGTACAGATAAAGTGGCTTACTGTTGTCATGACTTCTAATGATTTCAATAGCTCTGTCTGCAAACACATTAGCAGAATACGTTCCATTGGCGTCTCTATAGACAGTCTTGTTAAAGCGAAAATCCAGCCCCACTTCGCTTGATCTCTGATGGATGTGGGTAAAATACTCCTCTGCACCAGAGTAGTATCCAAGATAGGAGTCAAAGCCTCTCTCTGTGGGTGTATACTTCCAGTTACAGAAGCCAAGGTGCCACTTCCCAACCATGTGAGCATCATAGCCAAGTTGTTTCAGTTTCTGAGGAATTGTTGTTAGATTGGCCGGTAGGTGTTTTGCTTCGTTTACGGCAATAACGTCATCCTGTAGTCCAGTGTGATAGGGGAAATACCCCGACATAAAGCAGTTTCTTGAGGGTGAACACAAAGGTTGGACGTAGGAAGAGTTGAGGATGACTCCCGCTTTGGCCAGTCTGTCCAGGTTAGGTGTGATCATTTGAGGATTCCGATAGCCAACATCGTTCCATCCCAGGTCATCGGCGACAATAAATATAATGTGAGGTTTCTCTGCACATTCACAGAGAACTGAGGTCACGATAAGGCACACAAATGATATGTAATTCATGTTTATGTGCTGTGCGCGACAGAACAGTGTCGTATATAAGGGTTCTTCCAAAGATAACGTGACTCGCGAATAACTGTATTTTTGTCAGCTGGTATTCTTATCATCGGAAGGAATGCTTACATAGACACATTCCACACCACGCATTAAAGAGAGCAGTCTAGATTGAATATCTCGTGGCTAGAAGCCCCAGTATTAATTTTGTATTGCCATTGCTTTAGAAGGATATGATATCAGGTTTTACACCTTCACTATGAAAGCCATTGACACAATCGCTGTTTTCAAAGGATCCGCATTTACCCCAACGACTTTTACAGCTGGGTGCCATATGTTAAAAACCAAAACCAAAACCACAATGCAGTCAAAAAATCAACGACATATTTACCTACCAGTTTCTCAAGACGGGCTCCTCGCCTCCAAGTCCAGTATATGTTGATGTTACACATAATTTATAATAAATATATTGCCGGGCCCAGCGAATCAAAGTGTATTTTAACTTCTGCACTGCTTTGTGGCCCAGGATACGGCCAGGGGTGTTTAATGAGCACCTGGGATAATTTCCATATGGATTCTACAACACATGCTTTTGTAGTAATCAAAATCTTTGGACAGGTATTCCTTAAACTTTTTTCAACGATTTTGGAAGGGTTTGTCGCATATATTTATAGGCACCATTGTGTCAACTGACAATCATTATATAGATGTAACTGTAAGATGACGTACGGCTTTTATTAAACAACCAAACATTTCGATGAAATAATGGAATGGCATACTGATACACCACATAGCATCATTTGCGCAGAAATTGAATGTTGACTATAAATTATAGACTTGTCAATAGCTTGTCAAAGATATCTCCCGTCATAATTTTTATAACTATTTCCTATGTCTTTGCACAGAAAAATGTTTGTTGTCCAAATACAGAATATTGAAATGAAAGTTGGTTTATAAAGTATTTGTGAAGCAATTGGTCTTGATCAAGGTTAAATACACACATTCTCTTCAGTTAATATTACAGAGCACTAGATAAATATATGTGCTGCTTTGCCTCTACATGCACAATGTTTGTGACTTATAATCCCAAAACACCAAAAACTTTCTTTTGTACGTCAGTTTATTTTATGAAAACAACATGTATTGTCAGTTTTTTTGTTGTTGACAGAACTTTAGCTACTTAGATTCCATTTCCCTAAATACTGCTTGCACATGAGTACAGACCCAGAAATTATAAAAAAATAAAGTACAATAACAGACCAATACAGTGCAAAAAGATCCTGAAGGTTTCCTTCTGTAAACATAAATTACTCTCTGAATTCTTTGAGTGGTAGAAAAGGCATTTGTCTTTGCTTTGCTACGATTAAGATTCTACTTCAAAGAGACACAGAGGCACAGTGCATACGGTCATAACAATGTTAATGTTATGGGGAACACGCCTACCCGAGAAAAAACAAAAAGAAACTTGTATATATTGTAAGCGACTTGAACTCAATGGAATATAACATCTGCCACAAGCATACAATTCACAGGAGCACATATGTCCATATGTTTATAAAAAAAGATGTTTTGGAGACATTGAGTCAGGCCCTGTGCCGCCCCTGTGAACATTGTTTCAATTGTTTCACCATGTTTTAGCTTTGAGGGAGAGGAAACCCTGAGTAAAACATGTCTGAGAGGTTTACAACTTTGGGAAATACATGCGAATGGTGTCCATAAACTACCGAAGATAATGTTTCTGAGTTTTCTGGGCCAGTAGGAGATTCGATCCCACACGGCCAAGGGAAGCAAACTGCATTTCTTGGTCAAATGTAGTCCATTACAGACACAAACTGGAATGTCTTCTCTGCACTTCTACGTAGCCGCCACAATTAAAAATAACAATTGGACTTACAGGCTCACCGATCACCTGATTATTTGGTTTATTTACAGAGGGCCGTCACGCGGCACTCTGTAAATAAAGGGGTGTTCTTACTTACATTTTAAGGCAAACTGTACGAATTGCGATTGCTACCTGAAAGGCAGAACATTCTTACCCTTTTCGCAAACATCTCGTGTCATCACTGATTTTCAATGGTCCATTCATATAATTGTCACAGCTGCTGTGTCCTTTACACAAATTTAAGTTCTGAAATTATAATTACTCCAAACAAAATTCACAGCTGTTGAAATCTGCGGCAGTTAGTGATTGGTTTAGTTGTTTTTCCTGAGTTGATGGTTCAGTGAATTAGTGCAAAAATTGTTTTGCTTCGCTCTAAGTAGTTTTCAACCAATGGCGCGTAAATATAGTCATGTCGAAGCTGAGATCATTCATACACACATTCAAAAGATTTAGCATCCCTCAAATGGCAGACCCTCAAATGTTCGAGCATTTTCTTTATTTAACTCCCAGCAATATTCAAGACACCGATAAATAATCAGATCTGGACCAGACAATCTAGTGTTTGCTATCGCCAGAGTCCACCCACCGTTCTTGATAGGAAGGTATGCCTCTACCTTACCACATAGTCCCGTTTCTCGTTTTGTGCAACAAGCATTGATTGCTGAAGAATAATTCTAGCCCGTACCTTCATCTTGAAGCTCTTAATTGAGAAAGCACGTAATACCTTGACTCAGTAAACTACATCTGTACATTTAATAGTTATTTTTATTTATCCTTTAAGGATCATTCGACATGTTTGTGTATAACCAATGAAGTCGCATACCAATTTGCACCTCTTCCAATATCTTTTTACAGAAAATTAAATGTGAAGACAAAATCTGTAATATATGATATGTAACCAGTTACAGTTTGGATCAACACCACCCAGGACTCCAAACACCACCATAGTATTTCGGGTTCGCTCTTGGCACAGGAGAAGGGTCTTGGGGCGGGACACGGGATTTCTTCCAGTTCTCCAGCCTCTTCTTCATCATGTCCAGTACATCAGGGTACTTGGCTGAGAGGTCGAAGTGTTCCGTTGGATCTGCAGTAATGTTGTAGAGCATGAAGGGAGGGAACACTTGGTTATCAGCTTCATAGACACCTTCATCAATTCCCAGATGTGGCAAAGGAGCCCAACCGTTGTGATCTCCTGGACTCCCTTGCATGAGCTTGAGATCTCCGTACCTGATAGCAGCTGCTTCCCTTTCATCATAGATGTTGTAGACGAATTCATTTCGCTTGCTGGGTCCACCATTGATGAGCATGTCATACTGACTGACTCCGTCTATGTTGGGATCTGCGTTCTCTCCACCAGCCAGCTCCACCAATGTCGGGTACCAGTCCACAGCATGCATCATTCCAGTGTTGAGGTAGCCCGTCTTCTTGAGAAGGGTTTTACTGTAGATGAATCCAGCTCCTTTTGTGCCCCCTTCCCAGAGAGTATTTTTGGCGCCGCGTAAAGGCAAGTTATTAGATGCTGTATATGTAGGCCCACCATTATCAGTTGTAAAGACCAACAATAGATTGTCCATGAGACCTTTTTCTTCTAATGCCTCAGTGATATTACCAACAGCGTCGTCTAACATACTCACCATTCCACAATAGATCCTTCTTCTTATGTTTTCTATGTTCTTGTTCATGTTTTCAAATTTAGGTGGAACTTCCAGAGGTGCATGTACAGACTGAAATGGAAGATAGAGATAAAGTGGTTTACTGTTGTCGTGGTTCTGAATGATTTCAATAGCTCTGTGCATAAATACGCGTGTAGAACAGGTTCTATTGGCGTCTCTATTGACAGTCTTGTTATAGCGAAAATCCAGTCCTACTTCATCACGTCCTCCCCTTCGCGTGTGGTTAAAATAGCCTTCAGCACCAGAGTAATATCCAAGAAAGGAGTCAAAGCCTCTTTCTGTGGGTGTATACTTCCAGTTACAGAAGCCAAGATGCCACTTCCCAACCATGTGGGTATCATAGCCAAGTTGTTTCAGTTTCTGTGGGATTGTTGTTAGGTTGACCGGTAGGTGTTTCGCTTCATTTACATCAATAATGTCATCTTGTAGTCCAGTATGATAGGGGAAATATCCTGACATGAAGCAATTTCTTGTGGGCGAACACACAGGCTGGACATAAGAAGAGTTGAGGATGACTCCCGCTTTGGCCAGTCTGTCCAGGTTAGGTGTGATCATTTGAGGGTTCCGGAATCCAACATCATTCCATCCAAGGTCATCAGCAACTATAAATATAATGTGAGGTTTCTCTGCACACACAGAGAGAACTACAGTAACAAAAAGGCACACAGCTGATGTGAAATTCATGTTGTGTCTGGTGTATGCAGTGAAATACAGTCGTATGAAAGAGTTCAAAGATAACCTAACTCATGACTAACCCTAGTTTTATCAGCTCGAATTCGTGTCATTGGAAGAAATGCCTACGCCGACACATTCCATACTATGGTTATATCACACGTTAACTAGAACGTCATGATTGTATATGCAATGGCCTATAAACGCACAGCTAATTTTGTATTTCATAAGCACCAAATTATTGATGTCAAAATTTAATGAAACTTATGAAATGTATAAACACTACTGACATAATTGCTGTATGAAAGCAAGTGTATCACAAGGTAGTCGTATATGAGAGTTCTTTAAAAGATAACATAACTCGTGACTGGCCCTACCTTTTCCAGCTTGCATTCTTATCTTTAGGTTTGCCAGCACATTCCAAAATATGATTATATAACGTGTTAAATAGAACAGTCTAATTTTGTATTGTCATAATGATCAAATAATTGGATGCTAAAATTTAGTCCTTGAGAATGAAAACTATAGACATTGTCGCCGTATTGGAGTTTATGTAAACAAGTAGAGCACAAGGTTTTATATTGCATAATCTTTTATCCAAAAGTGCCAACCCAGTTTCTATGAATATGTTTTTTTATGTTACGAGATTGAATTTGATTTAAACGAGTCAATTCTTTGCCTTGTGATGCCTAAGTCCCAATCAGATATGATCATACCTAGGCCTGCCATATAAACGGTGAACAAATCCTCAAAACTGAACTCATAAACACCAAATCAGAACAAAAATCACCAAAATAGGAAAATAATTTTCCAAAACTGCAACAATTTCCTCTTAAACTGAAACAAACGCATCTGTAATGGGAAACTAATCGTTTGAAATGGAAACAAACTCGCGTATCAGTTACAAGAGCGCCAGAGAACGGTTGCCGAGCGTACAAAACGGCAGTCATAGCATCCGAAACAGCATAAATATCCTCAAAGATGGCGGCGAGGGAGACGAACAGGCTTTGGTAAATAATGTTTTTCGTCACTATGAGTCTAATGTTGAAAATTTGAAATCGGGATGTAGCGCATCAACCCCATATTGTAGTAAGCTTCAAACCTATGTTCTTTCTTCTCAGTGTCAGACTTGCGATTCTGCACAATGTTGTCCCTCGTTCTACCGAATAGGGTTTGTTGTCAACATATCATGCTACTGTTTCCATTTCCTTTTAAAAAAAAATGTACTATTTTTAAGGGAAAAAAGTAACAGTACATAATATGCAATTGCATAAAATAAAAGTTATTTGAAAACAAGAAGACAAAGTCATCAATATACCCCGCAATGGCAAAATACTCTTCATGAATATGTCTACGAGTTATGATTATGTCAAATGTTCTGGTGTGTATATAGAAAAGTGGAAGGAGAGTATTGAAAGGTTTTAGATTTCTGCTACGGAAAAGAACACAACCACAAATTTCAGTCAAACTTATTGCCATGGAAATGCCAAAAATATTTTATTCAGAATACCCAAACTACCAAAAGGCACCAGTACACCACCAGATGTATGTGCCATGTTTGGTGAAGAAACATTGAATGGTTTTAGAGTTCTGCTCCAGAAAAGAGCACAACCACCAAATTCAGTTTAAGTCAAACTTGTTGCCATGGAAACGCCAAAAATATTTATTTCAGAATACCAAACATACCAAAAGGCACCAGTACACCACAAGGCCAATCTATGTGCCACGTTGGGTGAAGAAATAGTGAACAGTTTTAAGTTCAGGTCCGGAAAAGAGCACTACTACCAAATTCAGTCGAAGTCAAACTTGTTGCCATGGAAACAAAAATAATTTATTCAGAATTCCAAAACTACCAAAAGGCTCCAGTACACCACCACACTTATCTATGTCGAAAGTCTGGTGAAGAAATAATGATCGGTTTCAAAGCTCTGCTCCGGAAAAGAGCACTAACACCAATTTCACTCAAAGTCAACTTTGTTGCCATGGAAACGCAAAAAATATCATGATCAGAAATCCAAAACTACCAATTGGCACCAGTTCACCACCAGACCTATCTATGTGCCAACGTTGGTGAAGAAATATTGAACGGTTTTAAAGTTCTTCTCCGGAAAAGTGCACTAACACCAACTTCAATCAAAATCAAACTTGTTGCCATGGAAACGCAAAAAATATTTTATTTACAAATCCAAAACTACCAAAAGGCACCAGTTCACCACCAGACCTATCTATGTGAGAAGTTTGATTAAGAAGTATTGAACGGTTTTAAAGTTCTGCTCCGGAAAGAGCACCAACTCCAATTTCAGTCAAAGTCAAACTTGTTGCCATGGAAACGCAAAAAATATAATTATTAAATCCAAAACTACCAAAAGGCACCAGTACACCATCAGACCAATCTATGTGCCAAGTTTGGTGAAGAAATATTGAACGGTTTAAAAGTTCTGCTCCGGGAAAGACAAATGTGCATGGACGCACGCACGCACGGACGCACGGGCGGACGGAGTGCATTTTAATATCCTCCGCAACGCGTTTTGCGGAGGGTATTAAAATGCACTCCGTCCGGCAGTGCGTCCGTGTGTGCGTCCGTGCACATTTGTCTTGATAAAAAAACACCTAAATACACATGTAGCAAAGCACTTTGCATGAAATTTGATGTCCCCTATCGCACTGTGTGCACAATGAAATTACTCGGTTTTTGCATGTTTTTTGACACCTGAAGTTCACACACCTGATATTGAAGATTGAAGAGCAGTTGATTATTCTGCAGCCTCTGATTGTTGTGGAAAACACGTTAATGCCACGTACGTACGTCATGCCACGGCTTACAGAGATTCAGCACGTGCTGTGGATATGCTGGAGACTGGAAGGGCCCAAACTGAAGTGGCCAAACATTTTGGTGTCTATCGAAACACCATCTCATCTCTCTGGAGACGTTTTCAACAAAATGGGAACACGAGAGAATTCCACGAGTGACGTCACGTCAGTTGCTTAAGCTGCATTGAGAAAATGCCATGCCAATGCATGCTTACCTGTCGGATCAAAATATCTGAGACCACCTCCGGCGACTTAAAAATCACATGCGCCGTGAGCCAGTTGAACCCACAACTGGTGCCCATCAGGAACCTTTGCAAGAGCAGAATGTCCAAGTGGCAGCAGACCCAAAACTTTTAATGGACGTCCGCGTGAACCTCGTTCCTCTTTTCGAAACAAACTCTTCCGGCACAGAACTAATTGGCCCCGAAATTTCTGCTTATCATTCTTCTTATTCCTCGTGTTGCAGATCTTTCTGAGAACCCTGTTTACATTTTGTTTAACTCTATTTATGAGGAAATTTGTGATTTACTTTTAGAGAAACGGAGCCCAATTAAACAACTAAACGTGTTTTTCCCCCAAAATGAAATTGATTTACTTAATGAAAACGTATTGCGGACTGTTCGCTACATGAAGTGAATTGTTGTGTCTATGCCGCTGCTCGAACTTTAGAGGAACTTCACACAGTTTCCAAGAAAAAGTATCTAATGACAATAACAAAAGACCAAAGAAAAACCGGTTTCTGGTTAAACTTACAAGTACTGAAACTAGCAAAAACCAGTTCCTGGACAGAGTCGTACCTTAAAATAGGATCGTCAGGGAACCAAGTGTCTAAAAGGCAAACGTCAATTTGGAGAAAACTAAAATTACAATTTAAGACAACGAAAGAAAAGGTACTTCTCCTAAATGTTAATTCCCTTAAGGCAAAATTAAAGGAAAAATTAGAAAACAAGAACAAAATTCTTTAAAATCAATGAAAACCACTTTTACAGGCAACTCAAAACAAAAGGTGATAGTGAACATGATAAACGACCTCCCATGGATGCCAGAGAAAGGTTCTGGAAACAGTAGTGGTCTGTACCCCGCGACTGTAACCTTGAGGCACCATGGGTCCGTGATTATGCGTATACAATGCACGAGAACATAGCTTGGTCGTTTATCTGCTACATCTCACTAGATTGCCTGAAAAGTGTAATCAAGAGGGTCCAAATCAAATACAGCTCCAGGGCCTGATGGCATTCGAAACCGGTACTGGAAACTGTTCCCATGTGTCCAAACACCATTACTGTACTGTTTCAATTCTCTCATGGACACAGGCGATGTTCCTCCAGGATTCTGCAAAATTCGCACAATAGGCTGACTGATCCTAAAAACGTCCGTCCTATAACCTGTTTAAATACACGATATAAACACTTCACAGGGTGTTTGACAAATCTCGTGTCATCATACTGCTCTTCTAATGATATTATTTATAGAGAGCAGAAGGGTGCAAGGGTCAACTTCTTGTGCAGAAAATGATTTTGGAAGAGTGTAAAACATACCACCGCAACCTCTCCATGTGCTGGATTGAATAAAAAAAACCCATATGGCTCTGTCCCTCTTTGTTGTATTGACCTCCCTGAGTGACTACTTGATTTACACAAGTCTTTAACGAGTTGCTGGTCGACTCAACTTGAGAAGTACTCGCAAGGGCAGGTGCAGACTTCAGAATCTATTCGAATCAGAAGGGGAATATTCCAGGGGGACTCCTTTAGTCTTTTGTTTTTGTATTTAAATTCTTTGAGCTTTCTGCTCAGTTAAGAGGAGGGTTACCATCCTGGACCTCCTCAGGACAGATCCCTAACACCTCTTAGTCATCTCCTTTACATTGATGACATCGAGCTCCTTGCCAAAGGAGATACCACTTTGAAAGAACAGGTTCTTCTTGTTGAATCCTTTTCTAATGATATTGGCATGATAATTAGACTCGACAAATGTAATACTCTTCTTTTGAAACGTGGCAAGGTAATTAATTAGAAGATAAACGTACTGTGTTTGAAATTAGATGAATGTTAGACTGAATTGATAGTCTCTAAATTTTATTTGAAGCCGAACATGTAGCGTGAGGTTTCAAATGATTAATTTAGAGACTATCAATTCGGTCTAACATTCATCTTATTTCCAAACACAGTATTTTTATCTCCATTCTACCATAACCGATTTAAAAACGAACTTTTCGTTCTGCGGAAGACACTGCCTAATCCGGCATGGAACGAGAGACGTATTGAACTCGTTTGTGATGGGAATGGTAGGGGCAGTTCGTATTCTTTTTGACATTGCAACATAGAAAAAAAAAAATCTGTCCAAAGAAAACAAACTACTGTTTATTCAATGCAATAATGTAATACCTAAGAGCTTGTGTTTTATAATCCCAACTCCACACGACCGAAACCAACCTATTGTTTTGTGTGCCGTGTTACTGTATCACCCTGGCCACACTATAATGGAATCGTCTGACCTACTTATTTTCTTGGAAGTAGGTGTTGACAGTTACGCAACAGTTTGAAATGGCGGACGAGCCAGTGTTTACATTTTGCGAAAGGTTGAAATGTGAAGTGATAGTGGCAAATACTTTACTGACTGTCGAATCTGATCCGTGTAGAATCGAAGAATAGATCATTTTCTGATCGACCTACGACCTGTAACTCATCAAAGACTGTTGATTTTTATGACGTGCCTCTACCCCGGCATGCGGCCAAAGAGTGACAGTGCTGCTTTGTGTACATGCGACTAACTTGGAATTCCTTGGAACATTGTTTTCATCATTTCGGACTGGATTGTGGCCAAGCTTTTCAAAGTGTACAAACATAGATCACCAGCAGTGACAGCCTTGCGGGGAAGCTGACAGAGAGCAGAATTCTGGTGGTTCAATTTTTAACATGTACCTTTTTAACGATGCAACGGGACATGATGGAGTATGAGTGGGTTACCACAAGACGACAAGACCGTCATGTTGTGCGACAGCAGGTACAGAATCCCTTCATGCAGGCATCCGAAACAGCGCGCCAGTACTGATACAGTACGCCGACGTCTTAACAGCGGGAACCTCCATTGCCGTAGAGCTTACCATGGACCTATCCTCACCCCACGTCATCGGCGTGAACGTCTACAGTTTGCCCTACAACACCATAACTGGTGATACAGGCAATAGAGAACTGTTCTGTTCACTGATCAGAGTCGGTACTGCGTATCAACTGCAGATGACAGAACAAGAATATGGCGACGACGTGGCCAGCGTTACTCAGACCAATGTGTTATGGAAAGAGACTCATGGGGAGGTGCAAGCAGCATCATGGTATGGGTGGAAGAGGTCTGAACCAGAGAGTGGGTCCTTGGGTGTTCCAGAACCTTGGTCCGGGGAGAGGAGGCGGCGCCACAGCGGTGCGCTACATCGACCAAGCTCTCAGATCCCACGTCATACCACATTTCGCACGGCACCGGAACAACATTTTCCACCATGAAAACGCCCGGGCCCATACTGCCAGAGCTACACGGGACTTCCTACAGCAGAACGGTGTCAACATTATGCAGTGGCTAACCCTTAGGTCCTGATTTAAACCCAATTGAACATCTTTGGGATGAAATTCAGAGGAGTCTGAATAATGTCATACCAAGGCCGAACACAGCCGATTTATTGCGCCATGCCTTTCTCAAAGTGTGGTTCCAGGCACCAATGGCCTTCATCAATCGATTGGTGCACTCCATGCATAGATGCTGTGCTGCAGTTATTGCCGCTCGTGGTGGTCACACTAGATACTGAAGTCAAGAGTCTGAATGGACTGCAAACGTTCGCGTAATGTCTTGAAATTGTGCTGAGTTATTCATTGATGTGTCAAGATATTGTACACAAAAAACATTTTTGATCCGCTTATTATGTCAATTTCTGTAATGATTTGATTACAGTGCCTATCTAATTTTGAATTCGTACTGATGTTTTTTTGCTGCTGAGTATATTATCAGCCCCTGTAGCAGTATCGTGAGCTTGTACAGTATGCTGCTAACTGAAAAGGAATTATTTCCTTATAACCTTCCGAATTATCTAACTGAAATTTATAGGTTTTTGCGGCTTTTGATACTGTTTGGAATTGAGGAACATAATTACATGAGGAAGAATGCTTTGCCAAAGTTTCACCAAGTGCTTTGTGCAATATCGGACATATTGGTTAACTATTAGTCTTCAAGATGGCGAATTTCAGGACCATCCTTACAGTATAGTAGGAATCGGTACAACTGACTTTGCTTTCAGCAGATATTTTATATGATTACTGAAAGGCTATGCCACTTTTATTGAATGTTCTATTGTCTCGACTGGCCATGACGATAAAGATGGCACTGAAAGATGTTTGTTGGGCAGTTACTGATTAAATAATGAAATATCGATACAACAATTAGAGAATATAATGGTATATTGATACACCAGTGAGTGTGAGAGTTTAATTTTACGCCGCACTCAGCAATATTCCAGCTATATGGCGGCGGTCTGTAAATAATCGAGTCTGGACCAGACAATCCAGTGATCAACAGCATGAGCATCGATCTGCGCAATTGGGAACTGATGACATGTGTCAACCAAGTCAGCGAGCCTGACTACCCGATCCCGTTAGTCGCCTCTTACGTATTGGTACACCAGGTAATGGTAACATTTGTACAGGAATTTAATGTTGACATTTAGTTATTAACTAATGGATAGTTGACAGTTAGTTCCAGATCAGTGATTAGTTAAATATGTCAGTTACAATATCTCATAACCCTCAGCAACGTGTTTATACAGAAACTCCTTAATTTGATTTTGATGTCGAAAGAATACAACATAAATGAACGTTGGTTAGAACATATTTTCATACCTGCCATCTCTCATGTATTTGGCCTGAGATTTATCACAGTACAACTCATGTCACGCTCTCGAGAAAAAAAAAATGGGTTCATGTGAAACATTAAAATATAAATCCGTTAAAAATCACACAAATAGGTCTGAACGCATCCTTTTCAGTGATGTTTCTGAGAAGGCAATTTGCATTGATGCGTTGGCTTCATGGGCTTCAGGACCCGGTCGGAGACGGCGGCACTTGGACCCCGGGAATTTAATCTTTTTCTCAGTAGCCGAAGTGTTTTCACTTTCATAATGTTTCAGTGAAGGTGATGCAGAGTGTGTTGTTGCCTGGCTACGACTAGTTTCACATTTTATGGCTAACAGTACAGTGTTAATGTTGTCACGGACACTGATATCTTCAACTGATATCTTATATATGTTCTAAACAGCGACACCAACGGCGAAGAGAAGCTGCCACTAACACCACCAAAGATTCGAAACAGTTTTCCCTTCGGCCAATTGTCAAAATTACAATCAATACACCAGGGCACTAATTCCTATTTCTTCTACAAGGCTGTTTGAAAGTGAGTTGAACTTAACACCGCCCGTTTGAACAGTATTGAAGCTACTTCACGGTATGTCAGGGACAGTAAAGCCCAAAGGAATGGATATTTTCTTAATATAAAGGACCAAAGGCAAATCTACTTATCGATCGAAGGACAGCTAAGAGATGCAAACTTTGCATGACTAAGGTACACGTGCTCCAACTTAATACTTACAAGTTGCCAACTGCTAAAACAAAACATCTAGGGACGGTGGGAAAGCCGATGGATTAAAGC
The DNA here is from genome assembly GCF_003918875.1 of Haliotis rubra. NCBI lineage: Eukaryota > Metazoa > Mollusca > Gastropoda > Lepetellida > Haliotidae > Haliotis > Haliotis rubra. The sequence continues at coordinate 1,325,267 of NW_025766002.1, read as the reverse complement.
ATTTGCTCGTCGAGTCAAAGACCGGATTTTCGAGTACAAACTGTGAAGTCTATTTTTTATGTCCCCTGCCGTGACATTTTTCGATAATTGTTAAAACCACACTCACTCACGAAAATATAATCTTCTTTAAATCCGCTTGCTTCTATTTTGATATCGAGAAAAAAGTAAGTAAGTGTGTTTGTGCATGAGAGTGAGAAGGTGGTTGATTGCGGGAGTAACGCGCTTATTACATCCTATGGAATCTTCACGGAATGCTCACCTGATGAAGAAAACCAGATAATATCCAGACTAAAATGTATAGATCGATTATTATTTTGTTTATTATTTTCATACATATTGCACCAAATGTTCGTAAATAAACACTGCGGTTGGCAAATGCAGTCAATGTCAATAGCATTTACAGAGAATCTGTTGCAAAAATATGTCTTGCACATTGAATGTGTGTACCATCTTAGTTTGTTTCAGCACCATCCAGGACTCCAAACACCGCCATAGTATTTCGGGTTCGCTCTTGGAACAACAGAAGGGTCCTGGGCCGGGACACGGGATTTCTTCCCGTTCTCCAGTCTTTTCTTCATCATATCCACAAGCTCAGGGTATTTGGCTGAGAGGTCGAAGTGTTCGGTTGGATCTGCAGTAATGTTGTATAGCATGAAGGGAGGGAACGTTTGGTTATCAGCTTCATAGACACCTTCATCAATTCCCAGATGTGGCAAAGGTGCCCAACCGTTGTGAATTCCTGGACTCCCTTGGATGAGCTTGAGATCTCCGTACCTGATTGCAGCTGCATCAATCTCGTCATAGATGTTGTAGACGAACTCATTCCGCTTGCTTGGTCCACCATTGATGAGCATGTCGAACTGACTGACTCCGTCCATGTTGGGATCTGTGTTCTCTCCACCAGCCAGCTCCACCAATGTCGGGTACCAGTCCACCGCATGCATCATTCCAGTGTTGAGGTAGCCAGTCTTCTTGAGAAGGTTTTTACTGTAGATGAATCCAGTTCCTTTCGTTCCCCCTTCCCAGAGAGTAGTTTTGGCTCCCCGTAAAGGCAGATTATTGACAGCAACAAATGTGGGACCCCCATTATCAGTTGTAAAGACCAACAATAGATTGTCCAAGAGGCCTTTTTCTTCTGATGCCTGAGTGATATTTCCTACAGCTTCGTCTAAAGCACTCACCATTCCACAGTAGATTCTTCTCTTTTGGTTTTCAATGTTCTTGTACATGTTTTCATATTTAGCTGGAACTTCAAGAGGTATATGTACAGACTGGAATGGAAGGTACAGATAAAGTGGCTTACTATTGTCGTGGTTCTGAATGATTTCAATAGCTCTGTCTGCAAACACGTGTGCAGAATAGGTTCCATTGGCATCTCTATAGACAGTCTTGTTATAGCGAAAATCCAGTCCTACTTCACCATGGCCTCCCCTTATCGTGTGGTTAAAATATCCTTCAGCACCACAATAACATGCAAGATAGGAGTCAAAGCCTCTCTCTGTGGTTGTATACTTCCAGTTACAGAAACCAAGATGCCACTTCCCAACCATGTGAGCATCATAGCCAAGTTGTTTCATTTCTGAGGGATTGTTGTTAGATTGGCCGGTAGGTGTTTTGCTTCGTTTACTGCAATAACGTCATCTTGTAGTCCTGTGTGATATGTGAAATATCCTGACACGAAGCAGTGTCTTGAGGGCGAACACAAATGCTGGACATAGGAAGAGTTGAGGATGACTCCCGCTTTGGCCAGTCTGTCCAGGTTAGGTGTGATCATTTGAGGGTTTCGAAACCCAACATCGTTCCAGCCTAGGTCATCAGCATCAATATAATGTGAGGCTTCTCTGCACACACAGAGAGAGAACTACAGTCAACAAAAGGCGTTACAATGATAACTTTAATACTGAAACTGTTAAGGATGTAGCTACTTTGGAGTCTGACTATCACTACAAAAAGAAACCGGTAGGAGGGGTCGTCTCAAAAGCAAAACCCGGACGGGTGTCGCAGACGGTGGTTGGGGTCGGACTGGGTAGATATCTGGATAGAGATACCAGCTAAGATGAGATAATCCTTTAGGGGAATTACACTGGGGAAGTAAACGGCATGTCATAACAATTTACAAAAAATATGCAGTCCCAGGGCCCCGTTCCTCAAAGCGATCGTAGCGCTAAGGTGATCGTAACTCCCATACTTTAACATAGACTTACGACTGTCGTAGCGCTACGATCGCTTTGAGGAACGGGGCCCTGTTGATCTTCGGGTGGTCATGCCACATATATATTTTGAGACATAAAATACGATGGTTTGATTTAAGCTTTTCTATGGGTATCATACTCTTTCACATAAACCTTATGAAAGAAAGACACACAAGATGTTAAATGAGACATATTCAACTCACATGAAAAAGAACAAATATCTTTGAGATGGACCCTTGTACCTCATGCATCTCATGCAGCTATACGTATTTTTTGCCCGATTGTACGAGTAAACGTGCTTTCTGGATATCCAATTAAGCATCCCACTGACGCCAAGTTAGGCCGATGTGGATTATTGCGACATATACTATTTGCAATTGTGTAAATCTTAGGGATACAGAGTAACAGCCTAAAAACAGTTTTTTTTCTATTTCCGACAGTACTTTAGTCACACTCCCATTCTCCACTGCCGGTGCAGTTCTTCGGCATGGGTCATTGTATTGCGTCTTACGAGATTAATTTGGACTCGGTCATCATGGTCATTTGTCTTTTCCAGTCTTCAGGATCCTCTGCTTTATCGATGTCCGAGGGCTTCCTCACAAGTGGACTAACAACTGCGTGGTAAATGTTCAAGTAAGCACTGACAGGACAGGATGTTGCGATGGGACATCCCTTCTCCATGTATACTATACCATTGTTCTGCCATCATGTATTTTCTGAAAGTCCGCGTCTTGACTTGTGAAGAAAAGTTATTCTAAATCAGTTCAGAACACTTATGTGCGCATATTGCATTTATGAAAAGTGTACCCGTATATACTTGGCGGCTTCGCAGCACGTGAACATGCGTCCCAGAGCTGTAGAGATATAGTTTGAAGCACGTGCTTTACATGTGCATTCTAGTATGCCGGGGTATGATCGCTTGCTCGTACCAATAAAACACTTACCTTTCGGTTCAGATGGTACTTATTTAGTGCTCCTGTGTATGCTTGCACAGAGTTTGACATCAATAGACCAGTAGTATAGAAGCGAGTGAGTGTGTGAGTGAGTTGGAGAGTGGCTGGTGAGTGAGTGAGTGAGTAAGGTTTTATTCCTACGATATAAACATACATATCAGGAAGACAACTCTTAACAGCGAATTATAGCGCCTTAGACGACCTGTCCCACTGGGTGTTTTACCATTTTATTGATTGTTTGTTTAAAGCCACACCCAACAAATTCCAGTTATGTGACGGCAGTTGTCCGGACGCGATTTGTTTACAAACAACATCATGCAGCTGTAAATAGAAGCGACAAAACCCTTTCCACATCCGTAAGAAAGGGATAGGGTTTTGTCGGTTCTATTTCAATATTAGAGTCTTGACCAGACAATCCAGTTATTCATATCATGAGCATCAACCAAGTCAGTAAGTCTAACCACCACATTCTCGTAAGTCGGTGACAGTAACGGTGGGTCAGTAACTGAAATCACAATCATCAGCGAAAGTCAGCAAGGCTGACCGTCTCACTTCTTAAGTCACCCCTTACACCAAACAGGACAACTGGTAATTTGTTGACGAAACACATCTTTACTTGTATCTAACTTTCTACATTTTGGTTTCAAGGTGTCACCAACAAATCCGAATAAATGATCAGAAATACGAATCTAATTGCAGACAATCAAATGCGAAAAAGTCTATCTTGGATATTTAATAACTATGCCGAGCACTTTTAATTTGTATCCCATCCTAGCTTCTGTCAACACCACCCAGGACTCCAAACACCCCCATAGTATTTGGGGTTCGCTTTTGGAACAGGGGAAGTGCTTTGGGCCGGGACACTAGACTTCTTCCAATTCACCAGCCTCTTCTTCATCATGTCCACAAGCTCAGGGTATTTGGCTGAGAGGTCAAAGTGTTCTGTTGGATCTGCAGTGATGTTGTAGAGCATGAAGGGAGGGAACGCTTGGTTATCAGCTTCATAAACACGTTCATCAATTCCCAGATGTGGCAAAGGAGCCCAACCATTGTGAATCCCTGGACTGCCTTGGATGAGCTTAAGATGTCCGTACCGTATTGCAGCTGCATCAGTGTGGTCATAGATGTTGTAGACGAACTCATTTCGCTTGCTTGGTCCACCATTAATCAGCATGTCGTACTGACTGACTCCGTCCATGTCGGGATCTGTGTTTTCACCACCAGCCAGCTCCACCAATGTCGGGTACCAGTCCACAGCATGCATCATTCCAGTATTGAGGTAGCCCGTCTTCTTGAGAAGGTTTTTACTGTAGATGAATCCAGTTCCTTTCGTTCCCCCTTCCCAGAGAGTATCTTTGGCTCCTCGTAAGGGCAGGTTATTAGCAGCATCATATGTTGGACCACCATTATCGGTTGTAAAGACCAACAATAGATTGTCCATAAGCCCTTTTTCTTCTAATGCCTTCGTGATATTGCCAACTGCTTCGTCTAACGCAGTCACCATTCCACAATATACCCTTCTGTTTTTGGTTTCTATGTTCTGATACATGTTTTCATATTTAGTTGGAACTTGAAGAGGTTCATGTACCGATTGGAATGGAAGGTACATATAAAGTGGCTTATTGTTATCGTGGTTCTGAATGATTGTAACAGCTCTGTCTGCAAACACGTATGCAGAATACGTTCCATTGGCATCTCTATAGGCACTCTTGTTGTAGCGAAAATCTAGCCCCTCTTCATCATCGGATGGCGCTTTTATGTGAGTAAAATAGTCCTCAGCACCAGAGTAATATCCAAGGTAGGAGTCAAAGCCTCTCTCTGTGGGTGTATACTTCCAGTTACAGAAGCCAAGATGCCACTTCCCAACCATGTGAGTATCATAGCCAAGTTGTTTCAGTTTCTGTGGGATTGTTGTTAGATTGGCAGGAAGGAACTTTGCTTGGTCAGTCCCAATAACGCCATCCTGAAGTCCAGTGTGATAAGGGAAATATCCTGACATGAAGCAGTTTCTGGAGGGCGAACACAGGGGCTGGACGTAAGAAGAGTTGAGGATGACTCCCGCTGTGGCCAGTCTGTCAAGGTTAGGTGTGATCATTTGAGGGTTCCGAAATCCAACATCGTTCCATCCGAGGTCATCAGCAACTATGAAAACAATGTGAGGTTTCTCTGCACAGTCACAGAGAACTGCGGTCAAAAGGAGGCTTATAGCTGATGACAAATGCATGTTGTGTCTAACATGTGCTTTAAAACGCATTCGTTTATAAGGTTGTTTCAAAGATAACATAACATGTGACTAACCTTACTTTTGTCAGTTTAAATTCTTATCTTTGGAAGGAATGCTTACATCGACACTTTCCAGACGATCATTTTTTGATGAAGCACAAAATGGAACAGTCTACATTGTACTTGCAGAAAACAATTTTGATTTTGGTTTGACTGATGTGCTGATTCATTGGATGTTAGGATTAAGCATAATGATAATTATTATGGATATAAAACTTCTTTTATTCTGTGGAGGCGACGTTTCGACATAGATTCTAATGTCGTTGCCAAGCAAGTATATCCATAAAAATTGTCATTATTCTTCATCAACTCAACTTCTAAAAAGCCCATCAAAGAAATGTTAGAATTAGTCAGTGAATATGAAATATATTGACATAAACGCTTAAGTAAAAACATCCGTCTTCACCGCTACTGTGTTGTTGAATTGAGTAACTTAATGTTTGATTCTAAAAAAACCTTGCATTTAAGAAAACCTGAACTCATAATGACATGAAGCTCACGGAAAGACGTACGACACCATGTTTCAAATGTGAATAACTTATCCAAAAAATCGTTGTTCTTTTTAAAGTAAATCTTTTTACACGTCACTCTAATGCTTTTCACTGTTTCTAAAGTTGGGTTGAATATAGCGGATTTTGGTCAGAGATAAAATACACCTTTTGTGGCATTCAGGATGACACAGAAACAAATTTGGAATATTGCTAAATCGGCGTAAAACTAAACTCACTACCTCAATTGAAAGAGAAAACTAATTATGACCTAATCAGTGCAGAAGGAAATGTGATACATGTGGTTTGACCTTTGGCATGTGAGTTTGTTCAAAATTGCCTCTGTTTACCCAGCAGAAAATGGGTACCAGAGGGATAAGTCATGTGACTTTTAACCTTCTGACGCCTCACAGGCAGCTTGGGTTATCAAAACGCACTTATAATTACTATTATTTTAGTACCACCAAAATGATAAACGTATGACTGGATGACCACATGAATCCCCTCATACGTTTCATATTTAGTATTTGATATGTGCGTAACGATTCAAAATGACTAAAGACACTCCCTAAGATTGCAACACAAGTGGGATGACTTCAACTAGTCAATAGTCAACTCTCCAGCTAAGACGAGCATCTTCAGACTCGAGCCATTACATTTTACAACTACTCAGGTGCAGTCAAGCATACTCTTTCCACCAAATTGTAATAGAACATACACGATTCTGCAATCTTTTCAGGGAAACATATTCAAATTTGACGCATCATTGAGAAAGTAACATAATGACCTGTTTTGATTTGTACCACATAACCCTGTCTCTGTCCATGGGGAACAACTGACATGCATTTAAACCTTTTCTGTACATTATAGCATCAGAATCACTTCACTTTTACACTTGATTGTCTGGATTGTTGACACCCTCCGTCGCATGGCAGGAGCGCTGTTGTACGACGTGTGCGAAATTGTAGCAAATTGTGTGCGTAAGGTGCTTCTGGTAGGGACTGGCAAGCCTACTCTTTTATAGAAGCCTACTCTTTTATAGAACATTTGGTGTCATCACTGATTTTAAGTGATCCACTCAAATAGTTACTCCCGCTCACTTTCATACTGCTTAGTATATGTGCTTATTATACAGTCGGAAACGTGAATGGACATTGCCTTTAATAGATATATTTAACACTGTGTGGCTTCGGACAGTACAGTATTTACGTTTTCACGCGAACACCTGGGGTCATGGCTGATGTTCAGCGATCCATTATTTTTCGGTGCTATTTTGCCTATTACACCAGAGGGAATCTATTTCTGAAGATAGTCAAGACAACGTATTCTTTTGTACCATATCTATATTGTAATTATGGAAATGTTTTTTGTCGATTTTAGTTACAGTTTAATGAATATCGAAATGATATATAACTGGCCTATATCACATATTTTGATCCTAAACTTCAAGAGCACCAAAATATCATGAAGGACAGAAAGGCGTGGCAGATTACAGTGAGTCTTTATCATGTATTGTCGTTTTTTGTTCACTGTTAGATGTATGTGTTCCATGAAATCCGTTACGTTTGTGTCCATGTCTGCGCGACATTGATGGTAGCACATTAGGTGAGTGACACGATGACGCATCCTCACACTTGCTAGTTGTCCGTTTCTCAAGCCTCGGAAATACATGAGCCCACCCGAAGCCTTTAACGATGTTACACATCTAGCATTGTTGGATTCATTCAGACATTTATGGATAATATATTGTGGATGCATATTTATGAAAAAGATACCTATATTTCTGTGACCAAAAGTTCATTTATGGTAGGGGCGGTGGGGTAGCCTAGTGGTTAAAGCGTTCGCTCGTCAAGCCAAAGACCCGGGTTCAATTCCCAACATGGGTAAAATGTGTGAAACCCATTGGTGTCCCCGCCGTGATATTGCTGGAATTTTGCAAAACGTGGCGTAAAACCATCATCACTCACTCATTTGTGGTAATGGAAGGTATCCGGGTTACATTCAATTATGTTTGATCCATTCTTGTAATCTTTCTATGTTCACTATTTTAGCATTATTTATTTGATGCAGTTGAAACTCGATTTGACAAGTAGCTGTGACCGTTGGTATTTTATTATGCATTAAAATGTATTTTTGTGAGACATCAACACCACCCAGGACTCCATACACCACCGAAGTACTTTGGGTTCGCTGCAGGCACAGCGGTAGTGTCCTGTGGTGGAACACGAGACTTCTTCCAGTTCTCTAGCCTCTTCTTCATCATTTCTAGTAGATCAGGATACTTGGCTGAGAGGTCGAAGTGTTCGGTTGGATCTGCAGTAATGTTGTAGAGCATGAATGGAGGAAATGTTTGCTTATCAGCTTCATAGACACCTTCATCTATTCCCAGATGTGGCAAAGGTGCCCAACCACTGTGAGCTCCTGGACTCCCTTGCATGAGTTTGAGATCTCCGTACCTGATTGCAGCTGCTTCTCTCTCGTCATAGATGTTGTAGACGAACTCATTTCGCTTGCTGGGTCCACCATTGATGAGCATGTCGTACTGACTGACTCCGTCCATGTTGGGATCTGTGTTCTCTCCACCAGCCAGCTCCACCAATGTCGGGTACCAGTCCACAGCATGCATCATTCCAGTGTTGAGGTAGCCCGTCTTCTTGAGAAGAGATTTACTGTAGATGAATCCAGTTCCTTTCGTTCCCCCTTCCCAGAGAGTATTTTTGGCTCCTCGTAAAGGCAAGTTATTGGCAGCAACAAATGTGGGACCCCCATTATCTGTTGTAAAGACCACCAATAGATTGTCCATGAGACCTTTGTCTTCTAATGCCTTAGTGATATTTCCCACAGCCTCATCTAACGCAGTCGCCATTCCACAATATATTCTTCTGTTTTGGTTTTCAATGTTCTTGTACATGTTTTCATATTTAGCTGGAACTTCAAGAGGTATATGTACAGACTGGAATGGAAGGTACAGATAAAGTGGCTTACTGTTGTTATGGCCCTCAATGATTTGAACAGCCCTATTAGTGAACTCATTTGCAGAGTAGATCCCATTGTCGTCTCGAAAGGCAGTCTTGTTGAAGTGAAAATCAAATCCCTCTGTACCGTTACGATTCAGAGCCATGTGACTATAATATTCTTCATCACCAGAGTAATATCCAAGGTAGGAGTCAAAGCCTCTCTCTGTAGGTGTATACTTCCAGTTACAGAAACCTAAATGCCACTTTCCAATCATGTGAGCATCATAACCAAGTTGTTTCAGTTTCTGTGGGATCGTTGTTAGATTGGCGGGAAGGAATTTTGCTGCGTCTATCGGAATACCGCTATCTTGTAGTCCAGTGTGATAAGGGAAATATCCCGACATGAAGCAGCTTCTGGAGGGCGAACATAGAGGCTGGACGTAAGAAGAGTTTAGGATGACTCCCGCTTTTGCCAGTCTGTCCAGGTTAGGAGTGATCATTTGAGGGTTTCGAAATCCGACGTCGTTCCATCCGAGGTCATCAGCTACGATAAACACAATGTGAGGTTTCTCTGCACACTCACATATTACAAAAGCAAAAACAATAAATACAGCTCTTAGGAAACTCATTTTGCTTCTGCTCAGTGTGGTACAGTGTGCTTCTATTTAAAGGTTTCTATAAGATAACACATATCATGGCGTGCCTGGGTGACACATTCTTTTAGATTACCAGCTGGATATTTCACCTGTCAAGACGTACCCCACAGAATCTATGCAAATGTTAGGAACAAAGTGTATTTACAAAACCTATGTATCATAGCAACCATAATACATCACGTTGCATGGAATAAGAACAAAAACGCGGGAAAGCTGCACTTTACGGGTCCCCGACCCGGAAGTAGAAATGTATTCTATATAGCTCGTTTGATTGGAGATTTCAGTGGGAAGTGTGTGAGGTTTGACAGTGGTAGTATCGGGAAGCGAAAGGATTCCAGTCGGAGTGAGGGGTATGTGTGGCGTTGTTCGAATAAAAAATGCAATTATAAGATTGTAGCAAAGCGTGATTCTTGTTTTTTAAATTATCATTTGTCCGTTAGTAAATTTATGAAATTGACATTTTATTGGGTTTATCAAGTGAGAGAGAATTTTGTGAAAAAGCAGTTGCGTCTGGGGTCGGATCATACTTTAGTTGACTGGTTTAATTATTGCAGAGATGTGTGTTTGTTTGTGATGGAAGAGGAGAATGAGATGATAGGTGGGCCAGGGATTGAAGTGGAGATTGATGAGAGTAAGTTTGGGAAGCGCAAGTTTCATCGAGGAAGGCGAGTGGATGGTGTGTGGGTGTTTGGGGGTATCGAGAAGGAAAGTAACAGGATGTTTTTGGAAGTTGTAGAGCGTGATGCGGATACCCTTTTGAGAAAGTAGGTGCGACTGGAATCAGTAATTCATTCTGATTGTTGGAAGGCGTATGCCAGACTGAATGAGATGGGATATGAGCATGTGACAGTGAATCATAGTAAGGAATTTGTGAATGCAGAGAATGGTGCGTGTACCAATAAAACTGAGAGTACGTGGAGAGCGGTGAAAGCGTCCCGGACCGGTTATGGAACTACGAAAGGATTGCATGATAGTTATTTTGTTGAGTATATTGTGATGAAAAAGTTGTTACGTTGTTCCGATGATCCTTTTGTTACATTTTTTACCTTATCCGCCGTGTATTTGATCCCCAAAAACACATGATTAATTCAAAACCACGAATAATGAAAATGAAAACAAAGAAAATGAAGATGGAAATGAAAACATGCCTACAGATGAGTTCAATGCCTCAGCAGAGTACGTGGTAAGTGAAGCATTTTGATATTTGTTGTCCTAACGCTGGAGACAACAAATGGAGATGATCTGCTAGATATCACATACACTTCCTATTTTGTTTATTGTAAATGAGGGGCGGTGGGGTAGCCTAGTGGTTAAAGCGTTGGCTCGTCACGCCGAAGACCCGGGTTCGAATCCCCACATGGGTACAATGTGTGAAGCCCATTTCTGGTGTCCCCCGCCGTGATGTTGCTGGAATATTGCTAAAAGCGGCGTAAAACCAAACTCAGTCAGTCAGTATTGTAAATGAAAATGAAAAATGAATGATACATTGATGCATCTTAGGGCTAAAATATATTTTATTGTGGAATTATATAATACTAATACTTATTGAATGTCAAGGGCTAACACGAAACAATACATTACTGGGGTATTTTTATGCTAAGCGTCTTATAAAAGATATGAATCAAAATTGCAATTGGCAAACCCAGAAAATAATACTAACCCTAAATCAGTTTTGAAGGGGAACAAAGGGCTAGAAAATTTTATCGATTAGTATCCAACGGCTATTGAATAGGCCAAAACAGCGATATTGTCAATCGCTAGAGTACACAAAAAATGGCGTCAGCGTTAGTGCTCGCTTCGATGTAAATATGGCTTCTGCGCATGTCTGTAGCGTAAACTTCCGGGGACCCGTACAGTGCAGTCTACCCAAAAACGCTACCAATGTATATATTCGTATGAATCACTGTATTACATTTCTTCTTTAACAAACACATTTTCGCATACCGTAACGTTTTTCATTGGACATCTTGTTGGGATGTTTACTTGTTGGACAAAGTGCAATGATCTCAGTGTTTTACGTTATGTAAAAATTAAAATCAATTAAACATCAGTGGCATGCATTGTAGTAGCTGCATGAAAGGGGAAGTATACTAACTGAAAAAAGTAACTGTGCATAACATCAAATTGCATAAAATAAAAGTTATTTGAAAGCTCATATAAAGCCTGAATAAACATGTTGCAATGGATTTATTGGATGTCACATATTTTGCGTGGTACCTGCAGTTTGTGCACAATGAACTTACTCACGTTTAGCATGCTTTTGACACCTGAAGATCACACACTTGGTATTGAAACTTGAAGAAAGGTTAATTATTGTCGTGCCTCTGAATGTTGTGGAAAACACGTTAATTTCAACCTAAACTGCGCGTACGTCATGCCACGGCTTACAGAAAACCAGAACATTTTATAAGATTTTAAGTGATCCACTGAAATAATTTCGCCTCTTCTTTTGTCTTTTAAACCCAATGGAATCTGTTTATGTGTATAATCGAGACTGGTTATCTTCTGGTGCTGACGGGGTATACATTATGCGTCAATGCAGGTTAGTGCACATTGTAAGTGTAAGTGTAAATTGGCACGGCTCGCTTTACTGAGAAAGTGTAATCCCAAATATAGCATGTGTTACATTTGACCACTTTCTAAATGTGTACTCATAGCTTTGGGCAGTGGGAGCCGTGGCTATTTACACTAAGCAGACGGGTACACAAAGCCCGTGGTCTAGATTACCAGTTGTCCGACTTCCATTTTTTTGGAAACTGCGCTGGCTGAGTGGGTTAGACGGCGCATAACTTTCTGTGCTGGCGATTGGGTGCCTGACCAGAGTGAGGGTTCGAATCCCGGATGGCACTCAAGCAAACAAAAGTACTAGAATCTGTACTTTACTGAGAAAGTGTAATCCCAAATACAACATGTGTTATACCTGAATACTGTCAAAACAATGTTGATGATAAGTGTATTTCATTCTGGCGTAATTAATTTGAATATATTCTAATTTGGATTTAGTTTGTTACATGAAACACAGGATAACGAATCTTCACTTGATGTCCTGTCAAGATGAACTGTATCTGTGGTCACGCCTGTCTGTTCCCGAGACCCTCTATAATAGAATAACCCAACTTGAGACAACAATGATTTGACAAGCCAATCATTTTTCTGTTATCCTATTTTATCCGGTTTATACATATTTCAAGTAAGGCAACATTAACAGTATAATTTGCTTTCTCTTTTTGAATACAAATGAAGCCCCATTTCCGTCCGTGAGACAGTTTGTATTTTGAATATCAGCACCAGCCTGGACTCCAAATACCACCGAAGTATTTGGGGTTAGCTGCAGGATCAGGAGAATTGTCTTGTGCCGGAACTCGTGATTTCTTCCAGTTCTCTAGCCTCTTCTTCATCATGTCTAGTAGATCAGGATACTTAGTTGAGAGGTCGAAGTGTTCGGTTGGATCTGCAGTAATGTTGTAGAGCATGAATGGAGGGAATGTTTGCTTATCAGCTTCATAGAAACCTTCATCTATTCCTAGATGTGGCAAAGGTGCCCAACCGTTGTGATCTCCTGGACTCCCTTGCATGAGCTTGAGATCTCCGTATCTTATGGCAGCTGCATCCTTTATGTCATAGATGTTGTAGACGAACTCATTTCCGCTTGCTGGGTCCACCATTGATGAGCATGTCGAACTGACTGATGCCGTCCATGTTGGGATCTGTGTTCTCTCCACCAGCCAGCTCCACCAATGTCGGGTACCAGTCCACTGCATGCATCATTCCAGTGTTGAGGTAGCCCGTCTTCTTGAGAAGGGATTTACTGTAGATGAATCCAGTCCCTTTCGTTCCCCCTTCCCAGAGAGTATTTTTGGCTCCTCGTAAGGGCAGGTTATTGGCAGCAACAAAAGTAGGGCCACCATTATCAGTTGTAAAGACCAACAATAGATTGTCCATGAGACCTTTTTCTTCTAATGCCTTCGTGATATTTCCTACAGCTTCGTCTAACGCAGTTACCATTCCACAATAGATCCTTCTATTTATGGTTTCTATGTTCTTGTACATGTTTTCATATTTTGGTGGAACTTCAAGAGGTAAATGTACAGCCTGGAACGGAAGGTATAGATAAAGTGGCTTACTATTGTCGTGGTTTTCAATGATTTCAACAGCCTTGTTGGCAAACACATGTGCAGAGAATAGGTTCCATTGTCATCTCTATAGGCAGTTTTGTTGAAGTGAAAATCAAATCCCTCTGTACCATTCTTATTGTGTGCCATGCGAGTAAAATAGTCCTCATCACCAGTGTAATATCCAAGGTAGGAGTCAAAGCCTCTCTCTGTAGGTGTATACCGCCAGTTACAGAAGCCAATATGCCACTTCCCAACCATGTGAGCATCATAGCCAAGTTGTTTCAGTTTCTGTGGCATTGTTGTTAAGTTAGCCGGAAGGAATTTTGCTGCGTTTATCTTAACAACGCTATCTTGTAGACCAGTGTGATAAGGGAAATATCCCGACATGAAACAACTTCTGGAAGGCGAGCATAGAGGCTGGACGTAAGATGAGTTGAGGATGACACCAGCTTTGGCCAGTCTGTCCAGGTTAGGGGTGATCATTTGAGGGTTCCGGAATCCGACATCGTTCCATCCGAGGTCATCAGCTACGATAAACACAATATGGGGTTTCTCTGCACACTCGCAGATAACAAAAGTCCCAACAATCCAGAACAAAACAGCTCTTTGGACACTCATTTTGCTTCTGCTCAGTATCATACATTGTGCTTCTATTTAAATGTTTTCAATAGATAATGCATGCCACGGCAATCCTAGAGGACGCATTCTTTTAGATTACCAGCTGGATGTTTCACTTGTCAAGGTATACAACACAAACTCTATACAGATGTTGAAAGCATAATTGTTATAGCAATGCCTGTAACTTACATCACATGTATTACATTTCCATATTTTTGGTGACATGGTTTGATAAAATCGGGGGAAACAAAGATTGCAAATATCGTTGACTTCCAATGCAGACTTACCTCTACAGAACTATGTCAAATATGTGTGTACATTTAGAAGAAGTGAAGGCTGATCCATTTAATTGGGAGGTTAATCTGGAAGGAAACCCCAAAGTTCTGAATATCTTTGAAGTTCTTTGGCGAAACCCACGAATACGTATACGGGTATAATTTGAGGCGAATCAAATGAACAAGAATATGAACCTTTGTCTCGGGTATGATGTTGACAAACCTAGAAGCATAGTTGGGGCCGGTTGTATCTCGGTATTGCTTTGCCTTATAACCGTCCTGTCAGCTGGGATAAAATGAAAAATATCGGGTCCTGACATCCAGTTCTTGTTTTCACATCACCGGCAGACACACCTAGTTTCATGAAGACGCGAGCGGAAGTTCAGAAGGCAAGACATGAACAGTAGACTGTTCACACATCAGTCCAGGTTTCATCTTGACAGTTCTCATGGTCGTGAAAGGGTCTTCATGCGTCTCAGGAGAATGTTTTATCGATGCAAGGTTTCCTCAAGGTCTTCAGATGGTAGGTAAATGTTTTCTTTGTTAATGCCAATTTGAATGGCGTACGGTGCCATGATCATGCTGTGCCCTTTGTGTAAATGCAGGGACGTACCGTTACATTAATGCAGGATTATACCCATCCAGCCGAATTCACAAAATAGTGTTCTTTGTTATTCGGTTTAAACGTATGTTAGCTACATATTTGGACACATATTTGATAAATGGCTGTACCTTTGTATTGCTTCGCCTTTGTATTGCTTTGCCTTACAACCTTTATGTTGCGACATCCAGTCCTGGTTTACCGTCACCGTCAGACACGCCTAGGTTGGTGTAGACTCAATCTGAGGTTCAGAAGACAAGACTGGGGCAGTTTGCAGGTCACAGATGTATCTATTTTTCATCTGGACAGCTCTAGTGGGCATGCAAGGCTCTTGGTGCGTCTCGGGACGATGAAAGGTTTCCTCAAGGTTGTCACATTTTAGGTAGAACTTATCTTCTTTAATGACAATTTGAATGGCGTACGGTACCAAGATAGTGTTTTGCACTTTGTGCAAGTGAGGGATGTAACGTCACATTAATGCAGGATTATACCCATCCAGCCGTTACACATGTTGTAACAGACCAATGGAGGCAGTATAACTTATTATACTACCATGGCCGTTCCATGACGTTCCCTCCATTGAACATGCCTGGGATGACGACAACGTCTGGACCAGAACCAGTCGGTGAAGTTGGCTAACACTGGCCTATCTTTGGTTGACATTTGAAGATCATCCCTCATACAAACATCTGATGTCCTCAATGAGCCGTCGCTATCACACCTTTATCAACGCAAATTGTGGTCACACCTGATATTGACATTGCGTAATTGAGTCATTTCATCATCCCACTTTTATGGCATGTTACTCACATATTTTCTTTTTTTCTCAGTAATCAATTTGACTGAACATTTATCAACTTGATACTGGGCCCTGAGCCTAAAATATCTATTTTTAGATGTTGTTCCCTACCTATATCTAAATCTGACCTGTCTGGTGAAACAGCAAGACATTCTTTGCATACCAAACACAGTTGTCATATGACATGTTAAAGGTATGGGGTCTATGATAAGGCTGCACTATCACTTTGTCTCTGAAATGTACATATTTTACGTGAAAAAAATCCAGTTCTTAAATTGTCTTGATAAAATTATATTCAAATGAGCCTCGAGTCATTTCATGAAAGTAATCTAGACTTGCCAAATATTATGTAGACTTTCTTGGACTGATTTTGTGACTAAAGAAGACAACTAATTATGAGCTAAACATACAATATTGCTATAACCCGTCACTACAAATACATCAAGAAAAATGAGCGTGTATCAGTTGTTGAGGTTAATACTTTCCCGTGATAAAAGGTTTAAAAGTCCCCTTTGAACCAGCAAAATAGAACACAGACAAGTCTAAAATATTCAATAATATATTGAGCAAACAATGGGCAAACTAAAATGAATGACAATACAGATATCTAATACAATGCAATTGAGTCACAAATCTAAAATATTGGGTCACAAATATAAAATATTAGCACACCAGAGTCTTGACATTTACAGTGAGAGCAGACATACTGATTGAAGGTTGTTTACAATGACATATGTTGAATATAGACGAGCTGGGTCAGTCAGAAATGTAGTTCAGATGATGACGATGGCAGATAGATGTACACAAATCCACTGACCAGCCTTTATATAGCTCTCACATAGATTCTAGAGAATTCCTGTAAAGCCAGGCGGCATCATTATCCTCTCAGAACATTCACGAAAGGTATCGTGAACACAAGACGTGACGAGACCCGGAAGTCAAAACAGAAAGTTATACAAATAGTTGCCCTAAAGGAGGCAACTCTGAAGCGCTATCAACAAGGCGTGCCGCTACAAATACTACTACCATAGAACATATATGATGCGATAAGTATCACTTGATCAATGTTATTACAAAATTACAAAAAAAACACTCTCATAACACAGTAATTAACAAATGCGATGAATATCAAAAAGATACTAGACTGGCCTATATTACATATTGTAGTCCAGCAGCTTAAAAGAAGAATGTCAGTTGATTTTTAAACGTCTGTCTGTGTCTGTGTGTATGCCTGTTTTATGTCTGTGTGTCTTTGGTTGTGGTGAATGTAAACGAGGCAAAATATCGCCTACCATCCAGGTATAATATTTTAATTTTCTATTAATTGCTTCTCTTTGTATTATTACTGTATTGTTGACAAAGACACACTGTTCCAGAAACTATTGGAAATGTATTTTGTGATCAGTATCTTTGTCAATTTTGGAAACATTACGTTATGAGAAGTAGCAGTTATCATGTGAACCAACTGTTTCCCTCTTTTGGTTTTCCATTTTCTAATCGAGCAATATACTATCAACTCAAGATGTCTCCAGTTCTGCAATTGATTTGCTGCTTTAGGTCTTTGTCATTCGACAAGATTTTGGATGACAAAGCTAAGCCTTGAATCAAGGATTCATCATTAAAGGCCTGGTTTAATCATTCCAGAATATACTCATGCCAATAATGGTTGTCGCCCCCTCCCCACCCCAACCCCAAACACACCTCAGACCCCCACCCCACACCCCCTCTCCAATTAAAAAAATTGAAGGGGGTGACAACCATTCTTGGCATGCGTACATGTTATGGCAGACATTCAGAGGAATTCACCAAAACCACGAAGTTATCACACGTCTGCCTAGATGGTGGTTCCGGTAGAACATGACAGGCTTAGACCTTTCGTTTCTTCGCTGTTGTCAGTGATCCATTCCTGTAAATTTCTTTACTAATTTGTCTTAACGATCCACGAAATATGCTTCGTCAAACGCTGGAAACTGTTAATTCTCTGGGGTTGCAGTGAACAAGTATCTCGTTTAGTACATACGTATTGACGTGAAGAAGGAGAAAGCAGTCTTTGGTGTCGTATAATTTTCCCATCTTACAAGCAAGCGCCAGGGGTATATTTTGGTGGTCTCTCTGATACAAGAGGGTAATGTAAATTGTCTTGAATTTCAGACAGTTCCACCTTGTTTTGGGCCCAAGGTCATCTATAATGTCGGGTTTTGTACTACTTGCTACACAAATGTTTTTAGTAATTATAAATACTGAAAATACCAAGTGACTAAACATTAATACTTGTTTTCAGGAGACAAAACCCTTTCCACATCCATAAGAAAGAGTCGATTGTACAATCCAGACTGTAGCATGACTATATATACTACCCATCAAAGGTTAAGACTCACTAATGTAAATTTAGCCACTTACTTCAGCTAACTGTCCTAAACTATATATAGATTTTGCAAAATATTCCATACTGTTTAAATGTACTGTTTACACAGTGAAACTCAGTGAAAATTGGTGAATTCTTAAAGGTCACATGCAACCAAAAAATCAAACATAATTAAAACACAATTATCACTTATTCATGACATATAATATACATTGCTGGTTATGAAAAAACATATAAACAAAATTATAAGCGTACAATCGCAAATCAAAAGTGCAATATTGTGTACTTGGGTTTACTTCCCAAGAAACGAAGCAGCCGGGATACCGAACCCAGTCAGAGCAGGTGGGTGTGCAGTCAAGTGTAACGGCTGGTTCATTTGCAGATCCCCTCACGGCTAATTGTGTGTGTATATATAGAGATGTTGGGTTTTGTAAATACATGCTCATTTTTTGTGCATAACATTTTGCAATCAACAGACATCATAACATGTCATGTGTACAAGTATCGCACCTGCCTGTCTGTGTAATTACATAATGTGACATAGACCGAACTCGGGCCATAAATCAATGCATTTTGTTTATGGTGTATAGCCTGATTGGTGTTAAGTTCAAATTGCATTTGGTCAGTGATCGCAGTTGTGTATTGAATATGGTCATTAGCAGACAGGCAGGCAGACACATAGGTGTCAATAAACAGACATTGAGTTTTGTCTGTGACAACGACATATCTATATCACAGTTTGAAATTGTGTCAACGCTAAATAATGACATTGCTTTTAAGTATCGAACTGAGAAAGTGACTCGGTAAGAAGAACGTGTGGTGAAATAGACAAATGAAATTATATAAACAGTTAATCTACTGTCATAACATATAAAAAGCTCGCGCCTGTGAAATATCAACAAAACATTAGAAAAATAGCTCACACCAAAGCCTTCACCGAGTTTTCACCGGACAACCCACTTCCAAGCTGCGCGAACCTATTTCACTGCGCACGTGCTATGAGCGCAGCGCAGTTGTTGAAACCAGTTTTCCCCGAAAAGTCGGGGGAAAATTAGTGAATCGGTTGAACTCCGATTTCGCGCGGTTTTTTTCATCGCGTTATTTTTCAACTTTATAAGTTGAATTTGCATTTTTGATGATTTGTTTCGGTAAGTCCATACCGAAAGGTATCAGAATCTGCAAAGTTGTGTTTTACGTTGCATGTGACAAAACGCAACTGTTCACATGCACGATATTTGCACATGCTTTTCAGCAATGTGATGCGTGATCCTCGTGCAATTCATCTGCATAAAGTTTGCAGTTGCTTCCTCTAAGTTAGTGGAGAATTTCATCTTCGATGTAACCACATATCTATACATAACATATAGTGAATGCTTTAGGTGAGTCTAAACTTTTGATGGGTAATATATATATTTATTACCCACGTGGTCAACGTATGGGTAGTTGCATATTAATCTCGTACGTTACACAAGTGTCGTATCGCGTTGACCTGTGTCGTAACGACTTGACCTGAAATTCTAACGATTTGATTGGATAACCGATGACCTTTCAATTAGGTCACATTCTGACGTAACTATTTTTTCATTCATAACAAACACGTGAATTCATTCATTCTACAACTAAATGCATTGTGGGAATGTAAACATTGCGAACGTTGCCGTGTCGCTGTTTAATTGTGAGTCGAACTGAGACATTATATCCGTCGAAAAACATAAACGCAATGTTTCCACCAGTGATGTTAACCGAATGAAGCAACTGGAAACCAAGAAACGAGGTGCAACGGAGTAGTTTACTGTAGGAGGCTGTACGAGGCGATGACAACTGACATGCATCGTGACGTCGGTTACCATGGCAGTGATGTCATTAGTGTGACGTCATGCAAATATTGTACTACAGTACAAAACTCTTCCGCAACCTCTTTATGAAACCGGTTTCGGTTTGAAACCAAAAACATAACAAATATAGGCTATTTTGTCAATTTAAATGCATGTAAGACGTGGGTAATAAATAAAATACCACACTCGGTCTCATTACATACGAATTATACGAAACTCGTGACCTTCCTATGTTATCTGACCTCGCTTTCGCTCGGTCAGATACCATAGGAAGGACACTCGTTTCGTGCAATTGGTATGTAATGAGACCTCGTGTAGTATTCTCTATTTATCTTACCGCACACATAAATGTCGCTTTCTGATTGTCTGAGCGCTCTTCTATTATCTTCAATGTACCCCGCTTACAAGCGAGTAACAGTTCAATGTACCCCGCTGTTAATGGCAACTCATTCTGTACTTCGTGGTAGTAATTCTTTATCTCGAATAACATTGAATCACGTATGATGTACGGAAATTACCGATGTTTTGCGAGTGCAAATCGATGGAAGGGAGATAACTCTAAATGTGTTTTTCTTGTCCGCAAAATCTAGCGATGGCTACAAAAAGATTTGTACCCGTGCTTCAAACAATTTAAAATTCATATCAAGGTGTTCGGTAAGAAAAATACGTTGTTCACTGGTCACGAGGGGGGCATGGGTTGATGTACCCTCGATGTTTGTTTATGTTCCCTGAGCCCGAACAACTGATAATATGCATACATACATAACATTTAGCGAGTGCGTTAAGTGTGTCTAAACTTTTGATGGGTAGTGTTTGTCTCAGCAGTAGTACAGCTATACGATGTTGTTTGTAAACAAATCGAGTCTGGAGCAGACAATCCAGTGATTGCCACCATGCGATACGATGACAGGATGTGTGTATGAATCACTGTGAAATAGTGAATGACACCAGGTGATCGCGAAAAGGTGAGCATAACCATGTTTACCGGTGGTACCCGTCATAATCAATGCAAAGTCTTGTCAAGTTTTGTTTTTAGTGGTTACAAAATCTGTAGCACAAACTTTTAGTAATTACCAAAAAACTCAAACAAACGGATCAAATACAAAGTGACGAAAAGTTCATTGTGGTGCTTTTGTTTTTTAATTATTGAAACATTATTACAACATATTTGAATGTAGTATCTTTCTATAATAATCTCATCATTATATTTACTTTTTAAACACTACATTACAAAAACTTTACCTTAGAATTAGACAAAAATATAAATAAAAATGTTTTTCACTTAATTGTAGTGATTTTTGTTAGACTAGTCATGGTGTTTATTCAAGATATAAAGATATCTGACAACCTTCATTTCATGTGCAAGATGACACCACAAAAACAAAAACTTAAAAGATTATAATCCCAAGTACATATTTGTTCCACCAGTCCGATTTTGGCAGAAGGCTTCTATACTTTGAAGGTGTTGGATGTAAACAGGTGAAATAATATTGTTGCAGTTGTGGTGGGTTGGGATACCCGTATCAAATGCAACACCGTCGAATTACAACTTAACATTTTTCCTCCAAATTTAGGCACGGGTTGGCCTTTTTCGTTGGGCAATATTCTCCATTGCTGCGGTTTGCCTAGTATCCCGCATTTGGCCTTTTTAATGCACCAAAAATGTCAAAAGCATAAAAATAGAAAACAAATCCAAACGTCGGCCTATTGGCCATGTGAAACTGTTTCAGTGAAGGTTATAAATATTTTCAGGCAAGGTGACTTCATAATATCTTGCACTTTGTATTTGTGTATTGTTAAATGTTTCATTTTGTGTCTGTCTGTCTGTTTTGTATGCTGGTGGATATGGTGGCATATTAAGTTCGTGACGCTTTAAAAATACCTACTTGAAATACTATTAGAAGAATGCTCATCGTACAATCTTCTTATGATTTATATAATTTTATTGAATTTTGTTTGAATTTGGATATGCTCTTTGAATACAAGATACGTAGCGTCTACTTGACTTTATTATAGGATATTTATATAGCGCACATATCCACGCAACTAGTATACGTTCAAGGCGCTGGAGTGTTCCCTTGATCAACGGTCTTTTTTCCTGGCATTCTTTTAACCAACTCAACTCCCTGGGGAGTATTCAATTCATGTAACCCGTTAGGAGCAGCGAGTTATCACACAGTCTCATCCTCACAAGGTACCCATTTGCAGTTATGTGAACTGGGACACATAGTCACAGTCCTTTGCCCAATGGTACTTCACGTTACTATACCCGCAACTAGGTGCCTGCACGTGTTCGTGTGTCCACCATTTGGTCACCTACCATCGGATTAGTGGGTTATTTTAAGTGCAGAGGGTTGTGTACTGCACACAAGGGGTTGTGACAACAATGAAAGAGCCTGCAAGTAATGTTAGCTCCAAGGTTTTTACACCAGGTCACAAGTGGGGATCGATCCAGGCACCTTTCGCTTACTAGCGCGGCGCCTTTGACAGCTCGCCCACCTTGCCACCTTCGCACCTTGCCACCTTGACGTCCTGGCAATGCTTATGCAAAGTGTGCATGGTTTCTTCAAGAGCGATTGATTTCATTATCGTAACTTTTTCCTTCCATTTTCTGAAATAAAGATTTTTATTAAGAAATTGTATGTACGTGAAAATAAATGGAAATGATGCAGTTTGAAATGTCCATTTATCAGTTCAGAGAAATTAACACCAGCCTGGGCTCCATACACCGTCATAGTATTTTGGGTTTGCTGCAGGAATACTAGAATTGTCCTGCGCCGGAACACCAGACTGTTTCCAGATTTCTAGCCTCTTCTTCATCATGTCCACCAGCTCAGGGTACATGGCTGAGAGGTCGAAGTGTTCGGTTGGATCTGCAGTGATGTTGTAGAGCATGAAGGGAGGGAACGTTTGGTTATCAGCTTCATAGACACCTTCATCAATTCCCAGATGTGGCAAAGGAGCCCAACCATTGTGAGCTCCTGGACTGCCTTGGATGAGCTTAAGATCTCCGTACCGTATTGCAGCTGCATCAATCTCGTCATAGATGTTGTAGACGAACTCATTTCGCTTGCTGGCTCCACCATTGATGAGCATGTTGTACTGACTGACTCCGTCCATGTTGGGATCTGTGTTCTCTCCACCAGCCAACTCCACCAATGTCGGGTACCAGTCCACAGCATGCATCATTCCAGTGTTGAGGTAGCCCGTCTTCTTGAGAAGGGATTTACTGTAGATGAATCCAGTTCCTTTCGTTCCCCCTTCCCATAGTGTAGCCTTGGCACCTCGCAAAGGCAAGTTATTAGCAGCTTTATACGTAGGACCACCATTATCAGTTGTAAAGACTAATAGTAGATTGTCCATAAGCCCTTTTTCTTCTAATGTCCTAGTGATATTGCCAACAGCTTCGTCTAACGCTGTCACCATTCCACAATATATCCTTCTTTTTTTGGTTTCTATGTTCTTGTACATGTTTTCATATTTGGGCGGAACTTCAAGAGGTTCATGTACCGACTGGAATGGGAGGTACATATAAAGTGGCTTGCTTTTATCGTGGTTGTCGATGATTTCAATGGCTCTGTCTGCAAACAAATGTGCAGAATATGTACCATTGGCGTCTCTGTAGGCAGTTTTATTGAAGTGAAAATCCAGTCCCATGTCACCTCCGTGATTCTGTGATATGTGAGTAAAATAGTCCTCCATTCCAGAGTAATATCCAAGATAGGTGTCAAAGCCTCTCTCTGTAGGTGTATACTTCCAGTTACAGAAACCTAGATGCCACTTTCCAACCATGTGAGTATCATAGCCAAGTTGTTTCAGTTTCTGAGGGATTGTTGTCAGGTTGACAGGAAGGAATTGTGCTGCCTCTGTCTGAATAACGCCATCTTGTAGTCCAGTGTGATACGGGAAATACCCCGACATGAAGCAGTTTCTGGAGGGCGAACATAGAGGCTGGACGTAAGAGGAGTTGAGGATGACTCCCGCTTTGGCCAGTCTGTCCAGATTAGGTGTGATCATTTGAGGGTTCCGGAATCCAACATCGTTCCAACCGAGGTCATCCGCAACTATGAAAACAATGTGAGGTTTCTCCGCACACTCACAGATCACAAAAGTCGTGAGAATACATACAGCTCGTAGGAGGCTCATTTTTCTTCTGCTCAATATGGCACATTGTGCTTCTCTAGGTATGTTTGTGATAGATAAGACAATCGTGACGACATGCGTTCTTTCAGTATGGTTACCATCTAGATAATCTACTGGTCAAGGCACATACCATGGAATCTGTGCTGATGTCGTCAACGTAACTAAAAACATTATACCTGTACATGGTAACATGGCATCAGTGAAACGTTGTATGAAATATTCTATTCTAACATACCTGTTGCTGGATGCATGTGTGGAACTTTTTCAGATGTGTTTGATTGTTTCTAAGAATGCGATGGGTGATAAATTGTGAAAGAACTGATCTATATCAGAAAGACAGTGTTATCGTGCTAGCTATCCAAATTACGCTTATTTAATTAAATACAAGAATCTGAAAGCTGTTTAAGACAGCTGATCTTTCTCTGGGGAAACATGTGCGCCATGTTGTACTTCATCCTGGTGGTACTGAGCTTTCAAAAGCAATACCTGTGAATGTGTGTTTGGTGGTTATGTATTTTTATGTACATGTATATGTGTTCGCGTTTCAAAATGAATAACGTTGAATGCCCTGTAGTTGCAAAATCTCCGATTAATTGTTCCTAAATGAACTACCTATTTGGAAACATATAGACACGACTGGGATGAATGTTGGGTCCCCAAGGCTTTTACTCTTGCAAGACCATCATGTCATGAATAGCTTCAGCCTGCCATCTGTATCTGTTCTAGTATTCATTGATGTTTATTCTCTGTAAAATGTACGGAGGACATCCTGTATTCTGAACCACTCAAAATAGTATTTCATGTATAATATCTTCTGATATTTATTAAGTTAATTATATGTGCAAATCATACCATGAATAGCTTCAGCCTGTCATCTGTTTCTGTACTGGTATTCATTGATGTTTATACTTTGGAAAATCTACGGCGAACATCCTATACGCTGTATAACACGAAGTTGAAATAAATATATTAAAACCAATGTGATGAGGCTCTGTGAGTTTGATAGTAGTTTGATAGTCGTGTGTTGTCATATCCGGGAGACCTGGGGCCTTCATCGTGCTCATTAATCTGACTGGTACATGATCACATATTTTCAGATTAGTACGATTGTTGAAGGGAAAATCAATTGTCTTTATGTGAAAGAACAGTCTCTCAATCAATGAGTCATATCACTTATCAGTTAGGTAATGCACTCAAACGGATCTATATAGCCAGTTGACTTGCCACAACATGTGTTTGTGCTGGTACCACAAAACCTATTCATATTATTAAATATGTGGCGTCATTTGTTTCACTACTCCCAAGAGATTAAGGGAAATGATGTGTACTTTAAACCTAACCCAAACATATATATATATATGGTGGTGTGTGGTCCTATGCATACAGCACAGGTCACAAATCAGTTGACGTTAAGCAACGTTGAGCGCGGAGAGTCCATGGATGGGTGACCATGTTTTGCAGCTTGACTCCTGCCCCGTGACGAAGCACATGTGATACATGTGGTCTCACCTTAGGAAAGTGAGTTTGTTCAAAATTGCCTCTGTTCACCCACTAGAAAATGGGTATAGAGTGTGATAAGTCATGCCACTATTAACCTTCTAGCGCCTCACACGCATCTTGGGTTGTCCGGGGTTATAATAATCAGATTCGTAGCGCTATGAGCATTCACCTAGTGAGATTAGCGCATCATAAATGCACTGTTTATTATTATATCCCAGGCGTGATATCCCTTACCTCACCTGTCTGGGTATACAGCAACACGGGCACATTGGTCGCCTTGTGTAGGGGGTTATTGTTGAAAGGACAGGACATCTATAAATAATAGAAAACCAGGTCTATCCTCAGAAACAGATTCCATTTGGTGTAAGAGTAAAAAAGCTGTGTAAAAACAATAAATGGATCATTGAAACTCAGGGATTACACAAGGTGTTCGCGAAAAGGCTAACCTCTTCGTGCCCTTCTGATAGCATGCTAATTTTTGGTATTAACTAGTTGTGAGCTCAACAGTGCACTCAGCTGTTGGGTCGACGTGCTCGAATACCATGTTCGCTTTGTCGCCGGTACACTGTATGTCGACAGATACGGTATCCTAATGCCGTCGCCGTTATAAAACGATTTCTTAGATGAATTGTCCGGATGTGGCGATCATCGCCGGCCGTTGTCACACTTGGTCGACCACTCCTAGGCCAGTCTGATGTATTACCTGTTTTTGTTTTAGTTGTTGCACCAGTCTGATGACAGGTGCTCGGGTGCATTCGCAGGTTCTGGCAATGACGGTGTGGTCAGCTCCTTGTTGGGCCATTCCGACAGCTCTCGACAGTTTAGGCCGCTGACTTGGTTGATACATGTCCTCGGTTCCCAGTTGCGCAGATCGATGCTCATGTTGTTGTTCACTGGATTGTCTGGTCCAGACTCGATTATTTACAGACCGTTGCCATATATCCGGAATATTGCTGAGTGCGGCGTAAAACTAAACTCACTCACTCACTCGACAGTTTAGGCGATTCGTTAACTTGTTTCGCCGTTTGTTCCCGGAAATGATGGGTCTGTACGTGTGTGACATGGCTCAGTATGGTGTTATGACATCATTTATATTTTTTTGAATTTTATGTAATATTTTGCGGTGTATAGTTTCTTTTTAGCACTGGTTTATATTAAACCGGGATATTGTGGAAACGTTTTAAACGATAGCTGATTATTGAATTTGGATGTCTCATGTAGTGTGATCCGATGCATCTGTCGGTGTACGTGAAAATGAAGATATTCGGCTAATCATTAGATTCGGGCCCATATTTGTTTCCGTCCCAGCCTACTGTCATCAAATAATGCCACATGTGATATAACTGAGGAAGAATTCTGCCAAAACCGTTCATAGGCACTATCAGCTTTTTGCTTGACTCTAAAACCTGAAGCGTATGCATTCCAAAGGTCCAAACAAATTCGTTCAAACATATTCAAATATATTGCTGGATGGTCCAGCAAATGTACCATCTGAACTTGAACTAAAGCACTCTTCATATTTATGTCTATGCCTAAAGATTCATGACGAAACGACTCACCACAAATCACTACATTAATCCTTTATCAAATAGCTTATTATAAGTGTCATATTAAATACTGTAAGGCCAGTGTGATAACTGAGTATTCTGCAAAAACCTTTCATCGACACTACCAACTTTTGGTTGGACTCTAAAACATGAATATGTACCCATTCCAAAGGTCCTTACAAATTCGTTCAAACAGAAATGTCCAATCTGAACCTGAACTAAAGGAGATAATGTGTAACGTATTTATCTATGCCTAAAGATTCATGACAAAAAGAGTCAACATAAGGCTGCATATGGCGCTCATATCCAGGGGTGTCCTCCCATAAGAACTACATCCCATAAGAACTACAGCTTAAAACAACACATGACACTTTTCATTGTACACCTGAAGAGCCGTTGAACAGCGAAAGATTTTGTGCAGATAAAGTCTATACTATAGATAGGCTTATACATTTAGTGTGATAATTTAGAGTCACTTTCATCCTCAGTGTTCAATCTGATCCATGTAGAACTAGTTTAGCCCAGCTTCAATAAGTAGCGTACTGCATCGAGGTCCTGGATTGCAGTCTATAACACTACTATTTTAACTTAAAAACTATTTCCTTTGTATTTCACCTTTTCTCCAATATACCTTTACCTTTACTCTAATATACTAAGCTTGGCTTGTTGTTTTTCTATCATATGAATACAAGAACATTCACTAACTACAGCATACCCTTCTCTCTTGTCCTTTACAACAACATAGTTACTGGTCCGTAGTTCTTCAGGGAGAGCTGGTGGGCTGTACTCATTACATGCCGTGGGGGTGCCTCTACCCAGATAATTAATCCCTAATTAATCCCTGTAGTTATTTTGGGATGTAGTTCAAATGGGATGTAGTTCTTATGGGATTAAACCTATCCAGGCACATTACCTGCTCACGGCGCTACGTACATTACTATCCCCGGTCATAGGACACCATCGTATTATCCGATACTTTTTCAACTCCACGGGGAGCATACAGCCATCCTGCCTGTTAGGCTCAATGAACTTATCACTCACATTGCCCGCACATCCTCACGAGTACCCATTTCACAGCTGGGTGAACTGAGACAATGTGGATCTAAGTATCTTGTCCGAGGATACTACACAAATGTGCCTACCTTGGGACCCGAACCTAGGTGCCTCCACCGGGGATCGAATCCGGACAGACGCCTTACCACTGCACTAATGCGCTCACATCTTTCAATACAGCATTCATGAACATTATATGGTTAATGTGTGGAGGATTTCAGGTCCAGACTCGATTATTTACAGACCGCCACCATATGGATGGAATACTGCTGAGTATTAAAACACAAAACTGGCGTTGGGATATTACTAAAAAGGCGTAAACCACATTCGGCAGATATTTGGGACTATGCTAGTCTGTCTCACAGTCCCTGAATACTTCCTTTCTGCAGTGCTAAAGTCCTAAATAAAGCAAGTCTAGATTTCCTCAGGTTCTGAATCTCTGGTCTCCCTGGGGCTCCTTTTCAATTTAAATGGGCTTGTTTGTTATTATCAAAATTATATATTCAGAGACTAAGCGTTAGTCTAGGACTATGCTAGCATCTATATCTACATTTGTAATGTTCTTGTATTCATACACTACATCTCAACTAAAATTAAATAAGTATTTTTGTCTATATTTTAATCGCGAAAACTGTTTCTGTTATCTCAGCTTCGGCCATGATGCATATTCTGCTCTCTACCACGTTGACTTTTAACTCGTGACGTCATATGAGACTAAAGTCGGCCATATTGACAAACACCAAGCTACACAGTAATGTCAACCGCTTTTTTCTGTCGTTTTTTAAAAATGGTAAGATGGTGTATTGCGTTGCCTGGGGATGCACGGCATCATCGAACAGTGGAAAGTGCCACCATTTCTTCCGTTTTCCAAGTGAAACGACAGATTTATGCCAGAGAAAGGTTTGGATTCACAGGTGTCAATAGGCTTCCTAATGACGTCACAGGATTCCCCGTTTCGCTACGAGGGGGCTTTACAAGTTGCAAAAAGCGTCCTTAATGTGTACCTATCCGACAAAAAAAACCCCTAATCTTTATGAACAATAACAACAACAAAAGTAACAAGATCATTACGTAATCAGCCCAGCCAAACGTCCCAATACATGCTAGTAGGATCCAACCCACTCGGCTGTGATAGCTGTCGTTTGTATTGATCAGTCATTTGTGTATTTTCACATTTTTTTCTCGATAACAGACGGGGTAATAATAATCAGATTGTTTGTGCGCTTCGAGCATGCATTGTGCATGGAGCAATGCGCATGAAAAATGGACTATTATTATGTATGATGTTTGGATGTATAAATACTAACGGCTTTAATCAATAAGAGTGAGTGAGTGAGTGAGTTTAGTTTTACGCCGCTTTTAGCAATATTCCAGCAATTTCACGTCGGGGAACACCAGAAATGGGCTTCACACATTGTACCCATCTGAAGAATCGAACCCGCGTCTTAGACGTGACGAGCGAACGCCTTAACCACTAGGCTACCCCACTGCCCCTTAATTAATAAGAAGAATACGACTAACAAGGAATGATATGCCTGGTATTACTGTGCGCGGATATAAACTAAGTGTCAACTCGAGTCGCACGTTCAGCACGTCGTTAAAAAGTGATGCTGAGCCTCCTATCCGATCAGCAATATCATGTATGTATTCCATTGAATTTCAGCCAATTTTACTGATACAGAAGTTCAATGAAACAGTACTTCAGATACATACTTTTCCTCGATAACCTCCAGGGTATACGTTACGATAAATCTCCACTAGTACCCTGGATGCATCTATGGCTTCCTTTGCTGGCTCCGCATTCTCACTGTAGCCAATTGGATAAGCCGCCGTTACAACCGAGCTTGCCAGTGTCACCAAAGATAGCGGTTGCAGCCGCGAAAGTTTGTTCCCAGTGCGACTTAGATTTATGGGGAAATCATACATACAAATTGACAGGTCTGAAACCTTAAAAAATATATGCAAGAACTCCTTCTACCTCTTTCAGAGTACCTCTGCAACAATTGTGTTGCCAAGTTTGATCTGTTAGATAAAAGAAGCGAAAGTGAGTTGTGATTGGTACGCTCAACTTCCAAGCGTAGACACCTGATTGGATAAAAACCAGCCAAGGGAGGTAATAACATCATCGTGCCGAGACGTAGAGGCATCAGCTTATAGTGAAGATTTATCGTAACATATACCCTGGAGATTATCGAGGATGATGCATACTACATTATTAAGATACCGTTATGCCATTTTCGGAATAGATATGTTCATGTTTACATTGCGGTTCAAAACAGTTTGTATTGAGGACGTGTAACAGACAAGTTGAAAGTGCCTTGCTTCATTCTCCTTTATCGTCAGTGTAAGTTCCCTTTCAAGATTTAAAATCGGCTTATACTGATACGGTCAAGCATCCATGTCAAAAATGACATCTTGAACATTTTTAACTGCTTCAGAATCTATGGTCACTGTCAAGATGTCCGATAAGATCATAGTGGAAGTCATCGGCAATAGCTACATCTGACGCCATGTCACGTGATAGCAGCTTCTGCTCATTAACTGTCGGGTGTTTTTGTGAAAGGCGGAAAGACGAGTGCGTGTTTATTGCGATTTCTTCAATTTAAATCAAGAAAGGTGACTTTTAGAATGCTTAACCCCTATGAAAAAACAATTTGGCGTTAGTATTCTCGTTTAAATCAAGTAAATGTTATGTAGCGAACTCTCAGTTTCCATCACTATTCTTTCATTCACAGCCTTAGAATACTTGTGCAACAGGAAGTGTCTGCTTGATATAGAAATCAACACCACCCAGGACTCCATACGCCACCGAAGTTCTTGGGGTAGGATGCAGGAACAGGAGAATTGTTCTGGGCAGGAACACGAGACTTCTTCCAGTTCACCAGCCTCTTCTTCATCATGTCCAGAAGATCAGGATACTTGGCTGAGAGGTCGAAGTGTTCGGTTGGATCTGCAGTAATGTTGTAGAGCATGAAGGGAGGGAACACTTGGTTATCAGCTTCATAGACACCTTCATCAATTCCCAGATGTGGCAAAGGAGCCCAACCATTGTGAATTCCTGGACTCCCTTGCATGAGCTTGAGATCTCCGTACCTGATTGCAGCTGCATCAATCTCGTCATAGATGTTGTAGACGAACTCATTCCGCTTGCTGGGTCCACCATTGATCAGCATATCGTACTGACTGACTCCGTCCATGTTGGGATCTGTGTTTTCACCACCGGCCAGCTCCACCAAAGTAGGGTACCAGTCCACAGCATGCATCATTCCAGTGTTGAGGTAGCCCGTTTTCTTCAGAAGGGTTTTACTGTAGATGAATCCAGTTCCTTTCGTTCCCCCTTCCCAGAGAGTATGTTTGGCTCCCCGTAAAGGCAGGTTATTGGCAGCAATAAATGTGGGACCACCATTATCAGTTGTAAAGATCAACAGTAGATTGTCCATGAGACCTTTGTCTTCTAATGCCTTAGTGATATTTCCTACAGCTTCGTCTAACGCAGTTACCATTCCACAATATATCCTTCTATTTATGGTTTCTATGTTCTTGTACATGTTTTCATATTTAGGTGGAACTTGAAGAGGTTCATGTACCGCCTGGAAAGGAAGGTATAGATAAAGTGGCTTACTATTGTCGTGGTTCTCAATGATTTCAACGGCCTTGTTTGCAAATATATGTGTAGAATAGGTTCCGTTGGCGTCTCTATAGGCAGTTTTGTTGAGGCGAAAATCCAGTCCCACGTTACCTTCGTCATCCTTTCTAATGTGAGTAAAATAATTCTCCGTTCCAGCGTAATATCCAAGGTAGGAGTCAAAGCCTCTGTCTGTGGGTGTATACTTCCAGTTACAGAAGCCAAGGTGCCACTTCCCAACCATGTGGGCATCATAACCAAGTTGTTTCAGTTTCTGCGGGATTGTTGTTAAGTTAGCCGGAAGGAATTTTGCTGCGTTTATCTTAACAACGCTATCTTGTAGACCAGTGTGATACGGAAAATACCCGGACATGAAACAACTTCTGGAGGGCGAGCATAGAGGCTGGACGTAAGATGAGTTGAGGATGACACCAGCTTTGGCCAGTCTGTCCAGGTTAGGGGTGATCATTTGAGGGTTCCGGAATCCGACATCGTTCCATCCGAGGTCATCAGCTACGATAAACACAATATGAGGTTTCTCCACACACTCACAGATAACAAAAGTTCCAACAATCCAGAACAAAACAGCTCTTTGGACACTCATTTTGCTTCTGCTCAGTATCATACATTGTGATTCTATTTAAATGTTTTCTATAGATAATGCATGTCACGACAAGCCTGAAGGACGCATTCTTTCAGATTACCAGCTGGATATTTCACTTGTCAA
Organism: Haliotis rubra; assembly: GCF_003918875.1. NCBI lineage: Eukaryota > Metazoa > Mollusca > Gastropoda > Lepetellida > Haliotidae > Haliotis > Haliotis rubra. The sequence goes on along the minus strand of NW_025766002.1, from coordinate 1,292,535 downwards.
GACATACACCTTACACTCTATGCAGATGTTGCAAAGATAAATGTTTTACATTTTAATATTTTAAAGATAACTTTAACATACAAGCTTCCTAAAGTTTGGCGAACACAGTTACAAAATGTTTTCAGTGCACAACACAAAGTGGGTGGGTGGTTTGGTGATTTGGAGTGAATGAATGAGTGAGTGAGTGAGTGAGTGAGTGAGTTGGATTTAACGCAGCTTGAACAGCATTCCATTTATATCATGGAGTCTCAGGTTAATCTGGAAGGAAACCCCAAAGTTCTGAATATCTTTGAAGTTTTTTGGCGAAACCCACGAATACGTGTACGGGTATGATGTTCGTAAACCCAGAAACATAATTTGAGGCGAATCAAATGAACAAGAATATGCACCTTTGTCTCGGGTATGATGCTGACAAATCTAGAAGCATAGTTGGGGCTGGTTGTATCTCGGTATTGCTTTGCCTTATAACCGTCCTGTCAGCTGGGATAAAATGAAAAATATCCGGTCCCGACATCCAGTTCTTGTTTTCACATCACCGGCAGAAACACCTAGTTTCATGAAGACGCGAGCGGAAGTTCAGAAGGCAAGACTAGAACAGTAGACTGTTCACACATCAGTCCAGGTTTCATCTTGACAGTTCTCATGGTCGTGAAAGGGTCTTCATGCGTCTCAGGAGAATGTTTTATCGATGCAAGGTTTCCTCAAGGTCTTCAGATGTTAGGTAAAATGTTTCTTTGTTAATGCCAATTTGAATGGCGTACGGTGCCATGATCATGTTGTACACTTTGTGTAAATGCAGGGACGTACCGTTACATTAATGCAGGATTATACCCATCCAGCCGTTACACATGTTGTAACAGACTTATGGAGGCAGTATTACTTGTTATACTACCATGGCCGTCCGGTGACGTTCGTTCCATTGAACATGCCTGGGATGACGACAACGTCTGGACCAGAACCAGTCGGTAAAGCTAGCTAAGGTTGGCCTATCTTTGGTTGGAATTTGAAGATCATCCCTCAAGCTGTGTACAACCATGTAATGCCCTCTGTCGCTTTTATCAAGGCAAATGGTGGTCACGTCTGGTATTGGCATTGTTAAGCGAGTCATTTCCGCGCCCCTCCTTTTTGGCGCACTCCTCTGCTCTTGTTGTTGATAATATTCTCAATAAAAAAACCATGATGACTTTTTTGTTTTTGCGCGCGCGCACAGACACACACAAACACAGAAAGAGAGAGAGAGAGAGAGAGAGAGAGAGAGAGAGGTAGAGAGAGAGAGAGAGAGAGAGAGAGAGAGAGAGAGAGAGAGAGAGAGAGAGAGAGAGAGAGAGAGAGAGAGAGAGAGAGAGAGAGAGAGAGAGAGAAGAGAGTAACCATATGACATGACATGTTAAAAGTACGGTGTCTATGGTAAGACTAGAGTAACATTGTGCTTCTGAAATGAACATATTTTACGAAAAAAGACTTAAAATAAATTCCAATGAGCCACGAGACTTTTTCAGTAATCTAGACTTGCCAAGTATTATAGAGTTGCATGGGCTGTTTTGGATATTTTAGGTATGTAGGAGAGACTAATGATAATGCTGACAAAAGAACGAAACCAACTGAAGAAGACAACTAATTCTGAGCGAAACGGTTGACAATCACACAATAAGGCTTCACTACTAACATCTAAAGAAAGTCAGCTTCTGTCAATTACTAATTTATGTGATGAAAATCAAAAGATATGTAACCGACCTTTCCACATATTGTAGTCAAATGCGTTGAAACTCTTTTATTGCGGGGTGGTAGGGTAGTCTAGTGGTTAAAGCATTCGCTCGTCACGCCGTAGACCCGGATTCGATTCCCCACATGGGAAGTACAATGTGTGAAGCCCTTTTCTGGTGTCCCCTGTCGTGATGTTACTGGAATATTGCTAAAAGCGACGTAAATCAATACACACACACTCACTCTTTTATCGCGGTTGTTAATGTTGTATCTATCGGGATTACCAACGCCAACTGACATTTGGTATTGACTTATATATGTCCAGATGACTTCATTTCTGTGGTAAATAATGTGGCATATAGTACTATCACACGCGGTACAAGCATCTGGCACTGTCCAACATTAACGAATCTTAATAGTAATGCAGATGACTCTATAGTTATTGCAGAGTTACTCTGGACCAAGTAAGTTTGGATTCGTGCAAGATGCAACGGCAGTAGGCGTCAAAACGTACTACAAAGATGAATACCTTACTATACCTACGATTGGACGTGGCATTTTACTGAAATAAATCACTTTTACTAGAGCAATGAATTCGCATATGTAAACCGCCGATGCGGGGCGTGGTGTTTCTGCTTTCCCGATGTTTTCATGTGCCGCGATGATACAGTTCCCACGATATCAAAGTACCTGACATAGCTTTCATGTGAGGTGCACCATGGCACAACTAAGCTTAAAATCTCAACATAATCTCCGAATTTGGTAGACAGCTTCTATACTTTGAAGGTGTAGACTGTAAACAGGTCAAATACTTTTGGCGCATTTGTGGAGGGTTGGGACACCCGTATCAAATACAACACCGTCTAATAACAACTTAAAACATGTTCTCCAAATTTAGTTGGGCAAAATTCGTATCGTCGGATCGTCTTGTATCTTGCATTTCGCCTCTTTTAAAGTACCAAAAATTTCAAAAGCACCAAAATGAAAAACAAAAAAAACCCCGCTGAACTATTGGTCATGTGAAACTGTTTCAGTGAGATATTTTTTCAGATGAGTTGATCCAAAAGAGGTTTTATGATATCTTGCACTTTGTGTTTGTTTGTGTTTATGATGCATCCAGTTTCGAAATCCTAAACATGTCTACCAATACACTTTTTAAAAGCTTTACTGAGGCATTGAATGTTGTAACCTTGACAAAAAAACATATGAGCATAAGTGGCATGACGCTCATTGAAATCTTGGTACAAAGAGCATGCTCGATTGTATCTCAAAAGTTGTGAAATGTAAACACCAAAGGTTGGAGCTGATGAAATATTGCTCGACATGTAAGGAAAGTTGACTATTGGAAAGTTGAAATCCCTTTTGTCAAACAGCCTTGTGGAGTGATTTTGTCACTCTTTATGCATAGATCTAATAAAAACAGTTGGGGCGGTCTCACTTGTGTCCTTCGGGTGGGTAAATCAGTGAAAGGGAATTGTCTATTGGATGGTTACTGGACGATATCAAATCATCGATACACCTGAAGCTTATATTAAACTTCTTGGCCAAATTACCTTGCTTTGATTTTGCCAAACCAAGCAGAAATTCTTTTTCATATGCATAAAGAAACAGATCCGCAAGGAGGGGAGCACAATTGGTGACTACAATTTTACTCACACTCGGCTGATATTTAGGACTATGCTGGTATTTATATCCCCATCTGCAGTGTTCCTTTATTCATACACTATATTACAGATAAAATTAAGTATTTCCAACCGAATAACCGTCAACACTGAATAACACAGATTTCGTTCTTGTGAAACGGGAAGTATTTGTTTGAAAAGAGACATCAACACCATCCAGGACTCCATACACCACCAAAGTACTTCGGGTTCGATGCAGGAACCGGAGTAGGGTCTTGGGCCGGAACACGAGACTTCTTCCAGTTCTCCAGCCTCTTCTTCATCATGTCCAGTAGATCTGGATACTTGGAAGAGAGGTCGAAGTGTTCGGTTGGATCTGCAGTAATGTTGTAGAGCATGAAAGGAGGGAATGTTTGGTTATCAGCTTCATAGACACCTTCATCAATTCCCAGATGTGGCAAAGGAGCCCAACCATTGTGATCTCCCGGACTGCCTTGCATGAGTTTGAGATCGCCGTACCTGATTGCAGCTGCATCAATCTCGTCATAGATGTTGTAGACGAACTCATTCCGCTTGCTGGGTCCACCATTGATGAGCATGTCGTACTGACTGACTCCGTCCATGTTGGGATCTGTGTTCTCTCCACCAGCCAACTCCACCAATGTCGGGTACCAGTCCACAGCATGCATCATTCCAGTGTTGAGGTAGCCCGTCTTCTTCAGGAGGGATTTACTGTAGCTGAATCCAGTTCCTTTCGTTCCCCCTTCCCATAGTGTAGCCTTGGCTCCTCGTAAAGGCAGGTTATTGGCAGCAACAAATGTAGGGCCACCATTATCAGTTGTAAAGACCAACAGGAGATTGTCCATGAGACCTTTGTCTTCTAATGCCTTAGTGATATTGCCAACAGCTTCGTCTAAAGCACTCACCATTCCACAATAAATCCTTCTATTCATAGTTGCTATGTTCTTGTACATATTTTCATATTTAGGTGGAACTTCAAGAGGTGAATGTACAGCCTGGAATGGAAGGTACAGATAGAGTGGCTTACTGGTGTCGTGGTTCTCAATGATTTCAACAGCCTTGTTGGCAAATATATGTGTAGAATAGGTTCCGTTGGCGTCTCTATAGGCAGTTTTGTTGAAGCGAAAATCCAGTCCCACGTTACCTTCATGGTCCTGTATAATATGGGTTAGATAGTCCTCCATTCCAGAGTAATATCCAAGATAGGAGTCAAAGCTTCTCTCTGTGGGTGTATACTTCCAGTTACAGAAGCCAAGATGCCATTTTCCAACAATGTGGGCATCATAACCAAGTTGTTTCAGTTTCTGTGGTATTATTGTTAGCTTGGCCGGTAGATGTTTTGCTGCGTTTATCCCAACAACGCCATCTTGGAGTCCTGTGTGATACGGGAAATATCCCGACATGAAACAATTTCTGGAGGGCGAACATAGAGGCTGGACGTAGGATGAGTTGAGGATGACACCAGCTTTAGCCAGTCTGTCCAGGTTAGGGGTGATCATTTGAGGGTTCCGAAATCCGACATCGTTCCAGCCAAGGTCATCAGCAACTATAAAAACAATGTGAGGTTTCTCTGCACACTCACAGATCCCAAAAGCCAAGAGAATACATACAGCTGACAGGAGGCTCATTGTGTTTCTGTTCAGTGTGGTACAGTGTGCTTCTATTTAAAGGTCACATGCAACGTAAAACACAACTTTGCAGATTATGTTACCTTTCGGTAGGGACTTACCGAAAAAAAGCGTCAAAAATGCAAATTCAACTTATAAAGTTGAAAAATAACGCGACGAAAAAAACCGCGCGAAATCGGAGTTCAAACGTTTCACTAATTTTCCCCAGACTTTTCTGGGGAATACGGGTTTCAACAGCTGGCTGCGCTCATAGCACGTGCGCAGTGAAATAGGTTCGCGCAACTTGGAAGCGGGCTGTCTGGTGAATACTCGGTGAAGGCTTTGGTGTGAGCTAGTTTCATAATGTTTTGTTGATATCTCACAGGCGCGAGCTTTTTGTATGTTATGACAGTAAATAAACTGTTTATATAATTTCATTCGTCTATTTCACCACACGTTCTTCTTACCGAGTCACTTTCTCAGTTCGATACTTAAAAGCAATGTCATTATTTAGCGTTGACACAATTTCTAACTGTGATATAGATATGTCGCTGTCACAGACAAAACTCAATGTCTTGTTTTATTGACACCAGTGTGTCTGCCTGCCTGTCTGCTAATGACAATATTCAATACACAACTGCGATCACTGACCACATGCAATTTGAACTTAACACCAATCAGGCTATACACCATAAACAAAACGCATTGATTTATGGCCCGAGTTCGGTCTCTGTCACATTATGTAATTACACAGACAGGCAGGTGTGATACTTGAACACATGACATGTTATGATGTCTGTTGATTGCAAAATGTTATACACAAAAAAATGAGCATGTATTTACAAAACCGCACTTTCTATATATACACACACATTGACCCGTGAAGGCGGCATCTGCTAATGAACCAGCCGTTACACTTGAGTGCACACCCACCCGCTCTGACTGGGTTCGGTATCCCGGCTGCTTCGTTTCGAGGGAGGTAAACCCAAGTACAAAATATTGCACTTTTGATTTGCGATTATACGCTTATAATTTTGTTTATTTGTTTTTTCATAATCAGCAATGCATATTATATGTCATGAAGAAGTGATAATTGTGTTTTAATTATGTTTGATTTTTTGGTTGCATGTGACCTTTAAAGGTTTCCAACAGATAACGTGCGTCGTGGCAAGTTTAGAGCATGCATTCTTTCTTTGTGATTACCAGCTGGGTCGTCCTTTTGTTAAGATCTACAATAAAGACGCCATGTAGGTGTTGGAAACACGGCTTTTTCACAAAACCTATAACAGCACCTGTGAGGTCTTTTTATATATTATTTAATATTATAGGATATTTATATAGCGCACATATCCAAGCAACTAGTACATGCTCAAGGCGCTGGTCTTTTTCCCCCTCGCTTATTGGATGTCAGTCTCAACGGCACATCGTATCATCCGTCTCTGTATTTATGTCTGTATTTCTGGAGTGTAGCATCCCTGCAGCTCTGATCTGGCAGTTTGGTTTCCACTGCAGGATCGTCTTTGCTGACACTCGATGGCAGGTGGAGATGAGGGTTGCTAAAAATCATTATATTACCATGGCTCACAGCATTCCCCCCTGGTTCAAAAACGAATAAACGTCAACATCTTTCAACATCATCTGATGATGAAGTCTCTTCAGCGTTAGTGGATTCATGGCTGAGATTCTTGGTTACTGAAACAGCAGATGGAAGTCCATTAACATTGAATCCGTTTGCTATATCGATGGGCATCAAAGGTGTCTGTGGAGAGGTAGCAAACGTCACACGTCTTCGTTCTGTCTCACTTCTTTTTGAATGTGCCGGGAGGCAACAATCTGTAAACTTGTTGGGATTACAACAGTTTGTTAATGCACAGGATGTTTTCTCTGTGCACGGGACATTGAACTCTTGCAGCGGTATCATCCGTGACCGATCTCGTTGTCTGGCGTACATGACAGAAGAAGAAATCGTTGATGAATTGAAACACCAAGGAGTAACTGCTGTTAAGCGGTTTACCAGAAAACAGGAGGCAGATATAATTAAAACAAATACTTACCTGTTCACCTTTGGGCTGTCGGCTCTACTAAAAGCTATTAAAGCTGGTTACTTTAATGTCCCAGTTGATGTCTACATACCTAATCCGCTGCAATGCCAAAAATTTGGACACGGTGCCAAGTAATGCACTCGTAAAACAGTATGCTCCCGTTGCAGTGGGGGCTCATAATAACACTGAATGTACAAAAGACATCAGATGTGCTAACTGTAGCGGTCATGGCATCGTGGCATCGTTGAAATCATGTCAAAGATTCTTAAAATGAACTAACAACCCTCTCCTACCAAGAAGCCAAAAAGTTAATACCTGGACAGTCTAAAACTACTACAACTCGAACATATTCAGCCACTGTTTCTACCCCTGTTCATCAAAGTTTCATCAAACCAAAGTTTCAACTTCATGCCAGACACCCATATCTTGGGTAAAAACCAAACAAGTAACAATCAATGAATACACCCACTCTTTCCAAAAAATGAGCAAAGTTCGTCAACATCTGCCTCGTCCAGACAGAACAAGAACCAGAGACTTTGCTTTGTTCTGTCTGAACAAAACCAGGACACAATCAAAAGTTAGCCAGTTGTCAAATAAAGAAAAGAAAAAGCTGCCAAGAGCAAATGCTCCAGCATTTAGAGGTACCATCTACCTCGACATCATCCGTGACGGTTCACAATCCGTTTGGACCTCTTGATATAGAGGTCACTCCCTCACAGCCAGGGCGAGGGAGTAGACGTTCCTCGCGGTCAAGATCCCCGGCTGAAGCGCCATGAACAACTCTATTAATTTAATACAATGGAATTGCAGAGGCCTTAGGGATAATTTTAATGATCTACAATTATTATCACAAGATTTTAATCCATCGGTTTTTAGTTTATAAGAGACCTACTTTAAAAGTACAGATAAATTTGAATTGCGTCGGTACAATTACTTCCATTCATTCTCCCCTCCAGGTGATAAAGCAACTGGCGGCAGCTCTATTCTCGTGAGGCAGGGTGTTATCCATAGCCCGGTTCCTCTTAAAAGCAATCTTCAGGCTATTGCTGTCCGTCTTTCTTTACAGATAACCTTTACGCTTTGTTCTTTGTATATTTCTCCTTCTTCAGCGCTTCAGCAGTCCGATCTTCAGGATCTCTTTGACCAACTTCCTCAACCATGTATAATCATGACAGATCTAAACGGCCATAACCCTGTGTGGGGTAGTGCCGATACCAACAATAAATGAAAAATCATTGAGGACTTCATTTCAAACAATAATTTATGCATCTTTAATGATGGATCTGTCACATATTTACACCCTGGTTCGGGAACTTATTCTGCACTCGATCTGTCGCTCACAGACCCAAATATTTACAACGAATTTAAGTGGTCAGTCCACGATGACCTGTGTGGAAGTGACCATTTTCCTACAATACTTTCCGCTATAAACCCGAGTGATGACCCATCTACTACAAGGTGGAATTTTAATAAGGCTAACTGGCCATTATTTCAGACACTGTGTGCTGACAACTTGAAATCTGACCTTTTTGTCAATGTTTCAGATCCGATTGAGTTGTTCTCTGCTAAACTGAATAATATTGCCGATGAAACTATTCCTAAGGCTTCTGCTAAACCACATGTTCGTAAACCATGGTTTACTGACGATTGTAAACAAGCTAGGAAGTGTAGGAAGAAGGCAGAGAAATACTTTTGCCGTCACCCTGCAGTACACAATTTAAATAATTTTAAAATAAACAATGCCATAGGCTCGACGTCCTTTTAAACAAAGTAAACGACAGTCTTGGAAGAACTTTGTATCAAAGATTTATTCCCGTACGCCAATGACGAAGGTGTGGAACATGATACAGAGAATCAAGGGCAAAGGTAGAAATTCTAGTGTTCATCATCTCAAAGATGGACATGATCTTTTAACTGATAAAATTGAAATTGCAAACAAGTTGGGTGAAACTTTAGCTACACATTCTTCTTCATCAAACTATAATCCAAAGTTTCAGAAATATAAAGATCATCACGAAAAACTTAAAATTAACTTTCACTCTGATAATGGTGAAGATTATAATGAAGTATTTTCACTACATGAGCTGAATACTGCCTTAGCGCAAGCTCATGATACGGCAACAGGTGCTGATAATATCCACTATCAGCTCCTGAAACATTTACCCAATGCATGTCTTGAAACACTTCTGAACATTTGGACAACAGGGCACTTTCCGCCTTCGTGGTGTCATGCCATTGTTGTACCAATACTTAAGCCTGGCCGGGATCATACAGATCCATCAAACTACAGACCTATTTCACTAACTAGCTGCGTTTGCAAGACCATGGAACGCATGGTCAATAATAGATTAGTATGGTTTCTAGAATCCAATAATCTTATTACTAACATCTAATGTGGTTTTCGCAAAAATAGAAGCACTATTGACCAGTTGGTTCGACTAAAATCATTCGTTAAAAATTCCATTGTAAATAACCAGCATGCCGTTTCAATCTTTTTCGATGTAGAAAAAGCTTATGATACAACATGGAAACATGGTATTTTAAGAGATTTTGGAAACATGGTATTTTAAGAAATTTGGTTTGCCTCATTTTATATCACAGTCTTTATCAGACAGGCAATTTCAAGTTCGTGTTGGATCAACCCTGTCTGACCATTATAATCAGGATCAGGGGGTTCCACAAGGCAGTATTTTGTCTGTTACTTTGTTTAGCATAAAAATCAATAGTCTCTCAAAAGTATTAAATGACTCAATAGATGGGTCATTGTTTGTGGATGATTTTAACGTTTCATGTCGTGGTGAAAATATGCATACCATCGAGAGACAATTACAGATGTGTTTAAATAAAATTCATAAATGGTCACTTGAGAATGGCTTTAAATTATCACAGATAAAGACCAAATGTATACATTTCTGTCGGAAATATAAGCCTCATAAATATCCCGAACTGTACTTGGATGGCTCTCCAATTAACGTTGTAAAGGAAGTCAAGTTTCTGGGACTGATTTTCGACAAACATTTGACCTTTTTACCACATATTAAGTATTTGAAGACTAAATGCCTGAAGGCATTAGATCTATTAAAAGTCGTGTCCAATTCTAAGTGGGGAGGGGATCAACTACCCTCCTTCATTTGTACAGATCACTCATCCGGTCAAAAGTTGATTATGGCTCAATCGTATGTGGTGGAGCCTGTAAAAGCAATTTGAAACTACTTGATTCTGTTCATCGCCAAGGTCTCAGACTTTGTCTTGGATCTTTCCGAACTTCTCCTATTGATAGTATTTACGTTGAAGCTGACGAGCCTTCTCTAAACCAACCCCGTATCACATTATCTTTGCAGTATATTACTAAACTATATTCTAATCAGTCGAACTCTGCATATAACTGTGTCTTTCATCCCCTCTATGAGGATCTGTACAGCAAAAAGTTGCTACTGGCCAATACGACATCGTCTTCTGTTGGTTACCCAGTCACGTTGGTATTTCTGGGAACACAATGGCTGATCAACAAATCTGTGGCACCACTTCTCATTCCTTACTCTGATTACAAAGCTACCATTAGAACTTACATCCGTGATCTGATGCAGAAGAAGTGGGACACCCAAGTGGGTATCAATAAATTACATGAAATAAAACCAACTATCGGTTACACCTACTTGGGTTGTCAGTCCAGATTTGAAGAGGTCATCATGCGACGATGTCGTATTGGCCATATTAGATATACTCACAAATACTTGTTAAAAGGTGAAGATCCTCCGTTTTGTATCCCTTGTGATGAGAGAGTCACGGAGTCACGGTCAAGCATATCCTGCTTGACTGTGTTGAATTCTCCATCATAAGGGATAAATATTTCAATGTAAAAACACTTAAGGATCTTTTACCAGTGTTAGTACTCATTTAATTGTTGTTTTTTTAAAAGAAATTGATTTCATTGATGAATTCTGATTAATATGTTCTGTAGATAGATGTATTTTAATGATTGGTAGTTTAGATTAGTAACTTAGATTGTTAGTGGCTGTACCCTCACAGGGGGTTAAAGTACTGTAAAATTATTGTCCTACTGGGAGGGTACGTAAGTCCCAAAACTTTCAAAGTCTATTCAGATCTACACACTTTTTTAATCGTAGAATATTTGTTGTTTTATTATGGCTAACTATCAGTACAATCGCCAATGGCTGAAGGGATGGTATAAATCCAGCTAGGGTCCATGCAGGTAGCCAAAGTACTGTAAGTCCCCATGGTCCCTAGAGTGGTGGTCTACCATCGGTTGTTGGCGATCCTCAGCCTTTTTTATATTTGTATTGTCCTAATCTGAAATCCTATTTTAGACATATATGCTAGTTTTATTTCTTGATATTGTGATATTCTAGTCGGTTTTACTGTCCTTCGATGACAGAGTTTTATAATTTACCATAAATTACTATGTATAACAATAAAATGTTCTCGTCACGATATGGCTGAAATATTGCCGATGTGACGATAAATTATAACTCACTCACTCACTCACCAACGGATTCGTCGGTTCTTTTAGGTGCACTGGGTTGTGTACTGTACACACGGAATTGTTGACAACACTGAAAGAGTGTGCGCATAAAGTTGACTCCAATGTTTTTACACCCGGTCACAGGTGGGCTCGATCCCGATACCTCAATCTCGCTCGATCACTAGCATGGCGCCTTAGACAGCTCGCCCACCATGCCCACCTGATATTATTGATTTAGCCACCAAGAAAATTGATACTTGTACATATGAACCAGGGCCACAAAATTGTTCATTCTACTTTCTCTTCCTTTCTCTCACAAGTTATGGATTTAAAAAAATAGTATTTCGGAATTAAAAACAAAATTGGAGTGATTGGTGTTAAACAAAGGATTTTTACACCATCCCCAGAAATAAGAATATGTATTCTGCTTTACAAACTGATTGAGAATCAATAGACGAACTCCGCGCACTCACAGATCACGAAAGTCAAGAGGATACATACAGCTCTTAGGAGGCTCATTGTGTTTGTGTTCAGTGTGGTACAGTGTTCTTCTATTTCCAACAGATAACGCTTGTCTATTGTGGCAAGCCCAGAGCATATAATTCTTTCTTTGTGATAACCATCTGGATCGTCCTTTTGTTAAGATATACAAGAAAGACGCCATGTAGGTGTTGGAAACACGATGATTTTTCCCACAAACTATAACTGAAATCACAGCACCTGTGACTTGATATTCTTTAAGCTAAGATGTTTTGACAAGATTGAACACCGAAAATGTTATGGGGCTAAGCTACATGCATGCGTACATGATTGTATTTCATTTTTGGTTCAACATAAAACCGCTAAATACACTGCTCACATATGTCATTTTTCTGGATGTTCATTTGACACACAATACACGATACAAGCCAACAAATATGTATGCAAGAATACATACAGACCCTTTCTTGACTGTTTTAGCCACCAATAAATTGCTACTTGTACATATGCACCAGGGCCCCGTTCCACAAAGCGATCGTAGAGCTACAACTGTTGTAAGTCTATGTTAAAGTATGGGAGTTACGATCACCTTAGGGTTACGATCGCTTTTTAAGGAACGGGCCACAAAACTGTTCATTCTTCTTACTCTTCTTTTCTATTTCTAGTTATGGATTTATTTTTAAACTTGAAAAAATAGTATTTCGAAATTACAAACAAAATTTGTGTAATTTACGGAAGTCTATTAGTGCCACGGTACGCTATTATTCAGCATCTTGTTTCTTGAAAATTCAACTTAGTATTTTGAAAATTCAGCATCCTATCTTCAATATTCAACTTAAGTTTCAAGATGAAAGAGGCCGAATAATAGCGTAGCGTGGTCCCAATAGGCTTCCGTAGTAATTGGTGTTGTGTGGGTTTGTGGCCCTGTGTTGTGATACGTATTTCAACCCTATACAGAAATACCAGGGTCGAGTAAAATTAAACAAAGGATTTGTAGACCATGTCTAGAATTAAGAATATGCATTCTGCTTTACAAACTGATTGAGGATAAATAGCCTGTGATGTCGAATTTTTCTATAATTTTGCATTTGGAAAACACACACAATATCTTTTTCTATTTTACAGGATGAGGACGTGAGTTGGGTAATCTACATCGTTTCGCTTGCAAGAGGCGAGGACGACGCTGGTGAGTCTGGTTGTTGTACCAGATGGCCTGAAGCATGGCTCATTCTTTGTGTTGTCGAAGCCAGATTTGAACCGCGGTCAGCAATATTGATTGGAGATTTCCAGAATGGTAGTGGTGGTATCCGACTTCTCTCCTCTTGGTGTATACATTATCATGACAGGCTTGATCATTCCTAGCGTTATAAGAGAAAGGTGTTATTGAAAGCTTTATGCGAAGGACTACCTCTATGGGTTGTCAAGACTAACAAAAGGCTGTAAATACGATCTTTGGCGTCGTTACAGCATCTTCTGAGAAACTGTATTCATTGAAATATCTGATTCCATGTATATTAATCCAAAGTGATGTCAGCTTCTAAAACAAGCTGCATAACAGGAGAAGATGATTTTGGTTGTCCAGCCGTAAGCCGTACATCATCAGTTCCAGATTATGGAATGTATATTTCTGACAATCATGAGCACATGTACTTTACATCCAACTTTCAGTGAGAAACAAAGCTCTTCAGTCAAGGATTCAGAAAAAAAATGGTATAGTTATTTGAGAATATCTTATGGCAGACAATCAGATGAAATTACCAACCACGCATACTTAGCAAACTTTGGAGTTCTTTGGCACTTACTTAATAATGGAAATTGTGTGACTGTTGAGTGCTGCCGAAAGAGTGGGATATGCTAACGCTTTGAACGTAATCACGGGTAATCAGAGATCATTTTGTACAATTTCCATGACTAATTATGCTCTTACACTCTTTTGCAGATAATTACGGTGGGGGTAGCTTGGTCGTTTAGGCATTTTCTCTCACACTATAGCCGGAGGTTTGATTCCTTAATTGGGAACTCTGTGGAAAGCCAATTTCTGGCGTGTCTTGTCATGATATTGCTGCTAGGATATTGGCAAGAGCAATGCAATTTACGATACTCACTCCGACTTGGCAGATATTTCAGACTGACACAAAAGTAAAATGTTTCTGCATATATATAACATTTACATCGGAATTTACTCCCTTTATTTAAAATCAAGTAAGTGTTATGCCGTGAACACTCAGTTTTCAACACACCTGTAGGTTTAGTACATTTGTGCAACAGGACGTGTAAGCTTGAAAGTGATATCAACACCATCCAGGACTCCATACACCACCGAAGTACTTAGGGTTCGATGCAGGAACAGGGGAATCGTTCTGGGCAGGAACACGAGACTTCTTCCAGTTCTCCAGCCTCTTCTTCATCATGTCCAGTAGATCAGGATACTTGGAAGAGAGGTCAAAGTGTTCGGTTGGATCTGCAGTGATGTTGTAGAGCATGAAGGGAGGGAACGTTTGGTTATCAGCTTCATAGACATCTTCATCAATTCCCAAATGTGGTAAAGGAGCCCAACCATTGTGATCTCCCGGACTGCCTTGCATGAGCTTGAGATCTCCGTACCTGATTGCAGCTGCTTCTCTCTCGTCATAGATGTTGTAGACGAACTCATTTCGCTTGCTGGGTCCACCATTGATGAGCATGTCGTACTGACTGACTCCGTCCATGTTGGGATCAGTGTTTTCTCCACCAGCCAACTCCACTAATGTTGGGTACCAGTCCACAGCATGCATCATTCCAGTGTTGAGGTAGCCTGTCTTCTTCAGAAGGGATTTACTGTAGATGAACCCTGTGCCTTTCGTCCCTCCTTCCCAGAGAGTATTTTTGGCTCCCCGTAACGGCAAGTTATTGGCAGCAACAAATGTAGGGCCACCATTATCAGTTGTAAAGACCAACAATAGATTGTCCATGAGACCTTTTTCTTCTAATGCCTTCGTGATGTTTCCAACAGCTTCGTCTAAAGCACTCACCATTCCACAATAGATCCTTCTTTTTCGGTTTTCTATGTTCTTGTACATGTTTTCATATTTAGGTGGAACCTCAAGAGGCCCGTGAACATCCTGGAATGGAAGGTACAGATAGAGTGGCTTACTATCGTCGTGGTTCTCAATGATTTCAACAGCCCTGTTACCAAACACATTTGCAGAATAGGTTCCATTGGCATCTTTATAGGCAGTTTTGTTGAAGCGAAAATCCAGTGCCCCTTTACCATCATTTGTCATGTGAGTAAAATATTCCTCATCACCAGAGTAAAATCCAAGATAGGAGTCAAAGCCTCTCTCTGTGGGTGTATACTTCCAGTTACAGAAGCCAAGGTGCCACTTCCCAACCATGTGGGCATCATAACCAAGTTGTTTCAGTTTCTGTGGGATTGTTGTTAAGTTAGCAGGAAGGAATTTTGCTGCGTTTATCCTTACAACGCCATCTTGTAGACCAGTGTGATAAGGGAAATACCCCGACATGAAACAACTTCTGGAGGGCGAGCATAGAGGCTGGACGTAAGATGAGTTGAGGATGACTCCCGCTTTGGCCAGTCTGTCCAGGTTAGGGGTGATCATTTGAGGGTTCCGGAATCCAACATCGTTCCATCCGAGGTCATCAGCTACGATAAACACAATGTGAGGTTTCTCCGCACCCTCACAGAAAGTCACAACAAACCAGAATAAAACAGCTCTTAGGAGGCTCATTGTGTTTCTGTTCAGTGTGGTGCAGTGTGCTTCTATTTAAAGGTTTCCAACAGATAACATTCGTCGTGAATTCTTTCTTTGTGATTTACTAATGGGATTGTCACATTGTCGCGATATACACCACGATCTCCACGTTCTATTAGTTTGGAATGAAAAAACAATATCGGTGTAACTGGTGTTGCGTTCATTGTCGACCTGCGTGGTACTACTTTGAAAAGTAACCGGGTAGGGTAAAGTTACAGAATAGGTATTTTAGGACAGGTACATGTAGTCAGCATTTGGAAATGACTGAAGAAAAATATCTTGTAATATCCATTTAATACCAGATTATAGCATTGCAAAACGCATTTTATAATTACATCTTTCGTTGATGTTTTCCACGCTCACAAAACAAGTTATCCGCTTCATAGACACCTTCATCACTTGTCAGATGTAGCAAAGGAACCCAAACATTCTGAGATCCTGGACTGCCTTGCATGAGCTTGAGATCTCCGTACCTGATTGCAGCTGCTGCAATCCATTGACGAGCATCTCGTACAGACTGCTTCAGATGAGTGACTGACTCAGATGAGTAAGTGAGTGACTCAGATGGGTGAGTGAGTGAGTGAGTGACTCAGATGAGTGAGAGAGTGAGTGAGATAAACTGACGAGCAAAAGAAAGTACACAGGTGTAATTGTTGTTGCAATCCCAAATATGCGTTCTAACTAATACAATTATTGAAAAACATTGATTGTATAGAACGCAACCATCATGTTTCATTTGCCAAAATGCCACCAAAAACATTTGTACGTGTTTTGCACGAATTTTTGCACAATTGTGATTATTGTCCCATGCACCAACACTTTTCTGACAGAGAGTATAAAACCTGTTTGTCGTGAAGACTGAACAATCACTTGACAGAAATCTCACGAGGAAATGCCAAGATTGACGTCGGCGCAACGAGAACGGGCCAAAGGAATGCCACTTATGGGTGCTTTCAACAGCGATATTGCAAGGACATTGTGGTGCACAAGACAAACCATAATTCGGCTGTTTAACCGTTTCAGTACGACAGGCCAGACATGTGATCGACCCAGAAGTGGACGTTCCAGAGTCACAACACCCCAAGAGGATCGCTATCTGCGGGTTATTCACCTACGCAACTGGATATTGACGGTGACGTCATCAGCAGCCACATCATTGGGTCATCGCGTAAGCCGATTCACATTGACAAGACGACTTCGTCCTGCTGGCATGTATGGGCCTACCGACCGCTGCGTGGAATGGCCTTGACCTTCCAGCATCGTAGGAACCGTCTGCAGTGGTCATCAATACATCGCTGTTTATTGTTACAATGTCATTTTGCTGATAAAACACGTGTATTGCAGTGTGCTTCAACATACATTTTCCATTTCATCAAAAGGTTTTGTTATTTTTATCTTATTGGAAGAAACGCAATCTGTGTACTTTCTTTTGCACATCAGTTTATAAAAAAGACACTACATGTATATGGTCTTCAAGTTCAAGATATAACCTACTTTCCTTGCGTTGAGGAAAGAACACTGAAACTGATCGTTTGATCACATTGACATGGAATGATGAAATGATACTAAAGTCATTTAAAGTATAACTGATTTGGGGCTAATTCATGCAAGAGACAGGAGACAATATTCTTCCCTGAAAGGAGCTGTTTTTATGTAAGGCTCACGCTCAACTTTTTCTTCCAGGACAAGACATGCATAAATATGTATAAGGTCACTCACTAACAGTAAACAGGCCATATGGGATGAGTCGAGTCGGCGTCCAGATGACGCATTCTTGTCCAAATGCAGATATTACAGCAGATAAAACATGTGGTGGTGTGGTTCACCTTGACACGAATTCCTGACATGGTATGTGGCTATCAGTGTTACATTCTCTGGTTATCTCCACATATGTGCGTGGTTCGTCAATGTTTTAACCAGGTCGCATGTTAGATAATGTCTGTTACATAATAATACCTAAAAAGGTTTTGCACTCGATGGCTACGCCTGGAAATGTTTGAGTGAGTGTGTGAGTGAGTTTGGTTTTACGCCGCTTTTAGCAATATTCCAGCAATATCACGGCGGGGGACACCAGAAATGGGCTGCACATATTGTACCCATGTGGGGAATCAAACCCGGGTATTCAGCATGACGAGAGGACGCTTTAACCACTTGGTCACGGCCCACCGCCCCCTGCAGGTCTTGGAACGGGTTTCGGAATATTCTCGTTGTCAATATGGTGCATTTGAACATTAATTCATATCTTTATATTTCAAGTTATAAATACTTTCCATTAACAAATGTTTGTGAGGTGTGGCTTAATATATCAGGTGGCCTGGGTACTTGATTCCGGTCGTCACCCCGATATTTTTCAATTATTTCCAGGCCTCTTTCATACAGATGGAATATTGCAGAGATTTACAAAGAACAAAAGATTTAAAATGTTTCATAGCAGTAGTTCTCCTTGGGTAATTCACGTGTCGTCACATTAGCTATTAATGGTATATTCATGACGTGGAATATCTCTAAATGATAAAGCATGGGGAATGGATACATTTTGTGTTTATGCTGTTGAACATCTTTATGTTTCATGGTATGAGGGGTTCGATCCCCGGCCGCGTCACACCAAAAGACGTTAAGATATGGTCCCTGCCTGGCGTTCGGCATTAATGGGTACAACAAGGACTGGTCGGCTCGGAGTCAGTATAATGTGTCTGAGTGGGGTATTCATGCTTCACTGCGGCATGGTATCTCAGTGGGCTAGCACTATAAAACCAGCTTAAGTCTGGTCTAGTACAAGCAGCCACACATACATACGTATGCAGGTCGTCATATGAGCGAAATATTCCCAAGTACGACGTTAAACCCCATTTCACCTCACCTTATGGTATGAGAGAGCTGGAAGAGCTCCAAGAACCACGAGCCCTAATTGAGTAACAGTGGCATTCCGTTTTTGCGCTTGTTATGACTGAGACTATAATCTATAACTAAACGTATGTCTCAAAACAAGAACTAAATGGTTGAAATCAATGTTGAATATTAATCTAAGCCTCGTTTTGGGCATTAATGAGTGATTAGCCAAACGTTCGATGGCGATCTTTAATCCACATACATGTACCGACTCTTGGACAGTATGGTAAGTGATGGAATACCTACGTTATCTGTGAATGTTGTGTAACAGGCAATTGCGACAGACGCGAGTGTCTAGACTAGCTATATCTGTAGTGAACTAGGGCATGGCCTGACAGATGTGTCCAGGAATGCCGTGGTTATCTGTGTGAGCAGCAGTTTCTGCAGTTCCTGTCTTCGGGACTACGTAGATTTTAATAGGTTTGATCAGGGTTACAGTAAGTGAGTGAGTTTAGTTTTATGCCGCACTCAGCAATATTCCAGCTATATGGCGGCGGTCTGTAAATAACCGAGTCTGGACCAGACACTCCAGTGATCAACAGCATGAGCATCGATCTGCGCAATTGGGAACCGATGACATGTGTCAACCAAGCATTTTGTGCAATATCAAGGCAGGGAACACCAGAAATGAGCTTCACACATTGTGCCCATTGTCATCAGTAGTTATATACCAGAATGCATAAACACATACTTATGATGTAGTTGAAACGCTCTTAGCAGAGATTTCTGATTTCATACGCTTGTTACGGACATGGGTTTGTCATTTACAGCATTACAACATAATGGGCCATGGCAACAAGACGAGATACACATTTTGAACGGGAATGCTCTATTAGGATTGATGGTCAAGGGGAGGTAACTCAAATTCGAAGAAATGCTCGTAAAATACGTCAGTTTCTGTGTCTGAAAATTTTGTTGTTTGTCGTTAAATACATCAGTCACGTTAAAATTACAAAATATCCTTTTGGTTATAATCGTGTCTGGAACAAAGACACCTGGTTTTGATTTTATGAGCAACACCCCGTTTGAAAACGAATGAGTGTGTTTGCTGCATTCTAGTTGAAACTCATTGTTAAATTGGATTGTCAGCCAGGTAAATTTGGCGAAGTCTGACATTCGCTGCGTCTAAATACTTTTCTAAATACGTATGTTGTTGTTTTTATCCCTGTTGACAGAATGACTTTGATTTTGAAGAGCTTTCTTCACATTCTATATGGCGGCGGTCTGTAAATAATCGAGTCTGGACTAGACAATCCAGTGATCAACAGCATGATCATAGATCTACACAATCGGGATACGATGACATGTGTCAACCAAGTCAGCGAGCCTGACTACCAGTTCCCGTTAGTTGTGTTTTACGACAAGCATGGGTTGCTAAAGACCAATTCTAACCCGGTGCTTCACGAGTAGTATAGGGGCGGTGGGGTAGCCTAGTGGTTAAAGCGTTTGCCCGTTACGCCGAAGACCCGGGTTCGAATCCCCACATGGGTACAATGTGTGAAGCCCATTTCTGGTGTCCCCCGCCATGGTGTTGCTGGAATGTTGCTAAAAGCGGCGTAAAACCAAACTCAGTCAGTGAGTCAGTCAGTCAGTAGTATAGTTTAGAAACGTGTTTGGTCTATAGATATGATAGCAGATTAACACACATGTGTCCTGCAAATGTTCCGATTCATAATGACACAAGGAAAACATGCACAAATATTAAAAACATTGCAGCGATCAGTCATTTCATCGGTTTCAGTGTGACAACTGTGGAAAACAAGACGAGTGTTCTATTTGTTTGTTTTATGATCACCAACAAAAGTATACACCTGGAACAAGTGCATAAATGACTGCACCCGATTTTCTGTATTGTAACTTACCGTAATGGTTGTCCATAATAGTCTAGGAAGTGGAGGTGTAATGAGAAGTATTAACAGTGACTGGGTGAGCTGGTGGTGAGCTGGTGGTGAGCTGGTCTTGAACTTTAATTTACAGCACTGATATTAACTCTACAACCGAACGCTGATTCAGTGTTGTAGTCAAATACACGATTTTATTAACGCTTCGTGAGCTCTGTGGTATTAGAGTTCCTTCCCTTACATCGCAAACCTCCTAGATAATTCTTTACCGGGTCTTGTGCTGTGCTGTGCTGTGCTGTGTTGTGCTGGTGCTGTGCTGTGCTGTGCTGTGCTGTGCTGTGCTGTGAACATTGACACTTGCTCGAGCATACTACTGCAGGAACACATCTACATTTCAAAATGTTTATCCGCATTTGAAAGATACGCTTGAACAAGCGTGTAATGGCTGAACAGCGCCAACATCAATATCTACAGTCCGTTTGGCTCAAAAGTGGACCTATGAATTGCAATCTAACTCGAAAACTAATAAACATAACATACTCAATGAAACGCTGATCATAATCAAAACATCATACCCACTCTGTGAGGGTTTTGCAGAATTTTTGTCCTAAAAATGAAAAAGTTGTTTAACAATCTATCATTAAAATATTGACACAGTTCACTGTTTGTTACGAGGAAGGAGTGCAGAGAAAAGGACAGCCAGGTGTTCGAGAAAGGATGGAGACGGCACAGCACAGGTTAATGAATCAATAACTTTGTCGGTACTTGTGCACGTGCTTCTCTAACACCTGGCTGTCCTTTTCTCTGCACTCCTCCCTCGTAACAAATAGTGAACTGTGTCAATATTTTAATGATAGATTGTTAAACAACTTTTTCATTTTTAGGACAAAAATTCTGCAAAACCCTCACAGAGTGGGTATGATGTTTTGATTATGATCAGCGTTTCATTGAATATTTTCTGTTTATTAGTTTTCGCATTAGATTGCAATTCATCGGTCCACTTTTGAGCCAAACGGACTATAATTTGGCTGTCTAAGCTCTTAGATTTAGGGGCGGTGGGGTAGCCCTGTGGTTAAAGCGTTCGCTCGTCACGCCGAAGGCCCGGGTTCGATTCCCCACATGGGCACATTGTATGAAGCCCATTTCTGGTGTCCCCCGCCGTGATATTGCTGGAATATTGCTAAAAGCGGCGTAAAACCCAACTCACTCACTCACTCTTAGATGTAGAGCATTTGTTTTCAATAAACCAATTCTGCCATCATGTATATGTTTATTTTAATACAAAAAAGCTGCCTTTGATGGTTTAAAATCGAATTTTGAGGGTTGAGAATAAGTGGGATTGTGGTTCACCGTACAAAGTTCGATGTATGATGATGAATACAATAGATCACTTTATTGTATTCCATTGTCCCCTTTGAAGTCAAGTGTAAGCACAATATTTATGATGATATCTGATCAGCAATATGTGAAAAACAATTGTTTGAAAATAGTGACGATATTATCATAACCCAATATGAACCCCATCTAACATCTTTGGTACTAAGGGCGGTGGGGTAGCCTAGTGGTTAAAGCGTTCGCTCGTCACGCCGAAGACCCGGGTTCGATTCCCCACATGGGTACAATGCGTGAAGCCCATTTCTGGTGTTCCCCGCCGTGATATTGCTGGAATATTGCTACAAGCGGCGTAAAACTTAACTCACTCACTCTTTGGTACTATCTTGGACAACAAATTCTAGCTAGAGATCCTCTAATCAACATCTGTACGACACAGGTATTCCATCAGGAATGGCAGATATACCGATAATGAGAAGTTGACGCTTGATTGCCAGTATGAGGAGACGACGAGTAGATGCTCTCCGTGCGAGGGCGGCTACACCAGGTACTGACTGATGCGGTCGCCAGTGGTGGATCATACAATCACACAGATCATCATTTGAGTGTATGTAATAGAATCAGATTAGAGGCGTACACATGGAGACCATGCCTTCTGGCACTGTTGATATTCTAGTTGTGTGTGTATTCCTATCAGTTTGCAGGTAAATTGTTACCAAATGCCACTTTAAGTTTGTTTTGTTTGAATCAGAATAAACATGCTACAGTTACCATTTTAACTGTTGATATTCTAGTTGTGTGTGTATTCCTATCAGATTGCTAGTAAATTGTTACCAAATGCCACTTTAAGTTTGTTTTTGTTTGAATCAGCATAAACACGTTACTATTACCATATAAATAGTGTGCCCATGAGCACAGATGTCCGCACAGGGCTGACCCTGATTTCCAGTTACACTTTGGCCTTATCACTTTGATATGAAACTATAAATCACTTAAAACAAGGACTCTCCTTATCAAACAGGTCAGAATAATATATAACATCGACGTGTCGACATGTATTGCGACATATACTTCAACGTGGTAGATTCAGTCTTATCGGACCTGTGGGTCGAG
Organism: Haliotis rubra; assembly: GCF_003918875.1. NCBI lineage: Eukaryota > Metazoa > Mollusca > Gastropoda > Lepetellida > Haliotidae > Haliotis > Haliotis rubra. The sequence goes on along the minus strand of NW_025766002.1, from coordinate 1,269,649 downwards.
GTGTGAGGTCGTCTACTTAACATCAATTTTGTTACTCAGTAAAACCCTTTGGGTGAGGACACGTGAGATGATTTCCACTGGTATTTTCCTTCTAATGACTTTTACATTAGCGACATGTAGTCCCCCTCACGTTGTATTCATCGTCGCTGACGACCTCGGCTGGAATGACGTTGGATGGCACAATCCAGACATGATCACACCTAACCTGGACAGACTGGCCAAAGCTGGTGTCATCCTCAACTCTTCTTACGTCCAGCCACTGTGTTCACCCTCCAGAAATTGCTTCATGTCGGGATACTATCCCTATCACACTGGACTACAGGATCAAGTAGTGTTTGTGGTGGAACCCAAGTACTTGCCGATAAACTTCACACTCATACCGCAGAGAATGAAAGCTTTGGGCTACGCCACTCATATCGTTGGGAAATGGCATTTGGGATTCTGCAACTGGAAGTACACACCAACTGAAAGAGGCTTTGATTCTTTCGTTGGCTATTATTCAGGTAAGGAGGGCTACTACAATCACACGAGGTCCGAAATGAACATGACTGGTGTGGACTTCCGGAGAAATAAGGAGGTGGACAGAGAGGACAAGGGGAAGTATTCAGCAGATGTGTACACTGAACGTGCCATTGAAATCATCAAGACTCACGATAAATCCAAGCCATTATACTTATACCTGCCGTTCCAGTCTGTGCATGTACCGCTCGAGGTACCCAAGAGGTTTGAGGATATGTACAAGAACATCGAGACCATTAACCGAAGGATTTATTGTGGTATGGTAACTGCCCTGGACGAGGCTGTTGGAAGGGTTGTTCAGAGTCTTGAAGAAGAAGGGTTTATGGATAATTTACTTCTTGTGTTCACATCTGACAATGGTGGACCTTACTTTGACGCAGCCAACAATCTGCCTCTACGAGGAGCTAAGTCTACGTTGTGGGAAGGGGGCACGAAAGGAGCTGCTTTCATCTACAGTAAGAATCTCTTGAAGAAGACGGGCTATGTCAACACGGAAATGATGCATGCTGTGGACTGGTACCCGACATTGTTGGAGCTGGCTGGTGGAGAAAACACAGATCCGAACATGGACGGAGTCAGTCAGTACGACATGCTCATTAACGGTGGGAAGAGCAAGCGGGACGGATTTGTCTACAACATATACGATATGACAAATACATCAGCTATCCGACATGGTCATCTGAAACTTATACAAGGAAGTCCTGGCAAGTATAACAACTGGGCACCATTGCCAAAGTTAGGAATGGACATGAGTGTATATGAAGCTGACGATACGGAGTTCCCGCCATACATGATGTTCAACATCACAGAGGATCCAACAGAGCATGTAGACATAATAGCCAAGTATCCAGAACTAGCTGCAGTGATGATAGAGAAGCTGGATGAGTACAAGAAGAGCCGTGTTCCAGCACAAGACCCAGCACCAGATCCAGCTTCCAATCCCAAATATTTCAATGGCGCCTGGAGTCCTGGGTGGTGCTGAAACAGATACTGATGTTGCTTTATACAGTCGAGCACCGTTGTGTCGAACAACGCGATATCTCGGTTGTCTCGGTATAACATCTCGGTCCAGGCAAAATCCTTTATAATTTATCATTATTCAAGCTCTTTTAACTCGATACGGATGTCTCGATATTTCGGATATCTCCATATCATTTCATGGTTCCAACGAGCAAAATTACCGTTTTAACTCGATATTTGCAAAGAAACTCGGTATGCATCTACCTTTCAAGGGCAAGTATCCATCTGAACGGAGGTTGTTTACACACGGTGCGGCATGAATCAAAGGGATGCGGTAGTGTAAACTAATTAGGGCTAATTGAGTTGAAGGTTTCACTTGTTTGTTATTTAATTAGGATTGATTAATATGGAATTAATTAGGAAGTACTCACTGTTACGACTAAACACTACTGATAACGGATTATAGTTTCGATTCAAAACAAACTGAGAAGCGTTTTGTTTTCTTTCATAGTCATATGTGATGATATGCCCTGGTCGGATGTCTCGAAGATCGGATATTTTTTCTTGGTCCCATGTATTAAACCGTTCTATATACGTTCCATTATGATACATTAGGATGCTATCTACTGCCGATTCATTGTGTAGTTATGTTAAACACATTTACCTGTTGTCGTTATGTAGTACTAATACATGTATCAGGCATCAGGAATGTAACCTCGTTTGTTTTTGTACTGATTTATTTTTTGTTCACTGACGTTTTTTACTAAACTCTCCTTTTGGAACACTTATAAACCATCGAGCAAAAGAAAATATACACTTGAAATGTATACTTCAGACTGCTCATCACTGTGAAACTGTGATCTTAATGTTCCTTGAGACTATTTACACGTCGCCTGTGTTGAGACAGTCATTGATCTGATGCACGTAACATCGCACTGGTTACTTGTCAACTACATCAGCATAGAATAATCATTTCGTGTGTGGTAAGTCTTCAGCTATCTTCAGCCATTGCTGTATACATTATATTGCCTGGCAGTATATACAATATTGCAGTTTTATTATTTGTTATTGGAATTTCGATTTACTCAGCATACCTGCAAACGTCAACAAGAGCTACTGCATATGCTGTTCTTAAAGAGTGGAACACCACTACCTACAAATTATACGAACATGGCGATAGCACAATAACAATTTGAGAGGGTAGTCACGTTGTGAATATATGGCGAATAGTGCGCCCGAAGACAGTAACCCGCAGTGACGAGCACCGACTTTAAAACATTCGTTTACAACCCTATGATATTGTACAATCCTTGTTGGTCCCTGCCTGGCGCTCGGCATTAATGGGTACAACAAGGACTAGTCGGCTCGGAGTCAGTATAATGTGTCTGAGTGGGGTATTCATGCTTCACTGCGGCATGATATCTCAGTGGGCTAGCACTATAAAACCAGCTTCAGTCTGGGCTAGTACAAGCAGCCGCACATACACATACACACGCATGCACGTCGTCATATGAGCGAATTATTCTCAAGCACGACGTTAAACCCATTCCACCACCACCACCACTACCTACATTGTTAACAAATGCGTTGCCGAACACCGAAACACATATTTTACTAGCGTTTCTTCTAATAAGAATCCTCTATTACAGTTACTTCTCTTTGCCCATATGGTCCCACTGAATCCCGTTATATCCCTTCACTAAATTTCGGAATACGAGGTGAGGTGAGGTGAAATTAGGTTTAACGTCTCGGAATACGAGGTTGATGGTATTGACATTATGACGGGAGGAAATATATTTTCATTACATGTTCAAGAATAATAAATACGTAATAAATAACCATTGCAACTAAACGCTGGTTGAAATATCAGTTTGTCAGCGGCAGCGTGGTAATATAACAGTTTCGGTCGTTTAATTAGTGCAGCTCGATTCTGAACACGCACCCTTAGTGTGTGTGTGTGCGTGCGAGCGCGTGTGTGCATGCATATATTTTCTCTCATAAAACAAACACAGAGACGCACGTGCGTGTAATCTTACGATATCTTAAAAGCAAGATCTGTGTGTTCACTAAGAATAACAGTTTATAAAATGTTACATAACATCCCAATACTTGACCCACACTTCAGTCCAAACTACACAGGAAGGGGAAATGGTAGAATGCAGTTGGTACGTGTGTGTTTACAATGGATACCAGTATACGAAATACATATGGACTCCATATACTTCACATTATACTTTATTCCATCAAAACGTGAATGGAGATTGGAAGGGTATTATGGAGTATGTATATGTGTATTTACAATAGCTACCGGTATATGAAATATAGCATGACACCCATATACTTGATATTACACTTCATTGTCCGAGTGGAAGACCAAGAGTGACCACTCCTGCTCAGTGCCCTTCCTCATTCATCCGGGTGTTTCACCTACGTCACCGGTTTGCTACATCAACGGACACTGCAGGACAGGTACCTGGTCTTCGAAGAATTTCCGACCAAACCATCAGAAATCGGCTGAAAGAAGTGTGAACTGTGAACTCGACCATATCGACCAAAAGTTGGACCTGTCCTGACACGACTACACTGACTACGACGCGTCCAATGGTGCAACAGGGTACAGAATGGAACCTGAGGAACTGGCGACATGTTTGGTTCATCGATGAATCACATTTCCTCCTGCAACGACGGGATGGGAGACAACGTGTCTATCGACGTCGACACGAACATTTTGCTCCGAACTGATTTCGACAGGTGACAGATTTGGTGGAGGAAGCGTCATGGTAGATCAGAGCTATTGGTGGTTCAAGGCAATCTTACAGCAAATCGCTACATCGACCAAATCCTGCGACCTAACCTCCTCCCACTTTGTAACCGCCAGAGGGAGCTGTTTCAACACGACAACTCTCGACCCCACACAGCTCGTGTAAAAGGTGCATATCTCGCCAATGCAAACGTCAATGTCCTTCCCTGGTATTCCAAATCGCGTGATCTGAACCCGATCGAGCATCTATGGGACGAACTTGATGGACTCGTCCGTAAACGTCACCGTCGTCCACAGACACTTGCAGAACTTGCCAACGTGTTGCAGGAGGAATGGCGAAGAATTCCCCAAGCAAAAATCCGACGACTTGTGCAATCCCTTCCAAGGCGGTGTCGAGCAGTGACGGCTGCAAGGGGTGGTGTCACCAGGTACTGACCTGAACGCCCCCTTGTGTCTACACATGTGAACTGACTTAAGACTGACAACAACACATATGTTCATCTGAGTGTCGAATTTCCTTCATCTGTGTTCAAGCTTAATCGACTTATGTACACTTAAATACGTTTAATACATTCTCTTATTTTTGGCCTGTGCGTTTCTTTTTTTGAAGAGTTTAGCATGACACCCATATACTTGATATTACACCTCATTTATCTGTCCGATCTTCTTCAGAGGGGAAGGTACATTGTAAGGAATGGCGTGTGTATATGCGTGTATTTACAATAGCTACCAGTATATGAAATGTAGCATGGCACCCATATACTGATATCACACTTCATTTCTCTATCCGATCTTCTCCAGAGGGGAAGGTATGGAATGCCGTGTGTATATGCGTATTTCAAAGCAAACCGCTGCCAAATAACATCCCAACTAGAGAAATAAGCAAACACGAAAGACAGTTAAAAAATAACGAAAAGTTGTAAAACGTAAGACGTATTTGTAAGAATGGACACGCCTGGACGTGTGCGCCAACGACTTCATCGACTACAATCCGTCTAAGCTGCCACTGTAACACCACGAGAAGAAAATGAAGAATGCAAATACTGACCTCATCCTAAAGTTAATTCGGGGAAATTCTTTGAATGAATTTCATACGTAAGACCTAAAACAACGGAATATCCCGAATTCTTATTCAATCCCTTGTCATGTAAAATCGGCCACAGTTACTCGTAGCCTACAGCGTCATCCGGCTTAGGACACGGGGTTAATGAACAGGCTAGTGGTTTTGTGTAGTCTCCAAATCGTGGGGGAATCTTAATTCTTGATTGTGTGTCAGTAAACAAGAGAACAACGCTGGCTACGACAAACAAGGAAGAGGTCTTTTATTCCCTGGTCACAGTAGGTCATTGAAAACTCTTGGTGGACATCCCGGAATGTTTTTTTTAATGAACGACGGAAGTTGAGGAATGTAGAGGTCCTTGGCGTTACTTTGGTTGAAGGGATGTTGGTCCCGACAGTCCTTCATTGTCGGCGATCTCGAGTCAAATATTTTAATGCGACATATGATTTAGACATGAACAAACACAGACACGGATAGCTTGTGAAGAAAATGCCTTAAGGGAAAAGGATGTTTTGTTGAAGATGAAGTCTGAAAAATCGTGAACAAAACAAAAATACGTTTACAAACTTTCATAGTTCCTGGTGGAATATATTTTGCGAACGATGTTAAACATGCTATTTGTGTTCTGAAACCAACAGTAGACGTGATCGGTCAGAAGAACTAATTGATTATGCAAGACGCTTCAAATGTTTCCCCGTCCAGTATTAATGGTGAAGGTAATCTGATCTGAATGTATTGACCAGTAGGACAGTGTAACAACAGTGTTTGGTCTCTAGTACGCATGCCCAGGCATACTTCCGTTATATGACTTGGTGCATGCGCTCTAATAACCAAGACGTAATACAAATTGTAGCAAAGACGTAATACAGATTGTAGCAAAGACAAACTCAACTCTTTAAGATATCTACAGTAAACGCGGAAATTAAGAAAATATGGCACACCCTGTATGTCACCTATAGAGTTGGTGTTTGGACTTCATTCAAGAATCTGATGGCAGCCTATATTTCCTGTATGTGACTGCATATTGCACCAGGAGCCCTATGTGTAAGGGGTTTTAATTCTGAACATGGTTGTACCCAACAAAGTAAATACTATGTTTCATATTTTCAGTTGTCAAACTTAAACGTTTGAATATTTATCCCAAAATATTTTACAGAAATTTTTCCAAGTATTGTTATTTCTAATTTTATCCCAGATCTAAAAGCTATACCACTATACACGTAAGCATGATGTGGGCAATGTTTTCCTTTGGGTCTTTTTAAAACGTTTCTTCCCATTGTGACAAAAGTGGTCTTAAAGGCGGGACCATGAACATTTTGGCGCCAAATACTGCCACCTATCGACAGCTTTACAATATTACCTCAGGGAGCCAAGCCATCAGCAGCCATTGGCTAATTGAACAACAAGATGCTAAACGTTTTTAAAACTCGACGGTTAAAAAAGTAACGCCACCCACCTTAAAATCTATGTAACACAACATAACTTGCAACTGGGAGGGTATGTGAAGATTATGTGAATCTCCAGATTGTAAGTCTGGTAGGAGTCCAAGGAAGCTAAAGTCGGAATACCTTCGCCAGCTAATATGAGATCAGCTTGACGACCGCCAACCGATTTGTCTACTTTCACGAAGCACGCATGAAAACACATGATGATACAGATGAGAATGATTAGCAATGCTTAAAAGATGTACAATGGATTAGGCGCGAGTTGATTATGAAAATACTGAGAGGCTATACACAACCCACAGATTAGGAAAAGAGTATTAATCTGGACAAGTTGCCAAGGCAAGGACGCGACCTGGAGAGAGGCGCGATTGACTAGGTTGACGAGGTATCTGTCACGTTTCACAATGCCAAATCTTTGTGCTCAATCGTGAACGGTATCTAAGGTCTGGTTTGGCTAACACGTGTATCGCTGTCTCTTTTTGTTGTTTACTTCATCTTTTATTTCTGTTTTCTGTTTCCTTATTCTTCTTTTGGAGTTAGAGACTGTTAACACCTGTCGCCCAGGTGAGAATGAGAGAGGCTGTTGTTGTTGCACCGTGTTTATAAAGAGAATTGTAACGAAGGTGGTGTACACGTGGGTCTCAACGTTATGGATTACACGGAGGGTTTTTCATAAAAGCATACTGGAATTTCAACGAAATATGCCTTGTGTGTTTTTTAATTGGATTAGGTTTGTCAAATATAGTTAGGAATTAAACGTTGACTCTCCAATAACCTTACACTGACTTGCAATTTTTTGTAAGAAAAGGAATGCTAGTTATTTGGTAATTTAAACATTGAAACATTTGAAATTTGAAATTTGGGCTTTATATTAAACCATTACAGATGATGATTAAAGGGTGTATTTCCATAACCAATTATAATTAATGTTATCGCTTACTATATATATTATGACTGTGTAAAACAAAACGTGTTTGTGTTAAACTTGTAACTGTGGCACATTCATGGATAAAACTAAGCGATTCATGACGTGGAGTCTCAAACCCCTTACCTATATCCTAGCGTATCACGGAAGTTCGCATGTGGAGGTTTGTACAAAGAATGTATTAAGCAGTCTGAATCAAATTTAGATTCCGTATCAGCTTAAAGTATATTTCGAGTCTCAATCTTCTTTTTATAGGTTACTTTCATTCGTCATAAAAGCCGCTGAAACAGCAGTGGCGCCAGATACATTCGCTGCAGTGTGATAAGTTTCAATGATGGTTGCGATATATGTTTACAGAAACAAGAGAATGGTTGAAACAACATTATCATTCTCGGTCATGTTAAACAAGGGCACGCAGGTTATCTGCAGTGTTACAAGCACAGGCTGCGCGGCTCCCTCAGCTGACGTTAGGGGCAACCAATTTGTTTATGGAAAGCTACACGTCGTCCCCTGTAACATCTTTTCTGTTCAGAAACAAGAAAGGTGAAGATCAGCGGTCAGCCCGCGCCCATTTCCGCGCGTTTGTGTATATATGCTGGAGCCGGGACGTGCGGGACTGTGCCCTTGGAAACGTCTGGTCTGGGAAATTGTCATTAATTACATTTTTTGTATAGTGGGATTATATAATGTGAAACGATATAATTGATTTGATTTACAGAGAGAGAGAGAGAGAGAGAGAGAGAGAGAGAGAGAGAGAGAGAGAGAGAGAGAGAGAGAGAGAGAGAGAGAGAGAGAGAGAGAGAGAGAGAGAGAGAGAGAGAGAGAGAGCACTTAATCCTGTCCTTTCGTCCACTCTATCCCCTTTATTCGTCCCTTCTGTTCCTTCATTCTTCCTCTTTTCAGCACCTCCCTCTATCTCATCCTTAGTTTCCCGTTCCCCATCTATCAATCATGTCTATCTCCACCCAAGTCTACCCCTTTGTCCAGTTGTGCATCTCATACTGAAAGTCAGTGTCTTTGCCTCTCGTTTTTTATAAACATTAACACATGATCCTAGTATTGAATTAACCCCAAACTGAGTGCTTAAGCACCCCCTTCTCCCTCTCTCTTCTTCCCTCTCTCTCCCTCTCTCTTTCTCCCTCTCCTCTCTCTCCTCTCTCTCTCTCTCTTTCTCCTCTCTCTCTCTCCTTTCTCCTCTCCTCTCTCTCTCCTCCCTCTCTCTCTCTCTCTCCTTTCTCCTCTCGCTCTCTCCTCTCCCCTCTCCTTTCTCTCCTCTCTCCTTTCTCCTCTCTCCTTTCTCCTCCTCGCCTCTCTCCCTCTCCCTCTCTCCTTCACTCTCTCTCCTCTCTCCTCTCTCTCCCCTCTCTCTCCTTTCTCCTCTCCTCTCCTCTCTCTCTCTCTCTCCTCTCTCCCTCTCTCCTTCACCTCTCTCTCCCTCTCTCTCCCTCCTCTCCTTTCTCTCTCTCGCTCTCTCTCCTCCTCTCTCTCTCTCTTTCTCTCTCTCTCCACTCCTCTCCTCTCCTCTCTCCCTCTCTCTCTCTCTCCCTCTCTCTCCTCTCTCTCCTCTCTCTCTCCCTCCTCCTCTCTCCTCTCTCCTTCTTTCTCCTCTCTCTCTCTCTCCTTTTCTCTCCTCTCTCTCTCTCCTTCACTCTCTCTCTCCCTTTTCCTCCCTCTCTCTCTCTTACACACACGTACAGAGACACATTCGCACACAAACACTCTCTGACTCGCAAAAAAACATTCTTCCCCACTCACTCGCTCGCACCATCTCTCTCTCTCACTTCTTCGGACATTGCCCTCTGCTGCCGGAGACACATAATTAATGATAAGTATATGTCCTGATACAGGTTCCTGCAATGCGTTTGGCTGCAAGTGTTGTATGACATTACGTAATCCAACAGCTAGTAAATAACAAGCCATGTAATGTTATACTGTGCGCGTGAAAGTAGCATCGGGTCTGACTGACAGCTGGGTCCACGCTTGTCATATATTGCTGTCTCAGCAGTTTGTCCACATCGGTGACATCACTAGGAGCCCCATTGCTGTAGATATGTCAATGGTGAAAGCAGGGGATTAGCAGCAAATGCAACATTTACATAACCAGCTTCTTACATATGTCACCACACTCACAATCAGCACTATACCACATGTTACAGCAGAACTAACCACGTGAAACCCTATCATTGTCCATAGTAGACTAACACTTAGTCTCTCAATGTATATAAGTTTCACAAACACAAATAATTCACTTTTAATTGAAAAGGAGCTTAATGGGATGGGAGTTTCAGAATCTGAGGAACCCTAGACTTATTTACTTAGGGCTGTAGCTGTACGGTAGTTAAGGGTCTGTGAGGCAGTTGAAGTCGATAGCAGTGCGTCGATGAACATGTGTCGTTCAAACAGTCGTCCCACAGAAAAAGGGCACTTTGCTTGGTTTCAGTTATGCTGAAAAGATGGCGTACAACCCCACTCAGTGGTCACCTACTTGTATGACGTGTTACGGTATAGTCTAGAACCGTATTTGGATTGTGTTAAAATCCCAACCCGAACAAATGTCATTAGAATAGTTTCAGATAGGAGAATCATCACTAGCAGGTCGAAATATTATTGTGTGGACAAAATGGATGATGGGGGATAGTACTTACGGTAATCTACGATTATAAAATACAAGCTTACAACGAACTGACGGATATATCGCACTTGTGTTTTGTCCTAGCCATTTGGTTTAGTCGAAATGCGCATAATCAACAGTTATAACGAGTGAGTGAGTTTAGTTTTACGCCGCACTCAGCAATATTCCAGCTATATGGCGGCGGTCCGTAAATAATCGAGTCTGGACCAGACAGTCCAGTGATCAACAGCATGAGCATCGATCTGCGCAATTGGGAACCGATGACAACCAAGCCAGTGAGCCTGACCACCCAACCCCGTTAGTCGCCTCTTACGAAAAGCATGGGTTACCTTCACGGGTAACGAACTACAAGTAGTGATCCCATTGAGTTCGTTATAACCGTAGGATACTGTAGATGTAGCTGTGTGCACTTGACCCGCTAATGTAAGGTCACGGTGATCTCTCACAAAAGGCCTTTTTGTCATTACTTAATCATCCACATAAATGGATCAAATGTCTGGAGTCTATTTTCACACAGAACGGATGCTTGTACATATGGTACAACCAGGACCATGTTTCATTGTCATTTCTTACAAACATTATCAGAGTAAGGCTAGAGGATCAGTATGTACAGACTTTTTTCAGATATGTTTAATTCCTCAACGGCCAAAAATTACCCGATCTTTAAGAAACAATTTGGATTTGAAAAATATTCAAGCATTTTATCACAAAACAGCTGGATTAAATTGCTTCTTTTTCGTACATCACCGTCTACAAGTTGCGGTTGGCCGTTGGAATGGTGTACCTCTACACGAGCGTATATGTACTCTCTGTAATACTTCTATCAGTGATGAATATCATGCAATTTTAGAATGTCCCTATTTTGTTGATTCAGGAAAGACCAAACTCTGTTAAATTTTGTCAATTGTTTCAAAATGAAGACGTTGGTCAAGTACATGTTCAGGATACATACTCGGGATACAATACCACACACTCGGGATACAATACTATACAATACACATACAATACTACATACTCGGGATACTATACTACATACTCAGGATACAATATACATACGGGATACATACTCGGGATACAATACTACATACTCGGGATACAATACTACATACTAGAGATACAATACTACATACTCGGGATACAATACTACATACTCGGGATACAATACTACATACTCGGGATACAATACTACATACTCGGGATACAATACTACATACTAGAGATACAATACTACATACTCGGGATACAATACTACATACTCGGGGGATACAATACCACATACATACTCTAGGGATACAATACTACTCGGGATACAATACTACATACTCGGGATACAATACCACATACTAGAGATACAATACTACATACTCGGGATACAATACTACATACTCGGGATACAATACATACTCGGGATACAATACCATACGGGATACAATACTACACAATACATACTCGGGATACAATACGGGATACATACTCTAGGATACAATACATACATACTACATACTCGGGATACAATACTACATACTAGGGATACAATACCACATACTCGGGATACAATACTACATACTCGGGATACAATACCACATACTAGAGATACAATACTACATACTCGGGATACAATACCACATACTCGGGATACAATACTACATACTTGGGATACAATACCACATACTCGGGATACAATACCACATACTCGGGATACGATACAATACTACATACTAGAGATACAATACTACATACTCGGGATACAATACCACATACTCGGGATACAATATACCATACATACTCGGGATACAATAATCGGGATACAATACAATACCACATACTGGGGATACAATACTACATACTCGAGATACAATACTACATACTCGAGATACAATACTACATACTCGGGATACAATACTACATACTCGGGATACAATACCACATACTCGGGATACAATACCACATACTAGAGATATAATACTACATACTCGGTAAACATTACCACATACTCGGGATACAATACCACATACTCGGGATACAATACTACACACTAGAGATACAATGCTATATACTCGGGATACAATACCACATACTAGAGATACAATACCACATACTCGGGATACAATACTACATACTAGAGATACAATGCTATATACTCGGGATACAATACCACATACTAGAGATACAATACCACATACTCGGGATACAATACTACATCCTCGGGATACAATACCACATACTCGGGATACAATACCACATACTCGAGATATAATACTACATACTCGGGATACAATACCACATACTCGGGATACAATACTACATACTTGGGATACAATACTACATACTGGAGATACAATACACATACTCGGGATATAACACATACTCGGGATACAATACTGGGGATACATACTACACTAGGAGGATACAATACATATACTCGGGATACAATACATACTAGAGATACAATACCACATACTCGGGATACAATACTACATACTAGAGATACAATACTACATACTCGGGATACAATACCACATACTAGAGATACAATACCACATACTCGGGATACAATACCACATACTCGGGATACAATACCACATACTCGGGATACATACTACTCGAGATACAATACTACATACTCGGGATACAATACCACATACTCGGATACAATACTACATACTCGGGATACAATACTACATACTGGGATACAATACACATACTCGGGATACAATACCACATACTCGAGATATAATACTACTTACTCGGGATACAATACCCCATACTCGGGATACAATACTACATACTGGAGATGCAATGCTGCATACTCGGGATACAATACCACATACTCGGGATACAATACACACATACTCGGGATACAATACTATATACTCGGGATACAATACCACATACTCGAGGATACAATACCACATACTCGGGATACAATACCACATACTCGGGATACAATACTACATACTCGGGATACAATACTACATACTCGGGATACAATACCACATACTCGAGATATAATACCACATACTCGGGATACAATACCACATACAGGGATACTACATACTCGGGATACACTACATACTGGAGATACAACACATACTCGGGACACCATACCTGGGGATACTTGGGATACAATACCACATACTAGAGATACAATACTACATACTCGGTATACAATACCACATACTCGGGAAACAATACTACATACTCAGGATACAATACTACATACTCGGGATACAATACTACATACTCGGGATACAAACCACCACATCGGGATACAATTAGAGATACAATACTACATACTCAGAGATACAATACCATACGGGATACAATACCACGGGATACAATACTACATACTAGAGATACAATACTACATACTCGGGATACAATACCACATACTCGGGATACAATACTACATATTAGAGACACAATACCACATACTCGGGATACAATACCACATACTAGAGATACAATACTACATACTCGGGATACAATACACATACTCGGGATACAATACCACATACTCAGGATACAATACTACATACTCGGGATACAATACCACATACTTGGGATACAATACCACATACTCGAGATAATACATACATCGGGATACAATACCACATACTGGGGATACAATACTACATACTCGAGAACACAATACCACTTACTCGGTATACAATACTACATACTGGAGATACAATACCACATACTCGGGATACAATACCACATACTCGAGATACAATACCACATACTGGAGATGCAATACCACAAACTCGGGATACAATACCACATACTGGAGATACAATACTACATACTCGGATACAACACTACATACTCGGGATACAATACCACATACTCGAGATACAATCCCACATACTCGGTATACAATACTACATACTCGGGATACAATACCACATACTCGGGATACAATACTACATATAAGAGACACAATACCACATACTCGGGATACAATACCACATACTAGAGATACAATACTATATACTCGGGATACAATACCACATACTCGGGATACAATCCTACATACTCGGGATACAATACCACATACTTGGGATACAATACCACATACTCGAGATATAATACTACATACTCGGGATACAATCCAATAATACTACATACTCGGGATACAATACTACATACTCGAGACAATACTACATACTCGAGACACAATACCACTTACTCGGTATACAATACTACATACTGGAGATACAATACCACATACTCGGGATACAATACCACATACTCGAGATACAATACCACATACTGGAGATACAATACCACAAACTCGGGATACAATACCACATACTCGGGGATACAATAGTACATACTCGGGATTCAATACCACATAATCGGGATACAACGCTACATATTGCACTCAACCCCAAAAGTACCAGAATTCGTACAGAAGTGTAAACCCAAATATAACATACGTTGCATTTGACCACTTTCTAAATGGCATTGTGTAATTATAAAAGAATACTTACATAGTGGAATAAATAGTCGTAGTGGTGAGAAGGTGAGATTAAAGTTACAGTTGATGAATATCTGGTAATTATTATTTTGATATACGATAACGGCTCTGACGGGACATCGCCTCTAGTGTACAAACAGGCTCATAATGGTCAAGTGTCCATCTCCGACCTTAGTGGATCCATATGCACATTCTCGTCGGCCATTAACTGCTTGTTAAACTGTTATGGGAGGCTATTAAGTCTTTCTTGCTCTCCTTCAAACTGACACATAAACTTTTATACTCTTAAACTGCTATTAGCTGGAATATATATGTATGTGAGAGACTCGCCATATTGTAGAGTGAGGAATGACATGCACGTGGGGTCTGTTAGATTCTCGTACAGGTAACAAGGATGCCTCGCCAGTGTCAACATTCATGTAAAGGATGTTGTCTGAAAACTGATATCATGTCACATACATACACTAGCACCTTCGTTGTCATCGCTGGATTCCTTTTTTTCATCATCATCATCATCATCATCATCATCATCATCATCATCATCATCATCTCCGCCATCATTATTCTCATATGTACATGTATGCATACCGAGCGGCATTAATGTTTTCATCGTCATCGCCATCGTTATTCTTATATGAATACGTACCAAGCTGCTTTCCTTTTTCTTCATCGTCGTCGTCATCATCATCATCTCTTAATATTATATGTATGTATCTGATTCTCTATCAACATAATCATCGTCATCATCATCATCATCATCTTCATCATCATCATCATCATCATCACCATCGTCGTCGTCCTTGTGGTTTCATCAGCATTTGTATCATCTATTTGTTCCTAAAGTTCTTTGTAATCACTTCTATTTTCACACCAAAGAATATATTTATAAGCAATGTGCATGATATACAAGCGTGTGTATTACTGCAATATTTGATTCATAACTACTATAGTATGGGTCTGTGTTGTGATAGGTCTACATAGCTACATAGTCCGTGTCAGGTTATCTGATATGGTAACAACCAGGTTAGACGGGGCGGGAACGACTTGCTCCTTCGCAGTTTGCCTTGGACATTCCAGCTTCACGGTATATGAACTTTGGTCGTTGATGGAATGTAGAAGCATGTAAACATCAGCCTGAATATCAATCAATCCTATCACGTGTTTTGTGAAATCTAAACCCTTCGATGATTTATGCTAGTAACACATTTGGTGTACTATAATGTATGAGTGTAAGGGAATACTTGCTACATGTATCTATCACCCGTCTACTTGCTGATCGCA
This sequence comes from Haliotis rubra, assembly GCF_003918875.1. NCBI lineage: Eukaryota > Metazoa > Mollusca > Gastropoda > Lepetellida > Haliotidae > Haliotis > Haliotis rubra. Next base: position 1,253,583 of record NW_025766002.1, on the reverse strand, counting down.
GACACACACTTGACCACGGCGGCATCAATCAAGGAACAGCCTTGACCACTGGTCAACGATTTCGAAAGACGAGCACCTGTTAGAAGAGATATGTTGATTTGGAAAACATCTGGACATTAGATGATTCGCCAGCATTCAACCTAGGTCAAGGTTAACATTCATATTATACATATGTTTTTTTATTTTTGAGATTCAAGCTTATGAAATACTCAGCACGTATTGGGGAAAATGAAATTAAAGTGTATTAAATACAAATTGTGTGTGTCATAATTAATATTTTTAAAATATGGAAAGGTTTTTATGTCAAATATATACAGTTTTAGACACATTTTCTAATATATATAATATTCATATACTGAGAGACGTCCAAATTCCACTATGTGAATCTGCTTTCTGGGTGAGAAATACATATATCACAACGCTCTTCTCTTCAAGTAAATATATATTTATTTCGTTATTTTAAAGCTAATTATTTCAAACCGTCTAAACGTTTCCTAATATTGTGGATATGCTTTTAGAGGTTTTCTTCTAGTTTTACGTTTGCTTTCAATGTACTGCATTTACAATATGGTACTGGCTTCTCCCGAGACAAAATTTACGAAATAGGGCTGTTTTCGTTCTGTGCATGCAAAGGCGTTAGACAAGGCAGTTGGCATCATGCCAGTCTGAGTTGGTTTTTCTGACATATAAATTGCCTAAACAAAGACAAAATTACACCTTTTCCCGTTTTTTCGCAATGTGAATTTTCAGTCTTATAAAATCTCGTGACCTAACACTCGTGACCCGAGAGTGCCAACTGTGTCACCGGGGGATCGAAGGAGGCCACGTGGGATGGGGATTGCAAGATTAACTGGAGCCATGAAGGCTAATCTGTTGTTGTTGACTTCTACTTTCCGCACCGTTAATCGATACAAACACTCAAGGCAAGGTTGGGGCTGCTGTATAAATAGAGGGGCCTGTAACGAGGATAGTTATCATCGTGTTATATTCTCGAGGGTAGGTTGTATTGCTCGTTTTAAAGATGATTATTATTTACCTAAATTCAATAACGTCATATGTCAAGGATCTAGATTAGTATACTGTTTATCTGCATGAACATAGTTTTTGGTGCAATATATTTACTGTAGGCCATGTGTGTTTTCTATAATGAATAAATTAATACTGATAACCTGAAACAAACATTCATGCTAATTGTTCTCTGTTGACATTGATGTTATTTGAAGTGTTTTCTACGGCCTGTCACTCGGAATGCCTCGACGATATAGGTTATCTCGGACAACACTAGCAGGAATCCATATTGAAAAATTTGTTTACGTGACTATCTTATAACACGTGGCCCTTATTATACATGTTGTTTCGTATCATCTTGAGTACCTAATTTCTGTTCACCACGAAACGGGAGTTATGTTGTACGAATACAAATGTTAAGTGGTGAGATATGTCGATGTTCGAATTACAGTAGTATCGTGAAGTATAAATGCTATGTGGGTTTCCGAACGTTACGGATTAACGGACTGACCCGAAAGCGCCGACGTTAGTCAGCTGACCGTGACCTTCACGACTGACCGGCCTATTCCACTTAAGTTGCAATAATAAGCGCTTGTCATTGTGATATTTTTGTGGACAATTACATACGTTTCTAGAAATCATGACGTTGTTTTTACAGAGATTTCTTCTAGATGTGGAAAGGGTTTTGTCGCTTCTGTTTAAAACTTGACACTATACGAAAGCGCGGATTCCGACAAGGCGAACAAACTACGCATATACGGTTAAAACGAATACATTTCTACACTCCCGTGCGCCTCGCCATGTTTTACTATGTGTACAAATTAGAAAACATATACAGCATAATTCCATAAATTCTTTCCAACTTAATACTTCCAACTTAATTACGTTATCTCTTAGTGAGAATGTTCAATGCACAACGAACACATAATTGATGTGAGAAATAGTCCGAATTTAACGAAATTTACCATTTTAACGTCCCCATACATTGATAATGTATTCAGCATTTTTTTTTATAAATTGACGATGCACTTGAATTGCATGTAGTTTTGTTTATATATACATGTACGCATTTAAATGGTAACTGAGAGGGGTTTATTGAAAAATGGAGCTCCATTCTAAATTCCCAGTTTTTGGAAGGTGGTAATAAAAATAGGTTTTCCCTTTTACAGGTTTTCATTAACACTTGCTTTCTAGTAAAGTCTGATCCTTGATGCATTAAATAGCGGCACATCATTCAATCAAATAGTCACTGCTGTGTAACAGCCGAGAATGATGTCTTGACACAGTAGCACCAGGTGCTATGTGCAATAAATGCCCTTCGGTTTGAAACATTATTGCCCAGACCGATACTGGTGTTTATAGTTCCAACACCAGCCACACATAACTGTCTGTATTTTCCATATTTGAAACAATGTTGCATTTCTTTCAGCGCGACGTTCTGCACCAATCAATCATGTGTCCAAGTTTGGACTAGGAGATCAATCAAATCTTAAGGATTTTGTTAATTTTCGCAATTTCCATGATTCCTTATGTTCCACTATATTTGTGAACTGGCAATACAATGAACAGAAATTTTGAAATAAATGTGACTAGTGCCACAAGCAAAGCTTTGATGTCAATGCCGTGTCAATATTTCGGCATAGTTCACTCAGCCCCAGCGAGTCATTAATTCACCACGGCCTCTGTCTGCACTGCCGGAAATTACAGAGATTTTACATTCACAGATGAACCACATCAAACCAAGAATAAATAAACTGTTCTCGGCGAATACGAATAGTATTAACCTTTTTATAGTGAAGAACGCGGGATCCAGAGACACGTGACATTAGATTGTGTCAGCACGTGGTCTAGTAAGTGGTTTCTGATACAGTTTTCATGTCTCGATGCCCTCAACTGGCAGCAGACAAGGAACCATTTTACATCCTTGATTATTCTAATTTGAAATGATAAAATATGAGTTTTTACACGCATTTCAAGTTAATTCAAATATGGTAACCATAAGCGAAATAAATGAGTGTAATTCGACCATCTTATAATCCAATTATTTGTTTTATTTTCGTAAGGTTATATTAAAAAGTAGGAAGGTGTTAAATAGAGCAGAGTAAGTATTCATGATCCTAATAATTGAGTTACACCATTTTCATGCTAACTTTGTGATGCGCCGTTGAACAGCTTCGAGTTGGATACCAGGCGCCATAGAAATCCATTATCTATTCCAACAAATGTAAGGATTTCAATTTTGTTTATACAAAACAGGTTTGAGATGGTATTTATCGGTTTATTATAATTTTGATCTAAACCCAGTGTGTATTTGCACAGGATACATGACTTAGTCCACGACCCTGGTAGACCAACACATGATATTGTCTACTGGTAGAGCGCCATCAAGATTTATCCACATGTATTATGTGGATCTCAGGTTGTTATGATAACAATAACCTTGTGTAGCCTTGACTGACTCTTAGATCGCTCGTTACGAGTCTAACAGGAAAGATCCATAATCATAATAGCCAAGTCAGCCATTCATAAAAAAACAGAAGGTTGTATGCAAATAAACTTAGAGGGAATATTAAACAATGTCTAATCGACTCAACAAGACGGATTACCATGTCTTGATTAAGCAAATCTATAAATCCGCAAGGTAAACGGATTAAACGGCGACTCCCTTGTGACGACTAAGGTCAGGGAGGACACACTCAACGCTGACGTTTGATGCAAGTTTATAAGGTCAAGGTTCATTTATGCTGAAAATGCTTGTTTACATGTCTCGACGAAAAAAACCTTTGGATTGCGTTGACATCATAGATCGAGTAGAGTGCCTTCAATGAATGTCTTTTGAGGTTACAATGTGGGTCGACGGACGGAACACGTGGCGCACCTGCTGCGTTTTGTCTGTAAACACCTGGAAATGAATTGGAATCTGATAATATGTAGTTATTTCTCCGTTATATTCTCCAGTATTCGTATACGTCACGGAATTTACACTGACTGGGAAGAAACATAGAGTAATTGCTTTGAAGCCAGTTCTTAAACTTTAGTAGCAGCACGACTTTCATAACAAGATTTATAGAATCAATTGAAAGCATTAACATCAGAGAAACATCATTCTCGAATATCTTCACAAACAGATTCCATTGGGCGTAACAAGAAAGTAACGATGAAACTTGAATGGAATACTGAAAATCATTGATGACACCAGGTGTTCGCGCACAGGTTAATCACGTTTAGAATGTGAAAATATCCACGTTAAGGTCAGCATCGCGATTCATGTTGCCAACGTTTTTGTAAACCTCATGACATATCAAGGTTTTCGATGGTGAAACCTTGATTAAAAATGTTATAGTTGTTGTCTTTTTCAAAGCACCGTGTTCACCTTGTTGAACCATGCAAAAGGCCGCTAACGCTCCTTCAGCTGTCGTTTCGATACTGATCTGTTCATACTCACAAATCTTATGCATTTAAATACGGACAGATCTTATCCAATTATACATATCTACGTCTCTCTATGGAAACATAAAGCCCAAAAAGATTCCATAATCGCAAGATATCCCGACTATTCCAAAGCATGTGTCATGAACAACTACAAGATGGTAATGGTACCAGGTGTTCACGAAAAGGTAAACATAATCTTCGGAACCCATAGGTCACAAACACATAAAAAGGCCATTCAAGAAATCGCTGCTGAAGTACTGATGCTGACATTTTTACTTGACAAATATTTCGCAAAAGATATCTGATAGCAACAACGGTATCTGTTGCAGTAGAGGTAGCTGTAGTTTCATGTAACAGATAAAAAGAGGTAAAATTTAAATTTGAAAAAAAAATCATACCATCTATTCCCGTTAATTCTTAAAGAATACTTCGACTGAACCTAAACATGGTTCAGTTATACTCGTTTGTTTTATTTCTGTGATAGACGAGGAAGGAGGGGCAATAATAACAGTCGTATTTGAAGGAACCTAATAGGGGCTGGAATGAAATTCCCAGACAATCAACGGGATCGGCTCCATCTTAATTCTTGAGACAAGGGTTTCTGTTTTTACGTTGCCGATGTTGTTTCTTGTACTTGTCTTCGTCATGCCTTTAGTTACATAACCTAGAGGCCCTGGTTATTTCATACGGAAATACTGTCAGCTGATTAATGCGTAATAGCTGCGCTTCAGACAACCCAGATGTCATACGGTTCCCCGTGAACAACATCCTGTTTCTGGTGTCCCACGGCGCCCACAGCGCCCACAGCTAAAGTTATCATAAACAATATTACATGGCAGCAGTGTTTTCACGGACAACTGTCTGGCTTTAGGTGCCATTTCCGTGTGTTAATTACTTGTAATTGGACGAAATGTAACTTGTTTTGAGTATCTCTCCTGGTCTGACATGTGTGAAAGGTTGACGTGGTGTATAAATAACCTTGAATATTAACAATAGTACAAACATACGCCATGAACAAACCGATTTGTGTTTTATACGGATTCCATCAACACATCAATGTTTTGCTACTTACAACCGTATATACATGTTATTCTGGATTATTATTATTATGATGGTCCAAAATAACTATTTTTATTGGATGTTTATATAGCGCAAATATCCACGCACTAGTGCATGCTCAAGGCGCTGGTATTTTTCTCTCGGTCATTGGATGTCAATTTCAGCGGCACATCGTATTATTAATCTCAACTCCCTAGGGAGTATACAACTCTTTCAGCCACTAGGCGCACCGAGTTATTGCGGCTTTCCCGTAGTTACGAGGTACCCATTCACAGCTGGGTGGACTGGGACACATAGTCATAGTACTTTGTCCAAGTTTACTGCACGTTGCTGTACCCGCAACTAGGTGTTTGCACTGATTCATGTGGCCACCATCTGGTCATATACCAACGGATTCGTGGGTTCTTTTAAGTGCACAGGGTTGTGTACTGTACACTAGGATAAGTATGTCCCTTGATGCTGTTCATCCGTCCCTTCATGACAAGATCTTTATCAAATGTGGAACTGCAACGAACGCACAATGTGAACTTTCTGTTAACTTTGAAACGACAGTGCCAGACACTAAACAGTTTCCGAAACAGAATCCGTTGGGCGTAAAATGTATGAGTTGAAAATTAAACGAATGGATCATTGAAAATCTGTGTTGACACAATCATAATTTATTTCACGCTGCAAAATATTATACGGGTCTGCATTTGTTCGAGTCTGGGAATGTTAACCGAGATGAACGGACAGTCAACCACGTTGCTGCATATACCGTATCCCCACCAGGCGTGGGTTTGGGTCATTTGGAGGACAGGAATGACATGTTCCCCCTGCACATGTATGTACTACTCAACTGAAATGACCTAGTGAGTGGGTGAATATGGCTTTACGCCACTTTTAGCAATATTTCAGCAGTATTACTGGACGGGATAACTAGAAATGGGTGTCCCACGTTATACCCATTTGGGGAATCGAACCCGGGCCTTCGGTATGACGAGCGACCATTTTAACCATTAGACTACCCCACCGCCCCAGAAGTGATACATCATCACCATCATCATCATCATCATCATCTTCGTCGTCGTCGTTGTCATCATAATCATCATCATCAATAACAACAACAATACTATTACTGCTAATGACAATTATAATGAATTATTGACAACATCCCCGGTATTTGGATCATAGTACTCAAGTTTCAGTCTCAACTCACTGCGGAGTATATAAACAAATTGTAGCCGCCGTATTAGGAGCAAGAAGTTTTACAAGCACATAACTATCCTATCCAAAACAGTACCTATTCAGTGATGGGTGAACAGAACATGTCAAAAAAAAAAAAAAAATATATCCCAAATAATTACCTGTTAAAATATCCTTCATCTGCCTTTGCTTCCATTTTCCATTCTATCCTCCAAAAATGAAAATGTAATACGTAACCTTGCGCTTTATGTAAAACATGCTGTTTTCCTTAGAAGCAATATCTTATCTGAACTGTAATTTCTTTGTGAAATGTCTGTAACATGTGCTGTATATATACTTGTATTCCTTGTATATGGGCCGAAGGCCTTAAGTACAATAAATATATTTGACTTGACTACATGTATAATTATTCTTTCACATCATTATCGGTGTCAACGTGATGCATGTTAGGCCTGCATTGGAACCATCTCAAGGGGCGGTGGGTTAGCCTTGTGGTTAAAGCGTTCGCTCGTCCCGCTGACGACTCGGGTTTAATTCCCCCATCAATGGGTAAAATGTGTGAAGCGGATTTCTGGTGTCACCAGCCGTGAATATGTGGAAATGTTGCTAAAGCGGCGCAAAACTAAACTCACCATCTCAAGCTCTTACAAGTATGTCACGCGTTGTTTTATGCAGCTAAAAGCAAGCGTTTCTTTAAATATCTTTCAACAAAACACAAAGTTTTTTACTCAGCAGTATCCTTCTTGCTTGTGTAGAATATGTCATTCCTTTCAAAAGCCAGCTTATTTTGGCGGTGTTTGAAACAGATTTTTAACTATAATTTACACCGACCGTTAAGCGTTGTTATTGCCTGTGTGGGCCGATGTACACCTGATCTCAGCAAACAACTGCTAATATTTCCAGAAGCACAAATGTTCCATTTTGAACATGCTTTCTATTCACATAATAATGCTCTGTCTTAGACATGTTTCAAAGTTTTGGAAAGTGAATTAGCCTCAGACGCAACATGTCCTTGAGCTAGCGAGCGTGCGAGCGTCTCTGCTTAAGGGATTAACAAACACTATATTTGCAGTTTTACGTTTTCTTCGGTTAGTTATTTGTGCAGGCATTACAGGTTTAAACAGTCACATTTACACATTCTCATATATCTTTTTAATCTCCAGCAGTCATTATGAAAATAATTACACAATATAAGCGACAGACACCGATTGTGCATACAAGAGTAACGTCAACGTCGGCCTGGGAACGTTGTTTGCGTCGTGAATCTTGTTTTGTTAAATAACAACTAGTGTTTGTTGTTGGAAATAGATTAGAAGACAACAACTATGACAGTGATGACTAAAATGGTTATTTACAAAAGACGTTATAACTGTTGGAGAGGAAATAGTGTGTGTCGTTTAGAAAATTGTTTTTTTTTGTCATTTGGCGGTATTTAAACGTTGTCCTGTTGTTAAACGTCATAGATAACAATGGATAAGTTAAAATATCACATATGTTTGCATGGGATAATATCTGAAAATGGATCGTATTTCCAAACCATAATAAATACATGTTTCCCATTTTGTTTATCAGGGTTTCAGATCACACCTGACAGTACAGACAGTAACATCGATATGACACAAAGGAAAATTTCTATTCCCAAAAAATTAAATTGCCCATTTCCTGTAGAAAACAGAAGAAACAAGTGTCTACCAGTGAAGACTGTAAACTATGTCCATGTTCTGCGAATGACGCTGAAGATCAAACAATAGATTTTGAAGAACATTCGAACCGCGCAACAAAACGTTAACACCCAAGTGAAACTTGCCGTTTAGGATCCTTTGCATCGTATGGTCATATTACGAAACCGATTTACCCTGTGTATTTTAAGTGAGAAAAATGGAAAAATGTCCAATGATAATGCGAAGTCTTGATAAATGGATCAGATGATCCCAATAGAAGGCGTGGTACTGTGTGCAAAACCCCCTAGGGGCGTGACGGAAGAGAAGATAATCCACTGACACACACCGCAACATACCGGGGAATAATTTTTTGCTATTGACTAAACACTATGCGAACAGCATATAAACACTTGACACCCTCCTAAAAATTCTCAATCATTTTTGTTATCATCCTTCACAAAAACGACCATATTATCAGCTGAGTTTTGTCATGTGCACATCGAGATCGTTTTTAACGTGACGTTTTTTTATCATTAGACAAGAATGCTCCTTTGGTTTTTTAAAAGCAATGTGAATATTTGAAAGACTTCAATGCCGTCGTCTAAAAAGGTAAAATAACTCCATAATCGAGAACACTCGTGAGAGAGGTTATCACAAGGGCCATGGAACATTATGTTTGCAGGTCAAACATCTAAACATTTAATTTATTATTTGAGTTTTAAACAAACGAATGGGTAAATAATCACGACAATACCTTGGAATATATTTTTTGCCCAATGTTTAAGAACTGCTAAAAACTCACAAGAATGACGTTGGCGTATGACTGTGGTGATTTGTCAACATCCAATGTCGTTCTCGGACACGTGTCTAAATCTGTGATGTCAAACTTGAAAATCCTGAGAACTACATTTTGAAATGCATATCGACAGTGAAACGTACATGTTATAAAATGACAATTCATTCAAAGTGGTTTTATTTATTTTATTCAAAGAACATTACTGACAGTCCTAACATAAAATACCAATGTTGATATGATACAGCATGTATGTTGTGTTAATGCTACGGTGAAAATAGTTCATCGCTGTAGTATATAATTGTTGTTATAATTAGCACCTGATTCAAGATTGTTGTTTTGAAAGAAAAGAATTAATTTCAGGAAATATGAATCTTCAATGAAACATTGATATTTCAAAGTAAATGTGTTCTCCCTGAAAAGTCCCTTTAATCAGACATTACACATAATCCATGAACAGTTCAGTGATACATATTTCCTGGAACAGGTGCTCGATAGACATCTGTAGTATGTTCCTGCAAGTGCCAATATGGTATTGTATTAACAGGCGAAGATATTGTATCTAACCAAATGGTCAATTCCAAACATACGTCGCATATAAAGCGTATAATAAACAATGTATTCCAGGACAAGGTCAGAACTCTGCGATATAAACATCCGGCAGCTATACAGCCATATGTACGTTATAATGATGGAATGGTCCATAATAGGTATAGCATTCCTACAGCGGTACATGCATGATTGTCCACGGCTGTGTTTACACGTGATTCAAGCATGGTAAACAGTAGTGTAAGTGAATGTCTGCCTTCAGGCATATTGGCATCTGTTTTAACAGAAAACAGGAATTCGGTTGGCATTTCGACTGAAAGGAAACCACAGACATTTTTCTTGAAGTAAATACTGTTTTTTGTTTTAAAATATACGGTTTTACAATTTTGTGGAATTCCACATCCTGATGAGGGCGAGTGACTGTTTACTTGTCGAATACGTAGAGAGACAAAATACATAACATTGCAGCATGATACTCATATACCAATAGTGAATAAAACCAACAATACGTAGAGAGACAGTATACATGGCATTGCAGCATGATACTCATATACCAATAGTGAACAAAACCAACAATACGTAGAGAGACAGTATACATGACTTTGCAGCATGATACTCATATACCAATAGTGAACAAAACCAACAATACATAGAGAGACAGTATACATGACATAGCAGTATGATACTCATATACCAATAGTGAACAAAACCAACAATACGTAGAGAGACAGTATACATGACATTGCAGTATGATACCCATATACCAATAGTGAACAAAACCAACAATACGTAGAGTGACAGTATACATGACATAGCAGAATGATACCCATATACCAATAGTGAACAAAACCAACAATACGTAGAGAAACAGTATACATGACATTGCAGCATGATACCCATATACCAATAGTGAACAAAACCAACTATACGTAGAGTGACAGTATACATGACATAGCAGTATGATACTCATATACCAATAGTGAATAAAACCAACAATACGTAGAGAGACAGTATACATGACATAGCAGTATGATACTCATATACCAATAGTGAACAAAACCAACAATACGTAGAGAGACAGTATACATGAGATAGCAGTATGATACCCATATACCAATAGTGAACAAAACCAACAATACGTAGAGAGACAGTATACATGACATTGCAGTATGATACTCATATACCAATAGTGAACAAAACCAACAATACGTAGAGAGACAGTATACATGACATTGCAGTATGATACTCATATACCAATAGTGAACAAAACCAACAATACGTAGAGTGACAGTATACATGACATAGCAGAATGATACCCATATACCAATAGTGAACAAAACCAACAATACGTAGAGAGACAGTATACATGACATTGCAGTATGATACTCATATACCAATAGTGAACAAAACCAACAATACGTAGAGAGACAGTATACATGACATAGCAGTATGATACTCATATACCAATAGTGAACAAAACCAACAATACGAAGAGTGACAGTATACATGACATAGCAGTATCATACCCATATACCAATAGTGAACAAAACCAACAATACATAGAGAGACAGTATACATGACATAGCAGTATGATACTCATATAGTAATAGTGAACAAAACCAACAATACATAGAGAGACAGTATACATGACATAGCAGTATGATACTCAACAATACCATTAACCTTTTTATAAGAACTCCGTGCTTCAAGAGAGTCCCTTGTACGATGCCAACGAGTTTATAAACATGTGTTACGAGGAGAAAACAAGGGGATCTGATGATTCTGCTTCCGAAATCAGAGAATTCGAGCGATTTCCTCGCCTTCATTCATGTCATGGTTGGCTTTTTCCGATCACCTTGAAATATATTCTCCCTATAAATTTGTATAATGATCTTTCATTGTTACCTGTACAAATGGACGTCCAGTATGGACAGTGATTATTAAACCTGTATGACGACGTCACGGTTTGATGTTGCAGTTGATTATGGAATTCACAGAGTGGATTTGTAACATAATTGGGACATAGGTAAACGTGTAAGTATATTACCCTTTTCCCGGACACTCTTCCCGGAGTCATCAGTGATTTTCACTGATCCTGTGATATATTTCTAATCGATATTTTGCCATCTACACCAAATGGTGTCTTCCCTGATTGTCACTGATGCTGTGATATATTTCTAATCGATATTTTGCCATGTACACCAAAAGGTGACTTCCCTGATTGTCAGTGATCATGTGATACATTTATAATCACTATTTCGCCATGTACACCAAGTGGTGTCATCCCTGATTGTCACTGATCCTGTGATATATTTATAATCACTATTTTGCCATGTTAATCAAATTGTGTCATCTGATTGTCAGTGATCCTGTGATAGTTTCTAATCATTTGTTTTTCGCCATGTGCACCAAATAATGTCATCCCTGATTGTCAGTGATCATGTGATAATTTATAATCACTGTTTTGCCACGTTAATCAAGTTGTGCCATCTGATTGTCACTGATGCTGTGATATATTTCTAATCACTATTTTGCCATGTACACCAAGTGGTGTCATCCCTGGTTGTCACTGATCCTGTGATATATTTCTAATCACTATTTTGCCATGTACACCAAATGGAGCCTACTTCGGTAGCTAATCCAGACTGAGTATTCTCACAGCTGTCAACGACAATATGTTCCTGTCACGCAATGTCACGTACACTGACCCTTAGGTTGCACATGACTTGATCTAGTTGTGAATATGGCGTCGATATTACTGATGCAGATGTCATTCACTGGAGCGGGATCCTGGCAGTCAGTACACATGCTCCTCACTCTGACAAGAGTAACCCACAAGATAGAATACTACGCGGCGTTTACACACATATACAAGCAAACCTCGTTAATTCGGACGCTGAGATTATACGTTGAATCGTCCTGATTAACAGACTTCTGGTTTAACTGATCATGGACAGGGGCGATGGTCAGTCTTTTCCATATTAGGGTGAGTGAGTGAGTGTATGGTTTTACGCCGCTGTTAGTAATATTCCAGTATCAGAAATGGGCTTTACGGACACAATGTGGGCTTTACACATGTTTCGCCTCTTGCTACAAGTATGGGTTGCTGAAGACCAGGTCTCGCCCTGATATTTGTATGATGTATTCGTATGAACAGTTACGTGCAGCGCCCCGACACATCCATAATAGACACATACTCATGGAACTATAGACTGTGGGCCGAGTACGTATAGAAGGACACCACTGTCATTTTCCTGTAAATCATATATTGTGTTTTTCTAAAAAAAGACATGTCAACTACGAAATCATGCTTGCTAATTATATGCATGTATTCTGCATTTGTTTACTTGGTCTGTGTTTTATGACGTGGCGTTCACACATTCAAGGTCATGCTTTTTTAATAAATTTAGATAAAAAATGTCTAGCTCTGTGATGTGTTATCTTTAACACTATTGTGAAATTGATGCGCTTACACATCAGTATCAAGTTAAACATCCAATATATAAGCTCATTTGAACAAAGCATATTTTTGCAATTTGTCTCTCTTGAGATTAACAATGATTAACAAACATATCTTAAAAAACATCCCGACAGCCAGTGTTAATCGCGAAAAATAACATTTGTTCTTTATAAAAATCAGTCCGATCACCTGAGTCTCCACGTAATTATTGTCTAAACCCTCAAAAATGTGGGTTCGTTAGATTTAATGACGCTGTTCGATTGCTGCTGTCACTGTCGTCGTAGAAATGACATCATAATAGAATGTCAGCTATTATTGACCGTGACAACACTGGAACTGACCACTTCACCGGCGGTGCGAAGCTCTGTCAGACTTGAAACCACACAATAAAAAACAATATTGTCTTACAGCCCCGGCATGTTAATCCATTGTCAGGAGCTAGGGGCAGTCTTCAGCTATTGTGCATACACAACAAGCCGTTTTCAACACAATTATGACATGCTTGTAGTAAAGAGGAACATGATTTTATTCAGGTTAGCAACGAACGTCAACTCCTCACGTGGCCCACGGGATGATGTGTATATCAATACAGTGAGAAATAGCATACAGGAGAAGCATGAGAAACTGTTTGTTTACGTATAGTTATTTTTCTTGAGGCGGATAGACAGCATGGCAATCCTGTTCTAACACTGATGAAATGTGCCTGTCTCTTTATGATATGCGTGTCGTTTCTTTAACAACGATGTGTTTTTTGGTCACGTTGTTGAAAGGTCCAGTGTGTTGCATTCATAGAGCAGTAAGATGAATGCGATTCTTTAGTGTGAAGTGGTTTATACATGATATCTGGTACTGTGTATGATGATAATAAAAGTGTTTTTATTTATCAAAATTCGGCGAGGCGAATATTTGGTTTGAATAAACAAGTCCCTTTGAAAGTTTTAAAACATTTTTTCATAACAATATCAAATATTCTTGTTATAAAAGCATCGTGTAGTGTTTAGTGATATTTGGACGTATTGTTCATTGTATTGTAAGTATTTATGTTATTTAAATATTGTTATATATTAATAACGATTCAAGCAAATGGTATTTCACTGCCGCAATGTTCAGTCAACAACAGTCTTATATAGGGGTCCTCATATACAAAGAAATATAATACCACCTAAAACTCCAATAAAACATCGGAAACATTTGAATGTGTATTATAGAACGAAGGGCAGTTATGATCAAGGCCTTATCACTCAATGGTACCATTGTAATATGTATTCAACTACATTAATTAGATATGCCAGTATTTCAGCACCAGCTTGATTATTATAATAAGCTCTTTCGTAAGAATGATTTAGTTTAAACATATTTTTATTCATGAAAGAATCTGGTTTGGTGAACAAGCAAAGCTTTGCTTTTGTGAATACCTCGACAGTACAAATATAACACATATAGAACACACAAGACCTAGACAAAAGAGACAGAATGAAATAGACAAAATTAAATAAACTAAAATCGTAACACCGTATATGCATTGAAGATTCTAATTAACAACCCGCTTGCAGTTACTTTTCATTATTTTGTTAAGGTAAATTGTTATTTAATATTTGGTTTAGACTGTTTTATCGAATCGTTTAGTCTTGCAAATGAATTATTTAGGCATTATGTTTGAATTTAGAAGAATTAAGAAGAAGATAAGAAGAAATCATAAACAATCGCTCGATCGAAACAGTCCGTTATCCTATCACAGCTAACCCAGTTAGAGTGGAAACATTACTTTCTATAAAATTGTTCTTTGAATAATCGTTACTGAAGACAAAAGTACCATCCGAGAAATTTCCTTTTTTTTCTGGAGTTTATTAGACTATTTACGTGATATGCCAGATAGGTTACCGTGACATTCACAACAGTGGAATCAGCTACTGTAGTATTGGATGCATAACCTGCAAATGACTCCAAAGAAAATAAGATGATTTTATATCTCAGTGTTAAGAAGATTCTAAGTGTTGTCCATCTTCCCCAAACCATAAATATTCTTTGGCATTACGTAAGGCTCTTAGTGCTTCCAAGTTCAAGGTCGCCAGGAGATAATCCCAAACAGATTAACGCATTATGTCCAAGTCAGCTTGCTCCACTCAAGCCAAACTAGGCCAATTTGTTGCTGAACACTTGTCCCACTTCTGACCGCCGTTTGAAATTTTAGGAATTTCTTTCCAAATCAGGTCAGTTTGGCCCTGTCGGTAAACAGTTGTCTGTGGGACAGGGCCCGCTGTCACTGTTGACATTTTAAGGACACAGTTGACATAATTGATGACACAGATGACAAAATTGGAACTGACTTTCCATTTATTTCACAAAACTGAAAGAACAAATTAATGCAAAAACACATTTTGGCATTTGGATCGTACGCAATATACAATATACAATAGAAATACAAGTTGTACTGGGCGACCTCTTTGCGAGCCTAATATATACTTTTTATTCATATGATACAGTATT
Source organism: Haliotis rubra (assembly GCF_003918875.1). Lineage (NCBI taxonomy): Eukaryota > Metazoa > Mollusca > Gastropoda > Lepetellida > Haliotidae > Haliotis > Haliotis rubra. Next base: position 1,237,949 of record NW_025766002.1, on the reverse strand, counting down.
TACCATACCAAAAACACACAAGAGTATTCTTTATCAAATCATGTCAAAGTTAAAGACTTTTTTCATTCACTACAGCAACTTTAGAAACCGCATTGGTAAAGGATGACTTGCTAAACTGTCCATTGAACAGATGTCCACTGTAGGTTTTTCTGTACGTATGAGTGAATGAGTGAGTGAGTGAGTGAATGAGTGAGATTTTTAGCCAGGGTATTTATCACCATCTATAGAATGGAAATTATAATACCCAGGATAAACGAAGATGACTCGTATACTGGAATATTCCCTAGCGTGATCTATCTTGGAACGTAATCACCTAAGACCATATCTAAATATTGTGTAACTGAACCGTGATTAATGTTGTCTAATTTCGACATTTTCTTAATTCATAATAATCTGTCAGGCTGAACGTAAAGCATTCAGATTCATACGTGTATTCTTGTTTTTCGAAAATGTGGAATCTGTGAAAAAAAATTAAACTGTGTCAATTTATTGTCCTTCTACAAAACGTTTCGAAACAGGCAGGAATCGTATGAAATCCAAAGGTATTAATTCCAAGGCCTGGAAAACACCAAGGCATTATCAATAATGCACAATGCATGGTTATAGGGACAAGGAGGAAGCATGTGTGATACATAGTGCAAAGTCATTTTTTAATAAATTTGCTTTTACAATGATAAATATGTCAACGTTTTTCTTTATCAAACTTCTTGCATGACTTTATGATGTCCCGCCAACAAAGAAACCCTTTGAAGGTCCATTGTGCAGTATGGAACCATATATAATCTTTATGTGTGATTTAGACGTGAAATGCCTGTGCTCATCTTTCATGGAATGACTGAAATAGCAGATGATTTTATGTTTCGTGGTGTATGCTAATACGTCAGCGCTTATCACTTTCCAAATGTTTCTCAAAATTCCTATTGACGCAATACGTCCAAGGCATACCTAAATAACTTTTCGGGGGAGTCAGCACGGTAACCCACGGGAACACGTGACAAGAGAATTACAGTGTGATTTGTTTCCAGATTCTCGGGGATGTGACCACTATGTCCATCATCAGTGTAGACAGCAGCGTCAGATCAACAAAACATTCCCTATTCATTTCCTATCACTTTGACGGCTTTGAGACGAAGAAGGTCTAAATCAAAGGAATGTATTCCTACCCGTCGAGTCGATTTCCCATTCATTCCGCTTGTATAACGCACACTCTTCTGAAATAACAAAGAACAATGGCTTCATAGCTTGCCGTGCTTTATCTGCATATACAAGGGTCTTAAGGATCCCCGTGAGCTGTCCATATTGTCTGTGTTAATCTTGCAGTTAGCTCTGTACACAGAACCAGAGAACCGATGGTATATGGTCTCTGACAGAACCTTGTAGCGGCGTTTTGTTAAGACACTGGATCAGCGGTCAAGTGCATGTAGATGACCACTAGGTCATGTTGTCCATTGCATGTTAGCCTGGAGATTAAACGGCAAGGTACAGTCCTTAAGCCGCACTACATGTGGACGAACGGTCGTCTCCGTCACGTGACTGTCCTGACTGGTCAATGAGACTCGACCACCTGAAAGTCCTTGTTTGCCTGACGGTGATTACCACCATGGTCAGCGGTCTTTGTTGTCTTCGGTCGCCAAGGCCTGTGATTAACTGTGTCTATTTAACAAATCATTATTAGACTTCAAATTTAGCTCCATCTGAGATGGTCGAAAATGCTGCACGTTTTACGTTGTATGACTGATATTTATGCTCTTACCTGAAGGTCGGGGATACTGTCCGTGGAAACAAGACTTGATTTAAAACAACACGAGGTATAAATATAATGGTGGAGTGTGTTAACATGGAAGGGCCATTGGAGACAAAATGTAGTTTATACTCTAACAAGAGATCGACAATTAATTTCGTCAGTTTCAGTAAAAACTGTATTATGTTCTGAGCGGTTGGTTCATTAAATGAACTTCTTTTAATCATCATCATCATCATTACAACAACAACAACAACGCTGAAACCTTTGCCTAAACAGAATCTTGGAATCTTGATTGGACATGAGGCATATATACTCTGCAAAAAAAGAAACGCACAGGTGAAAACTCAGGAATGTAAACACTTTATTTTGTTTCCAAATAAAACTTTAACTAATGATCGCACGAACGTAAAATTTCACATGGATGTTGTCAAGAGTCAGCTTTACAACATGCAGCTATCATTTGTCTCTGAAACCATTGCACCGGGCGTACAGATGGCGTGGAGGTCAGTACCTGTTGTGACCACCTCGAGCTTGCAACACAGCTTGGCACCTCCTGTCCATGGACATGATCAGTCTTTGAATCCGTGCTTGGGGGATCCTCCTCCATTCCTCCTGCAAGGCTTGAGACAGTTGTTGCAACGTTTGGGGTTGAGGCTGACGACGTCGAACGCGTTTCCCAAGCTGGTCCCACAAATGCTCTATTGGGTTCAAATCGGGGGATTTTGAAGGCCAGGGAAGAACTGTGATGTTCTGATTCGTCAGGTAGTCCATCGTGATGCGAGCCACGTGCGGTCTGGCGTTGTCCTGTTGGAAAACGTGACGTTGAGGGTTGATGACAGGTAAAAGATGACGTTGCAGAATTTCATCCCTGTAACGAATTGCAGTCAGGTTACCACGGACGTGCACCAAGTCACTTCTCCCGTTGTAAGAAATGGCCCCCCATACCATCACACTTCCCCCTCCAAATCTGTCCGCTTCAACTACACAATTACGGGCGTAACGTTCGTTTCTCCGTCTATAGACCCTCGTCCTACCATCGTGTCTTTGAAGTTGGAAACGAGATTCGTCGCTGAACCAAATTCGCTGCCAATGTCTCCAATTCCATCTCTGGACGTTCCTGCACCATCGAACACGTGCCAGGCGATGATGAGGTCGTAGTGTGCATCCTACGTGAGGTCGTCGAGGGCGTATCCCGTGCTGTCTGAGGCGATTTCTGATGGTCTGGGCGGAGACGCGGCGAAGACCTGGGACGTTCTCTGCTGTTTGTGTTGCTGGGACGGCCCGGTTACGTAAATGGAACACCCGGATGTAGCGGTCCTGTGCAGCATTGGTTACCCGTGGTCTACCACTCCGAGGTCGGTCGCGGGTCGAGCCCAGTTGATTGTAGCGCCTCCATAAACGGGAAATTGTTGTGTGATGCACGTTGAAGTGTCTTGCAACTGATGACTGAGATTCGCCAGCTTCAAGACGTCCGATGGCGATGTTCCGGTCAGCTTCGCTAAGTCGTGGCATGTTGAATTCGTCAGTAAACTGGCGTTGAAAGTGAATTGAACACGTTAAACTGCCTTCCTCATATACCCTACACACTGGTGCATAGGTGAAGCAACTTTCACGTGCATATCGTTCGAAGTGTCATTTACACGTGAAAATTTCATGATATTTTCAAACCATCATCAAACAACAATATTTCATGAAATGGTGTGTTTGAGCGATACTTAATGGATATGAACAAGTATACATTATGTTTGGTTAAAGTAACCGGGTTTTGTTTGCATAGAAATAAAATAAAGTTAATTTTAAATTTCATTATCACCTGTGCGTTTTTTTGCAGAGTATATTGTTGTCGCTGGTGGTGGAGGAGACGGTGTTAGCGCTGTTACTCATTGTGTTCAGACCACACTCCTAATTAGTGGAATGCATGTATTTCGGGATTGTTACATATTTGTATTTGAAGCTTTGGCTAATGTTATCATGTCGCCAGTTTTACAACCGGGTCTTTGTTCCCAAATATCCCAGTGTCAGAGTTGGTACGCGTGAACTATGGTTTCGTCAGACATATGGATATCTGGTAGATTTGGTCGGTCACAAGTATACAATATCTAAACACTGACAGATACATTTCACCTATTTTTTCATCGATCGTTTTTTTTTTCAGGCGACGGATGATGAACACGCTTGACATTTCCGTGTGGTGGGTCAGTGTCGGGGGTCTGTGTCGGGGGTCAGATTGGCTGACAGGTGCATGTGGCACAACCCGTCAGGCATTCTGACAACAGTTCCAACTTTTACCGAGCATTGATGGATAATCTATACTATATGACTGTATGAGAAAGGTAAACCTGCATCGTTTATGTCAGCCATAGGCAATTGTGTCGTCATGAATAACTACATGTACTACTACTACTACTACTACTACTACTGCTGCTGCTGCTGGTGCTGCTACTACTACTACTACGCGTACTACTACTACTGCTGCTGCTGCTACTACTACTACTACTACTGCTGCTGCTGCTGCTGCTACTACTACTACTACTGTTGCTACTACTACTACTACTACTGCTGCTACTACTACTACTACTGCTGCTACTACTACTACTACTACTACTGCTAATGCTACAAGCTGTACCACTTACTTCGTACTACTACCATTGCTGCAGCTACTACTACTACGCGTACTGCTACTGCTGCCGCTACTACTACTGCTACTACTACTACTATCGCTGCTGTTGCTGCTACTCCTACCACCGCTGTTCCTACTATTACTACTACTACTGCTACTACTACTAGCACTGCTACTACTACTACTACTACTGCTGCTGCTGCTACTACTGCTACTTCTATGTGTCTTCTACACTTGCCAATACACTACATGCCGCTACTAAATATAACCTCTACTGTTACTACTACTACTATTACTACTATTACCCGTGAAGGTCCGGGTTAGAAATGATCTTCAGTAAGCCATGCTTGTCGTAAGAGGCGACTAACGGGATGGGGTGGTCAGGCTCGCTGACTTGGTTGACACATGTCATCGTATCCCAATTGCGTAGATCGATGTTCATGCTGTTGATCCCTGGATTGTCTGGTCCAGACTCGATTGTTTACAGACCGCCGCCATATAGCTGGAATATTGCTGAATATCACTCACTCACTCACTACTACTACTACTACTACTACTACTACTACTACTACTACTACTACTACTACTACTACTGCTGCTGCTGCTGCAATTGTCACTACTATCACTACCTCTAACACACCTACATCTACATTGCTCCTGCTGCGTACGACCTTCCCGCTCACATACGAGCCCAAGATTACTTACATTTACACAGACCGTGTACAGCTAACACTGATACATCTCTTATCAAAGAGTCACATAAGTTGGTTTGTCATTTTTTAACAGAAACTTTACATTTGATATATTCACATCAGTGTTTCAATGCAACGAAAGCAATCGACGCGCAAAACGCTTGTTCTCACAATTTTTCTGGAACTGTTTTGAAACCATGTGGACATGTATATCAGCAGCGGACATGTATAATCCATGTTGATACTCCACTTCTTACAGTGGGCGTGAAATATCGCAAAGCTGGACTATAAACACAAATTCACGCAAAGCTGAAATATATTCAAATAGCACATGTTTAACAGGAAAAGGATGTAATAACTAAACAAAACAATGATTTCATCCACGTATGCCTGCAATGTCCATAAACCAATTCTATTTAGCTTCCCCGAGATTTACAAGTGTAACAGTGTGTAGGTTCCGATTTCCTCGGCATGCGCCGTATATCCACAATAGGCTGTCGACTGAAGCCCCACCTCGCCTACCTGGGATTAATAGACACACCAGGTGGATTTACAATGCGATGTCCGAGCGACAAAAGCCGATCAGTCGACACTTCCCAATCTCGCCGTGTGATAGCGACCGGTAAATTGTTTATCCACGGGAGTCAATGGACGCTGCATTCTTTGATTTACCTGGTCGGGTCCAACCCTTCCTGTTTACACCATTCCCGGCGAGCCTGCCACTGACTGTTGTCTTGAGAGGATACACGCTGGTCAAGCCGCGGTTCAAGATAATATTTTCATAATTCATCATTCACGATGCACTTGGGTGTGTGTGTTGTTTTTTTAACAGTAAAGTGCATTCAGCTTTCGTGTGATGCTATCAATGTTGAAGCTCTTACTATTCCTACTGACGCTGCAACTACTACGACTATTCCTACTGCCGCTGCTACTACTGCTGTTACTACTAATGTAACTACTACTACTACTGCTACTACTACTGCTACTACCGCTACTGCTGCTGCTACTGCTACTACTAATGTAACCTACTCCTACTACTACTGCTACTACTACCGCTTCTACTACTTCTATAACTACTACTAGTACTACTACTACTACAATTACTGCTGCTACTTCTACTAATACTACTACCACTACTACCACTGCCACTTGTATTACTTCTACCATTACTATCACACTACCACAACTAGTAGTAGTAGTAGTAGTAGTAGTAGTAGTAGTAGTAGTACTATTAGTAGTAGCAGCAGTAGTAGTAGTAGTGGTAGTAGTAGTAGTAGTTAAACTAGAATGACTGCTTCACCTTCTTTCCTCCACCACTTCAACTACCAAGAAATCTTCCTCTGATATATACAATATTGACCAAAAGCGGTCACCATGGTGGTGAATCTTTACCTCTGGAATTACAAAACCTATTGAATCTCCAACCACTTGACATATGCCTTTCATCGGGACTGACAGAAAAAAAATAGGATTATCGAAGACTGGCCCATGGCAAAGTAACATTCTACCCTTAAGACATATCACTGCTTGAACCAAATAGAAAATATCCCCAGAACTTCACCCAAACCATCGGTCAAAATAGGAGAAACCGAGCCCTGTTTAACAATTTAGAACTACGGTTCAGTCTTAATATACATGTTAAAGAACATGACATAGTTTTTTACGTATCTTTTAGGAGGATAAGTTCAATTGTAAGGTTCGGTTAAAGACGTCGGTTGGCTAATCGGTATATTTTTATCACCATTATCTTGTCCATTCCGTTATCCAAGACACCAAACCTGCATCAAAAACATCAGCGGTAGCCCAACATTTCTGTGTCTGTGCTAGAGTATAAGCCTGTATACATGCGGGCAGTGCCCACTCAAACACAAGGCTCTACATCAACTGGGAGTGGAGGCATGCATAGCTTCAGAAAATACTCCCCGGCATCACACCTGGGGAGGTGTTGTTTATCTCACGTATACTGGCAAGGCGGGGCTGGGTGTTCCCAAACTCTCACAGAAGACTCAACACACAGAAATACACCTACATGTGCCGACAGACAAAAGTTGGGCCTCACTGGTTAAAAAGTCTGACCCGTATGCTATTGCTTTGAAATGCAACCTTCGTTCAGAGGCTGCATACTTCGGCGACCTGATTCAGTGGTGTTGTTGATACTGCCGGGTACCCTTGCTTACGTTAAAGAAAGATGAATGATTCTGTCACTAAGAAAAACTGAAGGAAAAATGCGATGTTAGAACGTGAACTTGGTGCTGGTTTGCTCACATTTTCTTGTATACTCAAAACAAGGTTAAGGCGGAAAGAAATGCAGCGAAATGCAAACCGAACGTCTTTGAATTGGTTCGGTCATACTTTTGGCAAATTCTAGTGTTAGAAACATGACTACAAAGAGGGAATGTAAGTAACGAAGAACATACACAAACACACGGTTTTTCTGGGGGGTTGGGGATGGGGGTCATGCTTACTGGCGGCCCCTTAGGGGAGAGACAGCATTAACGTATGGGAGGCCTTTCCTGTAATATTACCCTCACTGCGCTGGAAAGGGTAATGACTTTGTGCAATATTGTGATTGACACTTGGAAATTTAGAGAGGTCCTGCAATTTGTAAAGTACAGCAACAATAACAATATCGAGGATGATGACGGTGACGACGATAAAAATAATAAGTAAAACCTTTATCATCGTGATTTCATCTACAAAATTACTACAACTAGATTAGATATGATATACAGTATGTAGATTAGTATGTAGATTATGTGAACAGTGAAAATAATGTAAACTGAAAGAAACATTTAAGAATGAATGGACCAGGAGGAAAGGAGAACATAATTGATTGTAGAAACACAGGGAAGAAAGAATAAAACGATTGTTCCACAAATCCAGGAAGCTTAATTGTTAAGATCGAGATTATACATTCCGCGGACCAACCACGTTGTATCTAGACACGAGTCTCCACTTGCCCGCTATAGTTATATGTTAGATGAGAAGATAGATGACAGATTGGGTCCAAGGCGGCCAACACTGACCACTAGTGACCCTCGACCGTGTCGGGGATTAGACAGGGATTAGTGCCAGGTAGGGAGATGATGAAGCTGTCTAGCCTTAAGGGGGATCTGGATTAAGTAAAGCGACAGCGCGCAGACCATCCTCAGTGTGTAGACAATTATTTGTACATTTGAGGACATAGTTCCATGCAGAGTTACATTAGCCAGATATCATACGTGGCTGTTTTATTGTGAATAGCTAAGTGTGTTTATCTCGAAATTAGTTTGTATCGAATTATGTCATCGCGACGTTATTAATACAGCAGTTACACATATGTCACTTATTGTCAATCCTTTTTTCTTTTTATCTCGAGTGAGTGAGTTAACATTTGAAGTCACATCGGCAGTATTTCATCCATATCGTGACAAGACAAAAGTTATACATTCATGATAAATTCATGTAGCTAATATGAGATGTCACACATGCTAGTTAAAACTAGTAAGTAACCATAAAATATATCTCCATACTTAACAATGCAAAATAAAAACGGGCTGTCGATCACCAGTATATCTCGAAGTGATCAGTTAATTGTAGATAACGGTAGTCCCAAATAAAATGTAGGTTATTCTGTTTTGATAGCCTTTTAATGAATCGTGTCTTAAGTCTAGATTCAAATGGAATTTCGGTTTAATCAGTATTAAACATAGCACAGGCATATATTGATTTATTGTGCATATTCGTGCCTATTAAATATAGAAATATTCGTAAGTCGTGGGTTCGAATCCAGAGCATGAACCTTTGTCAACACAGTACCCCTGCTCGTGGTTTCACATATGTTGTTTAGTCGTCTGAGGATAAAAACGGAATAGTAGATGCATGTCCTTGTATCCAAACTGCGTAGATCGATGCTCATGATGTCAATCACTGGGTGGACAGGTTTGATTTTCACAGGCCGCCCTCTTAGAACCGCCCTCTTAGAACCGCCCTCTTTAAAGGGTAGTTTAGAACTGGACAATTGCGGCGTGCGGCGTTAAACAACATACAAACTGCACGTATATTGGTATATTGGATATTGGATCCTCCTACATCTAGCTGATCTATCTATATCAGTTATATGAATATCCGTTCAAACCGTCCTTAACAACCTCCCCACTCCCTCCTCTACCCTACCCTGTTCATCGTATGTCAACCCTTGCCTATATTGTTTCTTCAATGGTCAATAGCATTCATTATGTGGCAATGTTTGAATTTTGTTCAGTTGAGTCAGATACAACATCAACGCATTCCTTTCAGCGTGGCAGGTGACGATGCCCCTCCTCGAGTGATGGTGCAGCATGGCACAAACCACGTCATTACATACAGCTGACGTAAGTTAAAAATTGAGCAGCATTTTAAGCATGGACGTTTGTGGGTATTAAGTCCCCTTAGGACAGTGCTCAACACACTGTCTGCACCGTCAAAGCCCTTTACCCTTACGCTCCTTGCATACTGTCTACCCTGTGCGGAGCTGTGTTTCTTTTGTGGTCGTATTAGTCAAGTCAACAGGACAAGATTAGGGGCTCATGGAGACATTGCCTTTTGATCCTTAAAACACGTGGAGTTTGGGGTGCTTGAGTTTGATTCATATATACAACAATGCCACTGTTCTTCAACGGACAGACAAGTGTATTAGATTCATCGTGGTAATCTTCTTGAACTGTATGAACCATACGATCATAACCGAGACAATTCCTATCCCATCGGAGATGCTGGACCGGGATGGAGCTCATGGATCTCTTGACGTGAAGTGTGGAGGCAGGTCTGATTATTGGCTTTTGATTGGAGTCAGAAAAGGTTCAACTTGACTTTGAACGTTTTAGGGTCCCAGTATAACAATTGAAAGTGTTATTATACGACCAATGTTGATGCACGTATGGCACTGGTTTCATGTTTTATTGATATTCAGCTGATTCGTTTTCACTTATGCAACACATTAAAGGTTCATAAAAAAAAACACAATTTAACCGTCCCTAAACACCAGTGACACTTTATTTAGTTTCTGATAGGTCTGGAAACACAATCTTATAGAGAATTAGTGACAAATCAAATATGTGTATATAACAAGGGTGTATTACAACGTGCCCACGTCGTTATTACGGACCAATTCATGTGACACCGTTCCATTCCGATTGACGATGAAAAAAGAATTGTCAGTGAAGTTTATTTTTTCAAACGATCCACGCCGTAATGTGTGACACATGTAACGATACAATCGGCCTTAAAACCATAAACTATGTGGGTATGGACATAGGCGGATCTACAGAAGGGGAGTGCGCACCACCCACCAACCCCACGCCACGCCCTCTCGTGAAAACGGGTGTAAATGAACTGTGCAAACACCCCACCCCCGTCTTCTAAAAAAAGCTGTATCCGCCCCTGATGGAGGAGTTTTTTTCTTATGGTAGGTCTCCAGGAAGAATTTAATAACGTATTTCTGATTTGTATACCTTTACAGTAGTAATTAATAACTGTAACACATACTAATACACGTTAACGCCTCAACTCCTAGTTCATGGGGGAAAAGATAATCAATTCTTCGTGCACAAATGAGAGGGTCCCTTATACAAGAAACAGTACCTGCCCACATTCAACGGTGGTGTTCCGTGGGCTGAAAAACTGTAGACTCCCGGGTTCGATGTTTGTGTTGGCTGGAGTCTGTCAGGAAACACTTAGCATGTTTAACGATGAGATTCTAGAACCCACGGTCCTTCTTTGAAAAACCTTAAATTTATTTCGATATTTGGTGTGATACACTTTTTCTGTCTGGCGTGGATTAGTGTCAAATAGACATCAATAAATATTAAACTGACATCAATGAGTTTTTTGTCTGTTCTAAGGGACTACCCATGTATCCCGAGAAATATCGTTCTAAAAAATGTGTGCCTTGAGATTTGTGGGATGCACTTGCTTTATTGCTTGGAAGCTGCGTGCACATGTTGGTTTTTGCAGGTATTCTATTTTGGGACTACACTGTAATTGTCTCGGCAAGCCTATCAGAATATAAAAGACCAAACTAATACACACAGGGATTTGCTGATGCACTTGTAATGTATTGGACAAAGAGTGATCTTCAGATAATCCTAGTCCCATGGGCTTCATTGGGTACTCTGCAAGGAAGAATTATTTAAAAGACGAAAAGAATACACACAGGGGCTTGCTGATGCACTTGTAATGTATTGGACAAAGAGTGATCTTCAGATAATCCTAGTCTCATGGGCTTCATTGGGTACTCTGCAATGCAATGAAGGATTATTTTCATGCAGAGACAAAGTCATCAGTATTACCTGTATCTTTCTACGTGATTTACGAAAGGAAATGGCCCTCTTTGAAATGAGTACGTGATGAATCAATACACACGACAACCAATGACAATGCTTATCCAGTTCTACGACCAATAGATATAATTGCATTGTCTGTCTACTAAACGTTACTTTGTTACTTTGCAGACCAATAGTATCACTCCAGCAGACCCAGCTGGACATCCTTCGCTCAAGCAAACACGACAACCATTAATTAACGTCGACTACTAACAATCAAAAAAATTAAAACCACAGAGAAAGATTTGACACTCAGATTTCTGGATTTATTAATTATTTAATTTCTTCATGTAATGCTTTTCCTATATAGTTCCCTATTTTGACTTGTACCTATCTTTCCGTGTGCATGTTTCAGGTGAACAATTGACTAGCCTTTGCATTTTTTTTGCGGTGGGGCAGGATAGACTCACCTTTACGCGAACACCTGGTATCATCACTATTTGAAAGTACTTCTCAGAACATGCTCATTATATAGTCGGAATTGTAAAATTTACTCTGCTTTTGGCAAACATTTCTTATGGATGTGGTCAGAGTTTTGTATTCATATATTTCTGCATCAATCAGTGCAATTAAACAAAACAATGGAGACTTATTCGTTTAAGTGGCATTAGGAAGCTGGTATGACAAAGAACAGGTTTTATGGATTGACGATTTATTGGTTGCAATAAATGCACCTATTACATTAAAGAAGTTGTCAGTCCATAAAACGTGTTCTTGATTAAGAGTGTTCTTCCATTCACACCCTCGGCATCTCAGCTATTTACACACTACACCAACATCAACCGGGGCCTTATCGGTAATGTATCTTGATGTCATTGCCAAGGTTAACATTAATTCTCTCCATCCAACAGAAATAGACTGTCACCAAAGTGAACAATCTCAGTTCGTCTAACTCTTTGGTCACGTTGAATCCGGTGGTCAGGGATTTGGTATTTTTGGATTTCATGTTTATAGTCCTGTTCAGGTGGCTTCCAAATTAAGTTCCTCGTCCTGATAGTATCAGGCTGGGCCTGGAAGTCCTTCCAAACTCTATCCTAAATCAAGCTCGCATCTGCTATCGTCTTTTTTATAGGATTTGATGGATAACAGGGGTGCTAGGAATCGCCAGAACGTGATCTGCAAGCTTAGAGGGTTGTCGTTATACTGGACATGCCACCAGGTGGGGGTTAAATACCAGAGTATCTAATGGTGGTGCTCTTTGAAGAGTGTACCTAAGGAGAGCTGCTTTGAAAAAGGGTTCAACAAAGAAGACGGTTGAATGTTTAAGGCTTATTTTTCTTAGCTGACCTTGTGCAAACCTTTTTCTGTTTCCGACTCGGTGTGTCAAAACATATTTCTAAACATGAAAATATCGATGACAAATCAACTGCAACATGTGATAATAAACAAAATACCCAAAGTAATCCGGAATACCTACAAAATCTACCACGAATTTAAACATCGAATGAAGCAATATAAACGCTTTTATTGAGCTTTGTTTTCCGTAGTTTTTAAAAAATAACGAAACACATAGACATTTAAGTGCATGTGGCGCCCTATTGCCGGAAATGTTAGTAAATACTAAACACGTGCCCGCCAATGTAAGAAGGGAATGCGGAAGTATTGGTCAACTTCCGATAGCGGTCATTTGGGCTGGTCAAAGACAACATCTAAAAGTCAAGCTTTTTACAGTTGTCCGTGTAAATTTCGACTGTATCAGTCCAGTAAACATGAAGAAGTCAGTATGTTGATTTGTGTTCGCTCGTTCAAACCGACACTGTGACATTAAACAAGTGGCTAAATACGGCGAAGTGACACCACTACTTGCGTGAGACAGGGATGGATGCTTTCCGCATAGTTGTTTACTATAACATGCGATAAAATAATTACCTTACAGTTTGCACTGTAAATACCGGTAGTAGAGGTCCAGGCATCATTTAATGTTGATGTATGATTAAACTTGGGTCGTACAAAGAACATTTTAACTTTACTTGCTGAGAGTGCTGCAAAATATTCGTAACATTTAATAAAAACTGGGTACACAAGATAATGGGTGTACCAATCAACCAATGTCTATCATTCGCTGAAAAAGATTCCACTGGTTTGAAAAGGCAAAATCGCTATGAAAATTATAAGAAACAATCACTGAAATATGGTGAAAACTAGCCCTCATATAATGGGTTTATGTTGTCAGAGATATAACATTTCTTGTAACTTTGCGAATAAACATAACTAAAGTCTCTGTTGGGTAAGAAAATCGAAAACAATATGTAAGAACAAATATGTGGTTGATACTTATTGTACTTTTCTGGCACAATGCAATTCAACCTTAGAATAATGCTTGTAATGTATAAAAGTGCTTACGCCAGATATTGTTCTAAACTTGAAGCATAAACAGAAGAACAACCACAATAATCAATTCAGTAATCACTAAAACGTGCTGCTGGGATACGATCAATCTTAGAGTGTTGTTATCGATATATTTACATTCTAAAGTTAACCAAATAAATATGATATATTTAATTAATATTTTTTATTTCTTTTTTTAAAAATCTATTGTTACGAACTTCATCTAAATTGGTCCTGTTATTCCGCTCTGTATTGTGATGAGATTGCACCAGGTGGCTTTCTGTGGAACCTGTATAAACACACTCTGGTCTTGCACTTGTTACATGTGTTAACAAAGTGCAAAATTATTTGACTTTCTTTTGAACACATAGGGCCAGCAATGTACCTCCACACGAAGCATGCCAATTTAAAACTTGGTCTCAGCGTAGGTGTCGAAGCATAGAGTGATGGTGATGGGTAAACAAAAATATGCAAACAAGGAATTGTGCTCTAACGCTGATTGGAACTGTTTGCAATAACCAGGGTAGATTAATCTTCAACAAAAACTGGCGCCGAACGCACGGGCTGAAAGGGGACTTAGGGTCAACTGAGATTTGATCGCATTTACAAGTTAAAGTTTCTTTTGCAAAACCTGATTATAATAAGAAGGTAGGATTTTGCAAATCAATATATACTTGTTTGGGACCAGTTATAAAAATAGAAATTTATGTGTTCTATTCATCTGTGGACGGTGTACACAGTATTTCATTTCTAATTGTTGAAACTTCATACATACTTATGTGCTGGATTATATCATTGGTTCACCGTATGTGCACGGACTGAGAATCCAGTTAGGCATTGGCAAGATCATTAGGTAAAGCATGGTATGATCACCCAGTAAGGTATGGCATGATCACCAGGTAGGGCTTGGTAAGACCATCCAGTAAGGTAGGTCATGATCACCAAGTATAGCATGATCACCAGGTAGGGCTTGGTAAGACCATCCAGTAAGGTAGGTCATGATCACCAAATATGGCATGATCACCAGGTAGGGCTCGGTATGACCATCCAATAAGGTAGGTCATGATCACCAAGTATGGCATGATCACCAGGTAGGGCTCGGTATGACCATCCAGTAATGCATGGCATGATCACCAGGTAGGGCTCGTTCGCTGCCGAAGTTGTTGCTTATTATAGTATCCCAATCGCGCAGATCGATGCTCAGAATGTCAATCATTAAGCTACATTTGAATACATAATGAAGTTTCCCAGCAGTACACCGAATGCCCACAACATGGTATTCATGGATAGAAGCCTATCTACATGTAAGTTAAGTTAATTAAGATTGAAATTCAACTCATTGATATTCATGTAAGATCATAGTAACGTAAATACCTCGTCTTGATTATCCAACCAAACAGCATCTGTTGATAATATAACGTAGATCGATGCTCAAAGGTAAAATGGCGGTGATATGTTTGTGAAATGATCACTGACAATCAGAAGTGCTACATTTCTTATTCATACCAAACAGAAATAGCATCAATCGAAAAAATAGTACATGGAGGAAATGTGCCTATCATATCTATCACCGTTCAGATCGAGTGTCTAAGCTGACTCAGCTCAGTCTAAAGTCTTATATGCAAACATCAATTACTTGGCAACAATATCAGTGGAAACTGAGGGAATGATTCACATGAATGTGCAATGTGCAAAGCATCATGCGAATAGAGTGAGTGAGATAGTAAGGTTTTAAAGCCACTTTAAGAAATATTCCAACATCAAGACGGGACATTCGAATAGCGATACATAGACCAAAACTACGCTACAAGACCGATATCACTACAAAGAACCAATATACCGGTTCCGGCAAACTTCAAAGTTTACAATATGACGTTCAAGAGAATTTTGCCACGATGTAAAGAATGGCTGTCTGCGCAGCTAACTCAGCATCTGCTACTGGAGATGCCTTACAACAACAGTGTCCTTGCCACACGACATTTGCAGAGATGCTCCGTCAGGGATGATTAAAGATGCAGTACTTCACCATTAAATTCTATAAACTGGCGAAAGATCACCTATTTATTTGACAGAAAACACGAACGTGCGGTGCAAAGTGTGAGGAAAAGGTGGAAGCATTTGGTTTTTCAAATGAGATACTCTATCCTTAAAACTCCTAGGAAGTAACAGTAGGCCTTTGTATCATGGCCACGCTGTCTTGTGTTAATGTCCAGACGCTCAAACAGGTGACGTTTGACGACAAATATGGCGGACTGCTTTAACCGGAAGTCCGACCTGAAGTCGCGCAAGACGACACACAGCCGACGTTGAGCAAATTTGATTTGTGGTTGTCGCTAAATTCTAACCTTCGATTTTAAAGGATTTTACAATAGATGGACAAACGCAACTTTTCCTTTTATCAGAAAGATATACAAGAATTTGTAAATACGATAAGTTGGTTTTCGAACAAAATTGTTAACTTAAGAAAGCCAGGAAAGACGTTTAAGCTACTAATCCATACATATTGGCTCCTTTTGTGACTGTTTCATCTTAAAGCAGGTTAAGCAATATTGTACTCCTAATTTCAATAAAATGATGTTTGGACAGCTGAACTGTTTCCTTAGTGGAGTTTCTAAAAGGTTATGCTACCTGTGCTATATCACTGATAGTGACTGACTACCGCGTTATTCACCTGTTCAGGTATGACAACAATCACATGTCAGAGTTTCAATACAAGGTGTAACATTGACAAAGCTGCCACTCGA
Source organism: Haliotis rubra (assembly GCF_003918875.1). NCBI lineage: Eukaryota > Metazoa > Mollusca > Gastropoda > Lepetellida > Haliotidae > Haliotis > Haliotis rubra. The sequence continues at coordinate 1,221,480 of NW_025766002.1, read as the reverse complement.
GGAGGATGTAGCTCTACTCCTTCGTCTGATGTACTCACGATGGCTCTGGACTTTCTGTCAATAAAAACCTAAAGTCCATGAATGGTTTAAATATTTAAACTGCAAATGACTGATTCAAGCATCAAACGGTTGATAGTCACACAGCTTCCTTCCTTCATCTTTCAAAGCAGGAAAACACGGCAGCTCAAGGCTGAGTTTAATTGTCAATAAAAGATATTTTCAAATTTAAA